>NC_060125.1:37959986-38578653 GCF_021461395.2 Schistocerca americana
AAATAGCACTGACAGAGACTCTGAATATTCCATAGAGACTAACCTGGTGAAGATAGCAACAGCAACGAAGCATACGAGTGTGGAATTTGTGTCAGTGTTGAGACGCCATGATCGGCCTCATTTGAACTCTTCTGTAGGTAGGGTGAACTTGGAGTATGAGTGGCTGCTTAGGACGGATATAGGGTCCCATATTAGTTTGATTCCTGTGGATGCTATCGATAGGTGGGACTACACTAGGAATGGCCTTCACCTCAATAGGAAAAGGAAGGGAAAACTGTCTGGGTTGATTGCAGAAAACTTAAGTGGGGACACTGTCACAAGTGGTAAAATACCAGTGGTCACAGGTGTCAGAGGGATGCCTTTTTTAGGCTAGGGAAGGGGTATAGGAAACGAGTTTTAAGAGAGATTGGCAGACACACTCAGTTTGAGAAAACAAATGAACAGCAGCCAGATTTTAGCATACAGCCTCCATTTAAACAATGTTTAACAAAAAGTAATGAGAAACTGCCAGTTCATCTTCACCAAAACAGTTATAATCCCATTAGTATGCAGTATCTGTTATATTTACTACACCAGAACATTCCGGGACTCAGAAATAAAGTTGATAAACTACTCATTTGTATCGATGAAATGAATTCATCTAACCAAATTGACATAATCTGCTTCTCTGAACATCAAGTGACTACTGGTATGGATATGTTTGACATTTCAGGATTTAAGCTAGCTTCCTATTTCTACAGAGTGGATATGGATGGAGGAGGAGTTGCCACATTTATTAAAAACTGCCATAAATTCAAGAACATTGACATTAATAAATTCTGTTTAGAGCAGCATCTAGAAGCATGTCCAACAGAAGTAGAGTTCCATAACAGATCCTATATAATAGGATGCAATCTTCCAGTAAACATTTACTGCAGTTAGTAATGTCTTTCAATCTAACTAACACTGTAAACTTTCCAACTAGGATCACTAAATCCTCAAGGACAGCCATTGATAACATTTTTATAGACAAATCAAAGGAACAAAATCGTATCATAAAACCTGTAATAAATGGACTATCAGATCATGACATGCAGCTCCTTGTTTTAGACGTAAATTCTAAGCAGATTATCAAGACTGCTAAATCTGAGTACAGGAGAGTATTCAATCAACCAAAAATTGAGTGTTTTTGAAAACTGCTCAAAGATATGAACTGGAAAGATGTTTATAGTGCTCATGACATGAATGAAAAATATAACACATTCATGAACAATGTCAGTACCATGTTTGAAAACTATTTTCCTCTAAAAGTTACTAAAATTAAACATAAGTCTATTATAAAACCATGGATTACACAAGGAATAAAGATTTCCTGTAAGACAAAAAGGAAAATGTATCTGTCGACCAAGAATAGCTCCAATGTTGATGATTTAGCTAAATACAAGGAATACTGTAAAATATTAAAAAAAAGTAATTCAGACATCTAAACAAATGCACTACAAGAAGAAGATAGCAATGTCAGCTAACAAAATAAAAACAATATGGGATATAGTGAAAGAGGAGACTGGTAGAACCAGAAAGGAACAGGAGCAAATAGCACTAAGGGTAGATGACACATTAGTAACCGATGGGCATAGTGTGGCAAATCTATTTAATAAGTACTTTATATCCGTTACTGATAGAATGGGATTGTCAGGATCAGTAAATAATGCCCTTGAATATCTGAAACTAGCCTTTACAAATAGCTTCAGGTACATGAATATGTCGCTCACTTCACAAAAAGAAGTAACTTCCATAATAAAATCTTTAAAAACAAAGCACTCAAGGGGTTACGATGAAATATGAACAAAGTTAATTAAGGCATGTTCTTGTGAGTTTAATACAATTCTAAGTTGCTTGTGTAACTAGTCAATTATAACTGGGACATTTCCTGACTGGCTGAAATATGAAGATGTTAAGCCTCTATTCAAGAAAGGGGATAAAGAGATACCATCAAGCTACAGACCGATTTCACTTTTGCCAGCATTCTCAAAAATTTTAGAAAAAGTAATGTACAGACAGCTTCTCAGCCATTTGACCACAAGTAACATATTATCAAGAACTCAGTTTGGATTTCTGAAGGGTTCTGATATTGACAAGGCTATTTACACCTACAGTGAAAATCTACTTCATTCATTAAATAACAAGTTACAAGCAGCATGTATATTCTGTGATTTGTCAAAGGCATTCGATTGTGTAAACCACAACATCCTTTTAAATAAGTTAGAATTCTATGGTGTCACGGGCAGTGCTGCAAAATGGTTCAAGTCATACCTCGCTAACAGGAAACAAAGGGTGTCAGTGAGAGGGATTAGTGAATTAAGTCAACAGTCATCATCAGAATGGGAAGAAATTACATGTGGTGTCCCACAAGGATCCATTTTAGGGTCATTGCATTTTCTTGTGTACATTAATGATCTCTCATCAGTTACACTGCCAGAATCAGAGTTCGTTTTGTTTGCAGATGACACAAGTATTGCAATAAATAGTATGTCGAGTGTAGTTCTAGAAAGATCTGCTAATGATATATTCATGGATATTAATAAATTGTTTAAATCCAACTCACTGACATTAAACTTCGAAAAGACTCACTATATGCAATTCAGAACCTGTAAGAGGTTTCCACCCAGCATGTGCATAAAGTACGAAGAAGAGCGGACAGAAGAGGTTGACAGTCTTAAATTCCTGGGATTACAACTTGATAATAAACTCAGTTGGGAGGAGAACACCACAGAACTGCAGAAACGCCTTAACAAATCTGTATTTGCAGTTCGAGTGTTACCAGACACAGGCGACATAAAAGTGAAAAAGCTTGCATACTTTGCCTACTTTCATTTCATGTCATATGGTATAATATTTTGGGGTAACTCTTCAAGTCAAACAAAAGTTTTCAGAGTCCAAAAGCGTGTAATACGTATTATTTGTGGAGTAAATTCACGGACGTCCTGTAGAAACCTCTTCAAAGAACTGGGTATACTAACTACTGCCTCTCAGTATATTTACTCGTAATTTGTCGTTAATAATATATCTCTTTTTCCAACAAACAGTTCAGTTCATACATACAATACCAGGAACGAAAATGATCTGCACAAGGACTTAAAAGCACTTACTTTAGTTCAAAAAGGGGTCCACTACACAGGAACACTCACCTACAATAATTTGCCAGCAAACATAAAAAAATTTAGTTACAAATAAAGATCAGTATAAAAGGAGCCTGAAAGACTTACTAGTGGCCAACTCCTACTCCGTTGACGAATTTTTTAATAGAAACAAATGATGTATTGTATATATTCATACTATTAGTATTGTTATTTCAGCTTTCAAAGAAAAAGTGACATGTTCCACATCCACGAGGATCTCCTCAACACGGATCTATGGAACGAAAAACTAATCTAATTTAATCTAATCTAATGAAGAATGAAATCATTCAGCCTTCATAGAGCCCATGGTCGTCACCAGTGGTCCTCGTCAGGAAGAAGGATGGCAGTTGGCGCTTTTGTGTTGATTACAGGAAGCTTAAAAGATAACTAAAAAGGACGTTTACCCTCTTCCACGAACTGACGATACGTTAGATTGTCTGAAGGGGGCGAAGTTTTTCTCAACCATGGATATGTCCTCGGGATACTGACAAACAGATGAGGCTGATCGTGGGAAAACTGCATTCATCACCCCTGATGGCCTGTATGAGTTTAAGGTAATGTTATTTGGTTCGTGTAATGCATCAGCAACTTTTCAACGGATGATGGAAAATCTGTCACCTGAAGTGGATGATGTGTCTTTCCTATTTAGATGACATTATAGTGTTCTCAGGGACATTCGATGAACATATAAAAAAACTGAGGGCCGTTCGTGTCTCCAACAAGGCGGACTGAAACTCTTTGCTCTCTGGAGCAAAAGAAATACAAATTCTTGGACACCTTGTGTCAAACGAAGGTTTGCTGCCAGACCCAGAAAAGGTGAGATCTATAACGGAATTTCCTATTCCTAAAAGTATTAGAGAAGTGAGAAGCTTCCTCGGATTATGTTCTTATTACCATCGTTTTATCAAGGACTTTTCTATCAAAGCCAAGCCACTCCAACAGTTGTTAAAAGCCGTTGCTAAATTTATCTGTGGTGGTGCTCAACAAGATTCTTTCGACGTGCTGCGAAAAGCTCTAACGACTGACCATCTACTTGGTCTGTATGATGAGAGAGCACCTACAGAACTAGACACAGATGCCAGTAGGTATGGGATCGGTGATGTTCTGGTGCAAATTTCGGATGGAAAAGAGGTTATAGCGTGTGCTTCTAGGACACTTACAAAAGCCGAGAGAAACTACTCAACTACGAAAGAGAATGTCTTTTTGCGATCTGGGCCATGTGCAGATTTCGACCGTATCTCTTGTTACAGACCATTGTTCACTTAGTTGGTTGACAGGTCTTAAGGACCCAACAGGACGACTCGCCAGGTGGGCAATACGTCTTCAAGGGTATGTCATTACCATAGTGTACAAAAGTGGAAGAAACCACCAAGATGTCGGCTGTCTCTCAAGAAACACTGTGCAAGTTCATCAAAACTATGATGAAGATAGTGACTGTCTCGCTGCACTCCAGGATCTCTCTGATAAGCAGAAGAGGGACGCCAAGATATCTCAAATCATGCTTGCCTTAAATCGGTCAGAGGATCTGAAAGGACAATTTAAGGTAGTTAAAGGATTACTTTGGACGAAAAACTTTGATCCGTTTGGAATGAGGTGGCTACCAGTGATTTCTAAACACATGCGCTTAGATGTTCCATAGAAATTCCGTGACACACCCGAGGCCAGACATTTAGGATTTATTAAGACATGCGATAGGATCCGCAAGAGATTTTTCTGGCCAGGCTTATTTAGGAGTGTCCGTCACTATGTGTCGCACTATCGAGAGTGTCAGAGGATAAAGGTAGTTTCTCAGAAACCACCTGGCCGACTAATACCAATTCCACCAGCCGAAACGCCTTTCCAGCATGTTGGGATTGACCTCTTCGGACGATTTCCAACGTCTGCTAGTGGTAATAGATGGATTGTTGTTTGCACTGATTATCCTACACGCTATACCACTACAAATTACAATATTCTAATACAAGTGGACAGCGAGAGGTACCACTGGATCTCGTGTAGGGATTTTATTGCTGTTGCCATACAATTTGGAATGCAGTATGGCTTCCCTGTGTAGTGTTGTTTTCTGTGGATTCCGATAATAGTGCTAGAAACAAAAAAATATTTGCATAACAGTCGGCTCAGGATACATTATTAAATAAGGGAGAAATTTCAATGAACCTGTTATGATATGCCAAAGTGTTTTTATTCGGTGCGTCACGGTTTCTCTGCTCGCTTTCCCTTATTGCGTATTATAATTCAGGTTATTATTATTATTATTATTTGTAGAGTGTTACTACTACGTTGTGCTAATGTTCTTATGCAAGCCATTGTTGTAGATGTGCAATCTGAGCAGTTGGCAGTCATATCAGCGGCCGATGGCTTCCATAAAAAATGTGCTTATTATTAAAAAGGACCAAAAGCGCTGTTTTATTTCGTTGTTTGGGCCACTAGCGAGTTCTACATGAGTTAATAGCGTGGCTGTTCTGAAATTTCAGCCGCCGTACCTGGATTATTGTCTGTGAGTAGCGTCGTATATGTAGTTTTTAGAAGAAGACTGATGCTAAATGGGGACAGGTGGTGAGTCAAATATTCGATCTGAAAATAACTGAATTTCGTGAAGTCATTGTCAATGGTGGACGATCTTGTCCAATATGGTTAAAATGCGTGGATGATTTTGGGAGTCCTGGTGTAGACAACACTGATGGTTGGTTGATTGGGTGGGTGGAGAAAGGACCAAACTACGACATCATCAGTCCATCCGACCTTATATTAACTAAAACCGATAAAAACCCACAGTAAAAGAGGGAACTACAATATCCAGGCTGCGGTAGGGTGATCTCTGTGTCTGGATAAAGGAGACCATAATGAGGGTATTCTGGGGTGCAGCGAATGCCGAGTGCACAAGACATCAGCTGTTGTTGGCGCAAAACTTGCAGAGGTGGAATCCCCACCTCTGCAAGAAGGCTAAGTACAGGTCTAGTCTGGAAGGCACCAGTCGCAAGTCGGACCCCACGGTGGTGGAGGTATCTGCAGCTTCGAAGGCGATGCAGAACCATAGACAGGACTTCCATAGTCTAAACGAGACTGGACAAACGCTTAATACCATCGTAGGAGAACAGAGAAGTCTGCACCCCAGGTGGTATTGCACAGACACCTAAGAACATTGAGATGGGACCAGCACATTCTCATAAGCTGGCGAAGATGAGGGAGCCATGTCAACCGGGCATCGAAGACCAGACCCAAGATGCGATGGGTGTCCACTACCTCGAGGGGCTGGCCATCGAGGAACAGTTCCGGATAGGGATGGAATCTATGGCGACGGCAGAAATGCATGACACATGTCTTGGTCGCCGAAAACTGAAAGTCATGGGAGAGAGCCAATGAGTGCACCCAGCAGATTGTCCGGCGTTCTGCAGCGCCCATTACGGAGGAAGCCAGGTAGGTACAAAAATCGTCAGCATACAAAGAGGGGGACACATTCGGTCCAACAGCTGTCACCAGACCATTAATGGCTTTGAGAAAGAGAGGGACGCTCCTCACGGAACCCTGTGGAACCCCATTTTCTTGCCGATGGGGAGTGCTGTAGGAGCAGGCAACTTGTACCCGAAAAAAGCGACAAGAAAGAAAGTGACGAATAAAAACGGGCAGAGCCCCACGATGGCCCCATTTGTGAAGGGTAGTGAGGATGTGATGGCGCCAGGTGGTGTCATAGGCTTTATGCAGATCAAAGAAGACTGCAAGGAGGTGTTGCCAATCGGCAAAAGCCGACCGGATAGCAGACTCCAGGTGGACCAAGTTATTCACCTTACAGCGGCCACAACGAAAACCACTTTGAGTCGATGACAAAAGGTCGCAGGACTCAAGGATCAAAAACAGCCGCCAACTCACCATGCATTCAAGGAGCTTGCAGAGAGTGTTAGTAAGGCTAATTGGACTGTAATTATCCAACTGTAGAGGTGGCTTCCCTTGGTTCAGCACAGGAATAACAATGCTTTCCTGCCACTGGGTACGAAAGACTCCGTCACTCCACAGACGGCTAAAGAGGGTCAGTATACGATGGCGGCCAGCCACCGATAAGTGTTTGAGCATTTGGTTATATATCCAATCTGGTCCAGGAGCCTCGTCAGGACAAAGGGCGAGGGGCTGGCAAATTCCCACTCACTGAATTGAGCATTATATGGCTCCGAACAGCGAGAAACAAAAGACAAAGGCAGCCGTTCTGAGCGCTCTTTCAGGAGAACGAACATGGGCAGATACTGAGCCGATGCCGAAGCTTGAGCAAAGTGTTGAGCGAATTTTTCTGCTACAAAGACTGGATTGGTAAGGACAATACCATGCACAGAAATTCCAGCAACCCCAGTGGGAGGACGGTGGCCAAAAATTAGCCTGAGTTTCACCCAGACATATGAAGAGGGGGTGTGTGGTCCTATGGCAGCTCCATATCGTTCCCAGCAAATCTGTTTCTGGAATTTGATTAGGTAGCGGGCCCGGGCGCAGAGTCGTTTAAAGACCAGAAGGAGAGCAGTTGAAGGGTGCTGCTGCGGTCCCACCAAGGGACCATCTTCTGGCGCGAGGAACCTGAGGAAGAAGGGATTGCTGAAACAGCTGCTGAAAGAATGGCGGCATTCAAAGTCTGAATAGATTCATCAACACTTTCATGTGGCAATACAGTTGGGATGGGAGCAGAGGTACCTCAGTCAACCTTAGATATGGCCCACCTGGAAGGGTGACGGAGCGAGAGACACTGAAGGAAGGTCAAAACAATTGCGTAATGGTCATTGTCACTGTCACTCCCCACTGAATGGAGGAAAGAAAGGCGGGACTGCAGACGGAGAGAGTAGAGAAAGTGCCGTGCACCACACTAAAGTGTATGGGAGTGCCTGTGTTTAGTAAACAGAGGTCAAGCCCTGCCAGAACAGCTTCAACTATCCTGCCCAGGGCAGTAGTCATATGACTACCCCAAAGAGCGTTGTGCGCGTTTAAGTCCCCTAATAGCAGGAAGGAAGAAGGAAGTTGTTGAAGAAGGGTCATGAGGGCATGGGATTTGGGTGGCCTGTCAGGGGGGATGTAGAGATTACAGATTGTGATTGGAGTGCCCAGATGGACCCTGACAGCAGTGCCTGCCAGAGTGGTATGGAGGGGAAACCATTTACTAACAATGTCCTTACGGACTGAGGTGCAAATACCTCCAGAAGCCCACAAAGGGCCAATTCGGTTACAACAGAAGGCGTGGAACCCACGAAGGGCAGGTGAGTAAGAATTGACAAAGTGGGTCTCCTTGAGTGCAATACAAGCGGCAGAGTAGAAGGAAAGAAGGGGTTGCAACTCTGGACGGTGACGCAAATACCCATTACAATTCCACTGGAGGATACTCGAACCGAAGTCGAAAGGGGAAGCGAAGGGACTGGAGTCGGTCACGCCGCCGAGTCGCCATCTGTCACCCATACGGATGGGGTAATATCCACATAGGTGGGGTCAGACTGAGGGAGTCTTTCGTATCCAGTGGCAAGAAAGCATTGTTATTCCAGTGTTGAAGCAAGGGAACCCACCCTTTCAGTTGGATAGTTCATTGACTGGAGGAGGGGAAGGCTGCACCTCAGGGGGTACTGGAGGGGCCTTGGTCTTGTTCTTGCGTTTCTGCTTCTTCTCTTGGGAAGGAAGGGAAGGGCAGACTTCACCAAGGGCGGGCACAGAATTACACTGGCCAATCTTGGCGCCCACCAGCCGTGGATTGCGCTGCCGATGTGGAGCAGTAGATCGCCTTTCAGGATGGTGACGGGAAGAGGAGCCCTGGGAGGGAGCTCCAGTACTGGTGGCCGCTGAGTGAGGGGAGCACTTCTCCAGCGGGGCACGGGAAGCAGCACCCAAAGGGGTTGGTATGGGTATTGGCAGGGAGGGGGAGTGGGAGAGGAAGGAGGACGCTCAAAGCATGGGGCGAATGGGGTGGGGCTGGGAAGAGGAGGGGATAGGAGGGGGAATGGACGTAACAAAAGTAGAAGTCATAGACACGGGATGGAGCGAGTCATACTTTTGATGAGCCCCAGTGTAGGTGAGCTGATCTAAGGTTCTGTACACTTGAATCCTTCTTTCTTTCACAAACCCTGGGCGTGCAGGCGAGCGTGGGGAGTGCTGCTCATGACAATTTACACACACTGGTGGTCGAGCACAGGCACTACCCTCATGGAGGGGGCGTCCACAGTCACTGCAGAGTGGTGCATGTGACCAAACAGTAAGCATTTAAGGCATCTCAACGGTGGTGGAATATAAAGTTTTACACCACACCAATACCATTACCTCGACCTTCTCTGGGAGGACATCATCCTCTAAGGCCAGGATAAAGGCGCCTGTTTGCAGGAACTCGCTGCACACGGCGGATAAAACGAACACCTCGCCGCTCGAGGTTAGCACGGAGCTCCTCGTCAGTTTGGAGAAGAAGATATCGGTGGAAAATAATGCCCTGTGCGAGTTCAAAGATTGGTGGGTGTAACGAAGACTGGGATGTACCGAGACGGTCACAAGCACACAGAGCATCAGATTGAGCAGCAGAAGATGTCTTTATGAGCAAAGCGCTTGACCGCATTTTACTCATACATTCAACTTCGCCATACTTATCTTCAATCGTCTCCACGAAAAACAAAGGCTCGGTCGTGGCAAAACTTCCGCCATCCGTCTTGGTCCAAACCAGGTTCCGAGGGAAAGGTTTCAACCCAAGCCGGCGAGCTTGACCCTTCTCCAAGGGGGTGGCCAGGGAGGGGAAGGCTGAAGGCTCAGAAGAAGGAGTGTCACGTCTGCTACCACTCTTAGAGACGGCCACAGAATGGCCAGAATGGTGAAGCTATTGTCTCTTCATGCATTCCGATCAGGGGCTTGCCCCATGGGTGCCACCCAGCCACAGCAAGGGCCGTCTGGCACGGTGGCCATTGCCATTTCCGGGAGTTGTGGTGCCCCAAAGTAACGAGAATCGACTCCTGGGCATACACCAGGCTTTAACAGCTCAGGTACTAACAGTGTGAAGCTAGGTAGGGAGTTCATCCCCAAATGGCTCACACTGAACGGAAAATTTTGGAAATGGAGGTCAAATCCCAAGGGGACCAAAAACGTCGAAAAGGAGATGGAAACAGCAAACTAAACAATAGCACAGACGAAAACAAAGCCAGGAAGATAGCCAGGTCGACATAAAGAAGTCCTCTAAGAGGGAAGAGAGGGGGCAGGGACAAAGCAGCAAGGATAGGGAGGGAGGAACAGGGATGGTGATGTAGCCCGCAGAGGAAAGGATACTGCAATAGCTCGGGGCCCTGTGTGCGCCACACACATATCCACAAAAGGACTGGGGGGGGGGGGGGGGTAGACAACACTGAGTTTGGATTAATTTTATTCAAAATTAGAATTGTATTAATATAAGTACATAATTTTATTCACGATATGACGTTTGATAGTGGAAGGGGCAACGTTTAACTTACCGTTAAACTTTATGGTATCGGTGTACAGACTGATGCTGAATACCAACTGTGTAGCGGGGGAGATCTACAAGGAGGGTCTCGTGTACCGAAGCGACTTCCGCGGGATGACTGAGGTTCATTAGGTAAGAGCAGAGGTCAGAGTAGCATTTATGGTGTTTATGCAGTGTCCTTTCCCTATCTTGCGAAATTTGGAGCGGTGGTATAGGTGAATTTCAATCTATTTTGTACGAGTCGTGTGACGCAAGTCTTTCTGGAGATAATTTTTTATTATTGGCCGTTAATCGAAACAGAACAGATTTGTCTGGACGTTTTTTCAACTTTCTAACGAGTGCCTGTGTTCAGAAGTAACAGTGGGCTTTTAAGGGAGCTAGCAGCCAAAGCCTAAAGAGAGAAATAATTTGTAATATTGTAATCAACTTCAGGATAAAAGTAGCGGTGGCGCCATATATTTACACTCCTGGAAATTGAAATAAGAACACCGTGAATTCATTGTCCCAGGAAGGGGAAACTTTATTGACACATTCCTGGGGTCAGATACATCACATGATCACACTGACAGAACCACAGGCACATAGACACAGGCAACAGAGCATGCACAATGTCGGCACTAGTACAGTGTATATCCACCTTTCGCAGCAATGCAGGCTGCTATTCGCCCATGGAGACGATCGTAGAGATGCTGGATGTAGTCCTGTGGAACGGCTTGCCATGCCATTTCCACCTGGCGCCTCAGTCAGTTGGACCAGCGTTCGTGCTGGACGTGCAGACCGCGTGAGACGACGCTTCATCCAGTCCCAAAGATGCTCAATGGGGGACAGATCCGGAGATCTTGCTGGCCAGGGTAGTTGACTTACACCTTCTAGAGCACGTTGGGTGGCACGGGATACATGCGGACGTGCATTGTCCTGTTGGAACAGCAAGTTCCCTTGCCGGTCTAGGAATGGTAGAACGATGGGTTCGATGACGGTTTGGATGTACCGTGCACTATTCAGTGTGCCCTCGACGATCACCAGTGGTGTACGGACAGTGTAGGAGATCGCTCCCCACACCATGATGCCGGGTGTTGGCCCTGTGTGCCTCGGTCGTATGCAGTCCTGATTGTGGCGCTCACCTGCACGGCGCCAAACACGCATACGACCATCATTGGCACCAAGGCAGAAGCGACTCTCATCGCTGAGGACGACACGTCTCCATTCGTCCCTCCATTCACGCCTTACGCGACACCACTGGAGGCGGGCTGCACGATGTTGGGGCGTGAGCGGAAGACGACCTAACGGTGTGCGGGACCGTAGCCCAGCTTCATGGAGACGGTTGCGAATGGTCCTCGCCGATACCCCAGGAGCAACAGTGTCCCTAATTTGCTGGGAAGTGGCGGTGCGGTCCCCTACGGCACTGCGTAGGATCCTACGGTCTTGGCGTGCATCCGCGCGTCGCTGCGGTCCGGTCCCAGGTCGACGGGCACGTGCGCCTCCCGCCGACCACTGGCGACAACATCGATGTACTGTGGAGACCTCACGCCCCACGTGTTGAGCAATTCGGCGGTACGTCCACCCGGCCTCCCGCATGCCCACTATACGCCCTCGCTCAAAGTCCGTCAACTGCACATACGGTTCACGTCCACGCTGTCGCGGCATGCTACCAGTGTTAAAGACTGCGATGGAGCTCCGTATGCCACGGCAAACTGGCTGACACTGACGGCGGCGGTGCACAAATGCTGCGCAGCTAGCGCCATTCGACGGCCAACACCGCGGTTCCTGGTGTGTCCGCTTTGCCGTGCGTGTGATCATTGCTTGTACAGCCCTCTCGCAGTGTCCGGAGCAAGTACGGTGGGTCTGACACACCGGTGTCAATGTGTTCTTTTTTCCATTTCCAGGAGTGTATATTTGTGTAGGCCAGGTGTATGAATAGGTTTGGGGATAATAAGATTTTAAGATTTTCATAAAGCTACTGTTTCTGAAGTTTGTGTCTACAAATAAAAGATAAACAGAAACGAATACAGTAACGGACTAAAGCGGAAAGTAAGGAGAGAGAACTGGTAGCCAAAGGAAAATTTTGGTTCCCATTTTTTATTTACTTCTATTTCAAAAGAAAATTACTGATAGTGTAGAGAAAAGGCACCTAATTAAGGATATTACAGTAATTGTACATAATCCTAATTTTAGTACTTGAAGCTATAATTCAGGAAGGAGAGGTTCTAGTAATCATTCATTTAAGAGACATCTCCTGTTAACGAATGGATACAGAACCAAGCGAAGTCAAAATTATTGATATTGCTTTAATAGGAAGCGAGAACTGCACGTCAAATTACACTATTCGTTCATAAAAGAGCAACACAAAATTTATTAAGGTGTAATGGTTTAACCCTGAAAGTCTTCTGGAATACTGATAGAACACATTTTTGTGACTAACTTGATTTTTAAAAGAGAGTGAGTTAATGCATTTATGCCACTTCACCACGAAGTGACAGATTAGCGAATTTCCATAACATCTCTGAAGCAGCTGTTGCTAGTTATGAGGGGCAGTCAAATGAAAAGAGACTACCCGCAACAACGGGACCATGTATGGTCAAACGTAATCACCACATGCATTAAGACATTTATTCCACTGGCAGACGAGACGATCAATTCCTACTTCGTAGAGCTCGGTCGCCCGCTGACGAATCCACCACTGCGCTCACTCTTGCACTTCCTGGTCCACACATGAATTTCGTCAGGTCACCAAAGATGTGAAAATCACATGTTGAGGATCCTGGCTGTATGGAGGATGTTGCAGAGTTTCCCAACCAAGTCGCTGCAGTGCAGCCTTCGTTCGATTGGCAGTGTGGGGTGGCGGGCGCAGATCGCAACAGGATAATTCCGCCCGACAGCGTTGTGGGCGGTTTGACTCCATGGCGCGTCGCAGTTTCCGCAAAGTGTCTTCTCAGAGCTGCGAACTGACTGCGATTCCATGCTCGAGGAACTCGACAAGCACATGGCCATTGCATCCGAAGAAGAAGGACACCATCACCTTACTGGAACATGCGTGTCGGTGGTGGGGAGATGAGAGATGTTTCCTCCGCTGACTTTGCCGTTTGCTGCTCTCGGGTTGTCGGAATGCACGATAGCGCCCACCCCCGCGCCGACAACCGGACGATGGCTGCGCCTCGGCGATTTTGTAGGGAAACAGAGCAGCATCCTCCGTACAGGTCGGGTGTGGGGATCTTCCTTCTTTCATGTCTTTTGCGACCTGCAGAAAGACATCGGTAGTCATCGGCTTCAGTCGGACGAGGAAGTGAAAGAGTGGGTGCAGTTGTCGATCCGACGGTGTTCTACGAAACAGGAAAAGATCATTTCCTCTCCCAGTGGGGTGAATGTCTTAACCCATGTCGTGATTACTTTCAATGGAATCATTTCATGGTCCCGTTGTAGTGGATGTCCGGTTTTCGTTTGACTGCCCTTTATACTTCTCTCTGGTATTGTCAGAAATTTCGAGTAATGAAAGACCGTCAATTGATTTACCAGTGCGATTTCAATATCAGTAACACAAGAATTTTGAGTAATAAAAGACCGTCACTTGTCTTACCAATGTTATTTAAATATCGAAACACAGAAAGGTGAACATACTTGCATGAACAGGTATTCCTTTTGAGTCTTACGTCATTGCATGTAATTAGATTTACATGAGCGTTAATTGGAGAAATAACGTTCAGCGGAGACAATCCAAAAGAAATTATACCTTGTTTCAAGATTATTTTAGGATATGAGTTACAAGAAGATTGTAACTTACTAATTAATTCGACATTTTATCTTTATTTCGAACAAATCACGAGCCTAATGCAAATCGAGCTCTACCATATTAGATAATTAATATTTTCAGCAAGTGGGATTTGTGTGTGTGTGTGTGTGAAAATAATTAAGTCAGTAACGATTGGAGTACTAACAAACATTTGTAATGAATAATTATCTGGTTGTGTTTACACGTTCAACTTAACACAGTTATAATCTTTATAGTCACTCACTCCTAGTACATAACTGTGATATGCTTTGAACAATTCGTGGTAGGTTTTTTTTTCTTTTTTAAGGAAATTTTGAGTATTGAATATTGGAATGTTCTGACATATTCTTTATAAAGTCAGTATAACTGCGCAGAAAACAGCTCACACTCCAGATAAAACTACAATGTGAAGAAGGGCTTACATCCCGCAGATTGTGCCAGACACTGTTGAACAGAGATGTCCAACTTTGTGTGTGAATCAGAAAGTATCCAGAGCTATACACAAAACTGGAGATTTCAACAATTCCGTCAGTGCACGTACTGCGAATCCCTGACTTGCTCCAATGCACTTTGGAAGACCTGATGCATTCGTACAAACATTTAAAATGTGACGTGTCATTAACTATGCACTTTCGGCAATGACAGACGGATCTCTTTCATTCGACTTGTGATTATGCCAGCGATAACCGAGAGGAGAGCTTTTAACAGGATATTTCAGTAATGGAGTCATATCGTGAAGCAAAATATAGCGCTGCCACAATTTACTGTATAGTGAAGACAAATACTTCTACCACACTAGAGCAGAGACATGGCACAAAGGGACGCTCTAATCTTTTCCTGTCGGGTACACATGAAGGATTTACTGTTGTAAATGATGCTCTGCATTGGAGCCGTCATAGAACACAGGAAGACTGCAGTCGTACCTTGCAGCTTCAATTCGTTGTTATTTGGAATCTTAACATTACTAAGTCAGACGATTGTCACTCCAGCCTTTACGCTCAGAATGTGAAATACTCATCACGCAGAAATGAACAGTATCGAACCATTCACAGTTCCATTCTTCAAAAATTTCTCAGGGGCTCTCCATGCGGTCTGCTAGGGTTGAAAATGGTTCAAATGGCACAGAGGACTATGGGACTTAACATCTGTGGTCATCAGTCCCCTAGAACTTAGAACTACTTAAACCTAAGGACATCACACACATCCATGCCCGAGGCAGGATTCGAACCTGCGACCGTAGCAGTCGCGCGGTTCCGGACTGAGTGCCTAGAACCGCCAGACCACCGCAGCCAGCGTCTGCTAGGGATCGGAGGACATCATGTTCTCAGAAAACACAGAGCGAATTTTGTTGACATTCTTCTCACTTTTACAAGAACTGCAACCACAACGTGACTACCCGCAGCACATTCTGATGGCTCCTGAGCTGCAGTGGCATCAGCAGTAATAATAGCGACATTCCAGTAATGCTGTTTATCCTGGCATTACAACTGTATCTGTTAACGTTCGGTCTGTATTAGAAGAGACAATAAATTTTACTAATGTACTCGATTTGTTGCAGCTGATAGAACATTATTTGGATTGAATTAATATCGGCCGTAAGTATGGTAAACTTAATGACACCAAGATAAACTGGAAGTAATACGGTAATAAGCATTTCTACATACCACGCTCAAATTCCAGTAATAGGTTAAGAGATTACTAAATCGTTGCGAAGTGTTAATAGTCATTACCTGAACCCATACGAATATAGAATAAACAATTCTATGTAGAGATCGGATTAATCGTAAATAGTGTCTATGATCGTTGAAAGTATACAGAATAAAATACAAAATACAACACACAACACAATTTCTATAATAAATAAAAAATTAAGCATCTTCACCCGAAATACCTTTTCTTGTAACAGTGGCAGAGCCAAGATACACTACTGGCCATTAAAATTGCTACACCACGAAGATGACGTGCTACAGAAGCGAAATTTAACCGACAGGAGGAAGATGCTGTGTTATGCAAATGATTAGCTTTTCACAGCATTCACACAAGGTTGGCGCCGGTGGCGGCACCTACAACGTGCTGACATGAGGAAAGTTTCCAACCGATTTCTCATACACAAACAGCAGTTGACCGGCGTTGCCTGGTGAAACGTTGTTCTGGTGCCTCGTGTAAGGAGGAGA
Organism: Schistocerca americana; assembly: GCF_021461395.2. Classification (NCBI taxonomy): domain Eukaryota; kingdom Metazoa; phylum Arthropoda; class Insecta; order Orthoptera; family Acrididae; genus Schistocerca; species Schistocerca americana. The sequence continues at coordinate 37,976,511 of NC_060125.1, forward strand.
AATGCGTACCATCATGTTTCCGACTTTGATAAAGATCGATCGGATTGTAGCCTATGGCGATGGCGGTTTATCGTATCGCGACATTGCTGCTCGCGTTGGTCGAGATCCAATGACTGTTAGCAGAATATGGAATCGGTGGGTTCAGGAGGGTAATACGGAACGCCGTGCTGGATCCCAATGGTGTCGTATCACTAGCAGTCAAGATGACAGGCATCTCATCCGCATGGCTGTAACGGATCGTGCAGCCACGTCTCGATCCCTGAGTTAACAGATGGGGACATTTGCAAAGCAACAACCATCTGCACGAACAGTTCGACGACGTTTGCAGCAGCATGGACTACCAGCTCGGAGACCATGGCTGCGGTTACCCTTGGCGCTGCATCACAGACAGGAGCGCATGAAATGGTGTACTGAACGACGAACCTGGGTGCACGAATGTGTTACGACCCGTGGCTCTACCCTTCATTCGATCCCTGCGAAACCCTTCATTTCAGCAGGATAATGCACGACCGCATGTTGCAGGTCCTGTACGGGCCTTTCTGGGTACAGAAAATGTTCGACTGCTGCCCTTGCCAGCATATTCTCCAGATCTCTCACCAATTGAAAACGTCTGGTCAATGGCAGCCGAGCAACTGGGGTCATCACAATACGCCAGTCACTACTCTTGATAAACTGTGTTATCGTGTTGAAGGTGCATGGGCAGCCGTACCTGCACACGCCATCCAAGCTCTGTTTGACTCAATGCCCAGGCATACCAAGGCCGTTATTACGGTGGTTGTTCTGGGTACTGATTTCTCAGGATCTATGCACTCAAATTGCTTGAAAATGTAATCACATGTCAGTTCTAGTATAATATATTTGTCCAATGAATACCCGTTTATCATCTGCATTTCTTCTTGGTGTAGCAATTTGGCCAGTAGTGTACATGACGCTTCCCTGTACGGCACCATTTAAGCTAGTCCCTGATCAATACTGAAATGAAATAATGCAATGTAATACAGAATTACGGTATCTCTGTCTCCTGGTACCGTAACACATACAATCAAGGTTCTGTTCATCGCCACAACATTTGTGAGGCTGCGCAGCTGAAAGAGTTCAGCAAGGCCGTGAACAATGCTTACAAAGCCGGTGTTAGATCTGCTTCGTGTTTATTGGAATGATCAGTTTCCAGTTTTCAATCGCCTCTTCAGGTGTTTCATGCAGCATTATATCGTATTAGTAAGAAACGTTGAAATGTGTACCACTTTGTTTCATTTTACTGGTGGCATAATGATCCAAGAAACATTCGATGAAGTATATGACCGCTAACGCTGTATGAAGTAGTTTAAAACCTAAGGCTGCGTTCACACTGCCGGCCGGGCCGGGCCGGGCTGACGCGTACTGGCTCGGCTCGTGCCTAGCCAGCTCAGGCCGACGAGTAGTGCATTCACATTGCGCGCCGCGCCGAGCCGGGACGGCGAAATGGGGGAAAATCCACTTCTCCGATTTTCATGTTTTAAAAATTCTTAGCGGTACATAAGACTTCGCCACATCGTTTTATGAACTTATTTTTTCCTTAAAAGCGTTACTTACGTCGTGAAAAAAGAAAAAGTCTACTTTTCGTTTCGCGTGATTTCTTAGTTTCGTAACGCTTCCCAACCGATTTTGAAGAAAGTATGCGGCTAAAGAATCTGATTTTTGTACATGTGGTAGTGCAACATCTTAACTTCGTATTGAATCATTTATCTTTCCATGTTTCTTAACAGTCATTGTGAAATGATGCTATTTGTCAACGTTCTGCACTTGATTCACAAATCTTGTAGTGAAAAAGTTATGTAGCGGGTAGCTTACTGTTAGATCCGTTTTAGACCATACATTGTTGCGAATGAAATGTAGCTAAAAGTACCAAAAAGTTTTTGAAATGATAATGACACTGATATCTGTCTCTGGTCACAAGTAATGCGAGATATTCAGTGGCGTCAGTGCCGCGACCGCAAGCCACGGAGTTCGAGCGGTTACAGCTTGGTTTAATGTAGTCATATAATGCAGGACAGAAAAAAACTAATTACTAGTGATCAGTGGTGTAAAACTAATCACAAAAACAAACTGGAGATTTGTGATACGTTTACTGCAGAAACTGAAGCGCAATTCTGTAGTCTCGTTGTCTACTTTGACAGAAAAAAAAATAATGGAGAGTTAATGAAACTACTGTAGATCGACACAGATGTCCGTTTCATTGTTCTTCATTATTTTTTTCCTTCCTTGGCGGGCTGCGCTGCACCGTCAAGGTAATCCCTACTCTTTGGCTAAATGGCTGCTAGTTGCCGAAGGCCAAATAAATAAATTAAAAAAAATCCCCATCCTTCGACAGCTGACAAGCAAGTCACTAGAAAACGCAGCTGCAGTCAACAGTTGCTCGCCTTTGGCTAGTGTGTGCTGTCGTGTAGAACAATGTCTTCACTCTTTTATTGGTATTATTTTGATTCTGCAGTTACTCGTCGAGTTTTGAAGTACAGAAGAACTAGGAGGTTATGGATTCATCCCATAAATAGCGACAGACATTTAGGAGAGTTTTTTTCTTTACATGAAGAACTTAAAAACTATCCTGAAAAATTTTATTCATATTACAGAATGAATCATAATACATTTCAGTATGTGCTGCAGAACATTCAAGACAAAATTTCGAAACAGAACACAAATTTTCGCAGAAGTATAACAGCAGAAGAAAAATTGTGTATAACGATAAGGTAAGATTCGTTAGTACACACTTTTTGGTTTGCAGTAGAACTTTGTGCAGCATTCACTACCTCCAATTAATTGTAGTCATGCTTTTGTATTTTAAATTTCACAAACGCTTACCTCTGAGGGGAAGAGAGTTTATGGGACTCCTGAGAATCATCAGTAAGTAATTAGCTTCGTCATTTTGGGTAATGTCTTGCTGTGCCTTCAACGAAGAATCGCAGATACACTCCTTCAGAATTTTCCAACTTTTTCTTCGTTTTTCTTCATGATGCAGCGCTTGGCAGTGGTGATAGTTCATCATGTGGAGCCACTGATGACCTCACAGAATTCTTTTCATTTCCTTGTAAGATAGACAGACTGATATGCCCTTTGACTCAGTGGTTCTATTTCCACTGGTAAGGAACTGTGCATAGCTCTTGGAACTTAGGAAAATCATATGACAGAACAAAGCCCGAGTGGAATTGCATTTTAATATACTATTCCCTGGATCACATGACCTTATTTTGCCAAGTTATACAAGTTATTCTCTGCAACTGTCTCTCAGGTCTTTGCATTTCGATTTCATTATTTTAATTGAAAGAATATAGAAGGATGCAAGAAAATGTCTCTTTAATTATTTATTGTTGTATAACTATGAAATGACATGGACTAAGTAAATATCTACTGTGCAAACAAAACTGTAAAAACTTCGCCCAACACCACACTTGAGTAACACATTTTACGATTTTTTTTCTCAGGTATCTGTCCACTGGCATCTCCTTTCATGCACTAGCATCGTCATTCCGATTAGGAGTGTCCACCGTATCAGTGGTGGTAAAAGACGTTTGTATGGCCATATGGGAGTCACTTGCTCCCATTCATTTACCAACGCCAACTGTTTCTCGATTTAAAGAAATTGCCAGTGAAATGCATACGAGATGGGGATTTCCAAACTGTGTTGGATGTATAGACGGGAAGCACATACGTGTCCAATGTCCTAAACTTTCTGGCAGCATGTTTTACAATTACAAACAGTATTATTCGATTGTACTCCAAGCAGTTGCTGATGCAAATTACAAATTTATAGCTGTGGATGTTGGTGCCTACGGTAAACAGTCTGATGCAGGCGTTTTTAAAGAAAGTATGTTATATAAGAAACTTACAAATGGGGAGCTGTTATTACCGCCACCAACAAGACTTGAAGGAATGTGTCAGGAACTACCGTACGTCATTTTGGGAGATGAAGCTTACCCCTTATTAGAGAATTTGATGAGACCTTTTCCTCGCAGAAATTTGGACAACGAGAGGATTCTATACAATGATATGCATTCCAGAGCAAGAAAAGTTGTTGAATGTGCATTTGGTATAATGACCAATAAATGGAGGCTACTGAGGAAGGAAATTGAAACATCCGTTGACGTAGCTGATCACATAGTCAAGTGCATTTGTCTACTCCATAATATTGTCATTGACAGAGAAGGATGCAATGTTGAAGCTGAAAAGTTTTGTAACAATGCTGATATGCAGACAGCTGGTGCCACATTCAACAGAAATTCCACATTACGTTCGAAAACTGTCAGGAACACTTTTGTTGAATATTTCGTTAAAAATGCAACTTAAAATAATTAAAAAACCTCTCAAATAAATTTTGGAATTGAAAGTACTTTGCTATTTACTGTATTTTTTTGTATCTCATTTCACTGTAAATAAAACAAATAAAATTATAAAGGAAAATAATTTATATTTGTGCGTACTATCTGAAACACACTCCTTGGTTACTTCGTTCCATAATCTGGAAACTGCATCATTACTGTCATACTAGCCGAAATTCTGATACCAAATTGATAGACACAAGTTAATGTCATGTATATGTTATTCTGCATCCATTAAAGTAAGAACATCGCAAAAAGATGTCACAGACAACAGCTTATAGTAACGTGCCACAACATGACTTTACAATGCATTTTATCATCTGGTAGGGACACATTTCCGTCCCTCAGTGACACTCATATCTGCCTCCTTTTACAAGTAAATGCGAACTATTCAGTGGCAGCAATGCCGCGATCGCTGGCAAGCTATTGTTGTAAATGCATGTAGATTAAATAAATGAAATAAAAGTAATTTCGCATGTATCATTATAATAAACGTAATTTTTCCTCACTTATTGTGAAATGTGAGGTAACATCTTAAAATAAAAGACGTGTGCAGTCACACTTGTGATGAATGCAGAAGGGAGACGTGTGGTGCGTGTACTGCAGAAGCTGTAGTGCTGCTCCACAGGCTCGCGCCTGCGGTCGGCTCGCGCCGGCAATATTAAACACTCGGAATGTCGTCGGCTCGGCTCCGGGAGGCTCACGCCGTGTCGGCGCGGCCCGGCCGCCAGTGTGAACACCGCAATTCAAAACCATGTGTTTGATATCGAAGCGGGCGGCGGCCCGGCCAGGCTCGGCTCGGCCCGGCCGGCAGTTAAGGCTCTGGCAGTCGCGCTCTTTCGGTGCGTGAATACGCAGACGGGCCGCCAGCAGCCACTCGCAGAAGGCCACGTGCACCACCTGACCACCTGTTGCGTGCAGTCAGTCGCTGCAAGAGGTGGAGCCTGCTTAATAGCGTTTACTGTTTTATCACGCGCTGTCTGTCACATTGAAACAAAGTCGAGTTCGCTTTTACGTCTTTCGCGCTAGAGCTCTTCACAAATCACATTATTCTAAAAGAATTAAGCTGTAGAGCGTTTATTAACTTGTTCAGTTGCTATTACTAGAGCACAGAGGTACTTTCCGCATTTTATTTGAAGAATGATATTTCTGTAAACGAGATGACCGTGCAGAATACAGGGTGTTTCAGCAGGAATGGTCAATAATTCACACATGGAAAGCATAGGCCAAAAGTAGTTAAAAAGCTCCAATAAACATGGGTCCACAAATCAACCGTTCTCGAGATACAACACATGTTCTGTTGCGGTTTATTAATCCGTAGGAACACATGGAATCTCTAAACGTTAAAGTAGGTCTTTGCAACATTGAACTTGTCTGTGAAATGCGTTTCGAACCTCTCAGACAGACCTTGGGAATTCTGTAAACGCTGGAAGGTGGCTTTAATCCACAAGCGTAATACCTCAAGAGAGTGGATATCGGTAGCCTAGACCGGGCTTTTGACATCACCTCACTCACAGAAATCCAAGGGATTTAAATCCGAAGACCTTGGAGGCCATGGCACAGGCTCTCCTCTACCTATCCGATATTGACCGTACGTCCGAGTTAGAAGCCGGCACACGGGTGAATGAAAATGTGCCGGACCACCGGCATGCATGAACTAAGTGTTCACGCGTTGGTTCAGTGGGACATCATCCTGTAAATCTGGAAGTACAGTCCCCTAGGAACCACTTGTACTGCTGCACGGCCAGTCTCTGTGCTGGGGAGTCTCATCCAATTATGCGGTCTCCGAGCGGTGCTGCCCAGACGTCCAACAAATAACGTTGCTGACGTCGTGATACGTGTGTTCCATTAGGATTGACATCGATCCAAATGTGACAGTTGTGTTAGGTAAAAATACCGTCACAAGTAAATCCAGCCTCATTCGTGAACACTGCACCGATATTTGGTTTGCCATACACGAAGTGCATGTCAGCGTACTTTTCATTGGCGTAACCTGACCTCTGTCCACGGTGCCTACACGTTCGTAACAGGCTGTGAGGCAGTCGTGTGAAGTTAGCACCCCTTTTTCGAGAAATATACATTTTTTTCAGAGTTCTTGATAGATATGGCATAGTTCTAGAGTTCTTTGTACAAAGTTTCAATAGTTCTGCAGAATTTAGCGAAGAAAACAACAATATACGAAAAAATTTTCGTATCGAAAACGTTCTTTGGCAAATTCCGCAAAATGTAAATAAGTACAAGAGTTCTGAGCACAGTTCTGAATAGAGCTCCAGGAGTTCTTTCGAAAATCCAAGTAACATTTTTTTGTGCAGCTAATAGTTTACGAGATAATTGCATTTTAATGAGAAATTCTTTTCACTTACTGTGAAGTTGGCACCCTTTCTTTCAGAAATATATATTTTTTTCAGAGTTCTTGATAGATATGGCATAGTTCTAGAGTTCTTTGTACAAAATTTCAATAGTTCTGCAGAATTATGCGAAGAAAATAACAAAATTCGAAAAAATTTTCGTATCGAAAACATTTTTTGTCAATTTTCGTAAAAATTAAACTTGTACAACAGTTCTGAGGACAATTCTGAACAGAACCCCAAGAGCTCTATCGAAAATCCCAACAACATTTTTCTATGGCGATAATGGTTTGAGATAAATTGATTTAATATGGGACACACTTTCTTTACGGAAAATATAAATATATTCGTACAACAGTTCTGATGACAGTTCTGGACACCACGTGAAGAGTTCTATCGAAAATCCTAGTGAAATTTTTTTGTGCAGGTAATAGTTTAAGAGGTAATTGCAACTTAATTAAGAATTCCATAAGAGCTCCTACTGTGAAGCTGGCACCCTTTTTTTCAGAAATGTATACTTTTTTCAGATTTCTTGATAGATATGCCATAGTTCTAGAGTTCTTTGTACAAAATTTCAATAGTTCTGCAGAATTTAGCGATGAAAACAATATTCGAAAAAATTTTCGTATCGAAAATATTCTTCGTCAATTTTCGCAAATTGTAAATAAGTACAACAGTTCTGAGCACAGTTCTGAACAGAACTCCAAGAGTTCTATCGAAAACCCAAGTAACATTTTTGTGCGCAGCTAATAGTTTAATTTAACGAAGAAAACAACAATACTCGAAAAAAATTTCGTATAGCAAACATTTGTTATTAATTTTCGCAAAAAGTAAATTCGGACAACAGTTCTGAGGGCAGTTCTGAACAGAACCCCAATAGTTCTATAGAATATCATAATTAAAATTTTTTGTGCAGCTAACACGTTACGATATAATTGCAATTTAATTAGGGAACCTCTTCACTTACTGTGAAGTTGGAATCCTTTTCTTCAGAAATATATATATATTTTCAGAGTTCTTGATAGAAATGTCATAGTTCTAGAGTTATTTGTACAAAATTTGAATAGTCCTGCATAATTTAGCGAAAAAAACAACAATACTCGAAAAATTTTTCGTATCGAATACATTCTTTGTCAATTTTCGCAAAAAGTAAATTCGTACAACAGTTCTGAACAGAACACCAAGAGCTCTATCGAAAATCCTAATAACATCTTTTTGTGGCGATGATAGTTTATACGGTAACTGCTTTGATGTTAGACCCACTTTCTCCACAGAAAAAGTAAATTCGTTCAACAGTTTTGATGAACAGATCTGGTTAACACGTCAAGACTTCTATCTGTAATCATAATAACATTTTTTGTGGTTGTAATAATTGTATGGTAATTGATTAATTGTGGGGCACTCTTACTAAAAAAAAAAAATTATGTCTGTTCGTATGCTCTGATGCCAGGTCTGGATAGCATTGTAAGAGTTCTATCGAAAAAACTAGTGACATATTCTGTGCAGGTAATTGTTTACGTAGTAACTGCCACTATTAAGGAATGCTTATGAGCATTTCCCGTGAAGTGTGAACCCCTTTTACGATAAATATAAATTTTTTTCACAGCTCTTCATATATATGCAATAGCTCTAGATTTCCCTGCTCAAAACACGAATAGTTCTACAGAATTTCGGGAAGAAAACAAAAACACGGCAAAATTTTGGTATGGTAAAAAATTATTTGTCAGTTTGGAAAAAATAAATTTGTATAACAGTTCTGTTGGCAGTTCTGGATAGCACCGGAAGAGTTGCATTGAAAATGATAAGAACATTTTTGTGGCGATAATAGTTTATACAATAATTGTATTAATCTGATACTCACTTTATCTAATATAGCAAAATTCGTAGAATAGTTCTGATGACAGTTCTGAATATCACCCACAGAGTTCTACCAAAAACTATAATAACATTATTTGTGACGATGACATTATATGAGATAATTAATGTGGGACTCACTTTTGTCATGTAAAAGTAATAAATTTCGTACAAAAGATCTGACGGCATTTCTTAATACGACCCTATGAGTTCTACCGACAACTGTAATAACATTTTTTGTGGGGATAACAGTTAATGAGATAATAGCATTTTCGAGAGACCCACTTGGTCTACATTATAATAAATTGGCACAACCCTTTTGCTGCCAGTTCTGGATAGCACCGAAAGAGTTCTTTTAAAAACCCTCATAACATTTTTATGGTGCCAGTAGATTATGAAATAGATTGTGTGTTCACTCTGCAGTGGGTGTGCGCCGATGTGAAACTTACTGGCAGATAAAAACTGTGTGCCGGACCGGGTCTCTAACCCCAGGCTGTGACCAAAGAATATCGTCACAATATCCTTTCGTCCAGGAGTGCTTCTTCTGCAATTTTCGTAGGACAACTTCTACGAAATTGGGAACGCAGGAGATGAAGTACTGCTGGGAGTACAGCTATGAGTACGATCGTAAATTCTCACTTTTATTTTGGAAAACCGAAAATCGAAAACCGGATGTATATTCTACTAAATACAAAAAGTCTAAATGTTCAGCACTATACAAATGCCAGTACACCTTCTTAAGACTGACTGTAGTAACTGTAGGTGGAAGCGTGGGATGTGCACGCTTAGATGATTCAAGGAGAGAAGGCTCGTCAGTGCAAAACAAACAGATGGCTGAGAGAGCAGATACATTCACACGCGCCACTAACCAGATGGTGTCACACCTGTCGAGAATCGCACCAGAGGTACAATGAGCTGTGGTGGAGTGCTGTTGGCGTGGTAACTATGCAACTTACTTGATGGGCATCAATACACCGTTATCTTAATGTACAATACTTGAGAAACAATGTCATTCACACACTCCGAGTTCCTTATCACTCAGTACTAGACTAAATTACCGGCCTGGTGATAAGCAGCCTATGTACCTCACCGACTACACATCTTCGTGTTATAAGAAAAAAAAAGAGAAAAATACCAAGGGACACAAAATATGAATCCGGATAAACCGGAAATCCGGATTATTGAGGACCAAATAAACGTGGTTCTTTTTTACAAATTTCGAACTTCTTATTAACTTTAATACTGTATCCCCTCAACATTATAACACCTCTATCAGTCATGTATTGAATTAGGATTGAAACATACTACTTAGTTCGTTTGTACGATATATTCAGTAAATATACTTACATTTCTATACATTGTAAAGACTTTTAACTCTCGCTGTAGTGTAACTCATCAAACTTCCACACTTCCTTTCTAACTAGAACAAATGTTTGCAACAATATTAACGACATCAATTTCAAATTTATTCGTTACACACAGCACATGTTTTTATGTATCCTAGCGGCTGGTGATGTTGCAATATAACTTTCATCCATGAGGGTCCTGGGCATATTTTTAGCTGTTAGTGGGTCCTGGATGTCATGAGAGTTCAAAACAATTACTGTTTTACGTGATAAAATTCATCTGGTTCTTCCTAATTCTAAAAATATACACTTCATGTGTGCCTTTCATTGTTGTATGTATGATTCAGTATCGACGCTAATGCTCTCTTGATGAGATATGAGCCGATTGCTCGTTTTTATCCACTGTGCCCTTTCGTATTTCATTTCAGCGATTAGTTTATTTGTTTATCAACGTAGTAAGTAGTACAATGCTAATCCAGAATGTAAACTGCACTTAAATTCTGTTTGAACTGTTTAATAGTCAGTGTCCGCTGTCTGAACGTCAAATATCAGATTAATACACTGCGCCTGGTTGCGTTATTTTATAGGAATTTTATTATTTTAAGTGGGAAGTACTAGATAATGTTGAAGAAATTCGAAGCATATTGTTCGAAGAGCATAATATTATTCGAAATTTACCTGTACCAACAGGTGCAGCCAAAGCAGCATTTGTGATGCTGTAATTACCTCATAGATAACGATATTTGTCTATTGTAGTTTTGTATTCCAATCAGAATTTTGAGAGCATCAAAGCCTCATTTCAGCGTGAGAGAGGGGTAAAATCAATAGATGATATTGAATTGAAAGCCTTCATCAGTTTCTTTATTTTTAATTGTTGTTAACAAAAGTAACAGATAAAGCCTGGAAGATCTGTGTGGAACTGATGGTGATGGCATTGAAAAATTTCACCTCGCAAACGAACATAAAACGTTTCAAGTTTATTCTGGAGAGACTTAGATTTTACAGTCGCGCTATTCGTGTTGAAAAGAGACAATTAGACAAGCTAACAGCTATTCGGGAAATATTTACTGTGTTTGTACGCAACTACCACAAATCTTACACCCTTGGAGAAAATGTTACAGTAGGCAAGAAGCTGGAAGGATTCTGTGGAAGGTACAGTTTTCGCCAATATGTATCAATCAAAACAAACGAGTATGGATTCTTAAGTGTGGATTCTTAAGTATTTTACCTGTACAATTTGGAAATATACGCTGTGTTGCAACCAGGAGGATTTACCAACTGAGCAAAAAACAATTTGATGTTGTTCTGTGACTGTGTAAACCTATATATCAGTCAGGTCGAAATGTGAAAGCGGACAACTGGTTTACTAGTACTGGAATGATAATAGAGCTATGAAGGGAGAGTTTTTCTTTTGTTGGCATGATGAAGAAAAACAAGTGTGGAGATTTCTCTAGAGTTTGCTATCAGTAAAAGAAGGGCTGCCCACATTTCCTTTTTTGACTTCCACAAGACTGAACTCTAGTTTCCTCCGTACCTAAAAGGGGAAGTGAGTGATCCAGGCATCACGTTTGCATGAAGATAATTCGATAGATGCTGACATTGTAGATAAACGGAAGCCATCCACCGTAAATTTTAAAATAGCGTTAAGTGTGGTATTTTCACAACGGATAAGCCGAATGCTTTGTACAACGCTGCAAGAAATGTGCGCCGCTGGTCAATGGTTGTATTTTTGTAATGATCAGTACAGTTGGAATCTATGCACAAGTGATTTATTGTGGCAACAGGAAGAATTGTATCAAAAGGAAAGGGTTCCTGAATCAGCTTTGTTATACAATGTTGTTTTCTTCGCTAAATTCTGCATAACTATTGAAATTTTGTACCGAGAACTCTATAACTATGACTTATTTATCAAGAACTCTGAAAAAAATATATATTTCTGAAAAAAAGGGTGCCAGCTTCACAGTAGGAGCTCTTATGGGGTTCTTAATTAAGTTGCGATTACCTCTTAAACTATTACCTGCACTAAAAAATTCTACTAGGAATTTCGATAGAACTCTTCACGTGGTGTCCAGAACTGTCATCAGAACTGTTGTACGAATATATTTATATTTTCTGTAGAGAATGTGTGTCCCACATTAAATCAATTTATCACAAACTATTATCGCCATAGAAAAATGTTATTAGGATTTTCGATAGAGCTCTTGGGGTTCCGTTCAGAACTGTCCTCAGAACTGTTGTACCAGTTTAATTTTTGCGAAAATTGACAAAAAATGATTTCGATAGAAAAATTTTTTCGAGTATTGTTGTTTTCTTCGCAAAATTCTGCAGAACTATTGAAATTTTGTACAAAGAACTCTAGAACTATGGCATACCTGTCAAGAACCGTGAAAGAAATATACATTTGTGAAGAAAAGGGTGCCAACTTCACAGTAAATGAAAAGATTTTCTTCTTAAATTGCAATTATTTCGTAAACTATTAGCTGCACAAAAAAATGTTAATTGGGTTTTCGATAGAACTCTTGGAGTTCTGTTCAGAACTGTGCTCAGAACTGTTGTACTTATTTACAATTTGCGAAAATAGACAAAGAATGTTTTCGATACGAAAATTTTTTCGGATATTGTTTACGTCGCTAAATTTTGAAGAACTATTGAAATTTTGTACAAAGAACGCTAGAACTATGGCATATCTATCAAGAAATCTGAAAAAAGTATACATTTCTGAAAAAAAGGGTGCCAACTTCACAGTAAGTGAAAAGATTTTCTCCTTAAATTGCAATTATCTCGTAAACTATTAGCTGCACAAAAAAATGTTAATAGGGTTTTCGATAGAACTCTTGGAGTTCTGTTCAGAACTGTGCTCAGAACTGTTATACTTATTTACAATTTGCGAAAATTGACGAAGAATGTCTTCGATACGAATTTTTTTTCGAATATTGTTTTCGTCGCTAAATTTTGCAGAACTATTGAAATTTTGTACAAAGAACTCTAGAACTATGGCATATCTATCAAGAAATCTGAAAAAAGTATACATTTGTGAAAGAAAGGGTGCCAACTTCACAGTAAGTGAAAAGATTTTCTCATTAAAATGCAATTATCTCGTAAACTATTAGCTGCACAAAAAAATGTTACTAGGATTTTCGAAAGAACTCTTGGAGCTCTGTTCAGAACTGTGTTCTGAACTCTTGTACTTATTTACATTTTGCGGAAATTGCCAAAGAACGTTTTCGATACGAAAATTTTTTCGAGTATTGTTGTTTTCGTCGCTAAATTCTGCAGAACTATTGAAATTTTGTACAAAGAACTCTAGAACTATGCCATATCTATCAAGAACTCTGAAAAAAATATATCTTTCTGAAAAAAAGGGTGCCAACTTCACAGTAAGTGAAAAGATTTTCTCATTAAAATGCAATTATCTCGTAAACTATTAGCTGCACAAAAAAACGTTACTTGGATTTTCGAAAGAACTCTTGGAGCTCTGTTCAGAACTGTGCTCAGAACTATTGTACTTATTTACATTTTGCGGAAATTGCCAAAGAACGTTTTCGATACGAAAATTTTTTTCGAATATTGTTGTTTTCTTCGCTAAATTCTGCAGAACTATTGAAATTTTGTACAAAGAACTCTAGAACTATGCCATATCTATCAAGAACTCTGAAAAAAATGTATATTTCTCGAAAAAGGGGTGCTAACTTCACACGACTCTGTGAGGCCGGTACGGCACAGTGCTCGGCGGGGGAAGGGGGAGTAGTTGCGCGTGCGTAAGCAAACAGGTAGTGGAGCCCAAGCCTCGAGGTAGCAGCGTAAATAATGGGAGATGCAGGGGCGTTTGCAGTTCGTTCCCAACTCGAATTAGTGCGACACCTCGGCACGGGTTGATCTGCGGACCCATGGTTATTGAAGCTTTTTAGCTACTTTGGTCCTGTACTGTCGATGTGTCAATCACTGACCACAATTTCTGATACATCCTGTATACGCACGACCAAAGACTTGGGAGTTCTAATCCCACTGTTGGTATGAATGCAGCCCTTAAAAAAAAGTTTCGTCTACTCGTACTTTGATGTTAGACGACAGTACTTATTCTCTTGAACTGCGTATCTAATTATTAAATTTACAGAACCCGTTGAAAGGGGGACCTGTATCCACTGGCATGGACTAAAACTATCCCGGCTGTGTATCCTGGCCATTGTCGAAAGCGTCAGGCTCTTCTCCATCTCCAAGCTAATTACGCTTTACTTCTTGTTTGATCACAGTGACGGAGGCCATACATAATAAAAAATAAGGACATGAGGGGTCCATCACAGCTCTACTTAACTAAGAGTCGACTATAAACTCAACTAAACCAATATATTCTTTCCTGGAACTCCACGAGTACACTTACAACATGGCTCAGGCATTTAATAAATTAGAAAGCGCTCAAATTACTGGCAGAAGTGCTGTTTCAATATCCAGATAATTTTTGGATAAGGTAACAACAGAAGCGTTTAGCGTCTGGAACAAAGTGAGCAGAGCGTCAATCCACCACCCTAGGGTGAGACTCGCCATTCTCTATCGCCACAATCAGAATATTGCGCAAGAAAGTTTGGAAACTGTACAATAGTCTCTCAGAGCTGTAAGGTTTGTGTCAAGAGGACTACCAAATCGCACGGAGCAAAAGAGACTGCAGAAGTCGCCATGTAAACTAGCCCCAGTCACACATTCTCCGCAGGCACTGTATATCCTGGCGAACCGCAGGGTTTCGTCTGTGTATCATTGTAATAGACAACTGGGGCGGCTCTCAATGCCACCTGAGAAAATGCTGACTGAATAGGACACAGACGTTCACAGATATTAGCAAGAAAAAAGTTAAAATGTAGTAATACCGCTTCAGAGGAACACAGTGGACGATGTCCACACGAAAGCTTTGCATTGTGTTTTTCACCTTTGGATCACATAAATGTGCCACCAATACTAAAAGTGTATACGTTGCTCAAAATTATGCGTGCTTAGGGTGCGTATGTGTCAATGATTGCCAAAAAGAGGACCTTACACAACAGTAACGATAGTTGCCGACAGCTAGTTAAGTTGGAAAAGTGAAGAATCGGGGCTGCCAGTCAGATGAAAGAACACTTCCACAGCACATTTTGTAGAATGTTACAAGGGAGACACTCTCGGCACGGGACGCGTCGCTGCCACACTGGCGTCAGGCACGCCGCCGTGTCTTGGTTTATGAACTCGTCCGTGAGTGCGAGCGAGGGCCGTCACACCGAGGGCGCATGCGCAGCTGGCCACCACCCTCCCACGTAACGTGTGGGCGGTGGCACATGTCGCCCACAGCCAGCTCATCATCTGGTAGTGACACACACTCAGTCATACACCACCTTCAACTCAGGGTCGAATTTTCTAGGTTTATGGGTAGATACCTCACCAAGTAAGTTACACATGTCATCCTTCATTGTGAGAAGAGAATACATAATCTGATTTCTTCTTTTTTTCTTTTACTTATCTTCTCATTTCTTTCTGTTTTTATATTACAGCTGCTCCCGTTTTGATAACGGATGCACCACAAACTGCGCCTGAAATAGCGGAGCAACTGGAAGCATCCCGAAAGTCCAGGAATACCTAACAGTACGATTCTTTTGGGCAAATGTCTAAATTGCCCACAGATTTGAAAGGGGCCTGTCATATTCGCCCTGAGGAATTTCAGGAATTTCTGGCCATAAATGTGAACCAAGTTGCGAATTTCATAAATGTACTCAACTTCTGTACTATCGATTTAACCATATTCTTTGTAAGACTGCGTTTGAGTGTATTTGGTTTAAAAATGATGGGAGCTATCCTGCCGTGCTGTGGAGACAGGATTATTTAAAAAGTATTTTGTAATAATATGTTATGAGGAAATGTATTCAGGAAAGGAGATTCTATTAATGGAAGAATGACAAAAGCCAATTTTTAAGGTAACCCGGGTTTTTTATGTTTGTAACTGTATAGCTTCTAATTGTTAGACTACTGCTTACAGTTTAATTTTTCTGTAGAAATTTTATAAAACAATATATTGTTTTGTCTTACAGTTGAAACAAGTGTCAAGGAAGGCAATCGTACAGAGGAAAGTTATTAAGTAATATTTTACTGAGTTGTCTTGGTGCGAGAACTTTATGAAAAGGAGTATTGTTGTCATGGCTTAATGGAGCATGGGTACAATTGAAGTCTTTGTTCTCTTTAACCAGGCGTTGAGATTAAATCCTCATTTTCATTTTTACTTTCATGACTCTGTTTGCACATCGCGAGCAGTGTGTTGAGAGACATTTCACGAAAATTCCTGAGATACCGTCCTGCACTGCAGTACCCAAGTACGATAGACGAAATTTCATTTTTGCAAGTACATCGTTATTCCTAATAACAATAAGTTGCGGAGCAGAGGAGCGTTCCGTACTCACAGGTATACCAATAAATTTAATTATCAGCGAAGGTCATGTCCATTGTAAGGTGCATTGCTCATCGGAGTATTTGTCAAAATAACATCACGTCAATTCGGAGACGTAACAAAAATGGTTCAAATGGCTCTGAGCACGATGGAACTTAACTTCTGAGGTCATCAGTCCCCTAGAACTCAGAAGCACTTAAACCTAACTAAACTAAGGACATCACACACGTCCATGCCCGAGACAGGATACGAACCTGCGACCGTAGCGGTCGCGCGGTTCCAGACTGTAGCGCCTAGAACTGCTCGGCCATCCCGGCCGGCCGGCGACGTAATACCAGTAGAAGATTTCTGTAAAGTGCTGTCTTCTTAATTTTGAAGCTGTTTTACGAGAAAGTCAGAGGGTTAATTTTTGTACGCATTCCTTAGATACCAACTTGACACTTACGAACACGAATTTAATTATTACAAGAAACGTTCAGATTTATCGTGAAATTCTGGCGGTATTTGGAACAAGTGAGACACGGTTGTAGCCTATTACCAGTTTTATTTCATCTGTCCGCAGAGCAAGCAGTGAAGGAAAACCAAAGAGAGATTCGGAGTAGGAATTTGAGTTCAGGAAGAAAGTACAAATAAAAATGTCAAGGTGTGCCGACGACATTGAAATTCTGTCAGAGACAGCATAAGACTTGGAAGTTCAGTTGAACGAAATGGATAGTATCTTCAAAGGAGGATATAAGATGAACAACAACAAAAGTAAAACAAGAATTATGGAACTTAGAGTAACTAATGCGGTGATGCTGCGAGAATTAGCTCAGAAAACAGGACACTTAATGTAATAAATGAGTATAATGGATGATAGCCGACGTAGAGAGGATACAAAATTTAGACTGGCAATAGCAAGAAAATCATTTCTGAAGAAGAGAAATTTGTTAACACTGAATACACACTGAAGCGCCAAAGAAAATGGTATAGGCATGCGTATTCAAATATGGAGATATGTAAACAGGCCGGCAGCTGTGACCGAGCGGTTCTAAGCGCTTCAATCCGGAACCGCACTGTTACTGCGGACGCAGGTTCGAATCCTGCCTCGGGCATGGGTGTGTGTGATGACCTTAGGTTAGTTAGGTTTAAGTGGTTCTAAGTCTAGGGGACTGATGACCTCAGATGTTAAGTCCCATAGTGCTTAGAACCATTTGAACCATTTGTAAACAAGCAGAATACGGTGCTGCGGTCGGCAACGCCTATATAAGACAACAAAAGTCTGGCGCAGTTGTTAGATCGGTTACTGCTGTTACAATGGCAGGTTATCAAGATTTAAATGAGTTTGACCGTGGTGTTATAGTCGGCGCAGGAGCAATGGGACACAGCATCTCCGATGTAACGATGAAGTGGGGATTTTAAAGTACGACCACATCACGTGTGTACCGTGAATATTAAGAACCGGGTAATACATCAAATCTCTGACATCGCTGCGGACGGAAAAAGGGTCTGCAAAAACGGGACCAACGACGACTGGCGAGGATCGTTCAACGTGACAGAAGTGCAATCCTTTCTAAAATTTTTGCAAATTTCAATGCTGGGCCATCAACAACTGTCAGCGTGTGAACCATTCAACGAAACATCATCGATATGGTCCTTCGAAGCCGAAGGCCCATTTGTGTACCCTTGGTGACTGCACGACACAAAGGTTTACGCCATGCTTGCGTCCGTCAACACCGACACTGGACTGTTGATGACCGGAAACATGTTGCCTGGTCGGACGAGTCTCGTTTCAAAAAATGGTTCAAATGGCTCTGAGCACTATGGGACTCAACTGCTGAGGTCATTAGTCCCCTAGAACTTAGAACTAGTTAAACCTAACTAACCTAAGGACATCACAAACATCCATGCCCGAGGCATTATTCGAACCTGAGACCGTAGCGGTCGCGCGGTTACAGACTGCAGCGCCTTTAACCGCACGGCCACTTCGGCCGGCTAGTCTCGTTTCAATTTGTATCGAGCGAATGGACGTGTACGGGTATGGAGACAACCTCATGAATCTATGATCCCATGTCTGTAGGGTATTGTTCAAGCTGGTGGAGCGTCTGTAACAGTGTGGGGCGTGTGCACTTGGAGTGATAGGAGACCCCTGTTACGTCTAGATATGACTCTGACAGGTGACACTTATGTAGGCATCCTGTCTGATCACCTGCATCCATTCATGTCCTTTGTGCATTCCGACGGACTTGGGTAATTGCAGCAGGACAATGCGACACCCCACACGCCCGGGATTGCTAGAGAGTAGCTCCAGGAACACTCTTCTGAGTTTAAACTGTTGTGGCGTATTAAGACAGCCACACCACTCGGAAGTAGCCGAAAGGCACGCGCTAAACTCACGCAGGCTAGAGAGAGGTCTGAAACAGGATACGTAATGAATGCTATAAAGAAAAGTACGTAGCTACTGGAATACTTAACTTTAATCCATCATTGTTGTACATCGCTCTTGACGATACAAGTGAGACTCTGTAGATTCAGGCAATGTTACTAATGGCGCCTTGCTAGGTCGGAGCCATTGACTTAGCTGAAGCTATTCTAACTATCTGCTCTGCAAATGAGCGAGGCTTAGTCAGTGTGCATCGCTAGCTACGTCGTCCGTACAACTGGGGCGAGTGCTAGTAAGTCTCTCGAGACCTGCCGTGTGGTGGCGCTCGGTTTGCGATCACTGACAGTGGCGACACGCGGGTCCGACATGTACTAATGGACCGCGGCCGATTTAAAGCTACCACCTAGCAAGTGTGGTGTCTGGCGGTGACACCACATAAACACTTCCACTGGCCGCCAAACTCCCCAGACTTGAACATTGAGCGTGTCTGGAATGCCTTGCAACGTGCTGTTCAGAAGAGATCCCCACCCCCTCGTACTCTTACGGATTTATGGACAGCATTGCAGGATGTCAATTCCCTCCAGCTCTACTTGAAATATTAGTTGAGTCCATGCCACATCGTGTTGCGGCGCTGCTGCGTGCACGCAGCGGCCCTACACGATATTAGGCAGGTGTGCCAGTTTCTTTGGCTCTCCAGTGTAGATTTAAATGGTAAGAAGACTTCTGTGAGGTTATTTGTCTGGGCTGTAGCCATGTATGGCAGTGCAAAAATGGACGAAAAACCGTTTAGACAAGAAGAGAATAGCAGCTTTTAAGATGTGGTGCGACAGAAAATGCTGTAGATGAGATGTGTAAATCGCGTAACTAATGTGGAGGTACTGAATAGAACCGGGGAGAAAAGAAACTTTTGGTACAACGTAACTATAAGAAGGGATCGGTTGATATGACACATTCTAAGATATCAAGGGATCAATAATATGGTTTTCGAAAGAAGTTTGGGGGAATAAAATTCGAATTGGGAGATCAAGAGGTGAAACGAGTATAAAGTTTCAGAAGGTTGTAGGTTGCAGCAGTTATTCGGAGATGAAGTGGTTTGCACAGGATATAGTAGCATGGAGAGGGGCATCAAATCTATCTACGGACTGAAGATCACAAATAAGAACACGTGATCAAACGTAATGGCGCCTCCAGCTGTAGCGAAAGTGAGCCAACAGACGTTTGTGATGCTGATCGGGAAGTCCAGATTTTGAACCATGCTGTTTCCATCTTCTCAGCGACCCGACCTGAAAGAACATCTGCAGGAGAAGGCGGAAGGCGGGATAGGGTGGCAGACCAGATTTTTCAATGTTGGGGGCTTTCACACAGTGGTTTTTGAACGGCGCCATGCCCAAGGAGTGGATTTCTATCGCGACGAATTCAAAGATTCGTAGAACGTTCGCACTGTTGTTTAAAGAGACTTGCTAACCAAGTTGTTAAGTAGTGTCTCACGTATCAGCGTCACTTTCAAGCGTAGCGCAATACTGGTTGTAAGTTATTAGGCCTGCCATAATAATATATACATTACTATCTCAAGTCCTCTCGTACTTTGCTACACTTGTTGTTGTGGTCTTCAGTCCTGAGACTGGTTTGATGCAGCTCTCCATGCTACTCTATCCTGTGCAAGTTTCTTCATCTCCCAGTACCTACTGCAACCTACATCCTTCTGAATCTGCTTAGTGTATTCATCTCTTGGTCTCCCTCTACGATTTTTACCCTCCACGCTGCCCTCCAGTACCAAATTGGTGATCCCTTGATGCCTCAGAACATGTCCTACCAACCGATCCCTTCTTCTAGTCAAGTTGTGCCACGAACTCCTCTTCTCCCCAATTCTGTTCAATACCTCCTCATTAGTTATGTGATCTACCCATCTAATCTTCAGCATTTTTCTGTAGCACCACATTTCGAAAGCTTCTATTCTCTTCTTGTCTAAACTATTTATCGTCCCTGCTTCACTTCCATACATGGCTACACTCCATACAAATACTTTCAGAAACGACTTGCTGACACTTAAATCAATACTCGATGTTAACAAACTTCTCTTCTTCAGAAACACTTTCCTTGCCATTGCCAGTCTACATTTTACATCCTCTCTACTTCGACCATCATCAGTTATTTTGCTCCCCAAATAGCAAAACTCCTTTACCACTTTAAGTGTCTCATATCCTAATCTAATTCCCCCAGCAACACCGGACTTAATTCCACTACATTCCATTATCGTCGTTTTGCTTTTGTTGATGTTCATCTTATACCCTCCTTTCAAGACACTGTCCATTCCGTTCAACTGCTCTTCCAAGTCCTTTGAAGTCTCTGACAGAATTACAATGTCATCGGCAAACCTCAAAGTTTTTATTTCTTCTCCATGGATTTTAATACCTACTCCGAATTTGTCTATTGTTTCCTTCACTGCTTGCTCAATATACAGATTGAATAACATCGGGGAGAGGCTACAACTCTGTCTCACTCCCTCCCCAATCATTGCTTCCCTTTCATGCCCCTCGACTCTTATAACTGCCATCTGGTTTCTGTGCAAATTGTAAATAGCCTTTCGCTCCCTGTATTTTACCCCTGCCACCTTCAGAATTTGAAAGAGAGTATTTCAGTCAACATTATCAAACGCTTTCTGCAAGTCTACAATTGCTAGGAACGTAGGTTTGCCTTTCCTTAATCTTTCTTCTAAGATAAGTCGTTGGGTCAGTATTGCCTTACGTGTTCCAACATTTCTACGGAATCCAAACTGATCTTCCCCGAGGTCGGCTTCTACCAGTTTTTCCATTCGTCTGTAAAGAATTCGTGTTAGTATCTTGCAGCTGTGACTTATTAAACTGATAGTTCGGTAATTTTCACATCTGTCAACACCTGCTTTCTTTGGGATTGGAATTACTACATTCTTCTTGAAGTCTGATGGAATTTCGCCTGTCTCATACATCTTACTCACCAGATGGTAGAGTTTTCTTAGGCCTGGCTCCCCCAAGGCTGTCAGTAGTTCTAAAGGAATGTTGTCTACTCCCGGGGCCTTGTTTTGACTTAGGAGTTTCAGTGCTCTGTCAAACTCTTCACGCAGTATCATACCTCCCATTTCATCTTCATCTAAATCCTCTTCCATTTCCATAATATTGTCCTCAAGTAAATCGCCCTTGTATAAACCCTCTATATACTCCTTCCACCTTTCTGCTTCCCTTCTTTGCTTAGAACTGGGTTGCCATCTGAGCTCTTGATATTCATACAAGTGGTTCCCTTCTCTCCAAAGGTCTCTTTAATTTTCCTGTAGGCAGTATGTATCTTACCCCTCTTGAGATAAGCCTCTACATCCTTACATTTGTCCTCTAGCCATCCCTGCTTAGCCATTTTGCACTTCCTGTTGATCTCATTTTTGATACGTTTGTATTCCTTTTTGCCTGCTTCACTTAATGCATTTTTGTATTTTCTCCTTTCATCAAGTAAATTCAGTACCTCTTCTGTTACCCAAAGATTTCTACTAGCCCTCGTCTTTTTACCTACTTGATCCTCTGCTGCCTTCACTATTTCATTCCTCAAAGCTACCCATTCTTCTTCTACTGTATTTCTTTCCCCCATTCCTGTCAATTGTTCCCTTATGCTCTCCCTGAAACTCTGTACAAGCTCTTGTTCTTTCAGTTTATCCAGGTCCCATCTCTTTAAATTCCCACCTTTTTGCAGTTTCGTCAGTTTTAATCTACAGTTCATAACCAATAGATTGTGGTCAGAGTCCACATCTGCCCCTGGAAATGTCTTACAATTTAAAATCTGGTTCCTAAATCTCTGTCTTACCATTATAAAATCTATATGAAACCTTTTAGAATCTCCAGGGTTATTCCATGTATACAACCTTCTTTCATGATTGTTGAACCAAGTGTTAGCTATGATTAAGTTATGCTCTGTGCAAAATTCTACCAGGTGGCTTCCTCTTTCATTTCTTAGCCCCAGTCCATATTCACCCACTACGTCTCCTTCTCTTCCTTTTCCTACTGTCGAATTCCAGTCACCCATGACTATTAAATGTTCGTCTCCCTTCACTACCTGAATAATTTCTTTTATCTCATCATACAGTTCCTCAATTTCTTCATCATCTGCAGAGCTAGTTGGCATATAAACTTGTACTACTGTAGTAGGCATGGGCTTCGTGTCTATGTTGGCCACAATAATGCGTTCACTACGCTGTTTGTAGAAGCTTACCCGCAGTCCTATTTTCCTATTCATTATTAAAGCTGCTCCTGCATTACCACTATATGATTTTGTATTTATGATCCTGTATTCGTCTGACCAAAAGTCTTGTTCCTCCTGCCACCGACCTGCACTAATTCCCACTATATCTAACTTTAACCTAACCATTTCTCTTTTTAAATTTTCTAACCTACCTGCCCGATTAAGGGATCTAACATTCCACGCTCGGATCCGTAGAACGCCAGTTTTCTTTCTCTTGATAACGACATCCTCTTGAGTAGTCCCCGCCCGGAGATCCGAATGGTGGACTATTTTACCTCCGGAATATTTTACCCAAGAGGACGCCATCATCATTTAATCATACAGTAAAGCTGCATACACTCGGGAAAAAATACGGCTGTAGTTTCCCCTTGCTTTTAGCCGTTCGCAGTACCAAAACAGCAAGGCCGTTTTGGTTAATGTTACAGGGCCAGATCAGTCAATCATCCAGACTGTTGCCCCTACAACTACTGAAAAGGCTGCTGCTCCTCTTCAGGAACCACACGTTTGTCTGGCCTCTCAACAGATACCCCTCCGTTGTGGTTGCACCTACGGTACGGCTATCTGTATCGTTGAGGCACGCAAGCCTCCCCACCAACGGCAAGGTCCATGGTTATGGTTTTATTAACACAATAAAAGTATTGTTGATTTTATGTTTTTAATTTTAATGTTTGAGGGTAAGATATTAATTGCATCAGAATAAGTTTTTGAAGGATAGCTGTTGTTAGTTTAGTTGTGGTCCAAGAAAGGTATTTCTTTTGGAACTAAAACGTTAGTAACATGCTGCTGGCGCCCATATTCCTTCCGTTTGCTATTAATGGCAAATGTCATATTCAAGTGGATAATTATTTAACACTTAACTGAAGTAATCAACACAAATTAGCTCCTAAATGTGGGGCTATCCAAATGCACCTCTACAAAAACAACGCCAAGAGCGTAGCGTTAACGAAGTTGTACAGTAGGAAACTAAACAGGATTCAAGTGTAAACAGGAGTAAAAGCAATGCTGAATACACTGTTAAATACTTTAATTGCAATGTTAATGGGAAATATTGGAATTTAAGTGAAAAAACTGAGAAAAAAACAGTGAAGAGCAAGAATATTCCCAGGAATGAGTCAAAATGAATGAAGTCTATGAAACATTAGTACACTATGAAGATTAAACAGATGGACAGAAAGGTACCAGCTACATTATCACTAGAAAATTAAGGGACACGGATGTTATAATTGTGCAAAGAAACTGACCGTTACTTAAAAAGATGTACGAGCATATATTTATCCTGTGACTCATCCATTACACCGAGATATTCTATTGCTTCGATATTTGGATTGATGACTGAGTAAACAGTTAATCACAATATTTCATTTTTGAAAGTATGATTTGGTAGACACCCAGGTACGCGATTTTACGTATACTCAGTCCGTTTCTAATTTTGAGAAGCTATTATCTGACAAAGACACTGACTTTTAAATGTAGCTTGTATTTACACTGGATAGGAGGCGAAGTTCTCTCTGTCGTTGAATACATATTCTGCTCAAAGCCATATTCAGTTTTAACATCCCCGCAAAATTACTGAGAAAAACCACAAGAAATCTGATTTATGAGAAACGAATCAGTATGACAACAGCGCTCGCTCCGCACATAGCCTAGTCAGTGCCAATGCGGCGACTCAGTCCTTCTCATCCAGTAACTGAAGAGAGAGACCACTGCGACGAGTTCGAGTACGCTGGCGCTGGGAAATTCACAAATACCGCTGACGATACAGGGGCGAAACCTTCCGACTCAGTCCCGAGAATATTTCCACTCTCCATAACCTCCCCCCTTCTCTCTCTCTCTTCCTCATATGAGCGGGCGAACACGCACACTAGCAAACAGTTCTGCGTCTTCTGTAAAGATACTTCTCCGCATTTGAATGCGAGGAAATAAAAGGCACGTTCTTTTCTCTCGTCTCGAATCGAGCCCGATATGAAAACAGACTGCCCGTTTCAACTTAAAAAGCGACCCACTCTGCAGCGCAGGAAACTCAAGAGACCAACTCCTGGAAGGTCGGGTGCTGAGGCAGACACATGTGCTCATGCCAGTTATTTTCTTCAAAACATTCTTTTGTAGAACACGAGTGTCACGTCACTTTTTTAAACTGATTTCTACAATTCCTCCTTTCCCCAGTGCTACTGTGAAGAACGCTGTTACAAAGACAAATGCATTAGTTACAGTTATGAGACACTGGCATGTGAAGCCATTTTGTGGAAAATGCTTCTGTGGCAAAACCAAGAAGAAGTAATGGTGCTTGCGTTCTCAAAGCGGCGAGCAAACAAATAATGAGAGTAGAGCGGAAGACGTCATCTGATGTCAAATGTGGCTGTGTGATATAATCGAAGAAAGTGTTGGATAATGTAAATAGTTGAACAGTTAACTGTAGAGGAATCTGCCAATTATCCACGTCTGTGGGAACACGAGACTGCCCAGATAATCGGAAAGGACATGTAATCGGAAACACAGGTGTTTTAAAGGAAACTGCTATTTTGATGTGTTTACGGAACATGTTGCATATCACATTTGAAATACCACTGCCATATTTATGCGTCGCCGGCCGCTGTGACGGAGCGGTTCTAGGCGTTTCAGTCCTCAACCGTGCTGCTGCTACGGTCGCAGGTTCGAAACTTGCCTCGGGCATGGATGTGTGTGATGTCCTTAGGTTAGTTAGGTTTAAGTAGTTCTAAGTCTAGGGGACTGATGACGTCATATGTTAAGTCCCATAGTGCTTAGAGCCATTTGAACCATTTACGCGTCACTCGTCCAAAACTAAGGATGTATTTACAAAATTACACTTATTATACACTATACTGGTATCACTTGCTTTCAGTTAACTTTCGGGAAATACTCGTACGTTTTTCTCTGTTTCTGTTTTTCAGTCACTGCTTTTCTTGACCACGGTTCTCATTTCCCGGATAGGCAGAACATCGGTGAAATCAAACAGATTTTGTCCAACATACTCTGATAACAGATCACGCATTACAGTGCGATCGTTTGTTTGATGGCGGATTTCTCGATCGGATCGTCTTCGCTCTCTTCTTCCACCGAACGCAGTTTGTTCACGATACCCGTATCATTTAGGTGGTCCAGTCCCGGTTAATTGGCATCCGTGTTTGACCACTCGCGAATGTTTCCGTCATTTCTTACACAAGATCGGTCAGATAACTAGCAGTACGACATTTCTCGTCATTTTAACCTTCAAAGCCACTTTAGCTGTGCGTGTTGCATAGTCATCCGCCTGTAGAATGCGAGACACATGAATAATAATGCGTTCCATACGAAAACATTTGTTCCAATTATAACAGAATACTTCAAGCTTCGTTTTTTTTTCAAAAATTACCATTCTGTGGACGAATAACTTGCATCGTGATAATAAGGAGCTTGCTATAATTGATTATGATAATTAATAAGAACTCATGTATGTAGTTCAAGTGCGATACAACTCCAGGACATGGATACTAGTGAAAATATAACTAGACGGTAGTTATAACTAGACTGTAGTTATCTTTTATAGTCCTGGCAGATTGGCCCAAGTATACACCACTGTTTATTCATACGCTGAAAGTCATGAACGAAGAGTGAACTTGAACGCCACTCTTAAACTTTCAGAGGTTGCCAAGGAATACCCAATGAGTATTTCTGTACACGTCGACGGCTCGGATTGTTGTGGACTAATAATTTAATTATGATTTACTGAGTCTTTAGCCGCAATAAGTCTTGTTTCTGTAAAAATACTTTCACAACAGTGAAGACGCCTTTAATATGCAATAAACAAAATGTACAGCACACAACACAGAGTAATGCAAAATGGCTCTGAGCACTATGGGACTCAACTGCTGTGGTCATCAGTCCCCTAGAACTTAGAACTACTTAAACCTAACTAACCTAAGGACATCACACACATCCATGCCCGAGGCAGGATTCGAACCTGCGACCGTAGCAGTCGCATGGTTCCGGACTGCGCGCCTAGAACCGCGAGACCACCGCGGCCAGCCAGAGTAATGCAATAACCCTCAAATGAAACACCTATACTACCATCCGAGTTTGGTACGTCAATGCACAGTACACCGCGTAACAATTGCAGAGAACTTCAAAATTTTGACTTACATCATCACGGCTGAGTATACAGTGACACACGATCGACTGTCTTATGCTCTCAAGAATGAAACATAAAACATTTCGAAAGCTATTCCGAAAATAAGGTCCGATAATTCGCGAATGAAAACGACTGCGAAAATCGGATGAAGCTTTGCATAGATGTGTTGGGCAGTGTCTCTAGATTGCCTATCGATCTTGTCGCGTCGCTCTTTTCTGTTCTGTACACACAGTGAGCACGTAAAGACAAAAACTAAGCTCCGCCTAAACAGGCCATTAAGGCCCAACTGTATCGACCGACCGCCGTGTCATCCTCAGCCCACAGGCGGAGATGGAGGGGCATGCGGTCAGCACACCACTCTCCCGGCCGTGTCAGTTTACGAGACCAGGGCCGCTACTTCTCCATCCAGTAGCTCCTCAGTTTGCCTCACAAGGGCTGAGCGCTCCACTCTTGCCAACAGCGCTAATCCGATCGGATGGTCACCCATCCGAGAGCTCGCCCAGCCCGACAGCGTTTAACTTCAGTGATCTGAGGGGAACCGTTGTTACCACTGCGGAAAGGCCGTTGGGCACGTAAAGATGGCTATACCAATAGTGTCTCCCGCCATGCTCACTGTGAGATGTCGCCTGATTTCGTGCAACCCCAGGAAACATACATGTAGTGCCTTTCCTTCTTCGCGACACTTATCACTGCAGGGCCACGAGGACGCTCCAGCAGCGTTTCGTATGGGAAGTTTCCGATAACCCACCATTCAGCCAGGACTTGATTCTCTCTCTGATGTTTATCTCTGCTCACATGGACCACTAGTTGTGAAGACGACATTTTGGCACAGACAACGAACTCCTGACCAGCGTAGAGAAGTGGCGGAAAAAGCACAAGCGGCTGCCTTCTATGACGAGGGTTTTGAAAATTTGCTACAAAGCTACGACAAATGTCCAAGCCAGAGGGGCGATTATGTAGAAAAGTAATTACAAGATGTAGCAAACTTTTGCAAATACAGCATTTTTTATTTTCATTGTTACCATTTCGCGACAGATCGGATCTTATTTTCTGAATAGGCCTCGCACTTCCGCGGCTGCGAGAATTCTAGCAACCAGGTCCGAGCGAGTATTGACCAGAGTCTCTCAAACTAGGCTCTTCACATGACCCCAGGAGAATAAGTCATTAGTATCAAGTCTAGTGACCGAGATGGCCGTGGAACTGTACGACTGCTTCACAGCATCGAGTGCAAAATGTGCTGTCACCCCGTCATGCTAAAACAACATCAGCTGGCGAAATCTTAACGGCACATCTTTTAAGACTTCTGGGAAGACAAGACGAAGGAACGTTTGGTACGTGACTACGTTCAGTGCCGAGGTGTATGAAAGGTCTAGTAACAAAATCGTTGACATTAGCAGTCAATACACTCAGACTGAACTTCTGCTGATAGGATCATCACACCAATGCTTGTCTATTTTAGTCACCCCATGCATAGCTATTCCCACTATCGAATATAACCTTCCTTTTAAAAATGGTGGCTTGTAAGCAACACGAAAGCACGAAAATTGAGGTTTCTGTACGTTTCTGAAGGAATCAATTTGCAAAGTTCACTCGAAGTGGGAACGCTGGCTGCAATGATACGGCTGCACTGTTGTGCGTGTCAGGCTCTCAAAACAATTGATTGATTTGTGTTCGGAGATCGTGCAACGTGACAAAAACTTGAGATAGGACTGTCACCAATACCAAGTAATACACTATGTGATCAAAAGCATCCGGACACCTGGCTGAAGATTACTTACTAGTTCGTGGCGCCCTCCATCAGTAATGCTGGAATTCAGTATGGTGTTGGCGCACTCTTAGCCTTGATGACAGCTTCCACTCTCGCAGGCCTACGGCAGTCAGCTGCTGGAAGGTATATTGGGGAATGGCAGGCCATTCTTCACGGAGTGCTGCACTGAGGAGAGGTATGGATGTCGGTCGGTGAGGCTTGGCACGAAGTCGTCGTTCCAAAACATCTGATACGTGATCTATAGGATTCAGATCAGGACTCCGTGGGGGCTATTCCATTACAGCGATGTTATTGTCGTGTAATCACTCCGCCACACGCCGTGCAATAGGAAAAGGTGTTCGACCTGTTGAAAGATGCAATCGCCATCCCCGAATTGCTCTTCAACAGTGGGAAACAAGAAGGTGGTTAAAACATCAGTGTACGCCTGTGATAGTGCAAGCCCGCTCCATAAAAAACACCACCACACCATAACACAGCGGCCTCCGAATTTTACTGTTGGCAGTACACACGCTGGCAGATGACGTTCACCGGACAGTCGCCATAGCCACACCCTGACATCGGATCACCACATTGTATCCCGTGATTCGTCACTCCACACTACGTTTTTCCACTGTTCAGTCGTCCAATGTTTACGCTCCTTACACCAAACGAGGCCTTGTTTGGCATTTACCGGCGTGATGTGTGGCTTATGAGCAGCCGTTCGACCATGAAATCCAAGTTTTCTCACCTCCCGCCTAACTGTCGTAGTACTTGCAGTGGATCCCGATGCAGTTTGGAATTCCTGTGTGATGGTCTGGATAGATGTCTACCTATTACACATTACGACCATTTTCAACTGTCGGCGGTCTCTGTCAGCCAACAAACGAGGTCGGCCTATTCGTTTTTGTGCTGTACATGTCACTTCACGTTTCCACTTCACTATCACATCTTAAACAGTGGACCTAGAGATGTTTAGGAGTCTTGAAATCTCGCTTACAGACGTGTGACTCAAGTGACACCTAATCACCTGACCACATTCAAAGTCAGTGAGTTCCGCGGAGCGCCCCATTCTACTCTCTCACGATGTCTAATGACTACCGAGGTCGCTGATATGGAGTACCTGGCAGTAGGTGGCAGTACAATGCATCTAATATGAAAAACGTGTGTTTTTAGGGGTATCCGGATACTTTTGATCACATGGTGCACATTCTCTTCATCATCGGGTGTTGTAGCATACCTCACACAGCCATTATCTTCCACTCTAACACGGAAGGATACTTCCCGCTAGGGCCTCATGTAAAGATGCAAAAGCACTGTGACGTGGTTGCCGTCGGTGTGGAAACAGATCATCACAGCGTCATTGTGCCGGGCTCCCGTCGCTTTCAGTGAGACCGTACACCAGGTGCATACCAGTCAAGTCTTCATCAGCAAACCTTTCCACAGTACTGCTGTACATCACTGTCAAAGCACAACTGACACCGCCGGAAAACAAAACCCTAGGCTCAACAGGGGAGTACAGAACGCAGACTTGAAGAAAGCAGAAACTGTGAGCGAATGGAAACGAGACACAGAGCTTGCACCATCGACATTTGCACTCCTGTGCACTATTTTTAGTCCAACAGATATAAAAAGCTACCTGAAACAATAAACCAAACGAAATGCGAGCTGTAGCGAGCCGAACGAAGACTGTGGGAGCCTTCAACCAAACTACTCGGATGGTATCCCTTTAACAACCTCTCAGACCGAAGGTAACAATGACATTAGCTGTTAGTGGGCATATAAATACATCAGTGGGGTAATGGAACAATCGTACACTGACGCCTAGGCAGCAACCTCGGCTGGCGTCCGAAGCCTTAGGAAACGCCCGCGGCGTGAAACCGGGTCTTTGCCTTACATCCGTGCCAAATGGGTTCGCCTCAGGCGACTACATCCACAAGGAGGACAGGACAGTCCCTCCCTGAGCGCCGACTCACGCGAACCCCGGCCAATAGCCGACACCTATCCAGATTGCCCTGGATCTCGGGACCTCCCAAGACACTCCAGATAAGCGTGGAAGACACTCGCTGCAGCAGCCCCAGGGGGACACGCTCGAACGCTAGATCCAGACCCAGGTCCGGAGCAGGGCCCACATCCTGCATGTCACTGCCAGCCCTAGGGTGAAGACATCCGGGATTGAGGCAAAGAGGCCACTTGTGTGAATCAGCGAATCGCAGCGAATAACGAGGATAATGGGCAGGGGCACTAAGTGGTGTGGGGTTAAGTTAGGAATTTGAGTCGATCAGGGATCAGCGATCAGGGATCGTGTCTGGATGGCTAAGGCGGTTAATCCGACTGTTCGTGTAAAACGGAAATATGCGGGTTCGAGTGCAGATCCGGCACAAATTTTCAACTTTCGCCATTGATGTATTTGAATTTGCACTAGCACCTACCTTGATTACTTCCGTTGGATCATTATCATGTAAGGCTGCAGTATCAAAACTGGTGTGTGTTCTTTTGGACATGCCCGAAAAAGCAGACACCACATACATACAGCCAGCCACGGTGGCCGAGCGGTTCTAGGCGCTTCAGTCCGGTATCGCGCGACTGCTACGTTAGCAGGTTGGAATCCTGCCTCGGGCACGGATGTGTGTGATGTCCTTACGTTAGTTAGGTTTAAGTAGTTCTGAGTTCTAGGGGACTGATGACCTCAGATGTTAAGTCCCATAGTGCTCAGAGCCATTTGAACCATTTGAACATACATACACTCAAAGTTTGTCGGTGGAGTTCTGTTTCACCATGTAGATTCGTTCATTATCACTGTTTATTGTTGAATATTAAGCCAACTATAAATGGGTACTCTCTTGCACTGTTACGTCTCGGCATGTATAAGTTGACTAATATTGTATGCTATTGAATGTTAATGTTTATGTGCGATGGAATTTATATGCTTTACATATTTTAGAATCTGACTGCGTTTACTATTGCAATCTGACTGCATGGAAAGATATTTAAAGCGGCAGCCCCATGCAACCGACTGACACTACTAAGTCATATTCTTCGTCTACCGAGAGTTTCTACACACATGCGGTAGTATTCAATTGTTTGTTACCCTGAGATTTGGTGGCGCTGCGACGCGTTGCATCGCACATTTCTTGCGGTAATTTTGTAGGTAAATTACTTACTGAAACAGGAGAGGCCTACAGTCGTTGTTTTTTTGTTGCCAATTATTGTATCGACTGATAAGATTAGCGACACCAGTTGTTACCATGCACTGATGTTACCTGTGCTGACTAAGTAGCACAGACTTGACCATCTTCCCCCTGCATAGTGGTCAGTTCCACCTTGCCTGCTGTCGCTCAACCACAATCCCGCTTCTGGCGCGGTTCTGCTACCCTCTTCGCTTTAAGTAAGGACTACCACTTTTAGCACGTTATTTGCTTACAACATGACGCGAATCTTAGAGTGTGGCTCCAAGGCAGGAACAGTTTGCTTTCGGCGATGACATAGTAAAAAGAATCATTATCCCTGAGGATACCTCTTCTAGTGGTGTGAAACCGGTGGTGACTTTTGATGAAAAGTATTCTAGAGTCAATGCGAATTATTACTTTCAAAACCAGACTTTTCTGAGCACTTTTGCATTCAGTACGAGCTGGGTATCCAGTGATGACAAGGTATTTGATGAAAAGTATTCTAGAGTCAATGCGAATTATTACTTTCAAAATCAGACTTTTCTGAGCACTTTTGCATTCAGTACGAGCTGGGTATCCAGTGATGACCAGGTATACATTTTTTCCTATTCTATTAGCCCATCCCCCCCCCCCAATATTCCTCACCCCCCCACCCCCCCACGGAGTCCATCTCCATCTCCCACCACCTCTCTCTGTCCTTCTGTTCCTCTCCCTCTGAATATCTCTTCCCCTCATCACTGTGTACATCTCCTCATGTCCCTCTCTCTGTCCATCCACTCCTTCCCTGCCAGCTCCTCCTCCACACATCCCTCCTCTTCTCTTTCTATGTCTATCTCCTCCTACCCTGTCTCTCTATCCACCTCCCCATCCCACACTTCTCAGTTCCTCTCCTGCTGTCCGCTTGCTCTTTCCAACTCCTCCTCTTTCCTTTCTCTGTCCATATCCTCCACCACCCTCTCTCCGTCTATCTTCTCCTCTTCCCTTCCATCCATCCAGCTCCTCCTACCCCATATCTGTGTCCAACTGCTCCTTCCCCCTCTCCGTCTCTCCACCTCTTCCTTCCCTTTCTCTCTTGCTGTCTATCATCCTCACCACAACAGGAGGTTGCTGGTTCTTACTCCTACAGTATTTCTTTCCAGATAGTAAGTAATAGGTGTACCAAGTTTCACTAAAATCGATCCAAAGGTATGTATATCTCTAGCAAATTCTGCCCTATAGTTTCATTTCCACGCCGCTTTACGTTTATGACGTCATATTTCCTGAAGTATGCGTCGTACAATGACACGTTTTTACAGATAAATTCAGTGGTTTATGTGAATACTGTCTGCAAAAATCTTGCGAATAGAAATATTACGAAAGAAACAATAACTTTAAGGTCAAGCCTCTTGTGGCAGTTATACTGCATGAACAGCAAAAACATGGTGAACAATAAACTTTTCTCCGTTCATCATTTTTTGGAGGGTGTTAGTCACAAAGAGTCTCGTAAATGTTTAGATTTATGCGTAAAGTTTTACTGGATAAATATAGTCTGACTATTGATGCGTCGTGAGATGCACTGCTTTCTTACGTCCACTCCACCCTTTTTGAGAGGTAGACGGTTCTTTTCCCCACAGTGGTTCTTTCCACACAGTAAATGATTTGTGTACCTAGTTGAGTTGAACTTGATCCAGTGATTTAGGAGAAAATGTAAACATACACACACACAAACACACACACACACACACACACACACACACACACATACACTTTTATAATTTGTATGGATTCAGCACTCCTTTTTGTATTCTGTCTCAACACTCAGTTACTTCATTCTTTCCTCAAGTAATTTGTCATCATTGATTTAGTCTCGCGGCCGCTGTCTGTCTCGGCCGCCGACTCCGCTCGCTCTCTGTCTGCACCTCGCTCCCGGTGTCTTCTGTCCGTCTGTGTAGTGCTTCGCGTGGCCTTCAGGGCCATATCTTTCCGCGTAATGCCCTGGCGTATTGTCCCTAAGTCATTTGCGTCGTTCTCAGGTATTATACCATATGTCTCTACCTGGTATACATGACACAACGACGAATATATTACTCATTCAACGATTTTGTTTTGTAACTGGCGCTTTACTTTAATGAAACTACGACATACTCCAGGATTCCATTCCAGGGCTATTTTATCTGTTATCTGGAGGTTACAAAGTATAATTTTTTTGGCACTTAATCAAATCCAAGCTAACTCTGGATATTTCCACAGAATTTACTTAATTTGTCTTCCTAAGATCTTTGTAAGATTCCTTTGAAGCAAAATGAATGTAAAAGTTCTCATCAAAGAACTACACTTGAGTTTGTTTGCTACTTTAGCCCCGAACTAACCTGGAGTTGGTCTCTTGGGTTTACGACTCTGCAGAATGTCTCAAAATGACCAGAATCCAGTGTCGACTTGATCTGAGGAATACAGGCAGACTATCTGAGGGCATGTACGTCCTCTATTCCACCTCCCCTCCTTGCACTGTACACATTTTTTTCACTCTCACTCATTCACTCACCCTAACCCTCACCCCCATCCCACCCCCACCCTTTCCCTCACCCTCTCCCTCACCCACCCACGCACACACAAACACACACACACACACACACACACACACACACACACACACACGCACTTTCTCTTCGACGACAAACGGTCAGCTGAAATGCATTCAGCGAAGTGAGTATATTGATGGGGATCCAATCGACCAAAGCACAGTGACAGGAAATTATGTCAGAGAAGATCGTTCAAAGATCCTGAAAATTCTACGTAATGTACACAGAGGTATAGAAACACCAGAAACGCAGCACATAACCAAGTCCTATAAGGAGCAGGAAAACCGTTGGCATTCAAAGCAGCTTCCAGTCGTTTCGGAATGGATAAACAAAGGTTCTCTACGGTTTCCAAAGGAATGTTATGCAGTTCTTCATGAAAAATAGTGACAATTCCAGGTAACAATGATGGAGGTGGACAGCAGTCACGCGCCTTACTCTCCAAAGTAGACTACAAAGACTCAACAATGCTAGCGTGTGTTGACAATGGTGACCATGGGAGATGTGACTCGCGCTCACAAAACTAGTCCTGGACGATATGAAATGAGTGAATGGGACCCTTTCGTCTTGAAAGCGGCTTATCACCATTGGGCAGCAAACATTGTACCGTGGCACGGGCATGGCCAAAACAGTCACATAGTCCTTGGCAATAAAGTGACCTTGCCGAGTAACCTTTGGGTCCATGTGATACCACGAAACGGCTGCCGGCATCACCGAACCTCCACCATGCGTCACTGTTGGGACATAAAATCGGCCAGAGGTCGGAAACAGTGGGAAACAGGACTCATCCGACTAAATGACTTTATTCCAGGTCATATTGTTTGGACACCACTTTTTCATCGTCGTGGGAATTTGTATCACAGCTCACCTTGCAGTTCCCTGCTTATGGAGCTCCCTTCGTGTAGTTCTGATACTCACAGTATTTTTCAGTTGTAGTCCGTTTATTTTTCGTCACAGTCCTCTTCAATGACAGTCCGTCGCAATCGCTCAACATACACATTCATCCAAGTTGTGACTTAGCGTATGACGAATTTCCGGTATCTCTGTATGCAACATAAATCTTGGGTAGAATGCATCGTCAACCACCGAACACTTAAAAAACCGTGGTCATGGAAGTGCACACCAATGAGCACCAACAATTTTCCCACGTTAGAATTCACGTAGCTCCGACATAATGCAATTACAACTATACGGAACACTCTTCTGACAACGACAGCCAGTTGCAACTGAAGTAAGACACCGCGCAGTTGCAAACAGAACAGTGCAACCTGCAAGTTGCGCTGACGTTTGGATTTATGTTCAAGCATTCATTTCTCACAGTGTTTCCATATTTTTGTCGAACTCTTGTAGATTAGCTAGCCAAAGGGCTTAAAGAGGAATCCTTAGATCTTCGAAATCGATAGCAAATAGACAATAACAAATAAATGTAGCTGACTGGACGATAAGGAGTCTCTCTTGTTCCTAATAAAATCTTTAACAGTTGACGACAGCAATATCCACCTACGGAACTGTCACCGTCCTGCACCAAATGTGTTTGGCCAGTGGCAATGTTTGTAGCGTTCACAGAAACCAGACTGCTTTTCTAAGAATCGAAGGGCACGAATGGTAGGCTGTAATTCGGAAGAGGGTGAGGCAAGATTGCAGCCTATGTCAAATGTTATTCACTCTACACACTGAGGATGCAGTAGGGAAAACCAAGGGGAATTTTGGAAAGATATTTAAAAGGATTTAAAAGGAAAAAAAATTAATTTACCGATAACGTCGTAATTCTGCCAGAAACGGCAAAGATCTTGGAAGATCAGTTGAAACGAATGGATGGTGCGTTGAAAAGAGGCTATAAATGAATAGAAACTTAAGTAAAACGAGAATAATGATATGTTGTGGAATTAAATCACGCGGTTCTGAGTTAATCAGATCAATACACTAAAAGTAGCAGAAGAGTTCTGCTATTTTCAAAACAAATCAGGAAGGCCACAACATATTCATAGATAATTTAGAAGCAATGAGCGGTACTCACAACAGGAAGTCTTGTTCCCAGCAGGGGTTGGCGCCTTTCACCGTTACCGTAGTCGACTTCACATTCTGCAGCTTCAGCGTGACATAGGTGTTGTACTGCGCAGCTGCAACATAAAACATAACATGTCACTATGGTCATTCACGGACACCAATGGTCAATTAAACATGTCCTACGAGCCACAACGCGCATACAGGTATCAGTAAAATAGACTAATTCAAACTTATAACTGAAAATACTTATGATCCCGTAGTTCCTAATACTCGTAGAATGCATCAGTAAAAAAGCGCGAAAGACCCAGGCCAGTACCATGAAACTTAGCATGGTTAAATTTTCGAGGTCGCGACGTCAGTGATGTATAAAGCTTTTCATTGAAACGGATGCTCCTTTAGTCATTTGGCATACAATATGTCTCATAACTTCTATTACACACTTCTAGAGGCTGAAGAGGGTACGCAGATACAGCTTTGATAAGGATCACATACCAAGAAGTGTACCGTTTATCATGTAAGATAAGTTTGGATTACTCTCTCATCTCCCACTTTACGGTACGAAATACAGTGTTTCGAGTACTCGTCACCAGGTTGTCTTCTCCGTGACAAAGGAGCACCATGAAGCGATAAATATGAAAGTTATCACATCTTAAAACTTATATTACATCCATGCAGCACATTTCCGGACGTGGCTTTCTTATGGAAACTTTATTTACTACGTCTCCGCTACAATCCCTGTGAAACATCCTGTACAATGTTACCCCTTTATCATCACTTGTCGGTCATCTTCAGGTCTAATGACAACAAACAAAAAGAAACCATCAGACAACGTCAGTGGGTTAAAATACTACAAAGAATAAAAACACAGAACACACCATACAGTTGTTACCGCAAAAGCTTGTCACATCACTGAGTCACAACTTCTTCCACGAAATGCTGTACAAACCTCGTGCATTAATACAGTACCTCGGACCCTCATTGTGGTACGGAATTTTGAGCAGTTTACAGCTGCAGTTTCAATATATTGAAGAAATCCCAAACGACAAAAGTAAGAACAATATTTAAAATGATAAAACCAATTGTGGAGAAACGATCGGTGAATTCAATGATGAAATTATGTACACTGTTCCTTGAAATCAGAAATAATAGAATAAAGTTACAGAACAACATGTGGTTTGTATATGAGTATATACACATATGAAAAATATTTTGCATCACCTCGGTTCCGAGCGTTCCGGAACCTGTACAGAAAATTGGAATAGAGATCAACATAAACATCATTTCCGCCCTTTCTATTGCTCATGAAGACACACATTGCGTGTTGTAGCACCACGCCGTGAGACCTTCAGACGTGGTGATCCCGACTGCTGCACACAGCGATACCTCTAATACTCAGCAGCACGTCCTCTTGCATTTGATGCATGCCTGTATCCGTCGTGACAGACTATCCACAAGCTCAGCAAGGCACTCTTGGTCCAGATTGTCCCAGCCCACAACGGTGATTCGGCGTAGGACCCTCAGAATGGCTGATGGGTCACGTCGTCCATAAACAGCACTTTTCAACGTGTCCCAGGCATGTTCAAGAGGGTCCATGTCTGGAGAACATGCTGGCCGCTCTAGTCGAGCGATGTCGTTATCCTGAAGGAAGTCATTCACGAGATGTGGTCGATGGGGATGCGTCTTGTCGTCCATGAAGACGAATGCCTCGCCAATATACTGCCAGTATTGTTGCACTGTCGGTCGGGGGATGGCGTTCGCGTATCGTGCGACCACTACAGCGCCTTCCATGACAACCAGCGGCGTACGTTGTCCCCACAAAATGCCACCCCAAAACAGCAGGGAATCTCCACCTTGCTGCACTCGCTGGACAGTCTGTCTAAACAGTTCAGCCAGACCGGTTCAAAATGGTTCAAATGGCTCTGAGCACTATGGGACTTAATTTCTGAGGTCATCAGTCCCCTAGAACTTAGAACTGCTTAAACCTAACTAGCCTGAGGACATCACACACACCCATGCCCGAGGCAGGATTCGAACCTGAGACCGTAGCGGTCGCACGGCTCCAGACTGTAGCGCCTAGAACCGCTCGGCCACTCCGGCCGCCTCAGCCTGAACGGATTGCTTCCAAACACGTCTCAGACGATTGTCTGGTTGAAGGCATATGCGACATTCATCGGTGAAGAGAACGTGATACCAATCCTCAGCGGTCCATTCGGCATGTTGGTGGGCCCATCTGTACCGCGCTGCATGGTGTCGTGGTTGCAAAGATGGACCTCGCCATGGACGTATGGTGTGAAGTTGCGCATCATGCAGCCTATTGCGCTCAGTTTGAATCGTAACACAACGTCCTGTGGCTGCACAAAAGCATTATTTAACATGATGGCGTTGCTGTCAGGTTTCGTCCGAGCCATAATCCGCAGGTAGCGGTCATCCACTGCTGTAGTAGCCCTTGGGCGGCCTGAGCGAGGCATGTCATCGACAGTCTCTCTGTATCTCCTCTATGTCCGAGTAATATCGCTTTGGTTCACTCCGAGTCGCCTGGACACTTTCCTTGTTCAGAGTCCTTCCTGGGACAAAGTAACAATGCGGACGCGATCGAACCGGGGTATTGACAGCATAGGCATGGTTGAACTACATACAACACGACCCGTGTTCCTTCTTCCTGGTGGAATGACTGGAACTGAAAGACTGTCGGACCTCCTCCGTCTCATAGGCACTGATCGTGCATGGTTGACCTTTGGGCTTGTTTAGTGACTTATCTGAAGAGTGAAAAGGACTGTGTCTGTGATACAATATACACAGTCTACGTCTATCTTCAGGAGCTCTGGGAACCGGGTTGATGTAAACTTTTTTTAATGTGTGTATATAAATAATATAATTTACCGTGCCACGCCGCATCTTTCTGTCTGTATGTTACAGCTGGGCTCTAAACTACTGTATGGCGTTCCGTACTGTTTTCACTAATAGAAAGACTGATTCACGAGGAAGGCGTACACTGATCAGCCAGAACGTTATGTTCACCGACCTGCTATCGATATAAAACGATGCAGGCGACAGCAGCGTCACCTGGAGAGACATGACTGCCAGTCAGACACACGCACGGTGCATACAGTATCGGTGAGCCTGCTGTCCGTGTGTAGAATGGGGAATGCGAGCGATCTATCTGAGATTGACCGAGGGCAGATTTTGATGGCCCTCAGGATTGGCGCTAGCATTTCGGAAACTGCACCACTTGTCGTGTGGTCGAGGAGCGCTTTGGTGAGTGTTTTCAAGACGTGGTGAAACCAAAGGTGAAACCAGGTCCAGAAATGGTGAGGCTGGGCGGCCACCCCTCATTACAGGTGTCTGGGCAAACTGATAGAACGGAAAAGGCGCAACTAAGATCAGACTTTAATTCTGGACAGAGTACAAATATTTCCGAACGCACAGTGCACAGAACATTCCTCATGATGAGCCTCCACAGTGTGTGCCAATGTCAACTCCACGACATCGGCACCTACGACTAAAATGGACGCGTGGCCATCGGCACTGGACATCGGCGCAATGGCAGAGCGTTGAATGGTCTGATGAATCCGGATACCTTCTTCATCATGTCGACGGGAGGGCGCGAATTCGTCGTCTTCTAGGGGAACAACTCCTCGACAGCAGTACTGCGGGACGGAGAGTAGCTGGCGGCGGCTCTGTTATGCTCTGGGGAACATTCACGTCGACATCTGTGGGTCCGGTGGAGCTCGTGGCCAGACGGCCATGGAGTATAGTTCACTGGTTGCAGACCACGTCCACCCTTTCATGACGATCGTGTTTCCCAGTGGGAGTGGCATTTTTCAACAAAATAATGCGCCATGACACTGTCCAAAATTGTGATGAAGTTCGTTCGAGGAACACAGTGACGAATTAAAGTTGATGTGCTGACCCGATCTGGCCAGATCTGGACCCGATCGAACGCATCTGTGATGTGATTCAACGTGGCGTCAGAGCTCATCGCCTCCCTCCCCATAATGTAAAGGTTATTGGTTGATCTATGTCTGCAGATGTGGCGAGAGCTCCCTCCAGCGACCTACGGAGGTCTCATTGCTTCTATGTCACGACGTTTTGCTGCTGTTATCCGTGGCCTAGGTGGACATAATGCTCTGGATGATCAGTGTACATAATTTATTGCCGCTATGTCAGGCAAGTCTTATCCGTGTGAAACTGGGGTGGATCGCTAGTACAGCTGCAGAAGGACTATTAAATAAATACTATTCCTCGTAGTTTCATTTAATAATTTTCAATACCTTGTCACGAACTTTACTTTACTAGTAGCAGTACCGCTCATGCTTGTACGCCCTGCACGTTGCTGTACGGTTTTAATCTCTTGCTGCTGATATCAGAGAGTTGTCTATATTTGTATTTATCACTGAACATAGCGAGCTTTGCTTCACGAATTGATCTTACATGCACTTTGTTGCTATTTTTGGTTCTCTAGTATCGAAATTGTTGGAAAATCTTCAGCTACCGATCCATTCGGCGCCACACGGGTCTACGGTCGGGCGAATTTGTCCAGCGTTGCGGTGATAAATTATGTAGCCAAACCTTCCTCGTTAATTAATCCACGTATGTTAGAAGTCGAAGTCTGAGAACGAAAGGTAGTTCCGATTTTTTTTTTTTATATTTGAATATGGAAGGTATACAACTTAGCCACCTGTGTTCTGTGGATGGACGCCCTGAACCTAATAACATTCCTGCATATTCCTCCAGACAGCTGTCGTGCGCGTCCAATGCGGACCTAGTGTGGTCTGCCAGCGGAGTAGCGCTGTCGGCAGGAGTGCGACACGACCCAGTACACAGCTGCAGGAGTGACCGACGTGGTGCTTGCATACGAGAAAGCAGACTGCTGCGGGAGAGCAGCTCCGAGGCTGTACGCGGAACGTTGCGCAAACAGACGACCGCACATCGTTCCGTGTTTGCAGCCACCGACAGGCTCGTCCCGGAAGCCGAAGAATTGCACTCGGGTAATTTCTGACTGAGGTGCGTCCATTGTACAGTAAAGCAGTAACACATTCTCCCAGTGTACTGTATGTCACCAGGGGGTCCTGTAACGTGAGTCGTCCGCTCGGAGCTCGAACTCTACAGCTTGAAGGAGGACTTGCTCACGGTGTTTTAAGAGGAACCACCCAACAGCACTCGTCAGGAGGCGCAACAGCTGCACACGGGTAGAAGTGCCGTGTTGTCCATCAACATGAATAGCACATCCATACCATCGGCAGGAGGTCCACACATTATGGGAGGAGGACAACACAAACCGGGTACAATTCGCGTAGTGGTATTTACAACAATTCATACTTCAGCTTCGTGCTATTCGTAGGTACGTTTACTAGGGACGGAGTATTAAACTTGCACAATACGCTCGTTTGAGCGGACGGAAATCCGTGTGCGTAGGTGATTTAAAATCACCAACACATAATTGGTATTAACATCTGGGCCAGGATAGTTGGCAACGTATCATTGGGCCATAACTACTCCCCCACAGATTAACAGGAACGATCTACCTCACTGTTATTAGAGATATTTTTCCTACCCTACTGGATGTAGTGCCACTAAACGTTCGAATGGGTCATACGGCTGCAACACGACGGAGCTCCAGCACACTTTAATGACCATGTGCTGAATCACCTCAACGTCGCATATCCCAATCAGTGGATTGGTAGAGGTGGACCAGTTTCATGACCAGCACACTCGCCAGATCTGACACATCTAGACCACTTTCTGTAGTGTACTATGAGGATAATAGTGTACGATACAACTGTAACGTCAGTGGAGGACCTTATTGCTCGAGTCCACGCAGCGTATGAAATACTTCAGATACAATGGCACGTACGCGCGTGAGGCTCAGCACCACTGATGTAGGCTTTCCATTGATGTGGGAGTTGAGCAGCTCGAAGCCCGTTTCTAGTACAGACGGCGCGATGTGCTACTCATGTTGGGACTATTGACGTAATGAGAACTGCACACCCATCGCAGACTTCGACACTCTCCAGCATCCAAGCTGTACATTTCCGGATATGGGTTCCTGCTTGAAAACAGATCAGTGAGCTTTCCCGCACAACACACCAAGTGTTGGTTTCTTTTTTATTTTCTACATGCTAACATGTGGATGCATGGTCCCATATTAATGTCCGCAGCTCGTGATCGTGCGGTAGCGTTCTCGCTTCCCACGCCCGGGTTCCCGGGTTCGATTCCCGGCGGGGTCAGGGATTTTCTCTGCCTCGTGATGACTGGGTGTTGTGTAATGTCCTTAGGTTAGTTAGGTTTAAGTGGTGCTAAGTTCTAGGGGCTGATGACCATAGATGTTAAGACCCATAGTGCTCAGTGCCATTTCAACCACTTTGAACCCATATTAATGCGCGAGACTTATGCAGCACTCAATAAAGTTAGATGTTATCTGACGACTTGCAGCAGTACCAACTACTTGGTATTTGTGTATACTTCAATGTACATACTATTTTGACCCACTGCCCTCTTCTTATTATTTGCCCTCGCTAAGCCTCATGACAATCGCTAAGTGCGGTTGAAACCGGTAGCCTTACACAAAGAAAGTGCAATGATCTAAACATTATAATAACAAGTTTTACAGGCTGACAGTGGCTCGCGTCTCTTGGTCGTGGTGCCCCTCTACTGGGGCATTTCAGATCGCCTGTAGTGAGCAGCAGGTGGTGTCAGGTTGAGCGTACCGTGACCAGCACGTGTCGCAGAGACGCCGTAACACCAGAGGTGACAGCTTTCCAACGCGTCGACACAGTCTAACGATGTCTTTTTTACTGAGTTCGCCATAAAGTTTGATGGAACACTTTGCGTCGGCGATGAGCGCTGTTAGAAATCCCTTCGTTCGTTGCAGACGCAGTTACCACAATCTTGACCCGTCCCGCATACAAGATGAATAATACATCGTATTTCTCACAGAATCAATTGTGCGCTCGACTTCGTCAATGTCACGTATCCTTTTTCCTCTTCATAGTTCTTTTGCCATGTGATACAACATGATCCGCTATGAAAGAGAGGTGAGTGGGTTTGGATGCCGGGGAGGGAGGGGGGGGGGTGGAGGGAAACGTGTTAGTTTCACTGTAAATACTAGTTCTACGTACACTTGCTAGCAGTGAGTACGTCTTACAGCTTTCTTAAAACTGTTATTTTTTATTTGTGGTGGAGAAAGACGCAAGTTTAGTTTTTGAAAGTTATGTTTTTACAGTGGAGAAGAGAGGGCACATGCGCTCAAACATCACATTCTCTCCCCTATATCTCTCTATCTTCGTCTATTCTGTTTATACATGATTCAATTAAAAACTTGAACTCTTTAAAGCGAGGGTACACCATACTTATTTCA
Organism: Schistocerca americana; assembly: GCF_021461395.2. Lineage (NCBI taxonomy): Eukaryota > Metazoa > Arthropoda > Insecta > Orthoptera > Acrididae > Schistocerca > Schistocerca americana. The sequence continues at coordinate 38,020,392 of NC_060125.1, forward strand.
CCATTGAGAAAATGGCAGCTACAGTTTAATATCATATATTTCGTTTATCAGATATTCAATTATTAACTTTGTTTCATCTATATATAAACATTTTCTTTTCAAATTGGTTAAAAGCTGATACCTTTTTCTTTGTCATTCTTGTTTGTAAACAGGTAAGGAAAGGGGCATTTCCAACAGACTTCGTACACCTTTGTACTCTCTAATACCCCAATAAAACATTGTACTCGGTTCAGAGTCTATAGTGTTTTCGTCGGACAACTTTTTATCCTCTCATCGGTAGTTTAAACATCAATATAAGTGTTTAAATTAAATGTGCAGGCCGGACGGTGTGGCCGATCGGTTCTAGGCGCTTCAGTCCGGAACCGCGCTGCTGCTACGGCCTCAAGTTCGAATCCTCCCTCGGGCATGGATGTGTGTGGAGTCCCTAGGGTACTTAGGTTTAAGTAGTTCTAAGTTCTAAGGGACTGATGACCTCAGATGTTAAATCCCATAGTGCTCAGAGCCATTTTTAAATATGCAGCTCCACTGTAGTTTGAAGGCTTTCACAACTGGATGACATTGCTGCTGGTAAAACCTTTCGGGGTGTAAGGTCGTGGTCCACGAAACTCTTCTGTCCTAACCTTTCGCCGAGAACTGCGTTGGACATCTTCAGAGGCGTTACTCTTCCGTTGAGTCTTACCAACTCGGCAAGACTCAATAAAGGAATAACAAGTCTTGATATGTCGAGCGCAGTTCTGGACGAAGTGTTAGGAACAGGAAAGTTTCGTGGACCACGAGCTTATACCCCGAAAGGTTTTACCAGGACCACTGTAGCTACCATAAATGTTCTGCCCTCCTGTGTCGTGATTGTGGGCCAAAGGAGGGCCTGGGAAGGCGAGGAGTGGTGTTATATTAACATACGCATGAATAAAATGGCAAATGGTCGCTCTAAGACGCCCATTGTGGCAGCACGCTTGGTGCCACATACACACCTTAGTGGCGCCCGTTAAACATGTGTCTGTCGCAAACGTAGCACCAGTTTAGTCTCATGACTATTCCAGCGCCTAAAACTAGGCAAATCACACCTTAAGGCTGCTCTAACACCCAGGAGTTAGAGCAGCCACGAGACAGAGTAGGTGTCGAGTTATATGACAGGCACATTTTTAACGTGCCACAAGAAACTGCATAGGTAACACTGAGCGTGCTGCAAAAGTGGGGACCTTATAGTAAACCTTCGCCAATTCATTCATGTATATGTTAATGTACCACCGCTCTTCGTCATCACGCCACAGGTGGGCGTGAAATAGCTGCTTCGGTTCAGCTTCAAATTTCGTCGAATTTTTTTTAACGGTTCCTAGTGGTTCTGTAACAGAGCAAAATTTGCGGTCGCACTGCACAGTAAAGGGTCCCGATCACGTTCAAAGGGTTTTCAGCCCTACCATATCCTTAGAGTGGCGTTTAAACGCCCAAGGTTAACACCGGTACCGAGCGTTGTTAAGAAGGTCGTCCTGTTATGCAAATCAATGTATGAACTGTTTTTTTCGGCAGAGAAATGTGTGGGAATCCACGTCCCAAGAGAAGGGGAGGTTTGATTGACGCTCTTTATGCCACCTGCTGATACCTTTTCGTGTCGATTATGAGGGCGGTGTGTCTGAAATGTCTTCCTCGGCCACTCATAAGATAACCGCTTGGTTTCAACACTGGGCAGCACGGTTCTGACCTTCACGGTATATGCCTCAGAAGAAAAGGCGATGTGTGGATGATCTTGCCATTACATGACACGTCCACAATAGCGCTGGGCAGGTGAAATGTGGAGACCTTGTGACCACAGCAATTCACCTTAAAGCGCACACGAACGTCTGATCTGTGGTCTCTTCTTTGCATTTGCTCGACATGTTCCTGTCTGAAGCGTCGCTGAGCTCGAAGTTGAGGCCGCAGAGGAAGGTCGTGGACACCTTTGAGCCAAATCTCAAACTAATGTCGCGCAATGGGAGACAATTAACGGGTTTCGAAAAAGTGATATTTTAATTTTGTTGTCGAGTGTAGTCCCGGTCATGCTCACGGATGGCGCCAACACTGCCACATGGTGCCAATGTGGCCACTCTAGTTTACAACGTCAGTCAGGTGCTCTACACTAGGTGTTTCTGAGGCGGCCGAATCCAACGACAGCGAATTGCCTTCGCGTTCCCTTTGAGATATCAGCGATTTGTCTACCAGTTTTGTACGAGTGTCACCAAAAGCTCTACAATGATCTACGAGTGTCTACTTCCTGGACTGTGCGCTTAAAATCTTCACCCCTCGACTGGACTTAGAATCTGGGATGAGTGAACTATGCTTAGAACTTTGTGACCAAGTGATCGTTAGTGGACTTGGGTGTTTTATCTTCATACTCCTCATAAGGTTTAGAACTGTCTTGATGTAGAACTTGTAATGGTGGTGGTGACTTTGATTCAGTTCAGCCACTCAGCCACGTTGATAAACGGAGACAGTAAATTTGCAAATTTATCAGGCCCTTACTACAAGAGATAGAATTTCCAATGCTGGAAACAAACAAATATATTTAACACTAGAAAGAAAGAAAACGTTAATACTAAACATACGAAACATCAAAACCTAATAGAGAGGTACAGAGACATGAATTCAACAGTATTATTCCTGCCACGTTCTTGAGGCCCTTTTACTCTTGAATAGAATCAGGTCGTGGAGCCTTGTAGAAGCCGATATTAGGTGTACGCCATTCAAATCACGCACCCAAACACTCTGTTTCGTGCAGCTAACCATCATTGCTAGAAGCAGCTATAAGACCTGTATGTCGAAAAGATCACTGACTATCAACAGTTTTAAAAAAGTTAACTAATTACTAAAATTTAAAACTCATGTAAAAATATTCGAAATGCTTCACGATAGTTTAAAGTTTGTAATACGTTGCTGAAAATATACTTTAAAATATCTTTTGGCAAGACTCTGCTCAGGGTCTTCAACTAAAAGTCGCGCTTGATACATTTCAAGTTTTCCACTTAACACAACGTACATGTTATGTGAGGTATGATGTAATACATTTGTATTGATTCTTTCGAAAATGGCTCTGAGCACTATGGGACTTAACATCTGCGGTCATCAGTCCCCTAGAACTCAGAACTACTTAAACCTGACTAACCTAAGGACATCACACACATCCTTGCCCGAGGCGGGATTAGAATCTGCGACCGTAGCAGCAGCGCGGTTCCGGACTGAAGCCGACTAGAACCGCTCGGCACCGCGGCCGGCTGTATTCTTTCATTCTTCACTCTACTCGTATAGTTTTGATCCCATCGAGGCATGCAGTCACACAAGTACTGAAAGTCCACTGATAAAATAACACTCCAGTAGTACGTTCTGACATCATTATCTTAGCTGGCTGGAAGGCTGTCACAGGGGGATCAACGTTTCAAGTCGTAATTACAGTGGGGGTCACGACTTTTACGTGAGCACGATCGAAAGACGCACTATTATTCGTGTGGAGATGTATTACATTCTGATACATTGTTTCAAACACGACGCTTTGACGTTGGCGTGCCGTCTACCGTGAGAACTTGTTCAGCGACAGTTTTGTCAATGACGCAGACTTCCATGCTGGACAGGGTGCGTGTCGATTGTGTTCCTCTTAATGGATGTGGTGCTCGCCACATGAGGCAGAAAGCAAGCCCTCTAGCTTATTATTTAACGTTTGGCCCAATAAAATCTTAGAACAATCCTATTTTAACAGTGCTATTACCCTGATGTGAAATCTAATGTCATTCAGCAGGCCAATCAAAATACGAAACACACTTCAACTCATACGTAAGTGATGCGTTAAAATTTATGACGTCTGACTGTGAATTAAGATAGTAAATTGATGTACACATTAATTAATATCAATCGCCCAGACAAACGAGCGCGATGGCGCACCGCTTCCAAGACTCGGTGATGCGATCCTAACCCAGATTGAATCCGCGTCGCGGATTTACGGCAAGGTATTGTGAAATAGCCAGCCTCGATGTGGTTTTTATGCAGTTTCTAAAGTTCTACTAGACAAATATCGTGCTGGTCCCCACATCACCCCTCAGATACTCTCTATGCAAATATTTAGAAAAAATTCTCGCACTTGGACATAATACACTCCTGGAAATTGAAATAAGAACACCGTGAATTCATTGTCCCAGGAAGGGGAAACTTTATTGACACATTCCTGGGGTCAGATACATCACATGATCACACTGACAGAACCACAGGCACATAGACACAGGCAACAGAGCATGCACAATGTCGGCACTAGTACAGTGTATATCCACCTTTCGCAGCAATGCAGGCTGCTATTCTCCCATGGAGACGATCGTAGAGATGCTGGATGTAGTCCTGTGGAACGGCTTGCCATGCCATTTCCACCTGGCGCCTCAGTTGGACCAGCGTTCGTGCTGGACGTGCAGACCGCGTGAGACGACGCTTCATCCCGTCCCAAACATGCTCAATGGGGGACAGATCCGGAGATCTTGCTGGCCAGGGTAGTTGACTTACACCTTCTAGAGCACGTTGGGTGGCACGGGATACATGCGGACGTGCATTGTCCTGTTGGAACAGCAAGTTCCCTTGCCGGTCTAGGAATGGTAGAACGATGGGTTCGATGACGGTTTGGATGTACCGTGCACTATTCAGTGTCCCCTCGACGATCACCAGTGGTGTACGGCCAGTGTAGGAGATCGCTCCCCACACCATGATGCCGGGTGTTGGCCCTGTGTGCCTCGGTCGTATGCAGTCCTGATTGTGGCGCTCACCTGCACGGCGCCAAACACGCATACGACCATCATTGGCACCAAGGCAGAAGCGACTCTCATCGCTGAAGACGACACGTCTCCATCCGTCCCTCCATTCACGCCTGTCGCGACACCACTGGAGGCGGGCTGCACGATGTTGGGGCGTGAGCGGAAGACGGCCTAACGGTGTGCGGGACCGTAGCCCAGCTTCATGGAGACGGTTGCGAATGGTTCTCGCCGATACCCCAGGAGCAACAGTGTCCCTAATTTGCTGGGAAGTGGCGGTGCGGTCCCCTACGGCACTGCGTAGGATCCTACGGTCTTGGCGTGCATCCGTGCGTCGCTGCGGTCCGGTCCCAGGTCGGGGGGCACGTGCACCTTCCGCCGACCACTGGCGACAACATCGATGTACTGTGGAGACCTCACGCCCCACGTGTTGAGCAATTCGGCGGTACGTCCACCCGGCCTCCCGCATGCCCACTATACGCCCTCGCTCAAAGTCCGTCAACTGCACATACGGTTCACGTCCACGCTGTCGCGGCATGCTACCAGTGTTAAAGACTGCGATGGAGCTCCGTATGCCACGGCAAACTGGCTGACACTGACGGCGGCGGTGCACAAATGCTGCGCAGCTAGCGCCATTCGACGGCCAACACCGCGGTTCCTGGTGTGTCCGCTGTGCCGTGCGTGTGATCATTGCTTGTACAGCCCTCTCGCAGTGTCCGGAGCAAGTATGGTGGGTATGACACACCGGTGTCAATGTGTTCTTTTTTCCATTTCCAGGAGTGTATTTACTGCATACACCGACAAATTCCGTGACAGGGGAGGGGCTGTGTCAAGAAGGACATCCGGCACTAAATGTCACTTAACACTGGGGAATCCCGTATAACAATGCCGACCCCGAAGAGAAACGGGACAACTCAAGGAAGAAGAAACACACTAATTTATACTGCATGATTACTACTCTATAACTATTCAGTAAGTGCAGGAAGAACATTTGGGATGCCGCGATTGAATACTGACATTATGTGAGAACTGAAGATGATGTGTTCTCTGGTATTGCATGAATTTTTCCCTCAAAGTTTAATTCTTGTAGTATCAAATCAAAGAATGAATTTTAGTTACAATCGACATCTTATCAGTGTCACAGAATATTTCCTTGAATGTAGTACAAGGGATCCAACGTTTAAACGACGACAGTCGGAAATGTCGATTGCAATTGCACATAATGTCTCTTCCTGCCTGTCCTTGACCTGTTTCACTCTATTTCCAAATACAAAAATTTCTGTAACCCAAAAAACTCAAAAAAAGTGTTGTTATAGAAGTTCCAGATTGAGATATAATGGCTTTTCTTGCCAGTTTATCAGCATTCTTAACATCAGTTAGGAGGAGAATCTTGGGGAGGAGCAGTTTGGCCATAGACCGAATACGGGCACCAGAGATGCAATAGGGCTCCTACGAATCCTGGGAGAAAGGTTTATTGAAAAAGGAAGAGACCTATATATGTGCTTCATCAGTCTAGAAAAGGCATTTGACAATGTGGTTTGGGACAAGCTGGCGACTATAATGAGGGAAAAGAGAGTGGAATGGAAAACCAGAAGACTTGTAAACTCATTATGTCTTAATCAAAAAGTTTCAATTAAAGTCAGAGGAGAAAGTACAGACTGGAAAAGGAGTAAGACAAGGATGCTGTCTATCACCTACTCTTTTCAACCTCTACTTGGAAAATATGATTGACCAATGCTCATTAGATGACAAAGGCGTAGAAATTGGAGGAAGAAGAGTAGGGTGTTTGAGGTTTGCTGATGACATGGTCCTTCTAGCCACAGGGGAAAAAGAATTACAGGATTTGGTGGACACCATTGAAACTAACGGAAAAAATATGGAATGAAAATTAACACAAATAAAACAAAAGTATTGGCACTAGGTGAAAATAAGGAAATAAAAGTTATGTTGAATGGAGAAATGCTAGAACAGGTGCAAAATTTTAAGTATCTTGGAAGCAGGATAGACACCGACTGGAAGTGCACCACAGAAATTAAAACAAGGATAGCAATGGCAAAAGAGGCGTTTTATAAGAAAAGGAGAAATTTCTGCAGCGGTCTGGACAGAGAACGCAGGAAGAGACTCCTAAAATGTCTTGTGTGGAGTGTTCTTCTATATGGCGCTGAAACATGGACTATGAGGAAGAAAGACAGAGAAAGGCTGGAGGCTTTTGAGATCTGGACATGGCGGAGGATGGAAAGAATAAGTTGGATGGACAGAGTAAAAAATGAAGAGGTATTGAGAAGAGTGGGAGAGAAAAGGCAGTTACTAGATGTAATAAAGAGAAGAAACAGAAATTGGATTCGGCATATATTAAGAGAGAATGACGGAATGATCAAAACAGTTTTAGAAGGTTATGTAGAAGGGAAAAGGAAGCGAGGAAAGAAGAGGTTCCAGACACTGGATGACATGATGGATGGTACAACATACAGCAACCTTAAGAAGAAAGCAATGGATCGCAGAAAATGGAGAGGCAAAGGACCTGCTAATATAGCAGATAACTGATGATGATGATGATGATGATCCAGTATGACTCTTAATAGAACTGATTCTAATTTTTATTGGATTTTTATGTTCTCCAAGCTCCTGTAATTTTTTTATCGAAACATTTTTCTCTTTTGCTACAATATCAGGCTACAAGAGCTTCCCTGTGGACATAGTGTCCAACACGATGAAAACTTTCATCACAGAATTGTTTTAACAGACGTCAGTGTCTCAAATGTAGCAGCTCTTCCGACCGTAAATATGGAACATCCTGGTGGAAACATTTCGCTAAATGTACGTAACAGAAAGTAATATATGACTTGACTCTTCTTGGAATTACGAGCGCGCGCTTTTGTGTGTGTGTGTGTGTGTGTGTGTGTGTGTGAGTGCGCGCGCGCGCTCGCCTAAATTATACCGGACAATGGGCGAATTTTCTGACTTACGCAAGAAATTTAAAACGTTCATCACCTCCGAATTAAGAGATCGGCGGTGTTGTTTCAGTCAATGTATTTTTTTCTGTGGGTGGAAAGAGCCTAAACCATGATTTCGACAACAGAACATATATGTAAAATGATCAGATATTTATCAAGATAATAGGTTGGTTGGTTGGGTGATTTAGGGGAAGGGACCAAACAGTGTGGTCATCGATCCCATCGGATTAGGGAGGGAGGGGGAAGGAAATCGGCGTGCCTTTTCAATAGAACCATCGCGGCATTTGCCTGAAGCTATTTAGAGAAATCACGGAAAACCTAAATCAAGATGGCCGGACGCGGTGTAATATTTCTGGCTTTGGAGCCATCATATTCAGGTAGAAGCAGCTCTTCTTACAGCAGTAGAGACGCCACCAGTTGCAAGGTGACGGAGTGTGGTGTGAGGTTCCGGTAACAGATGGTTTATTCGGTACAGGTATCGTGAGGAAGACTGCCTAAATTGTGGTTCTCCTCCACGATTGGCTGCTGCGTTCAGAAGCTGAGCGCGAAAATGAAAATCTCTTGTTACTAATATTATTTATTTAATCTGATCAGATTAGGGTCATCAGGACCTCTCTTACATCGGACCAGTTTTCCACACATGCAGAATTTCACACATCAGAGTTACAACATGACAATAGTTCAAATAAGAAAATTAGATTACCCTAGTGATAATATGAATAAAGAGTAATGAATAAGACCTAATAAAGTAAATTCTGGCAGTATTTTTACAACAGGTGCTATACATGCAAATTAATATGATAAAAGAAATAGTAATAACAGTAAAAAAATAAAATAATAATGACAAACATGAGAGAAATTGGCAATAGTAATGAAGATTTGTGCAGATGTACATTAATATCTTGGTGTATAAAGTAGATGTTTACTAGTATAGCGAGTTTTGGGGAAGGGAGATTTAAGGAGGGGGAAAGAGGGAAGTAACGAGGTGAAGTGCATTCATGCACAGAGGAAGGCATTACTGTTGCTTAAGTAGATACGTCATTGACTATTTTTTGAAGTCGGACATGTTTTTAAGTTCTCTAACATAACGAGGGAGGTTATTCCAGAGTCGGGTTCCCGCTACGGTAAAGGACTTGGAGAAGGTCACTGAGCGATGCAGTGGAACAGAGAGGATTTTATTGTGATGGGAACGTGTGTTTCTGTCATGTTGTTCCGACATAAGCGTTAAGGACGAGGAGAGATATGAGGGACAGTGTACATTTATAAGGCAGTAGATGAGACAGAGCGTATGGAAATCTCTGCGTTTGTCTGCACGCAGCCAGGACAATTTTGCATATGCTGGTGAAATGCGATCAAAAAGTCGAACGTCACAGATATATCGGACGCAGGCATTCATGAGCAGTTCCAGACGTCGCGAATTTTCCTGAGAGAGGTCTTGTAGGATAATATCCCAGTAGTCAATGATTGAGAGTATAAGCGTTTGTACTAATTTCTTTTTCAGATCGAAAGGGAAGAGTTTTTTATATTTTTGTAGGGCATGAAGGGATGCTGATACTTTTTTGCACACTGCAGTTACGTGCTCTGTCCAATTTAGATTTTCATCTATTATTACACCCAAACTCTTTGCTGAGGGAGAGAAGTTAATATTTGTTCCATTTAGGATAAGAGATGGTACGGATTCCCGATGTTTTGGGGTAATGAGCTTAGAGTGACCAACAAGTACCGCTTGGGTTTTAGATGGGTTTAGTTTTAGTCCTATGTCCTGTGCCCATTTTGATAGTGCATCGAGGTCAGTTCCACACTTAGATACAACTGAAGGTCACCAGCATACATATGATATTTGCAATAGGTCAGAACCGATGACACATCATTGACATACAGAGAGAAGAGTATAGGACCTAATACTGAGCCTTGGGGAACGCCTGACACTACCTGCCGCGATTGTGATTTTATATTCCCGGACAGGAACCGTTGCTGACGAGACGTCATGTATGAGCGAAACCATTGCACTGCACTTGGTGAGAAATTAGGACCGCTAATTTTGGCTAGTAAGATGTCGAAGTCGACAGTATCATATGCTTTGCTGAAATCTAAGAAGCAAATAATAGTCGCTTCTTATCTGTCCATGACAAGTTTCAGGTCATCTGTCACCTTTATCAGAGCGGATGTGGTGCTTCGATGTTTACGGAAATCAGATTGGTATTCGTCTAGTAGGTTGTTAGTAGTTAGGTAGTTGGTGAGCTGGTCATGGACTATATATTCTAAGGCCTTTGATAGTGCAGGAAGAAGGCAGATGGGGAGGTAGTCAGAGGGTGCTGTGGCGATGTCCTTTTTAGGCAGTGGCTTAATTTGTCCCAGTTTCCAGGCCTGAGGGAAAACACTTGTGATTAATTAATCGTTGAAAATGTCTGTTATAGGGGGCAGTAGTTGATCAATAATAAGTTTTACCATCTGGATAGTGATGCCATCATGTCCAGTAGTTGCTGATATAATCCGCATTATGGCTTTCTTGACAGTATTGCAAGTGACGTGCTGTAGATAGAATTTTTCTTTGCTACAGTCGTTCATCCCCATGAAGTAATCAATGTTTTTTTCCGTTCAGTTGTGGTTGTAGGTAATGTGAAGAATCGGTTAAGTTCTTCAGCTGGGACCATGGGATTTTCTGCTACTTTTATTTTGCCTAAACCGAGACTGCGGAAATTTTTCCGCAGGGTAGCTGGTCTACATCTATTGTCAGCTAATGTAGGGGCATGCCTGAGCTTACCGTTTTTCACCGTTTGACTGACTATGCTTCGTTTCTGGTTGTATACAATATGATTTTCAAGTGTAGGGTGTCTCTTGTATGCTCGTTGTGCAGCGTCTCTGAGATTCATGAGCTGTTCTAGTTCATCAGTCAGCCAAGGTGGAGGTTTCCTTTTTACTTTTCTGATCTTTATTAGACAAACTAAACAGCGTATTTACTTGCAATTGAAATTAAAGCATCTCTCAAAAGCGTGCTATCATTCCAATATTTCGCAAGTATCAATAACCAGTAGAACAATAAACAACTGCTAAACAAAAAGGCGGACGAAGCACTTGGGTGATCTTCGGATGGCACCTAATTTGGATGGCTGACGAAGTGGTTCGGCTGTAAGATCATAGCTGGTTCGACTGTGTAGGAGGATAGACATGTCTGCCGCAGTCGGTGTCATTTAAGACTTTATTAGTAATCTATGGTCTGCAAATGATAGAGCTGGTTCGGAAGCTTCGGAGGACGGTCATGTTGTCTGCCGCTGTATCAGTTAAGTCTTAACTTTCAATGTCTAGTTTGTAAATGTGAGAGATGTAATTACGGAAATAAGCAGTTCATTAATTTGTTGAAGAACAGAAATCATTTGTGAATCTAAAGTGGAATGTAATGGCGCAGTTTCTCGTGTTCTCCTAATAAAAAGCGAGTTGTATCCCGTATAAACAAACATTGGAAATTTAATTATTTTTAAAATAAGAGTTCCTAGCTAAGAGTTTATTACAGGCTCAGAATAACGGATTCATGACCTACGTGCTGTTTGCTGCGCAGTTGACAACAACTATTGAAGACTGCAGGTTGGTGAACATTTCTTAGAAATTATGCATTCCACTCAGGGTGGAGGAGGCAAATAGGTATCCCGCGTTTACTGAAATCTTAGTACAAATGAGAACAGGGAGAATTCACCTGTGGTAACACAGAGGAAGTACGAAGGAGAGAAGTTCTTGAGGAAAGGGGTTTATCATACGCACAGATATATATCACCCTCTCTCTTTCGCTGCCTCTCTTTTTTAACTTGCCGTAGCGGGTTTGAACCGTCATCGTCGCGAACGCGAGTCCATTGTGCTAACCACTGCGCTACCTCGCTCGGTTAAACAAGATAGCAGCGCCGCAAACCGCTGCCCCTTCGCCGGGAGATGAGGTTCTACAAATGCCTGTCCTACTCAATCCAGTATGAGTAAGAACGTCACTGAGGCACGGTTCACGTCCTTCCCTGTGCGCCTGAAGCCCACCAGTCAGTACTCTGATGATTTAGTGATCAGACAACTTACTCACTAGGCTGTTCAGACTTTCACAATGCATGCGATAGTGGAGGGAGTAGACATTGTTTTCGTTTTAGCAAATATTGCCAATCCGCTAAATCCGGGGCGCGGTTGTGCGCTGAAAAGTGACCTAGAAATGCGAAGTCCTCAAGATCTGCATTAGGACGCAATACCTCAAATATTTAGAGGAAACTAAGAATAAAGAACAAAATATGCCAACAACAAGAAACTGCACTTGATGAGAGAAACGCATCTAATATTTTTGTGCTGGTAAAACAAATTACATCTCACTACGACGCAGCTTCAGTGCTCGAGTGGGATCAACAGAAGTAATGATATCCGATACTAAATTATAATGGATGTTTTGCATCGTACATTTGGCTGCTGGCTGCTTCATTTCTTTCGATCTGAAAAAAAAAAAAACCTGTAAGGCATTGGGGAAGTTCTGCTGCTGAGTGCGAGTCTTATAACGGTCGACGCCACACTGAGTGACTCGCGAGCCGGTGATGAGGATTAAATGATGATGAGGACAACACAACACCCAGTCCACGAGCGGAGAAAATCCCTAACCCGGCCGGGAATCGAACCCGGGTCCGGTGCATAGGAGGCAAGCACATAACCACTCAACTAAGGAGGCAAACGTTCGGTCTGCACTTTCTTCTTATTCGAGGTCCCTTCTATTTTATTTTCCTTCTGTCAACTTCCTTTGGGATCTGCCGTTTCTTCCTGTGAACTCACGAATTCTGTTGGATTTGTTGTTGACAACAGGTACAGTTAAAGAGAGAACGAGCGCTTTTACCTGACCGGAATGTTCTCTGCAGGTGATCAGGCACCCAGCCCATTTACGTGAGCATTTCCTCTGGCAAGCAGCTGAAAGATATCCCGCATTAAACACAGTTTGTAATGTCCTAGAATTCCTCGCAATTTCGAATATTTCTGTGCTCCTTTGTTCTCAGAAAGTTAGTTTGGAAATTTAGATATTAATGGAAGTAAAAATACAGATTTATTGAAACGTTTCTTCTAGGGTGGGGGAAGAAGTGTTTGGAGGAGTATGATCGTCCTTAAATCCCCACTTCCCTCGGAGCATTCCTCTACGCATTGATTAAATAATGAGTTCATGCCATGTAACGTTGTTCACTTTTATAGACTCACCTTCAATTTCCAGGCAGATGTTGATATGAACTTTTGTGTTCTTTTTAGAGTCAGGAATCACCTTATGAAACCTGTACCTTTAATATTCACCCTGTAGAGACAAAACGCTTGGAAAACTATAGCATCCATATTAGTTCAGGTGACATAAAAAATCAGAATCAGAAATTTACGCAAGTGTCCAAACTTGATTTGAAGCGACCACCACCGCCAGACGAGTGTCACGCTGCATCCACAGGCTGGCAGTTTTAGGAACACCTACGTTTTCGACGATGAGAACTCGGTACCTCACACCTGTCAGAGTCTTTGCGAGGTAGTGTTGACCGATGATGTCACCTCCAAGGATCCAACACCATACACTAATGGACCACTTCCTTTAACGGTTGATATGACGTAGCTACGTGGGAATTTCGGTAGCCCAGCAATGCATGTTATGATGGTTCCCCGCATCATAATTTGTGAACGTGGATCCATCAGAGAACATAATGTCCTGAAACGCGTCCATAAAGAAATTATTTTCCACGTATTTGCAGAATATAATCTCCGATGTAAATCATTCCTACGTAGGTCAGTTGCACAGGTGAAATTTGTAGCGGTTTACTACTCGTCACACAGATATCAGCCTGATACCAGTGACATACGAATCGTGGCGTATTGCAGCCAAAACCAATGCTTCAATATCCACACTTCTCAAAACTTATTTTTTCGAAGTTGTTGTTCAGTACGTGAGAACACAATGACCGCTGAAGCTCTCGGCCAGGATATCTCTCGGCAATTCGCCGAGCATCAACAACGTGTGAATGTATTCGTTGGTTATGTTTTCGATGTTCACTTTACGTCAACATCCTTGGTAGAACGAATCTCGTTTATTTGTGCTCTCCGACCTGACTTGTACACGAGAATGTAAGGATACGTTTTAGAATTTAACCGAACATGACGATACCAGTAACTTTAATGTTAGTCGTTGCTTTGATTCTCCAGGAAACCAAGTATGTTTATAGCTCGACTGGAAAAAAGTAGCATTTCTTACTTTTACCAATCAAAAAAACATCGTTTTCATTTCTTATAAGTTACATGGAAAAAATACCTTATCTGAAACAAGCTGTATGCATGCACATGTGCAAAGGAAGGTGGCAACTTTTACATAACAATGAATATAAATATTACCTGAAATGTAGTTTATTTATTCCAAATTAATAAGGCGGAGATAAATTCCTAGCTGCTTTAGAGCGAGTACGGCGATAAAATTTCTACTTTTCGTACTAATACTGCTACACGCGGGTCAGGCAGACTTTTCAGTTGCGAACCCTGCAGACTTTACTGCGTTAAACAAACCACTTAAGTATCATTATTACGATTATTTATTCAAAACTGAATTCGCCCCTTAACCACTTGACAAGCTTCGTTAATCTGCACTTATTTTTACTACAGAAGCCTCCGGGTGACGACTGCTGGTGTACATTAAATTACTCCAACCATCAATGGAAGCAATAAAACACTGCTTCGCAGGACGTGATCGCAGTGAGCGGGTGTCCGAGTAAGGGAAACAGTTCGCCGCGGCTTTAGGTGGCCGGGTGTCGGCGCTGACAGGGGCCGCGCGTGCCGTCTTGTGTTGTGCCGTGTTGTGTTGCAGCGCGCTCGCTGTCCCGTTTGCCGGGCCGCCCCCTGCGCCGCGCCTCCTTCCTGCTCCCCACACCACACCACACCACACCGCCTCTGTCGCTTAGCGCCTGTGGAAGACCACGTTCCGTGTTTGTCGTAGCTGTCACGTGATCACCAGTACTGAGAGCGCTCATTTCTTGAGCTGGGTGGCGCTGATCGACTCTGCTAGTGATAACTGAATTTTCTTTATAGATGATATTCTGATCCGATTCGTTTTCGGGTATTTCTGAGCTTGTGTCGCGTCCTTCAGTTGTCAGAACACTAACATAAGGAACATTTGAAACGCCTCAGTTAACTTCAGAGTCAGAGACTTCAGCAAACACCTCCTCCGTCATCTGGATATTTTGTCTCCTGTTAAACACATTCCCAGTTATTACTCCAGCCATTGTACTCTAATAAAATAGCCTGAGTCAGGGATCGATACATATGCAGACTTCCTTGTTGAATGCAATTTGTCGTATCCTGCTCATTGTACTAATATAGGGAGCCTAGGGAGCTGTTTGCTCGGATAGCTAGACAACAGTTCAAGCAAATCTTATTAATGGAGTTTATTACAGCAAGTTAAATTGACAGTACTTAACTTTGCGCTTTCACAAAGAGGTGTCGCAAGCAACTGCCGACAAGCAAATAATTAATGTCCTTTGGTATATACAATTTCAACGCAGGCGAAAGACAACAGATGATAAATGGTGGCTGAAGCGCTTGGATGACGGCTCACCTAGTAGCGCGGCAAGGCGGACCGGCGCGTACACTCTCTCCGTGTGGGGGCCGCTCCTGCCAGCCTGCCCCAGTCAGCGTACTACTGGCTGCCGTCGTCTCACAGCCCCCTCCGCTGCAACGATCCAGGCCGACGTGCCGGCGCTTCACGTTGCGCCGGAAAGTAATTAATGACACGAGTTGCAGAAAGAGTAATTGCCCACCTTCACAATCTAGGGTTGGGTTGGGTTGTTTGGGGAAGGAGACCAGACAGCATGGTCATCGGTCTCATCGGATTAGGGAAGGACGGGGAAGGAAGTCGGCAGTGCCCTTTCAAAGGAACCATCCCGGCATTTGCCTGGAGCGATTTAGGAAAATCACGGAAATCCTAAATCAGAATGGCCGGACGCGAGATTGAACCGTCGTCCTCCCGAATGTGAGTCCAGTGTGCTAACCACTGCGCCACCTCGATCGGTTCACAATCTAGGAAACAACCCAGAAAGAATGGTAAAATGAATGAGCCATAATGAATTAAATCAAAATTGATACTGTGTAAAGTAAGTACACTACTGGCCATTAAAACTGCTACACCACGAAGATGACGTGCTACAGACGCGAAATTTAACCGGCAGAAAGAAGATGCTGTGATATGCAAAAGCTTTTCAGAGCTTTCACACAAAGCTGGGCCCGGTGGCGACACCTACAACGTGCTGACGAGAGGAAAGTTTCCAACCGATTTCTCATATACAAACAGCAGTTGACCGGCGTTGCTGGTGAAACGTTGTTGTGTAAGGATGAGAAACGCGTACCATCACGTTTCCGACTTTGATAAAGGTCGGATTGTAGCCTATCGCGATTGCGATTTATCGTATCGCAACATTGCTGCTCGCGTTGGTCGAGATCCAATGACTGTTAGCAGAATATTGAATCGGTGGGTTCAAGAGGGTAATACGGAACGCCGTGCTGGATCCCACTAGCAGTCGAGATGACAGGCATCTTATTTGCATGGGGCATGGCTGTAACGGATCCCTAAGTCAACAGATGGGGACGTTTGCAAGACAACAACCATCTGTGCGAACAGTTCGACGACGTTTGCAACAGCAAGGACTATCACCTCGGAGACCATGGCTGCGGTTACCCTTGACGCTGCATCACAGACAGGAGCGCCTGCGATAATGCACTAAACAACGAACCTGGCTGCACAAATGGCAAAACGTCTTTTTGGCGGATGAATCCAGGTTCTGTTTACAGCATCATGATGGTCGCATCCGTGTTTGGCGACATCGCGGTGAACGCACATCGGAAGCGTGTATTCGTCATCGCCATACTGGCGTATCACTCGGCGTGATGGTATGGGGTGCCATTGGTTACACGTCTCGGTTCGCATTGACGGCACTTTGAACAGTGGACGTTACATTTCAGATGTGTTACGACCCGTGGCTCTACCCTTCATTCGATCCCTGCGAAACCCTACATTTCAGCTGGATAATGCACGTCCTCATGTTGCAGGTCCTGTACGGGACTTTCTGGATACAGAAAATGTTCGACTGCTGCCCCGGCCAGCACGTTCTCCAGATCTCTCACCAATTAAAAACGTCTGGTCAATTGTGGCCGAGCGACTGGCTCGTCACAATATGGCAGTCACTACTCTTGATGAACTGTGGTATCGTGTTGAAGCTGCATGGGCAGCTGTACCTGTACACGCCATCCAAGCTCTGTTTGACTCAATGCCCAGGAGTATCAAGGCCGTTATTACCGCCAGAGGCGGTTGTTCTGGGTACTGATTTCTCAGGATCTATGCACCCAAATTGCGTGTAAATTTAATAACATGTCAGTTCTAGTATAATATATTTGTCCAATGAATACCCGTTTGTCATCTGCATTTCTTCTTGATGTAGCAATTTTAATGGCCAGTAGTGTACTTACGTACACAATATGTCTTCAAAGAGTAAAACAGTGCCCACATCTCGTGGTCGTGCGGTAGCGTTCTCGCTTCCCACGCCCGGTTCAAATGGCTCTGAGCACTATGGGACTTAACTGCTACGGTTATCAGTCCCCTAGAACTTAGAACTACTTAAACCTAACTAACCTAAGGACAGCACACAACACCCAGCCATCACGAGGCAGAGAAAATCCCTGACCCCGCCGGGAATCGAACCCGGGAACCCGGGCGTGGGAAGCGAGAACGCTACCGCACGACCACGAGATGCGGGCCCCACGCCCGGGTTCCCGGGTTCGATTCCCGGCGGGGTCAGGGATTTTCTCTGCCTCGTGGTGGCTGGGTGTTGTGTGCTGTCCTTAGGTTAGTTAGGTTTAAGTAGTTCTAAGTTCTAGGGGACTGATGACCCTCGATGTTAAGTCCCATAGTGCTCAGAGCCATTTTTAGCCAGTAAAACAGTAGTTGATAAAGAAATAGAACTGAATTTAAAAATAATTAAATTGGTAGCTATGATTTTATGAACAAAGTTATTCACTTCAAAGTTGTTTAACCAAAATCACCAAAACGTTAAGCTGTAGCGTAGTCAGATAACTGCGATGCACAATAGTACGACTTCAGGGACATTAGTCTGTGAAGCGGATGAACATTAAGGCGCGACGTGCGCCTGTGAGGCGGGCTGGGTCTGCAATGGAACCAAGTTCTGTTGGGTAAGTTGGCACGACCTGGCTCGTGACATTCGCTGTACTACGACTAAATACCAAATGAGCCTCTCGTGGCCGGCAAGAACATTAGGGCATTTTGCAGCGGCTCTAGCGGAACGAACGTAAACCTTATCGCCTATCAGACAGATGCCCCTTTCTAAGTGATCGAAGTTGGTCTAAAAATTCTCGCCGTACTTGCTCATATTACACGATTGGATTTTGGGCTTCTGTTTCTCTTTATGGTTTTAGGGTTCAAAAGTGCTACGGTCATTAGCTCCCGGTCTGTTCCTTAGGGAAACGTAAAAAATAAATTAAAAAAATTTTAAAAAATTGGAAATCAGCAGTAATGGGAGCGAAACTCAGAAAGTGGGGAAACTGAAAAACAGAAGGAAAGCTTAGAAAACCACTATAGAAAGGGGGGGGGGGTTGTTTTCCCCAAAAAGAGCTTCAAATGACCGACGTAATCCACTGACTAATAAACTCGAGGACGCGATCGGCTGGGCGCGTGTCATCTGCTAAAATGGAAGAGATATCAGGCGACAGCTGTGGACGGGCGCGTAGCGGAGTAAAATAGGGGCACTCAAGTAAAAGGTTTCTCACTGCCCACAATTGAGAGTAGTGGGGACAAAGCTGGGGAGGGTATCGGGCATTTGTGTCCCTTCATTCTTTATTTTATGCTAGCTTCGTATTCGCGACAAGTTGCAAAAGTTTTATGAGGCCGTGATTTCTTTACATACCGGTATTCTCCCCCTAGAAAACTCATATATCTGAAAGCAAGAGTTATTTAGATGTACATTGCATGGAAAGAGAAAACGCCAACGCAGAACTAGCTGACTGGAAAACGTTTTCCGGTTCAATTTGTTACAGCGTAAGTGATTTTGCTCTGTCCAAGAATTAAATAATTTTTTTTATATTATCTGGTAATTATAAGGGCAGCAAACGCATAGGATAAATTAAGAACACCCTATACGATCTACATAAACGGATAAAATGGTCTTACAGTTCCATTTGCAGGATGACCGTCTGACAGTGGCAATCAAAGATCCGAATTTCGGTATTTGATGTAACTACTGACGCTTTTAAAAATTTAAAATGGTGTCATAACCTACCCACTAAGTTGAATAACTTTACGTACGTAGAGGATGATTCAGCTGTCCCTACCGTAAACCATGCGTTAAAATTTCTACTGGGATATGTTGTCGCTAGAGGTCACGGTTTTTGGGTTATTCAAGTAACACATAAAAAGTGCCTTCGAACGCACCTCGACTTCAACACTCAGCCGCCATTGGTCAGGAATTCGAATTAGTTTTTTCATAGTACTCCATCCTAGCACTATACAAAAATGACCGACCACCTCAATTATTTCTGATATACGTCCTGTTCTGGTCTGTGTTGATTGAACTACACTGAAGCGGGAAAGGAACTGGTACAGGCATGTGTATTCAAATACAGAGGTACGTAAACAGGCAGAATACGGAACTGCGGTCGGCAACGCCCACCTAAGACAACAAATATTTGGCGCAGTTGTTAGACCGGTTACTGTCGCTACAATGGCAGGTTGTCAAGATTGAAGTGAGTTTGAACGTGGTTGCACAAGTGATGAGACACGGTATCTCCGAGGTAGTTATGAAGTGGTGATTTTCCCGTACGACCATTTCACAAGTTTACCGTGAATATCAGGAATCCGGTAAAACAGCAAATCTCCGACATCGCTGACGCCGGAAAAAGATCCTGCAGGAACGGGACCAACGACGGCTGAAGAGAATCTTTCAACGTAACAGAAGTGCAAATTACTGCACATTTCAGTGCTGGACCACCAACAACTGTCAGCGAGAGAACCGTTCAACGAAATATCATAGATATGAGCTTTCGGGGGCGAAGGCCCACTCGTGTACCCTCGACGATAGCGCAACACAAAGCTTTACGCGTCGCCTGGGCCCGGAAAATTATTGCCTGGTCGGGTGAGTCTCGTTTCAAATTGTATAGAGCGGGTGGACGTGTACGGGTATGGAGACAACCTCATCATTCCATGGAGCCTGCATGTTAGCAGGAGTTTGTTCAGGCTGGTGGCGACTCTACAATGGTGTAGCGCGTGTGCAGTTGCAGTGATATGTTACCCCTGCTACGCCTAGATATGATTCCGACATGTGACATTTACGTAATCAGCATGTCTCCTCACCTCCATCCATTCCCGTCCATTGTGAACTCCGACGGACTTGGGAAAGTACTGAAGGACAACGCGACACTCCACAAGTCCGGAACTGCCTCAGAGTGCCTTCAGGAACACTCTTCTGAGTTTAGTCACTTCCGCTGGCCACCAAACTCCCGAGACATGAACCTTATTGAGCATATGTGGGATGCCTTGCAACGTGCTGGTCAGAAGAGACCTACACTGATGGAGTCCCTACACGATACTAGACAGCTGTATCAGTTTCTTTAGCTCTTCAGTGCATTACGCTCCCAGTATAGTCGGCTATTCACGTAACATTAATTTAAACGTTCCCTTAACGGTAATGAAAGTAAAACAACTTTTCTAAACTTTGGCTAAAACTAATTACGTTGACAACTGGATCCAACTTAATCTTTACAAGCACAACAGTTTCGTAGTAAGAAAATCTGACAAATACAACGATACAAGTGTGTATTCTACGATGCAAAATTCATAAAACTTTTACCGAGCGAGGTGGCGCAGTGGTTAGCACACTGGACTCTCATTCGGGAGGACGCCGGTTCAATCCCGTCTCCAGCCATCCTGATTTAGGTTTTCCGTGATTTCCCTAAATCGTTTCAGGCAAATGACGGGATGGTTCCTTTGAAAGGGCACGGCCGATTTCCTTCCCCATCCTTCCCTAACCCGAGCTTGCGCTCCGTCTCTAATGACCTCGTTGTCGACGGGACGTTAAACAACACTAACCTAACCTAGCCACAAAACTTTTATGTGAAATTTACACAAACGTCAATTTTACAATTTACAAGTGCTGGACTAAGTCGGTGGCGTACCAACCAGTCAATGAAGATCAAAGGAGGTAGAATGTGGGAAATAGATCTTACAGCTGCAAATTTCTGTACAGTGGTAGGATGGAGTGTCGTGAGCAACATATTCGAAATGCTGATCGGTGGGGGGCTGAGTGTGGGAATGGGGCTGCATTTGAAGGTCACTTTCATACGTTTTTCTTGAAGAACTCGAAAACTACGACCTCTAGCGCAAACGTATGCGGGTACAAAACGTAACTACATTGAACTTTCTACATAAAATGTCCTGTTCATTTTTTCTGTAGGACTAACAGTTTGCTCGTACCGAACGAGAGAAAATGGAAATTTCGCGAGTGGTTTTGGAAGGCCAGATAGGAACTGCGGACTGCATTAAACGATTGTGTTAGCGACAGCTTCTAACAATACCACCACTTGCAAAGAAGGTTAGAAACCAGATTAACAATGTTGCTCACGCAGCATATGTTCGCTTTATCGGGCAACAACAAAGTTATTGACTGTGGATGGTATCATCAGAATGGAAATAATGAAGTCACTGTGAAGTAGTCATTAATTTTGGCACTTACCTTGAATGGATTCCCACGTAGATTTCTTCGAAGTTGTTATGGCTCATCTTGTTGATTCTAGGGTGATTCCACTTTGACTGCTAGAAGGTCCAGATCTGTATTTTAGCAATATTTGAAGGCCTAACAAATGCATATTTCAGGAAATTCTTAATGATCAAACAATCCCAGATCAGAACAATGGTATGGTACAAGTAATTTTTTACTTAGTGTTCTCGATCCACATTTTTATTAAACTTCTTGTAAATTCACATATACTTCTTCTTATTTGTCACATCATCAAGAAAACAGTTTTATATCAATCTTCATATATTTAATTTCCACATTAACAAAACTCAAGACTTGACTGTTCTTTTACAAAGCGAAATAACAACTTAACTTCTGCCAAAGTGAAACAAAGACTGCTCTGTGTACATTCGCGCCAAAACGGTTACAAGTAAGTCAAAGATTACGACAGTCTCACAGAAATGAATACACACAAGAACCATATCAATGTAATATACCGATACGTCCGAGTACCTATACATTAATAAAACCAAATGTGAATATTGTCACAAAAATATGTGTATTACTTCGCAGAAAAGTAGTACGATATTGCTGGTATCGAGAACTGGGGTTGGGGTGCCGTAATGGTCACGTAAATAGATAACCATTAAAAGCTGAATCACACTGTTTATCTCCAGGCCGCAAAACTCACAGCGTACAAATTACCGAGGCTGTATCCATACTGTGTTTGATAATGAGATCACTTGGCCACTACCAACAAACTTTAAACATAACTTGAAACACTTTCATGCTTAAAATTTTTTGCGTACATTTGAAAAATAAAAGGTCAAAAACTGTTTTCTTTAGCGAATCTACCACGTCATCACGTTATTTCCTGCCACGCCCAGAGTCTACGTTTCACTTCGGCTATTAACGTAAAATTTACCGCTGATCTCAAAGGCAAAAAATTCACTTGGTTCAGGAATTTCATCGTTATGCTGCGCACACATTATTAATAGTACGATACAGAAACATTAACTAAACACAAGGAAAAAACAGAAATATCGACATTTCGTGGTAGCAGAGCAATACGGTAGGTTATTGAGACCATTCGAGTTTCCAGACTAGGTCGACCTGCCTTTTCGCAGAACAGGAGCACCCACCAGACGTAAACACGCCGGGATAGTTGTAACTCCCACATGTCGCTCTCGGGTACCTCTGGAAATAGCGGGCCGGAAGCAGCCAGAAAAACACAGTCCTCTCCCCAGAGTCCAATAACTTCTCTCTGGAAACTTCTGACCTCCCACAAGCGAATTTCCACGATGGTATGGAATTTTCTTTTGTGAAAAATCATAATGTCACGGAAAAGCAATAACGAGTGGTTGTTACAAAACGTTAACTATCACATAGAAAAAATAGTATTTGTTGTATTAATTATTTGTTTGTTTGCTCATACGTCTACGCAGTTCTGGTACACACTAATGGCCCCGTGGCAAAGTACAGTTAGCTTGTTACTGAGTTACATGTTCCACAGATCATTTGAACGATTCTTTTATCGAAATGGTGTGGAACAAGTCAGTTTAAAGGATATGCACACATGATTAATATTAACATTAATGAGCACATTATTATTTTTAATCCTACTCATGCAAGTATACATAATTTTTTTTACTGGCTACCAGCTTCTAAGTAGAAATTCGTCGATGGAATACAAGAAGTTGTCCAGGAGAAATGATTTTAAATTTGATTTAAAACTTGCTTCCTTCCTGTCAGATTATTGTTATTGGACAAATTATCAGAAATGTTTGCTGCTGCAAGTTGAACTCCTTTCTGCGTCACTGACAGCTTTAATAATGGGTAATAAATGTCATTTCCTCCTCTGGTGTTTTAGGTGTGGAAATCATTGTTCGTTTCAAATTGTGACGGATTATTTATGACGAATTTCATTAGTGAATATATGTGTTGTGACGGCGCAGTTAAGATGCCTAGCTCCTTGAAGAGGTACGTGTATGACGTCCGTGGGTGAACATACGTAGTATTCTTGATGCTCGCTTTTGTGCAATCACTGGTTTCTTTCTAAGTGGTGAGTTACCCCAGAAAATTATTCCGAAATACATTATTGAATGAAAATATGCAAAATATGTCAGGAAGTTGATACGTTCGTTTCCAAGATTAGCAATTATACAAAGAAAAAAATTAGCTGAACTTAATTACGTAAACAGCTCAACAATATGATTCTTCAGTTCAAGTTTTATCAATATTTACACCCAATAATTCTACTCAATTTACTGTCTCCTGCTCATGTGGTACATCAATTTATTCTTGGTATGACTTTATGCAGTATTTTGTACCGAACTGAATGTAGCGTGTTTCTTCGAAATTTTGGGAGAGTCCAGTTTCAGAGAACCACATAGCAATTCTTTGGAAAATATCATTTACAACTCTTCTGTTGTACACTGCTAGAGGAGCCAAAACAAAATGGCAGTCTTCTTTTTACTTCCCTATTTCCAATCTGGATGTTATTTCCTCTGTACTTCTGCCGTCGCCATGAACTTTGCTGCCAGAACAGCAAAACTTATCTGCTACCTTTACTGTTCATTTCATGATCAAATTCATTCATAATGACCAGATATAATCGGAATACATTCGTATTCGTCTTGTAACATTTTATTAACATACTATCCATTCTTTTCAGCTCATCTTAAAAGTTCTTGGCCATTTCTGACAGGATTATAATGACATTGGCGAACCTCGAAGTCTTTGATCTTCTTCCTGAACATTAAATCCCTTTCCAAATTTCTCCTTGGTTTCCTTTACTGCCTGCTCAGTCGACAGTTTCAATAACATCTGAGGTAGGCTGTAACCCTGTCCCTGATTCTGCTCAGTTACTGCTTTCATTCTATACCCGTCGACTCTTATAACTGCAGTCTGTTTCTTTATAAAATCGAAATCACTCCTTGTACTTTATCCCCACTACCCTTAAAGTTTCAAATAGAGTATTCCAGCCAATAGTGTCAAAAGCTCTCTCTAAAGCTACAAATGCTTTAGATAGTTTTACTTTTCTACATTCTGTCCTACAAGATCTACCTAGGAACAACGTTGCCTTTGGAGTTCATACATTTTGCTGCAAATAGTTTGTATCAGTACTTTACAACCACGACTTATTAGCTTGACAATTCTGTAAAATTCACACATGTCAGAATTCGCCTTCTTTAGAATAGGAATTATTCAATTCCTCTTGAAGTCTGAAGCTGTGTCGTGTATAATGCGTACCAGGTGGAATATTTATGTTGTTCCACGGACTTTAATAATTCTGAGGGCACGTCGCACACCCAGGAGTCTTGTTTCGACTGACTCCTTTCAGTGTTCTAGCGGTATAGCGTCTCATATCTCATCTTCCTCTACTTCTTCTCTCTCTCTAATACCTTTTTCTATCTATACCACTTCTATATACTCCTCCTCATCTTTCCTTTTTTTTTCAAATTTTGACATGGTTGAAGCAACACGGCAGGATGAAATCTTCGTGAATAAATAGTAAGCAGCCAATCACTTGCAAAATGGAAGGTTTACCTAAACCCCATGACCATGGTTTCGACGTGTATAAAAATGCCTTCGTCAGAAGGATATTAGTGACAACGTGAACAGCTCAACTTTTTTATTGTTATTTCATCCCTATCGCTCCATATGGATGAGATTGGCTGCCATCGGATACAATACACCGCTCTTCAGCCAAATGTGAGTAAAAATTTGAAAACATAGTACAAAAGCTGGACATGGCGGCTGAAAAAAGATAATGTTTTGCGCAATAAAAAGACAGACTTTCAGTTGCATAAGTAAAAACATAAAAGGCTGATTTATTGATTAATTAATATATAGACGGAAACAGATCGACAGTTTCATAAGGTAAAACATAAGAGGCCGACGCGTTAACCAGTCAAAATAGATACACACTTGAGTGAAATGACGGTGGATGTAGACTGGGAATGTAGCATTCAAGGGTAGTGCTTATGAAGTGGTTTGTGTGGATTGTTGTTTGGAGGAGGGATTTGGAAAGAGTGAAGAGAGATGCTGTTCTGGAACAAGCCGTTCCATGTGAGTGGAGGGGGGTGGAGGGAAGGGAGGAAGCCCTGATAAGGTAAGAGTCGTAGGGATCTTCTACATCTGGGAGGACGTGTACACATAAGGGCGGATTTCATAGTTGGGTAAGGGTAAGACTAGGCTGGGGGATTTTGCAAGTTGGTAGATGGTACGACTGAGGGTGGGCAAGCGGTTTCTAAAGGCTAGGTGGAGTGCCTGGTGTTCGAGGATGTATAGGGCGTGACAAAAGGAGGGAGAAGTGGAAGTCCATGCCGCATTAGCATTGCAGACCATGTGTCGCATTATGGCTTTGTAGGCGTGGAGGATCGTGGAGTTTACATGTTAGTCTGCAATCAAGTGTTAGTCTGGGGATTTTAGTGTGTTAGGTACTGGATAGGACGGTCGTAAATGGTAAGGTAAATGTCGCCGGGGCGGAACCTGCGGGTGATTCGGCCTATAACAATTGCCTGGGTTTTAGTAGGGTTGACTTTGAGGTGCCACTAGTTGCATCAGCAGGTGAACTGATTGAGATGGAGGTATCGTTAGGATTTGTGGAGGGCATTGTAGAGGGCGATGGAGACAGTGTCATTGGGGTACTGGTGGAGATTAAGAGGAGGTGGGACTGTGGCATATCGGTGGCGTAGAGGGACATACAGCAGAGGTGTGAGGACAGAACCTTGGGGCCCACCTGCAGAAGTACGGAAGATACGGGAGTTGGTGTTATTGAGGGCGACTTAAGATGGGCGGTTAGAAAGAAAATATGCGAAAAAGCTGACAAAATATATGGTATGTGCATAGGCGTAGCGTAAAGAGGAAGCTGGAATGGCAGACACAGTCACAGGTTTTTTCGAGATCACGGCGGACAAAAATGGCTGATTTCCGGTCGTTGATTGGTGCGATAGGAGATGAGTAAGGTACAGGATTTGGTCACGGGAGGAGAAATTGGGACGGAAGCCACATTGATGGACAGTAATGGGTAGATGTTCTTGTAGGTGCTTATGGTACATCAGGACAGTATGGACTCAAAGACTTTGATAAATACAGAGGTGGGGCTCATGGGCGCCAGTGGCAGGTTTATTAGGTTTGAGGGAGAGGAGCATTCGAGAGGTTCTCCACAGCTCAGGAAACCCTTGTGAAGGATTTTGTTATAAGGGATCGCTAGGATTTCCAGGAAGGAAAATCGGAATTCTTTGAGTTTTCTGTAGGTTATGCAGTCGTGACTGGGAGCAGTGTTAGGTTTGTTGTGGATTATTTTTTGTATGTCTTATGCCTGGATACATGTAGCTGTTTATGGATACATCGGGATAGGATGGATTCTAAAACCTTGCTAAACACGGCGGTGAGGCTGATGGGTATCAGTGGCATGTTTATGATGAAGAGGAGGTCTCGAGAGGTTTCCTGTGGTATAGGACAGAAAACCGTCTGAAGGATCGTATTATAAAGGATAGCTAGGATTTGTAGAAGGAGGGAGGTAATTCTATCAGCACCTCCATAAAATTAAAAACGTGGCCAACGTGGTGGTCGTCACTGAGTAATACTTCACCAGTGTCCAGCTCGTGGAAATGGCTCTTAGCACTATGGGACTTAACATCTGTGGTCATCAGTCCCCGAGAACTTAGAACTACTTAAACCTAACTAACCTAAGGACATCACACAACACCCAGTCACCACGAGGCAGAGAAAATCCCTGACCCCGCCGGGAATCGAACCCGGGAACCCGGGCGCGGGAAGTCCAGCTCGTGGACTACAGTCACGTATGTACTAATGTTTGGGCTAAGGACAGCTTTTCGTGAGAGAAGGCACTCGTACTAGGCACGAGGATCGTGTGCGTTAGTAAATGAACATTATTATGCAAAACTATGATATCAAAATTATGGCAGTAATAACCGGATCACATTTAGTTAGCTATGTTCACAAATAAAATTAATAAAATGGCAATAAATACTAAGTTACAGGCAAGAAAATCTTACTATATTAAAAACAAATTACGTAAACTGCGAGATATTGTAAATACTATAATATACAAAAAATACCACTACAGGGGGAGGTGGCGAAGATGGTAGAAACGGGTATAACTAGAGAAACTGTGAACATCAAAATCTCAACAAATAGATTGTCACAAAGAAAGAAGAAATAGAGTATCGCTAACATTATCGGCGAGCGCGAGAGTTAGGGCAGTTGGATGGAAACACTCAACGAAATCAGTCACCGTCACGATCGGGTTCGAGGGCGGCCGACGAAATCAAGCACTCCGATACTCTGAGGACCCACCACAATCAACCACACAGAGAACATAAAACTACGTTACCAAATACTAGCTTATTTTCCATAAATAGCGAAGTCTAGCCCTATTAATTGTACTGTGCAATCAAATTTGCAACGCTAAAGTAAATTTCGAATACAATGTCAACCGCTATAACACGAAGGTTTACATTTACATCATAAATGAAATTTACAAGCAAATGTGTCAGTTTTTAATTGCAAAATAGGCACACTTGAAATTTGTCGTTTATAGCGTCATCTACCACGAACTGGAACAATGATTTGAGTAAGACGTACGTATTTTATGGCATCGAACTCGAAATGAAATAAAAATGTCCGTCCCCCATTGACCCCACTCACTCGGGATGGATGGTTAGGAGGTGGCCTGTTCTAACACAGATAGATGTCGTCCCCTTTACTAATATCTACTTTTCACCTAGTTCCTTTCATACGATGCGTCGTTTTCGAGATATTTAGTTATCTCAAGTTAAAACAAACATCCTGTACATATAGAGCTCTGCAAAACTTAAGATCGGGATAGATAAAGTAACGTGTAACACTAACTGCGCTGTGGAAATGAAAATGCGGCAGCATGTTCACATAGATGTCCCAGTCGTGCACAGGAAGTTGGACGTCTCAATGGCATGAAGTCCCAGCGTGGCTATAGCGCCGAGTATGCTTGGCCCCGCAACACGAGGGAGCTGAAGGAACGGCGAAAGACAGTGTGTGTCAAACAGCGAACAGTTATGGTGCAATCTGATGGTATTCTTAATTACGACATGGCCTGGAGACAACATTTAGATTATATGGGAATGCAGGCCTTCTCGGTGAATATCAATGATGAAGTTTTCTCGGGTTATCACCCGAGTCAAGGCCCGAGAACACTTCGACAGCATTTGGATGACTTCACACTGGGGAGAATCATCGGGAAAGTGGAAGAAGTATGGTGGGTGTAGCACAGGAGTTTCGTATTATCCACGGCACTGTTTCACGTGCAAGGGGAATGTTCTGAACACCAGATACTGCGCCCGAAGGAGAGGAGTGTTCGACCACGGACAACAGCAGCAGCAGATTACCGCTACCTTGGGAGAAAGGCAAGAACGGACCCATTTCAAACAGTCTGTGCAATTGGAACCATGTTTAAGAGAACTGCAAGACACGGAGTCTCACGGTGACTATATAGGGGTGGTCTCTTTGCCTGACGACCAATACGCTGCGTTCCGTTAGCACCCGCACATCGGGGGTGCTATGAGCCGTGGTGCGAATGGCATAGGGACGGTGGTGTGGCGTGCGCTTCTATGAGGCCAGACTGAGGCTGGGTAGTGATTGTGGAGTGCCCTTATATGGCGAGATGTGGAAATACCTAATACACATAGGAACATTATCGAACATGATGGTTCTGCTGATTCAGGTGTTACGGCGCGGAAAGGCATAATGTTATAATCCTTGAAAACTGTGTACTCACCGGTCGACGTTACTCTGAGGCAGTGTACTCCTTCCACGTGTGCGCTCTTCAGGGGTGCATTAGGGACTGACTTGGTGTTTGTGGATGACAATGCACGACCGCATCGAACGTCAGATTTAAGCCTCATCGAGCACGTGTGGGGAGGCGTACTGCAGCATGCCCGCATGCACAAACTGCCGAACGTGCTGATGGAGGCGTGGAGCGCCCTACCACACAAACTCTCTACTTGCCTTTTGGCCTGTGTGGGAAGACGTTGGTTGCAGAATAGGCATCGCAGTCGATGGGTGATGACATGCCATGCGAAAAACCGTGTCCGAAGTGTCGTTTCTGTTCGTCTCACCTTTCAGTTACCTTCTGCGCTACGCTGTAGCAGTTCCTGTTATGGTCCATTTTTCATTGAACTACGTTACTCGGCAGTGACGCATCATTCTTTAGTTACTTTCGTCCTCAAGTTTTACTATATACACAAGAGTTGACCTATTGATAATGCGTAACGTGATACGACTGAAATTTAAGCCATAAAATTCGTAGTACTACCTGCCACCTTATTAAATACGTAATATTTAATACTTCCCTTAGTTTTTCTCTGTGGTCCCCCAAAAATCTCAGGATGGCATTCCTACTTCTTTAAGCGTAGCCCGTCCTTTTGTAGATGCCGAAACGGTGTCTTGTCTGTGTGCGATTCTCGGAAGCAACTGAAAACTTTTTTTCTTTTTGTGGTGCAGAGGTCTGTCCATTAAGCCCCCTGATGGCAAAAGGAAAGCTGCTAGTTAAGATAATCGCGGATATTGACGCCCAAGTAACCGAACTCGACCGTAACATAGCAGGCAGACACACGTTAATTAAAATAGAATGTAACACGTAGAATACATGCATGCGACATTTTTGATGGTAGCCGAATATAGTGAACACAGAGCGTTCTTTAGTTATTAAAATGTAGTCGTTTCAAATACCTGGACTGTCCTAGCACTCGCGCGAATGTTACCTGCAATTGGTTTTATGCGACAGACATTTATCGTTCCCAAACAGGCTCTAACTGTGAATGCGCCATGTGCAGCGACGATTGCTTATTGTTGCAAATGAACAACTTCCGAGTTTCACGACCAATAGCTCAGTCATTAACTAGCCATTGTCGTCGAGAACAATGACGAGACTACGTGAGAGCCAATGGCATTGCAGAGTCGTTGCTGCGTAGCATCGCAGCGTGTTTACCTGCGTACGTGACATAGCTAACGTACGTGCTGGAAGCAGCGATGCATTCCTGCACAGTACGGGGCAGCGGCGTGTCAAAGAAAAAAAAATACTCTTCGATTTTTCCAACATTTAATTATTTACATATAAACGTTTCGGCGTTTATGTGTCATTCTTGGTGAATTTAGTTGTTATTTTTGTAAAATTCACTCCTCGATATAAAAGCAAAGCACGCAGAAGACATGATCAGATATAAAGGCATCTCCGTACGCGTACATATCATCAGCGGGTAAGCGAATGATCAGAGTTTCAGCTCTCTGTGACCAGTGGAATGGTCGCCAGAGTGCATTAGGGGCATGGACAAAGTCATATGTAGAATGATTACCGTGAAGGAAACGGAGATGCGTACTCGCATGGGACAGCATTATTACCTTGTGGCAGAGTTTTGAAGGGGATCATTGTTGCTCTCCATTTGGCCAGCTAATCCAATCGTGCAATATCCAGATTTGTGGGGCATAAGTACGTGCCAGTGACCCGATGGTGGACAACAAGGAAACGCAAGGGCAGATATTCTCGTCGTAAACATTTCGATCGACCACGTCTGACCACCACAATATAATTTGGTCTGTTATGAAGTCTCTTTTGAAAGCATTCATTTGGTATGTAGCCTAAAATCAGATCAACTCAGAAGCTGGATGTCTGACTATTACAGGTATAAATCAAACTGGCGAGTAGAGGACTATGAAACAGGCAGACAGTCCTAATAAACATAGTGAGCCGTAGTTGTGTCCGGCTCTTCGAAAAGCACGCCAGGCGGAGTGCTTTCGCTTCGCGTCTAGTGTTTGCGGTGGCGCTTTCCGTTTGGCGCGCTGTTTGGATCGCTTCCGCCTTCTGGCGCGAGGTGGAGCAAGTGTACGGTCGCGTGACGATCTAGGCAGCACGTACTGGACGGTCACCCAGAGAGGTGGTGGTGTGAGCGGGGCCCTGTTGTTGGGGGTCGTCCACTGCTTGCCACGTGCTTTGTCCGACCTCTTGGATGTCAGGGGCTAATCTGCCTTACCCGCATGTACGTGGCTTATGAAGCTTAGAATCCGTGGTGCAGGAGATCAGCGCGTGGGACTGAATGTCTTCTTATATATATATATAAAGTTCTAGTGAAGTGTATGTGTTTCTTCACCAGTGGTTTTGTTGGGGTCTTCCCACCACAGTTTCCGTTTGCCTGTCCGCGGGGATGTTGTAACTGCTTCTTGGTCGGGCCGTTTTCATTCACGCCTCGATTGGATGATTTACGGTCGGGGTCGCGTGTCTCTGTGGTACGGAGTCTGTGCTGGCACCGCCCTTGCTACATCTTCTGGTTTTGGGTAACTCGGGGAGGTGGCGGCTTGTAATGGAAGTTTTGGGGCTGATCTGCTATGACCCTGTAGACCACCAGTAACTGTTCCGACTGTTGTGGTTTGGGCCCCTTTACACGTGTCACTCCCTCACCGAGCTAAGAATTTTTTTTTTCGAACTGCCTTTAATGTGAAGGTTTGTGTGTTGGCTTATTCACATTTATCCTGTAACAACTGACAGGTGTAATATATGTTATTTAACTGGCGAGAGACAACTATTTTAGCTTTAGTACAAACTAGCTACTTAAAGGTGTGTTTTTTAAAGGAATTATTGTCTTATAGATAAAACAAGTTTTAAATCTTACTTTTGGGAAGTTGTTAACGTCACATCTGGCAATCTCCTTTCCATAAAGAAAATTTGTCAGCTATTCGAATTTGTTTTGAAATATATTTTTTTTTAAATGCCAGACTTAAAAGTTTATTATTGAGAAAGTCTTTAAAATAAAAGATAACCTGATCAATGCGCGTTTTTTCACCAGCACCTCTTGGCCCCTACTTCCACGATAAGGTTTTTGGAATAACATGTGTACTTAAGTAGTTGTTTGTGAATCGCCCTAATTGACGGTTCACATAGGTGCGGCCCTTCCTCCTCCGGCACCCCTCCGCTTCTGCAGACAACTGTGTTGAGATATTTCTGAGGTTTTTCCCCTTTCTACCAGTGTACATTCTACGAGTACATCCGGTTTACTACAGCAGTTACCTTGGCGATACGAGCAAATATCGTCACTTATTTTATTGTCTAATTTCGTAATCTAATTCTTTCAACATCATCTGACGTAATACGCGTACACTTCATTGTTTTTGTCTTCTTTCACTTACGCTGACAAACCAAAACATTACAACCACTGCCCACCGCGCTGATGCTGCCCGATGGCGTTGTTGGCACGCGACGCGGCAGCAAAAGTATGCGAGCGGAGTGAACACGGGCTGGGGATCACCCTGGCGAAGGTAAGAACGGAAAATGGGGAAATCCATTGAGATAAGCGACTTTGACAAAGGACTGGTTATTATTATGCAGGCGCTGTGAACGAGTATCTCGCAAACGGCGACGCCATCGTAACATCATACGGAAATAGGTAGAAGGACAGTGAAACTACTAATGGGCGCTAAACGGTTGGACGCCCACGCCTCTTCACAAAGCGTGGGGTTCGGGTACTCTTCTGGTATTTAAAGCAGGACAGATGGTGATCTGAGGTATTTCTGCCGAAAGTGCACAATGCTAGTGCAAGCGTAAGTGTTTCGGAGCACTCCGTTCATCGTACATTACTGAAAACGGAGCTCTGCAGCAGTGACGGTGACGCAACGGCATTTACGATGGTAGTGGGCGTGGGATACGACCGTCGATCGATGGAAATGTGTCGGCTTTTCTGATGAATCACGCTTTTACCACATTAATCGGTGGTCTCTCTGCGACCAGCGTCATCGAGGTGAACGGTGGATATAAACGTGCTGTTAGCCACAGCCGCAGGCTGGTGGGAGGTGTGTAATACTGCGGGAGACATTCTGTTGCGCTTGAGTGGGACCTGTGGTACTGAGCATAGACACACTGCCAGCTACAAGTCACTTGAACCCCTTCAGGCTTGATGTCTTCCCCGACGGCGATGTCATATTTCAGAAGTACAACTGTCAGTGTCTCGTAGTCAGAGCCGTGCGATAGTGGTTTGAGAAGCATTACAATGAAATCACGTTGATGTCTCGGCGACCGAATTCGCGTGATGTAACCCTATCGAACCCATCTGCGCTACTATCGGGAGCCGTCACAGCTTACGCAAATCAACCGTCCCGTTATTTACCCGAATGACATGACCTGTGCGTAGATATCCATTGCCACATTCCTCCACAAACCTACCAACAGAATTTGGGGTCTCTAATTCGAAGAATCACTGATTTATTTCGTTCCAAAGACGGACAAACAAGCTATTAAGCAGGTGGTTATAATGTCTTGGCTCATCAGTATATATTTACGTGACAACTTATTTTCAAGCCACTATCCATTCCGCTGTACTGCTCTTCCAAGTCCTTCGCCGTATCTAATAGAATTACAATGTCATCGGTAAAGCTTAATATACTTTCTTCTTTAAAAAAAAAAAATCCATAACGACTTCACGTGGCAGACGAGGCAAGGCAAGATCCGTAATTTATAAATAAAACTCCAATGTTTGTCTGTATTTAGGTTTGAAATATCTGTCTCTGAACACGTGAACACTCACCGTCTACCATCATTGTGGCCCTGTACTCTTTCCCCATTTGTCCGCCCCCATAGCTATGTGGTCAGCGATTGTGACAGCCATGCAGCGGCCCGGGTTTCGATTACAGGCCGGATCCAAGATTTTCTCCGCTCGTGCACCAGGTGATGGCTTGTCCTCATCTTCACTTCATTATTGACATGCAAGTCTCTCAGTTTCAGGGGTTGCATTTCGACCTGACCTCTTGGAACGAAGGGATGATTAGCGAATGGACTGTCCTATCCGTTCTCCTGACATAAATTCCATCGAGCACGTGTGGTTGGGGCAACCTACTGCACTACATCCACATGCACCAACGGCCACCCAAGAGTTATGAGACGCGCTGGTGGAGTAACGGAATGGCCTGCCACTAGAACACAGACCTCGTGTCCAGTATGGGAGCGTATTGCAAGGCATGCGCTGACGCCCGTCGTGATCACGCGTCCTATTAAAACCGTGTCATGTCCAAGGGACCGTAATAAATCGCCTTTACTTCAGTTTAATTCTGGTATTCGAATGAAAGTGTCATTTCTACACTGAAGTGCCAAAGAAACAGGTATAGGCATCTGTATTCATATACAGAGAAATACGGCGCTGCGGGCGGCAACGCCTATACAGGGTGGTCCATTGTGAGCCATATGTTTGTGACTATTACAGCGCTATCTATCACAAAGTGAAAAAGTGGTCCAACTAAAACATTCATATTCTTTACGTACTACACGAATATGCAATAAAAAATGGGGATTCCTATTTTAAAAAACGCAGTTGATATCCGTTTGACCTATGGCAGCGCCATCTAGCGGGCCAACCATAGCGCCATCTGGTTTCACCCTTGAAGCTAGACGAGTTTCGTTCTTTGTAGCTTTATGGTTTGATGCTTATTTCGTGAGATATTTGGCCCAGTCACTATCAATGGACCACCCTGTATAAGACAACAAGTGCCTGCCGCAGTCTTTAGATCGGTTACTGTTGCTACAATGGCAGGTTATCGACATTTAAGTGACTTTGAACGTGGTCTTATAGTCGGTGCACGAGCAATGGGACACAGCATCTCCGAGGTAGCAACGAAGTGGGCCTTTTCCCATAAGACCATTTCACGAGTGTACCGCGAATGTAATACTATGTGTCTCGCACTTGTCGGAAACTGGCGGTAGAGCAATGAGGCCACATCAGGTTTTATGCTAAGTTAGGCGCATCAGCAGGTGAATCGTCGAATGTGACCAGAAGACGGGGTTGCAGTTGCTCCCCTCCGACAACGCCCAAACGCACGAAGCGAATATCGTGCACGAGCGTTTGGCCAGCAAAAGGATCGCAGTCCTCTATCACCCGTAGTATTCGCCGTATTTGGCACCAGCCGGCTTCTGGTTTTCCGCAAACTGAATTCTACAATGAAAGGAAACTGTCAAAATGCACTTACGGACTTTGAAGAAAATTGTACTACAGTGCTAAATGAACCTGTAAAAAAGGACTGCAGTAACTGTTTCAAAGTATTTTTGAACCGATTTGTTTTGTGTGTTGATTCAGGGGAAGACTATTTTGAGTAAAAACAGTGTTTCTGTGAGCATAACCCATGACTTTCATTTCTCACAGACACAGTACTACTGGAATTGGAAGACACTGTGTGAATCTATGAGCTACCGAGCACTCATCCATGTGTCTTCAGGACACGTATACTGCAGTCTGGTAAGGCTCTGCTGAAATGTAGCACACAAATGCCTGTGATTCAGTGAGTTCACCCTTGTAAGTGATTGCACTCATCCTGTTGAAGGCCATACTGTGAGACATCATCGACCTAAAAATAGAAAAGAAAACTTACACCAGCCAAGATCCATTTCTTCTTCCTTACCAGATGACGCAATGACACTCATTTTTTCATTCCTACTCGAAACAATGTTTTAATGTTCTTTAGCGGCTACTTCTCCCGTCTACACACATTCCGTGGGGACTCCTCTGTTCAGCCTGTACCAGCGTACCACTAGGGTCAAACAATCTAATATAATCCCCAGAAACCTCCAAGAGCCTCATAAATGAGTGATAAAGGAGCCTTTTCGGAATTTGTCCTTATGTTTGAGGGAGGATAGCGCCGCTCTCAAACTTACCACCAATAGTAGCTTCGCAATTATGGAAAAGAAGATAAAGCCAGTAAAAAGTCATATCTCTCAACTCTTACTGACTCTTGCTGTTATAGCTGAAACTGTGACCCATAAATCGTTGTTCGCTGTGTCCAAACACCAAACCACCTTCTTTACTTAGTTGTTGCCGCGTCATTTCGGATTTAGCGATGTTAGCGGCAACGGGTGACCAAATTCCCTTCCTTACTCCGCCCCTCCCCTACCCTCCCCTCGTCCCCACCGGAGCAGCATCTGTTCACCCCATCCGTCTTCACACAGCGCTATCTCATGTTTTAAGCGTAAGAACGTCTGTGTAGTGTGTACTACCGGAAGTGGGACGTGCATCCGAGCCTGGTGTTCACCTAGGCGGACGTGGAAAATGGCGTAAGAACCACTTTGAAGCTAATCATTACATCCGGCTCCCGTCTTTAATCTGCGGGGTGGATTTGACGCGACGCGCGCGCGCCTCCCCGTGTTACTAAAAAGGGAACTTCGACGTACTCAGCTATCTGGATGCGTCCACACGCCAAAGTATGACAACAACTAAACTTTCAATGTCATCGTTGTAAACTCTGTGATTGTATGTCAAGCAACAGTGTGCAAGGAAAGGTAGAGTAAACTGAGCTAATTAGAAAAGATAACTTCCCCATACATACAACCGAACATCCTTCCTCGTGCGAGCTTAATACAGTCGCCGGACTGCCAAAAGGAAACCTCACTGACCATTAGCGGGAAATTTACCATGATTGGTCAAAAATGTACTGCATTGGCCTTAATACACTACAGAGGTTTTCCAGGCACCAACAACTTTCGCGTTTCGTGACCCTTACCAATCAAGACTAAAAATTAATAGGTAGTGCAATGTGCAATGTAGAAGTATACATAACACACCGTACGACACATGTACACGTCGTTGCTCTTTATGCTGGGTATGAGAATTTGCCGTTGGTGGGGAGGCTTGCGTGCCTCAGCGATACAGATAGCCGTACCGTAGGTGCAACCACAACGGAGGGGTATCTGTTGAGAGGCCAGACAAACGTGTGGTTCCTGAAGAGGGGCAGCAGCCTTTTCAGTAGTTGCAAGGGCAACAGTCTGGATGATTGACTGATCTGGCCTTGTAACAATAACCAAAACGGCCTTCCTGTGCTGGTACTGCGAACGGCTGAAAGCAAGGGGAAACTACAGCCGTAATTTTTCCCGAGGGCATGCAGCTTTACTGTATGATTACATGATGATGGCGTCCTCTTGGGTAAAATATTCCGGAGGTAAAATAGTCCCCCATTCGGATTTCCGGGCGGGGACTACTCAAGAGGATGTCGTTATCAGGAGAAAGAAAACTGGCGTTCTACGGATCGGAGCGTGGAATGTCAGATCCCTTAATCGGGCAGGTAGGTTAGAAAATTTAAAAAGGGAAATGGATAGGTTGAAGTTAGATATAGTGGTAATTAGTGAAGTTCGGTGGCAGGAGGAACAAGACTTCTGGTCAGGTGACTACAGGGTTATAAACACAAAATCAAATAGGGGGAATGCAGGAGTAGGTTTAATAATGAATAGGAAAATAGGAATGCGGGTAAGCTACTACAAATAGCATAGTGAACGCATTATTGTGGCCAAGATAGATACGAAGCCCACACCTACTACAGTAGTACAAGTTTATATGCCAACTAGCTCTGCAGATGATGAAGAAATTGAAGAAATGTATGATGAAATAAAAGAAATTATTCACATTGTGAAGGGGGACGAAAATTTAATAGTCATGGGTGACTGGAATTTGAGTGTAGGAAAAGGGAGAGAAGGAAACATAGTAGGTGAATATGGATTGGGGGACAGAAATGAAAGAGGAAGCCGCCTGGTAGAATTTTGCACAGAGCACAACATAATCATAACTAACACTTGGTTTAAGAATCATGAAAGAAGGTTGTATACTTGGAAGAACCCTGGAGATACTAAAAGGTATCAGATAGATTATATAATGGTAAGACAGAGACTTAGGAACCAGGTTTTAAATTGTAAGACATTTCCAGGGGCAGATGTGGACTCTGACCACAATCTATTGGTTATGACCTGTAGATTAAAACTGAAGAAACTGCAAAA
Source organism: Schistocerca americana (assembly GCF_021461395.2). Taxonomy (NCBI): domain Eukaryota; kingdom Metazoa; phylum Arthropoda; class Insecta; order Orthoptera; family Acrididae; genus Schistocerca; species Schistocerca americana. Next base: position 38,058,649 of record NC_060125.1, read on the forward strand.
AGGTGGGAATTTAAGGAGATGGGACCTGGATAAACTAAAAGAACCAGAGGTTGTACAGAGATTCAGGGAGAGCATAAGGGAGCAATTGACAGGAATGGGGGAAATAAATACAGTAGAAGAAGAATGGGTAGCTTTGAGGGATGAAGTAGTGAAGGCAGCAGAGGATCAAGTAGGAAAAAAAAGACGAGGGCTAGTAGAAATCCTTGGGTAACAGAAGAAATATTGAATTTAATTGATGAAAGGAGAAAATATAAAAATGCAGTAAGTGAAACAGGCAAAAAGGAATACAAACGTCTCACAAATGAGATCGACAGGAAGTGCAAAATGGCTAAGCAGGGATGGCTAGAGGACAAATGTAAGGATGTAGAGGCCTATCTCACTAGGGGTAAGATAGATACCGCCCACAGGAAAATTAAAGAGACCTTTGGAGATAAGAGAACGACTTGTCTGAATATCAAGAGCTCAGATGGAAACCCAGTTCTAAGCAAAGAAGGGAAAGCAGAAAGGTGGAAGGAGTATATAGAGGGTCTATACAAGGGCGATGTACTTGAGGACAATATTATGGAAATGGAAGAGGATGTAGATGAAGATGAAATGGGAGATACGATACTGTGTGAAGAGTTTGACAGAGCACTGAAAGACCTGAGTCGAAACAAGGCCCCCGGAGTAGACAATATTCCATTGGAACTACTGACGGCCGTGGGAGAGCCAGTCCTGACAAAACTCTACCATCTGGTGAGCAAGATGTATGAAACAGGCGAAATACCCTCAGACTTCAAGAAGAATATAATATTTCCAATCCCAAAGAAAGCAGGTGTTGACAGATGTGAAAATTACCGAACTATCAGCTTAATAAGTCACAGCTGCAAAATACTAACACGAATTCTTTACAGACGAATGGAAAAACTAGTAGAAGCCAACCTCGGGGAAGATCAGTTTGGATTCCGTAGAAACACTGGAACACGTGAGGCAATACTGACCTTACGACTTATCTTAGAAGAAAGATTAAGGAAAGGCAAACCTACGTTTCTAGCATTTGTAGACTTAGAGAAAGCTTTTGACATTGTTGACTGGAATACTCTCTTTCAAATTCTAAAGGTGGGAGGGGTAAAATACATGGAGCGAAAGGCTATTTACAATTTGTACAGAAACCAGATGGCAGTTATAAGAGTCGAGGGACATGAAAGGGAAGCAGTGGTTGGGAAGGGAGTAAGACAGGGTTGTAGCCTCTCCCCGATGTTGTTCAATCTGTATATTGAGCAAGCAGTGAAGGAAACAAAAGAAAAATTCGGAGTAGGTATTAAAATTCATGGAGAAGAAATAAAAACTTTGAGGTTCGCCGATGACATTGTAATCCTGTCAGAGACAGCAAAGGACTTGGAAGAGCAGTTGAATGGAATGGACAGTGTCTTGAAAGGAGGATATAAGATTAACATCAACAAAAGCAAAACAAGGATAATGGAATGTAGTCTAATTAAGTCGGGTGATGCTGAGGGAATTAGATTAGGAAATGAGGCACTTAAAGTAGTAAAGGAGTTTTGCTATTTGGGGAGCAAAATAACTGATGATGGTCGAAGTAGAGTGGATATAAAATGTAGGCTGGCAATGGCAAGGAAAGTGTTTCTGAAGAAGAGAAATTTGTTAACATCCAGTATTGATTTAAGTGTCAGGAAGTCATTTCTGAAAGTATTCGTATGGAGTGTAGCCATGTATGGAAGTGAAACATGGACGATAAATAGTTTGGACAAGAAGAGAATAGAAGCTTTCGAAATGTGGTGCTACAGAAGAATGCTCAAGATTAGATGGGTAGATCACATAACTAATGAAGTATTGAATAGGATTGGGGAGAAGAGAAGTTTGTGGCACAACTTGACCAGAAGAAGGGATCGGTTGGTAGGACATGTTCTGAGGCATCAAGGGATCACCAATTTAGTATTGGAGGGCAGCGTGGAGGGTAAAAATCGTAGAGGGAGACCAAGAGATGAATACACTAAGCAGATTCAGAAGGATGTAGGTTGCAGTAGGTACTGGGAGATGAAAAAGCTTGCACAGGATAGAGTAGCATGGAGAGCTGCATCAAACCAGTCTCAGGACTGAAGACCACAACAACAACAACATGAGAATTTTGCACAGGAAGGATACAGTTCCTCCTCTTGGCATACGGAGGATCAGAATCCCGTGAAACACACTGAAGATGAGAGTTACCTAGTACAGATGTGACGGTAATTTAGAAAAATACTAGTCCCACGATAACTGTTTTATGGGCTCAATTTAGTCAGAGCTGTACCTTCTCCATGTGACCATCCCGCTCCGGGAGCCCCTTTCAACTGACGGCGTCTAAAAGCATAGGTTAGTATGTCTCAGAACTTCAATAAGATGGGAAAGCTTCAAAACAATCACTGTTAATGTATCTAAGAGAAATTTTAATTAAAAGGAAAGAAAGCATAAGCATTTACATTCATAGAATGTAAGCAATTCTACGAGAAAGGATATATTATTACATACTGTTGGCGATGCCACCAGTTCAATAGGACTCTTGTGTGTGGCTATTTTAGATAAACAGAAATAATTTACTAACTCTGCGAACGAAATATTCATCTCGTGTGTTATTACGAAAACTCATATACAGTTGAAAAGGAGAGAACATGATGCATACTAAGAATCCAAGGCTCTATGCCCTTTACATAAAATAATGTATGTCATCTTTCCTCATATTAAATATTGCCTTACTCAGTGTTTCGAAATACAGTAATGTTCTATATTGCCCAAAACAAATATGCAGTTGTGTAATTAAATAAAAGAACGATAGCACGGCGTTGTGCTACGCTGGAACAGACTAACCAAAGAAGGAATAACACACGTAAGTACGAAGTGCAGGTTCCAGATATATTTTAAATGAGAAAATCAATTTTTGATAAGAGCTCCCGTATTTACAAAATAGTTGGGCTTCTATGAAGGAAGTTAATCTATGCTTGACATTTCAGTTATTGAATGAAAAGTTCACTTACGAATAATGTAGTAATTACCCTGACCTTCGCTACTGTATACAGCCATACCTGGACCATATGCATTTCACTTTATTTAAAATCTTCTTCACTGGTCGCTCTGGCAATTACGGTTTTGTTACAGTTCTCACTGAAGATTCTTTTAAATAAAGCGTAAAGCGTCAGGTCCAGAAAAGAATTTATACTGTCGCAACAGGTGGTATGTACAGTATATTACTTGTAAAACTGCGAATATGGAAGAGAGACCTCAAAAAATAAAAAGATAACGTGTAAAAGTTCTTTTACACATAAATAAACTTGAACTTCCTCATAATATCTTGCTTCATCAGATTTTCTACCTTTGTTATCTATTCGAGAAATATAATGTTCATGGGGAACATCTCTGGTGAATGTCACTGGGAATTCAGCTGACATACACACACTTTCATAAACATGAGTCAAATTCTTTCACAAAATCCGTTCCCCCAATGATATTCTCCCCATACAGAGGAAAACCACTGGTTGTAGTATTCCTAAGTAACAGGAAAAACGTAACAGAAAATTTGAATCGCTTCTGTGTGCATGCTGAGATGGGTAAATAATGGAAGCCACGGTTTACGAAAGCAAAAGTTCCAGTTTATAAATATAGATGGCACGAATTTTAATTTATCGTTTCATATTCATCACCTACCTCGATGTTTAACAAAGTAACTTTTGGTAATATAATCGAGACATGGACCAGTGTCGTGTGGACAGCACAGAATTTGCACGTACATTAGATAGATCAGAATGCACAAAGTTTTCAGTAGAGTTTTCACCGCGAATGTAGCATGAGAATATTGAAAGAAGACAGAAATATACAGTGCATCACAAAGTATTCGACCAGCATCATTGTTCTTGAAATGTGAAGTCCTCTTCGAACATATGAGGCCCACGAGAAGCAATTGTCGGTCCATTCTGTAGTGTGAGTATAGCCTGACAACGTACCACAAACAGGTAGCTGTATAATGTAATTAACTACGTGAAAAGTATATTTGCACTATAAGACACCACACCATGCAGTCACGTTATTATTGGGGCACATTTCGTAAAGGCGGCGGCGGTGCTAGCTGTAGACCGAGCAGGCTCATTCTGTGCTCCGTTTCCGTGTTGTTATCACGCATGGTGCACAGTACGATGGGGCGGAAACGAAACAATGTTTCACTTGAAAAGAGACAACTTGTAATTTTCCATCACGCTAAAGGGCGTTCCGAAAGACAGATTGCCGCATTGTAAGTGTACTGCAGGTGACATTATGCGAAGATTTAACAGAGAACATAGATTTGAAGATAAATCAAAAACAGGTCGGCCAAAGAAGCTGAGTAGAAGAGAGGAAACCGGAGTAATAAGAAAAATTAAAACAAATCAAAGGATGTCGGCAACGACAATTGCCGCCGCAGTGCAGTAGCAAATGGGAAGGACGTGCACCCTGAAACGGTCCAACGAATTAACAGACGAGAGGAGTGTAATGGTCAGGTAAGCTGGAAGAAGCATATGATAAATGAGAGGAATAGAAAGAAACGACTGGAGTTCGTGAAGCAGCAGGTAAATAAAAGTGTCAGTTGGTGGTATGGTGTAATTTTTGTCGATGAATGTCAAGTGCAGATGTTCTCCTCAAACGGAAGACGTATGAATTGGAGAAGTCCACGTAAATAATTTAAATCGGATCATCTGCAATCCGCCGATAAACATGGTGGTGGATGTGTCATGATTTTTGGTTCCATGTCGTCATGTGGGATAGGCGAATTAGCATTCATTGAAGGTACAATGCAAAAGCATAAGTATCTGAACATCCTAAAAGAGAACTTACCGCGAAGTTCTACATAAAGCGGATATTGTGAGACTATGGACGCTGTATAATTCCCCTCAGGTTTTGGATACCTCCCTCGGAGTCCAGACTTGAACCCAACAGAAAATCTTTGCAGTGAATTGAAGCCAAAAGTGCGACAAAAACCAGTGACATCAAAACAAGCTTTAAAGGAACGAATACTGGAAGAATGCTGACAAAATAAGTCCTGATTATACGCGAAAGCTCGTGTACAGCAAGTCTAAAGCGATTAAGCAAAAAGGACTGCCTACAAGGTATCAAAATATACAAGGTTGTGATTGTTATACCTGCCACCCGGAAACTTTTGCGGCTGTGACAGAGGGCATGTTTCATTTTGTATTATTGATGATGTTGTTTGAGTTAAGTTTGCAAATACGAAAATGCTGTTCTACTATTTATTACATAGTCCTATACCATTTTGTGCCGAGACTACTACTGTAATATGCGATGCCTGTATATAAAGAAGTAAAAAAAAAAATGGTCAGATGTGTGTGAAATCTTATGGGACATAACTGCTAAGGTTATCAGTCCCTAAACTTACGTACTACTTAACCTAAATTATCCTATGGACAAACACACACACACACACACACACACACCTGCCCGAGGGAGGACTCGAACCTCCGCCGGGACCAGCTGCACAGATAAGGAAGTAAAAATAAAGCATAACACTGGTGGCCGAATATTTTTCTGAGTCACTGTATATTGTTTACGAAAAAAATTAAATGCATGCTCGAAGAAATAACTTCATTGTTGTGATGAACAGGTATACGAGGGCCATTAAATCTAGTGAAAGTCCTTTACATTTTCATGAATGAAGAGAAGTGGATATTCTTGTTTAAGGAACCACTAGACATTCATTTAAAACAACTGCAAACAACAGGTCATTAAATCAGGACGGTCTATGTGTTTTGCCGAGTACGGACCCAGTATACCATCTCGACTAGGATTACCTGCATGACCTTGCAATCTCCCTGGTAAATCTTCAGATCGGAAACGACACCTGGTCATCAGACAGAGCAGAGTTGGCCCTCGTTATGATGGAGGTCGGTGAAGCTGAACTACCGGGCCGCGGCCACGGCAGCAGTGGCGAGGGGGGGGGGGGCGCACCGCAGCGCTGGCAGGCCGCTGTGTGACGTCAGCAGCGAGGCAGCGGCGTGCATTTTAACGAGCTCGCTCAGCCAGGAGGGCCGTGGAGTGGAGCAGGCTCGCGCGCGGCTCCTCCCACTTGGCCATCAATGGCGCGCCGAACGGACCTCGCGTTAGCCCGCAGTCACCGTGGTGTCCAGTCCTCTCAGCCTTCCAAGAACAGCAGAGCTTGGCACTATTTTAGTAAAGAAAAATTCTGAAATGCCTCACTATCGTAGGCATATGTATCTACAAAGAGGTAGGGAAAAGGGGGGAAGCCGAGGATTCCTTGGTTCGCATCTCCCCTAACCTGGAACCTAAAGGACAGAGTTTTTATTCATACATTCAAGAATCAATCTATCTACGGTTAAAACTGAGAAATAACCACAAATTCTTTGGGATGTACTAAGATTTTTTGTGTTACATCTAATGTTTATCTCTTGTACCATGACACATCTCAAAGCTGATCAGCTGATGTGCTGGATGTTTAACTGTTGTAGGTACACACTAAATGAGCGGGTAGAAGAGTATGAAACAACCAAATAATCCTAAGAAACACGTATCCGGAAACCAGTTGTTTTCCCTATATAGCGTATTGCGACTAAATACGTGAAACATTGTAAGATACACTGATCAGCCGGAACATTATGACCACCAAAACTAATAGCCGGTATGTCCACTTTTGGGACGGATAACAGCGGCGACGAGTCGTGGCATGGAAGCAACGAGGCCTCAGCAGGTCGCTGGAGGAGTTGGCCCCACATCTGCGCTCACAAGTCATGTAATTCCTGTAAATTTAGGGGAAGCGAGTGAATACTTCTGATGCCACATCTAATCACATCCTAAATGTGGTCGATCGAGTTCAGACCTGCAAGTTGAGAGGGTCAACCCATCAATTCAAACTCGCCACTGGTACCTCGAACCACTCCATCATACTGCTGAGCTTGTGATAAGGCACATTATCTCGCTAAAAATGTCACTGCTGTTGGGAAGCACGATCATCGTGAAGGGTCCACGTGCTCTTCAACCAGTTTACGACACTTCTTGGCCGTCACGGTGTCTTGCACGTGCTCCATTGGACCCACAGGTGCCCACCTGAATGTTCCCCAGAGCACAATGAAGCCGCCGACGGCTTGTTTCCGTCCTGCGGTACACGTGTCGAGAAACTGTTCTCCTGTAAGACAACGGATTCGCGTTTCCCATCGGCATGATAATGAAGGTATCGGGATTCATGAGACCATGCAACGCTATTCTATTGGCCGACTTTGAGGCCATCACAATCTGCCCTCGGTAAACTTGAGTCGTGCAGCGGCCGTGTTTCTGACCAGCAGTCACGGTGGGCAGGTGGCGCTGCTACCGCCTGCACACCTGGCGGCAAATTCGTTACAATAAGCGATGCACATGCCCACCAATAATGTGACGGCGGTATGCAGTAAGTCTGCTCATCGATACCCACACACATTCAAAAATCGCAAGAGTGATCCAAACGCATTGATAATCATCCACAATACGTTCCAGGAGTTCAGCGACACTTTCAACAAGACTGGAATACGCCGAAACTTTTAAATACCCCCACACAAAAAAAATCATTTTGTTCTAATCGAAGGACGTGGGAGGCTATGGTTCTGGCGAGTCACGACCGATAGACTTCCTGTTATGTGTCTTCGAATAACCGTGAGAGTTCTATCAAGTACGTACCAAGTAGGAACATTTTCACAATAAGTAATATCGCTCGAAACGTAGCCTTAGACATTACCAGTGCTGTAACGTTGGCATGATTTCCCAAGTGCATCCGTCGTGTCAGGGAAACTATAGGATTCCCGACTTACGATTTTTAGGGTTATGTGGTTGTTTCATGCCGTTTTATAACCAATTTCGCATGTGTCTGTAACGGTCTAACACCCATATTCGTAGGGAAATTTACATCAGTACTTGACTTGCAGCATCTTCCCACGACAGATGAAATGTAAATGCTAAACCTGAATTTCACAGGCAAAAATTCAGAGATTGTTCAGGGATATTCTGAGTTTCATTTGATTTCTTGCCCCCGTTTATCGATGAGAATTAATCATAGAGTTTTATTACGGTAACAAATAGTTTCGTTCCTTCACTGCAGAATAATTTATAAAATTATTAATAAAAAACGAGCAACACTTGTATAATATTGTACAATGTTCACATAGAACAATGTCTTGAAGTTTCTAGAGTTAAGCTTTCTGTGCACATTCTGAGAGACCCATCCTAAATAGGGAATTCTATACTAAATGATCAGATATAGTTCCCTTCCTAACCACTTCTAACAGCAAAATACTCCAAATAAACCCATCGAGCCTACGTTGGCAAATTACTTCTTACATGATCTATATTTTACTTAAGTTCACTTACTGTAGTTTCACTTGGAGTATAATTTTACTTCATATAACGATAGGAGTTCCACTTACCAGTCTAGTGTGTCTCACTTGTATTACTCTCGATGCGCACAATACTGTATTGTTCAGTCTTGCCCTTGAAACAAGGCACGAAGTTTACTTTACTTTGCTCAGTTTATTTATTCTTCTCTGCAATACTGTCAAGTACTTCATTAACTCAATAGCTCACATTTCTTGTCTAAGCTCAATAGTTTTTACTTCATATTTTTACCGAACAAATCCTCCTCACTTTGGTCTTACATAGGCAGCTAGTTGAGAGAATCTTTGGATACACCTAGCTTAAAATTTTTGTTCTCACTAACTCACAGCCTCTAATGATAGCCTAACAGCAGAAAACCGGTTAATTCATATAAAATGTTGCCGAATAATACGCAAGTGCCATGTGCCTTTCATTCATAGCTTTAATTGCGGATCTATGAGGGACATTTCATAAATAATGCACACTTTTTTTACTTACACATTTATATATTTTTTTCAATATCTTTTTACAGTCCTTCAGTATGGTCTCCTTGTTTCTCTATGACTGAATCCCGACGTCTCGGAAGCTAGATTATTCCATCCAGGACAGCACTTCTTTTCGTCTGTCTAATGTCTCGGGTAATGGCGGTACAAAGCTTTTACAGCGACAGTTAACGACGTACATGCGTAGCTTTTTTCAACTTCAGAAACAAAAGGAAATCTGGTGGACTCAGGTTCCTGATGCAGGGGGGATGCGGTAATAATTCCCATCCGTATTCGCTTAGTTTTCGAGCTACAACACTGTCGATAGCGGGCGAGCATTGACATGGTGAATTAATGGCCCAGCCTCGAGCAACTGAGGTGGGGTTTTGTGCATTTTCCTGCGCTCGTTTTGCATGAAGTTACGATAGTATAATGCTGCGACACGTGTTCCACATGAGACTACCTGTCATGATGATTCCTTGGGGATCATAAGCCAAAATCATGATTTGCTTGACCTTCGATTGAGAGCGCCGAAATTTTTTTGGACGTGGAGAACGTGACGCCGTCCAGTAATTGGGCTGTGATTTCAACTCCCGTTCGAAGCCTCTAATCCAAGTTTCATCAACAGCGACAATTCGGCATAAGCATCATCGACCTTTGCGGTCGAATCGTTGTCTGAGCAAGGTTTCAATGTCCAGCCGTTTCGGCTTCTCTGCAGCAGTCGAACAGTGTGTGATCCATCTCGCAGAATTTTTTTCTGTACGGAATACTGACGATATGGAAATATGATATGGAAATTCCCGTGGCTTCAGGAAGTCGCACTGCCATGTTGTTCGAGAGAATCTGCCACAAATTTCACACTTCGTTCAACTGTTGACGTTTTTGGTCTTCCGGGTCATGGATTATCGTCTACGCTCCTAATTACGACCGCAACGAAAACAACCGCTCCAACGTGAAACTGTACGACGGTCCACTGTAAACTCACCACAAACGTCAGTTATGGCCCCGTGGGTTTCTGTCTGATGTTTATTGCGATTTTGCTGTATGACGGCTGGTCTGCAACAGCCACAGTGCATGAGACCCCTACAGTGTCCATTTCAACCTCTCACCAATTTTATGTTATAGTACGCAGCAAATAAAGAAAAACACATGCTTCTTCTTCAAGCTCTCAACTACATCTGAAGTAGTTTTCATAGCTGTAGCATCAAACAGTCCACACTAATACCAACCATTGCATCGTTTATGAAATATCCCGCCTTACCTCGGCCTGCTGCTGCATATGAACTTTTTATTGCTGTTGCTTCGGTTTGGGTTCCATGGCACTCCCCAATCTGTATATTCATGCTGCTGTTAGTAAAAATTTTATTGCAGTTACTACAACTTCATTCCTTGGTACATGCAAATCGTCTCAGTTATGCTAGTTTCTGATCTCTCTACTTATATATGGTACTGCAGGTGAGTATCTAATTGATTTCATCTCAGTTCCTAGCTACTTATAAAAGTTAATTTTAATGCTATTTAGTGATGTTCTGAATCATATTCTCGAATCTTATATTTTCATTGTTATTTCTTCATCATGTTCCATGGTATTTCCAAATCTGCCCAGTGATGTTGCTGCGAGTAACTTACACTTCACCTTGGGTCCTATTGTACTTTCTGTCCCTTCCGTAATGCTATTCTTCGACCTACCTCATCATGATACTTTCTAATACAGTCACATAACATTTTAATTGCTGTGATTTGAAGTTGAGTTACACAAAGCGTTTTGGACTTAACACTTATCCTGGCTAAAGCACATAATTTTCATGAGACATTTGCGATGTGACGTCCTCCAGTGCCGCTCATTCTCTACGGTAAATGTAGCGAGATTCCTCGCAACAGAATGTAAGTCTCAGAGAGGACAGTTATTTCGCCGTTCGTTGTGCTGCTACGGTTGCGCTAGAGACGGCGTCTGGGCGCCAGTGTTAACTGCGTGGAGATTGCCAGTGCTGGCGGTACGTAGCTCTCTGGGAGCTGTCAGCTGGCAGACAACGTAGGCGCCAACACCCGCACCTCCCTCCCCCCTTACACCCCCACCCTCTGGCGCTCCTTCCATCGCAGGGGCGGTGCGGAGTCTGCCTCGGCGGTCGCCAGTTGGCGGCGCAAGTTTTCCTTGAATTACGCGGCCGCCTCAGACAAAGGGGCGGCTCGGGACGAACAAAGGCGTGGGCTGTGAGGGGGAGGGGGGGCTGGCGGGGGCGACGGGGGCGGTGGGTCCTCCAGAGCGCGGCGCAGCCCGTCCCCGGCTAACGACCGGCCCAGCAGCGGCAACGCCACAAAGGGGGACACGGCGGAGACCACGACCGAGAATCCCCGACACCCACCAGCGCTCTGCTCGCCATGCCTAACCTCTAGCCAAGTCTTGAGTTCGAACTGGCTTTGCTCCCCTTATCGGGCGGTTAGGAGGCGGCAACCTCCATCACCCCGATAACCACACTCACATGTAGCCTAATACTAGGGGGTGTAATAAAACACAACCAACGAACTTCGGAGGGTTGTATGGGGTGGCTGTCATCAGGAAAAATTGGGGATCTACAGGGTCTAACTACACTGAAGTGACAGATGTCACTGGATAGCTCCTAATATCGTGTATAAACTCCACTTGCTCAGCGTTTCGCAGCAGCTTCAAGAGAAATGGACTCAAAAAGTCGTTGGAAGTCTCCTGCAGAAATGTTGAATCGTGATGCCTCTATAGCCGTCCGCAACTGCAAAAGTGTTGGCGTTCAAGGATTTTGTGCACGAATTGACCTCTTGATTATGTTCCATACACGTTAGCTGGGATTCATGTTGGGAGTTTTGGGTGACCAAGTGATTCACGCGAAATAGCCAGAATGTTCTTCAAACCAATCACAGGGTGACATGGCGCTCTGTTATTCATAAAAATTCCATTGTATTATGGGAACATGAAGTCCATGAATGACAGCAAATGGTATGCAAGCAGCCGAACACAAACACTTCCAGTCAATGATCGCTTCAGTTGAACCAGAGGACCCAGTCCATTCCATGCAAACAAAGCCCACACCATCTTGATCACTGGCTTGAAGAGGGCCTAGTTGACAACTTGGGTTCACGAAACTTGAAATTTCCTGGCAGATTAAAACTGTGTGCCGGACTGAGACTCGAACTCCTTTCTTTCAGGGTGCTAGTCCTGCATGGTTCGCAGGACAGTTTCTGTAAAGTTTGGAAGCCAGGAGACGAGGTACTGGCGGAAGTGAAGCTGTGAGGACGGGGCGTGAGTCGTGCTTGGGTACCTCAGTTGGTAGGGCACTTGCTCACGAAAGGCAAGGTCCCGAGTTCGAGTCTCGGTCCGGCACACAGTTTTAATCTGCCAGAAAGTTTCATATCAGCGCACACTCCGCTGCAGAGTGAAAATCTCATTCCGGAAACTTGGGTTCGTGGTTTCGTCAGGTCTGCGCCAGCGCTTACCAACTGAAATGGCGGCTGACATGCCAGTATCTCCAGTCGCTTATGGCACAACCGATAAGGTCACGAGCCCAGGAGATTCGCTCCAGGCGATGCAGTACTGTCAGCAGAGGTACTCGCGTCGGTCGTCTGCTGCCATAGCCCGTTAACGCCAAACTTCGCCGTACTGTCCTGAAGTATACGTTCGTCGTACATCCCACGTTGATTTTTGTGGTTATTTCACGCAGTGTTAGCACTGACAAGTCGAAGCGAAAGCTCCCGCCTTCAGTCGTAAAGTGAAGGCAGTCGGCCACTGCGTTGTCAGTGGTAAGAGGTAATGCCTGAGAATTGGTACTCTCGACACACTCTTGCCATTCTGAACTTCGAAATATTAAATTTCGTAACGATTTCGGAAACAGGTGTCCCGTGCATCAACTCCAGATTCTGTTAATTCCAGTCGTGCTGCGATAATCACGTCGGAAACCTTTTCACACGAATCATCTCAGTACAAACGACATCTTCAGCGATGCACTGCCCTTTTATACCTTTTGTACGCGATAGTACCGCCGTCTGTAAACGTCCATACCATTGACCTATGACTTTCGTCACCTTAATGTAAATTCTATTTATAGACTTTGATAAAATGTAGTGGAGACCAAAACGCTTAAATCTAGCATATGAGCCCATGTACAGAAACGTACCGTTTTCCCGCTACATGGATTATACCACAACACACGTTTCTCTCTAACTCCTGCTGCTTGTCGTCTGTGTTGACTTACAAGCAGGGCTCGATGTGACAACCACCCATGTCAAAACTGATACGATCTCTACGCGCCATATTCTGGTACACAAGATCACATATCCTTGGTCCTACGGTATCCGCCTCATCCATAATCTCGGATGTCACAGCGGCCTCTTAAATCAAGGATTTCACGTGACGCCACATGTGATAGTCTCTCCCGTTCCAGTCGGGAGAACGTGAAGGCCAAGCAGTCGAGCCATCAAGGCCTATTTGCTGTTTCCCAAATCGTTGGCCCGCACTTGCAACATGCTGTGGTGCGCCAGCGTGCTGGAACCACACAGCATATTCTTGAGGCGCGTCTTCTGAGCAGCCCTCTCACTGCAGCGAGCTTCGCCGTTCAGTAACATCACTTTTTCGTATTCCGCAGACGTGTAGTTCACCATGGTCAATATCAACACACTAAAACTGAAACGTACGTACAGCTTGCATTTTGTACTGCAGTGAATGATTACTACGGCACAGCAATACAGTATGAACTAGGAACAAAAGCACAATAGCAAGTACAAACATCGACCGGATGATCACTAACTCAACTGAAAAGCATGTAAACAAACCGAAAGGGGTATTTTGAGTGTAGCGGGAAAACGTTATGTTTCCCGGCATGAGTTCCTACGGCAAACTTAACCTTCTTGCTCCGCACTACAAGTACTCTGTATCTGTAAAGAGAATTTAGCTACACTCTGTGCAGTACTAAACGTCTATAAAATGGGCACTCAGTGGGAGTTGCAAGTTGACTATCCAACAAGTTCCAGGAGAAACAAAAATTTGATTTGCACCATTACATATAACTATTGATAGAATTTAAAGATCTGAAATACTGTAAGTCAAGTACTAAATTTGATGTGTGTGTATTGAGACAGCGGTATTCACCGAGCGCAAATTACATAGACTATATTCATCTGGTATTTGAGAATGAGAGGACCTAGTGACTTCCAACAAACTTTGTACAAATTTTCAAGCTTTCCCTCGCTGACAGCTCCCACAAAATAATGAAACGAAAAGATTTTACCGCTTACTATGTTTTCCACTGTTCATGCAGTACAGCTTCACCACCAGGCATCTGCCGGGACTGGACAAAAAAGTGGAAGACGCTGTAATGCGCCAATATGTGTTGATCACATCATCTTATTATGAAAATTTGCCCTTGTGAAAAGAAACGAGTGTGTTATTAGTTGTTTGGAAAGTGTTTATACGCATTTCTGAAAAATGTTATAGAGATCTTCGCCTGAAAATATTTGACCAGCAGAGTCAGCTAGTTTACTACGAGCGGACGGCTGCAGAGTTGCGGTTTGTGGCAAAGGTAAATCTACGGCACAGCTCGCTAGCACAAGACTCCAGTAACAACCGCAAAGAGAAACCAACTATTGTTAAAAGAGAGAATTAGCGTGCCATGTTTGTTCATCGTAAATAGTTCTTGGTTTGTGCCATGAGAAATTCAGTTAGCCGGCCTAAGATCAGTGCAAATCGGGGTACGACTCTGGAGTGTTTGAGTTAAACTCTACAGTCGTATAGGAGAATGCCCTGAGATTGTTATCAGCCAGTTTGAAAGGTGTTTTTACTGATCTGCGACAATTTTGATCTCACTTTGTGGGGCGAAAAGTGTCAAGCGATTGATTTGTTTGGCAACTTAAAATTTTGTCTGAGGTAACAATAGTTTCTACGGTTTGGATTGGTTTCAGGTCTTTGGTCATTTTACGCCAAAACAGTTACTGAACGAAGCGTAGCTTGAAAGCCATTCGCTTGGAGGCGATCCGTATCTCTGTTGGACTGGAGAATTTCCGTCTTGTTGTGAGAGATAAGCGACGTATCTCGTGAATTTTTTATTTGAAGCTGAAGGTGGACAAAGCACGCACTAAAGAAATACTGACTCTGCGTTGTTGTATTAGTGGATTTCAAGGTGAAAGCAAGCACTTAGAAATGACTACTTTTCGATATTGTGTTAGGGATTATTTTGCGACTGCAGCTTGAGCTTCGATCTGTTTTAGTTAAGGTTTGGAAATCTCTGTATAGACACACGGACTGCGTTATCTTTGTAATTAGAAGAACGGATGTCCCACGGTTGTATGTGAGAACCAATCTAAGTTAGTAGGAGATCTGGAAGTGCAGTCTTGAATTTAGTAGCTTTTCCTATAAAACCATAAACGACTGAGCGAGGACCTTTGTTGCTGAGGACTCACTAACCGTCTCCCCTATCGTGCGAGTGCTTTGTTTTAAATAATTTCAATAGTACTGGGTCTGCGGAAAGTCAACGCCCGAGGTGGGATTAATTTTGTGTCTATTTTAAGGTCCAAGCAGTTTATAAGTGTCGGTGACATATAGCTTTTTCTTTAATTTTTTTTTAATTTTCCGCTTGGAGCAGTTTGTTTGATTGGCCAGCACTCGTAAAATCGTAGCTGACTTTTATCTGTACATGAAAGAAAACGGAACAGTTTCAGTTTTAAAAATAAAAATAGTGTCCCGAGTATCACTTGCCTCATATTTAATATTCAAAGATGTTTCAGATAATAAGTTTAATTTTATAGCAAACGAATGATTTGAAATTATCGTAAAGTGGTAAAATGAAGTTAAATATAAGATAAAGAAAAGTCTGCAACCGTATGAGAAAACGAAGATATTAATTCGCAAAGAAATAGGAATATTATTTCAGATAATTTCCAAAGAGGGAAATTTTTTTCATGTATCTTAAGTTAAAAAGGAGAGATTTTCTACAGGGTTCTACTTAAAGAGAAAGATGATTAATTCTTGAAAGAAAACTGAGAGTGAGAGAATTTTGAAACGAATTAATACATTCAAGTTATGTAATGATATTGCTGTGTTTGCTATGTACAGAAGTTATCTCCGGTTAATAACGTCAATCAAACAAGAGAATAAATTCTATCTGTAAATCGTATTTATTTTACGTCGCCCTTTCAAAGGTACAGACAAGCACACTGCAAATAGCTGGGGGGGGGGGGGGGGGAGGGGGGGAGGGGGGAGGGTGGTAGTGGTGGTCAGAATATTTCTTCCCACAATTAATGACCAGCTGCCCTACAGTACGCTTCTGTACGCTGGGAGCACCGTGAGTCATATGTGAGCCAGCCGACTCTTAAAGCCGAGCCGCACATGTGTACTTTGCAGTTAGCAAATATTGTGCACCTCCCTATTAATTATCAAAGACATTTCTAGTATACCAATTGCTATGAAACACCGTATGGCCTTTTGTAATAATAAAGGTTTAGGCTGTATGAATTCCTGTTTAATATCTAAAGTAACTTCTGAGCTACAAAAAATGGTTCAAATGGCTCTGAGCACTATGGAACTTAACAGCTGTGGTCATCAGTCCCCTAGAACTTAGAACTACTTAAACCTAAGGACATCACACACATCCATGCCCGAGGCAGGATTCGAACCTGCGACCGTAGCAGTCGCGCGGTTCCGGACTGAGCGCCTAGAACCGCGAGACCACCGCGGCCGGCTTTCTGAGCTACAGAAAATAACCTAAAACACAGTATTTAGAACATTCAGTGGTACATAACTTTATGGCAAGATAATTTGTGTTGCGTATAATTCAGCCCTTATACTATGTGACTAAAGAACTAACTCAGCAGCATTTGTTGAAAAGCAAAATATATCTAACATTTTTAGTTTCAGATAACCACTATTATATTATATTTTGGGTGTCTCTTTTTCATTTGTTTTTAAGGCAGGTTATGAACAAGAGGATTTTTTTCTGTTTTATTCTTATATAACTAATGTTCTCTGCTAATAATTATTATTTATCACTGTCACCAGGTTCTCAAACCTAATGGTCTCTCAGAGTTCTTAGGAAACATAACAATCTTTATGGTAAATGATAACAGCGAAACAGTTGCAGGATAAAGATTTGTTAAAGTCCTTGACCACGGTTTCGGTATATCTAAATACACCTGGACAGGAAGACACCTTCATTGACAAGATCTTAGCACCATAACTGAGAAAGAATTTTTTTTTTTCCTTTATTGAGCTTCGATTCACCCCGAAGGGGGAGGGCTGGCAGCAGTGTAATACGCCGCTCTTCAGCCTACATAATATGTTTTAGAAAAATGAAGATAGTAAACAATAAAAACAGGCGACAAAATCGGTGACTTAAATGGTAAAATGGTGGAAAGTCGTGGAACTTAAAACATAAAACAAAGGGTTGATGATGCTAATAAAATACATATAAAGCAGACAGGCCAAAGAATAAACATACAATTAAAAAAACACGGCTATAGTCTGGTTTCTGTTTTTCAAGAGATATAAAATTTACACCCAGCGACAGCATGGTTTCTGTTCGCAACACTTTGGAAAGACTAACAACACTGAACAATCACTTGAACCACTGCACAAAAAATTGGCACAAATATAACACAGCCGAGGGCAGTTGGGGAGGGGGGGGGGGGACTGGACAGAAGACGGGAAAGGAAAGGGGGGGAAGCGAGCAAAAAACGAAGTGAGGGGAGTTGAGAAAGGAGCCGATGGAGGGTGAGGACGCATAAGAGGGGGGCAGGTACTGGGCAGACAGGAAAGGGAGTGGGGAAAGGCAGAGGATGTGTATACAAAAGGACTTTGGGGGGGGGGGGGAGGGAGGAGGCAGAGAGTGGTTAGGTAGGGAGAAAACAGGATGGAAGGGGGGGAAGAGGGAGCCCGGAGAAAGGATAGGAAAGGAGGGGGTGGGGGTCAGGGTTGATAGGAGGGATAAATGGAGGGGCACAGGGCACCATCCTCGAAGGGGAGTTGACAGAAGCCACCTTGGGAAAGGAGATGAAGGGTGTAGAGATGGATGGTAGGGGGGGGGGGCCACACAACAGTAAAGGTGTGGCTGGGGGCGGGGAATGTAGAGGAGAGGAGCAACCAAGGGGTGAGGGGGATCAAGGCGACGGGAGGTGTAGAGTGTCCAGATATGTTTGAGGAATAGGAGCAGATGGGGGAAAGGAATGAGGTCATAGAGGATGCGCGTGGGGGATGGAAGGCGAGGCAGAGTGCATGGCACTCGAGGGTCTGGAGGGACTTATAGAATTTAGGGGGGGGGCGGATATCCAGGTGGGACTGGCAATAGCAGAGGATGGGATGGATTAAGGATTTGTAGGTGTGGAGTATGGTAGAGGGGTGCAACCCCCATGTCCGGCCAGAGAGTAGTTTGAGGAGTCGGAGGCAGTTATGGGCTTTGGATTGGATGGGGCAGAGATGAGGGATCCAGGTGAGGTGACGGTCAATGGTGAGGCCAAGGTAGGTGAGGGTGGGCGAGCGGCAGACAGAACAGGCGAAGATGGTAAGGGAGAAATCCAGGAGCCAGAAGGAGCAAGTGGTACGACCTACGATGATTGTCTGGGTCTTGGAAGGATTGATTTTCAGGAGCCACTGGTTACACCATGTGGCAAAAAGATCAAGGTGATCCAGAAGAAGGCATTGGGACCACTGGAGGGTAGGAGCGAGGGCAAGGAATGCAGTGTCATCGGCATACTACAAGAGATGTACTGCAGGGGGGGGGGAAGGGTTGGGGCATATCTGCCATGTACAGGAAGTAGAGGAGAGGGGAGAGGGCAGAGCCCTGGGGCACACCTGCAGAGGGGTAGAAGGTGTGGGAATCGGCATTATGGAAGGTAATGTCAGAGGGGCGGCAGGAGAGGAAGGAGGCCATCAGATGGATGTAGTTAACAGGAAGGGCATAGGTTTGGGGTTTAAACAAGAGACCGGGATGCCAGACACAGTCGTAGGCCTTTTCAAGGTCTATGGAGAAAAAAATGGCTTAGTAACAGGAGTTAAGCTGGAGGGAGAGGAGATGAGTGAGGCATAGGAGTTGGTCTTCGGCAGAGAAGGGAGGTCGAAAGCCACATTGGGTGTTGGGGAGGAGAGGTGGTTTCGGCAGAGGTGGTGATAGATGCACTGGATAATAATGGATTCCAAGAGCTTGCTGTACACCGTGGTGAGACATATAGGATGCAGGAAGAGGCATCACATGGAGCCTTGTTGGGTATGGGGTACATCGGGATACAGGTCGGGGAAGAAGGTGGTGGCGAGGATGACGTTGTAGAGGGTGGCAAGGATTGCAAGGAAGGAGGGAGGGAAGTGTTTGAGGTGGCAGTAGTTAAATCAGTCGTGGCCAGGAGCAGTGTTGTGTTTAGTGCGGCGTGAGAGGCTGATGTCCTGTGTAGTGATGAGAGTGTTATGTTCAGATGGTGGTGTGTGGCCCAAGTACTGGAAGCTAGGAGCAAGAGGAGGAACAGAGGTATTCGTGTGGTCCATGACGTCAGGGAAGAGGGAATAATCAAATTGGAGATAATCTGGGATGGAAAAAAACATTGGATAGGTGAGAGGCAAAGTGGTTGGCCTTATTGAGGCTGTCAGGAAAGGGACGGTCATCAAGGAGGAGAGGGTACTGGGGGGTGGGGCGGTTCCCAGTAAGGCAGTGGAAAGCAGACCAATACTTGTAAGATTTTATTGGGATCGTGGTGTTGAGTTGTGTACATGTCTGGCGCCATGCGTGGTGTTTCTTCACAATAAGCAGGTTGTGGATGTGTTGTTGTAATTGCTGGTGGTGGGTGAGTGTGTCCCGGTCACAAGTGCAGAGAAAAGAGCGGTGGAAGTGGCGGGATTCCCAAAGGAGAAGGATGGCCTGTGGGGGCAGGGCTGGGCAGTGAGGTTGGATGGCTTTCAGGGGGGATATGGGTGGCGACAGCGTCAGATGAGGTCTGGTGCAGGAAGGCAGCAGTGCGGGAGATGTCATCGGGAGATTGGGGGATAAGGTTGTGGCCTTCAACCAGGGTGTGAATGGAGTCCTGGTAGGCATCCCAGTTGGCACGGGAGTAATCATGGATAAGTTTAGGAGGGATGTCAGGGCAAGGAGTGGGGCAAAGATGACGACCATTAGAGCAGAACAGAAGCATGGCTTCTGCCAGTGAGGTCAAGGACATCTGTGGTAATGCGCCCAAGGAGGTTGGGTGAGGCAAAGATTACATCCTGAGCCGGGTGTGGAGTTGGGCCGGGTGTGCTGGGGGAGGGGAACCAGGTCTCCCTGGAGAGTGGTGATAAGGCCACCACTGGAGGTCGGTAGGAGCATGGTTGTGGATATTGAGGTCGGCGGCAATCACGTAGGTGGAGAAGGTGCGGTCAGTGTGGGCCAGGAAATCGTACGGGATGGGGGTGCGAGGGCAGACATAAATGTTGGCACAGGTGATGGTAAGGGTGGGGAGAAAGAGGCTGAGGGTGAGGTGCTCAGGAAGATTGTTAAGGAGAGGTTGGGGCCGAACAGGGAGGTGGTTGAGGTGGCCTATAGCAACTCTGTCAATCGCCAGAGGGTATGGGTTATTGGTGTGGTGAATGGTGTAAGGAGCTGTGGAGATGGAGATATGGGGTTGAAGGAAGGTTTCATTTAGGAGGAAGTAATGTATGCGGTGCTGATGGAGGGTGGTTGTTGTGGTACAGGATACTGTAGTGTTGTTGTACCGTGGGATGGGAGAGTTAGACGAGGATGGTGAGGGGGGTGAAGGTGAAGTCCTGGTTGTGGGAGTAGGTGCCATAGGTGGTAAGATGGAAGATGGAATGGGCTGCGAGAGTGATTTTGGAAAGGGTGTGGGAGCACTGGAAGGGGTGGATGTTTTGGAGAACAATGGTGTTGAAACACATGATGTCCTCTGCAGTAGGCGGAGGGAGGACCGAGTTGTTGGGGTGGATGGGGTCACCAACAGGATGGACAGGGACAGTGAGCTCAGAGGTGACTGGAGGGGGTTTCATTTTACACTTCGAGGAGTAGGTAGGATGTGATTTGTTACAGGTGTTGGAAGAGGGGGGAGAGGTGAGGTGGGGGCAGTTCTTTAGGAAGTGGGAAGCTTTGCAGTAGGGACAGGTAGGGAGTTCTTGTAGGCAGAGGTAACATGGTCATTGTAAGTGAGGCAGCATTGGCAGCGGTAGGATTGGACTGGGGAACGGGAGAGGTCCTCCTTGTGATGGCTATTGTATATGAGGGCTCCCTCGGTAAGGAGGCGGTCAATGGAGGAGGAGGATTCGGTGAATATCCGCATTAGATAAGTCGGCCTGGCATCATTAAAGATGGAATGGGCTGAGCAGATTTCGATGTTGGGCTAGGAGTTCAGTTCTGCCAACACCTTAGCCTCTGTGACCACGGATCTAATTTTCGAGATCACAGTGGTGAAGGTCGGCGGACGTCGGGGGGGGAGGGGGGTTGAGGCTGATGCGGAAAGGATGGGGTGTTGTAGGGGGTGAGGGATGTTGGAGAAATTGGATACTCAGGATGTGGGAGAGGAGATCAGTGTGGAAGGAAGCATTGGGGGATTTAATGAGGCCTGCCGGAGTGCCCGAGCGGTTCTAGGCGCTACATTCTGGAACCGCGCGACCGCTGCAGTCGGAGGTTCGAATCCTGCCTCAGGCATGGATGTGTGTGATGTCCTTAGGTGAGTTAGGTTTAAGTAGTTCTAAGTTCTAGGGAACTGATGGCCTCAGAAATTAAGTTCCGTAGTGCTAAGAGCCATTTTTTTTATTTAATGGGCAATAAGAAGGGAGAGGGGTGCATTTGGTTGTACTTATGGATGGCCAGGGTGAGGGTGCATGCATCTAGGAATTCAGGGTGATGACTGGAGAGGACAAAGGCGTGAGTGGTAGGTGCGGCAGGGGTGGGGGTTGGGGTCGTATCCATGAGGGTGGGAGGGTCACGGGGATCAGGGGGTTTTCTTTGAGGAAATGACGGGGGAAGGGTCAAAATTAGGGCGCTTGGAAGGTTTGTCGGTCACAACAGGGTGGAGAGGGGGCTGGAGGATGGGTTGCAGGGGGAGTAGGCGGGGGGCAGTACTGCTCTGAGCGGCGGATAACGCAGAGGGAGGGGGCATGGGAGGAAGGGCGAGCCAAAGTCCATTCTGGCTTGGAGCCTGTTGTTGGTGGTGCAGGGAGCAGCGGAAAGTCTCCAGATGTCAACGGGGCGACAGTGACAGGGGAAGGAGAGTTGGGGGTAGTTACAGCTGAAAACGGCGCAGGAGTGGGGTGGACAGGGAGGGAAGGAAGGATGGGAACGGGCTGAAGGAGGAGCTCTAAGTGATGGTGACTGGAGCAGCAGAGTGGGAGGTAAAAATGATAGAGATGGTGGGGCGGGGCATGGTGGCAGCATGCGGGAGTGTGGCAAAGATGGCAGTGGCAGTGGCAGTGAAGGAGCCAGCAGCACGCGGGGACAGCACCCCCTCCGGCAGGCGATGAAAGCGTGCCGGTGAATCTCTCCAGGAAGCGGCCGGTCGATGGCGGCAAGAAGGTGGCAGCCCAGAACCCTCTGGCGGCGGCAGTGGCGGCGGCGATCGGTCAGGCGGATGGACAGACGAAACAGATGGATGAACAGCTACAGCAGCGAGCGGCAGACAGGTGGACAGACACACATACAGAGAGACAAGCTCAGAAGACGGAGATTCCACCCTGAGGATAGCCCAGGCTCTGCAATCCGCCGTTTTCAAAGGAGGGAATCCAACCCTCTAGATGTAGAAAGAAAAAAACACTTATAGCGTAAGTAACCATAAAATTACCAAAGTATTACAAGCACAAAAACTTTTACTCACTTACTAAAATCACACCCTGCAGTGAAGATACAAAAAACAATCGTGCCAAAGGCGTAGTCAGGAGTTATAACGTGATCTCCATTTATACAACATAATTATGAAGAGAAGGTCGGTGCGAACACAGCATAGCATCAGTACTTCGTCGCCTGTGAAGTACCTTGAAAAGGTGTGAAAGCCCTACGGCAGACAGTATCACTGAGAGAGGGCACTTGTGGTATGTGTGAGACACTCGCGCACATTAAAACCCACGGATACATACTTATGCATATGAAAATTATTAAAAGTTGTGCTACTTCAAACCTTACGTCTTAATAAATAATTATTGAAAATAGCATTCGACAATATAAAACTTTAAATAAGTTGAAATTGTCGGAACTTATGTCACTATTGCAGGTTGTACAAGATTATAATTACTTTCAGTTTAATGGCAAAATGTATGAGCAACCATTCGGCTTAGCAAAAAACCACTGCCAGCCCCACATCCCTCTGACCCTGCCATGGATACCACCCCACCTCCCTCCTCTCCAGCCCCCTCCCTGTATACCTTTGTCCTATCCAACCCTGATCCAAAATTCCTGGATGCCCGCACTCTCACCCTTGAAATCCGGAAGTACATCCCCAGTTCACTCATCACCCAACTTATCCCTCGCAGAGACTCTATTCTCATCAAGTCGCCCTCTCCGTCTTTCCATACTGATCTCGCCAAGCGCTTTCCCCACATCACCTTAAGCCCCATGCATCCCTCACCCCTTTCCTTACATCCTCCTCTCCTAATCAGTCCCAACCCCCTCGTCGGCTGCCGACCCCCACCACCATTATCACAAAACTCAGCGGTGTGGTCACGGAGGCTGAACACCCACCCCACCCTGGAAATCCGCTGGGCCCACCGTATTTACAACTACTGTGGCCCTACTTTCCTCATGCGTATATTTACAGAGTCCGCCTCCTCCATCGACCACCTCCTCACACAGGGAGCCCTGATTTTCAACTGCCACCACCCTGCTGACCTGTTCCATTCCCCTCGTCAATCCTACCACTGCCAGTGTTGTCTCCTGTACAAAGACCACCTCACCCAAAACTGCAAGAAACCCCCCCCCCCCCCCACCATCT
Organism: Schistocerca americana; assembly: GCF_021461395.2. Lineage (NCBI taxonomy): Eukaryota > Metazoa > Arthropoda > Insecta > Orthoptera > Acrididae > Schistocerca > Schistocerca americana. Next base: position 38,082,402 of record NC_060125.1, read on the forward strand.
GCCCCCAGTGTAAAGCGTCCCACTTCCTTAAACAGTGTCCCAACTTCGCCTCCCCCATCCCTTCCTGCAACACCTGCAATGAACCTCACCCCACCTATTCCTCCAAATGCAAAGCCAAACCACCTCCCACCAACCCTGAACTCACTGTCCCCATTCACGCCATTGACCCACCCATCCACCCTAACAATTCCCTCTGACCTCCCCCTACAGCAGAAGACATCATCGGGTTCCTCACCATCGTCCTGCAGAACATCCACCCCTTCCAGCGCACCCATACACTCCAGCAGATTTCCAACCACTCTGTTTTTTCACTTAAGCACCTACGCCACCTACTCCCACAAACAGGCCCACTTTAGCTTCACCCACCTCGACATCCTCTGTTTAAGCCCCTCTCTCCCTTTGCCACCTCCTGGTGCATCAACAGTATCGTCTCCTCTAACTCAACATTCCCTCTGTCTCTGCCAACAAATACCTCTTCATGCATATCCTATCCCAGCACCATGCTGACTCCTTCATCCTTAATGAAACCTTCCTCCAACCCCACCATGTTGTAAGCATCTCCCCCTAACTCCTTCACCCCACTGACAATCCCCTTCCCCTAGCCTGAGGTGGGGTCACTATAGGCCACCTCAAGCATCTCCCTGTCAGGCCAAAACCCCTCCTCAGTGACCCAACCATTCCCCTCAGCCTAATTTTTTCCCTCCCTCACCATCACCTGTGCCACTATCTATATCCACCCTGCAGCTCCTCTCCCCTTTGACGTCATTTCCCATGTTGACCATACCTTCTCCACCTATGTGATCACTGCTGACCTCAACATCCATACCCGTGACCCTTCCACCCTTCGGCAGTGGCATCAGTTCCTTGCCACCCACCATGGTGACCTTGTTCCTCTCCCACAGCACACCTGTCCTGGAAGTAACTCCACCTCTGATGTTATCCTCACTTCCCCCAACCTCCTTGGTCGCATTGCCATTGACGTCCTTGATCCTATTGGTAGTGACCATCTCCCTGTCCTTCTCACCATCTCCTCTGCCTGTCCCACCCCTGCAGCCACCTACCCAGCTCCCCTCCAAAGTGTTTCCATGACTACCACTGTGCTAATTGGGATGCCTACCGGGAATCCATTGCCTTACAGGTCGAAAGCCAGCCCCTCACCTTTCACCACCTTGCTGACATCATCCATGTCTCTTCCTTCCTTCAGAAGACTATCACTGACGCTGTGGAGGCTCACATACCTACCAAACTCATCAACCCTTACCACCCTATGCTTCCTCCACAGGCTGTCCTCCTTCTGTGTGAATCCCGCAGGCTCTCCCACTCCTTCCTCTGCACCCGTGATCGGGTTACACTCACCCACCACCAGCAATTACAGCGACACATCTGGAACTTACTTACAGCAGAGAAACGCCAGGACTGGCGCCAGACATGCACATGCTTCAACTCCACCCTCCCTGTCAACTCCTCCGTGTACTGGTCAGCCTTCCACCGCCTTACTGGTAGCCATACCACCCAGCATTACCCCATCCTCCATGACGATTGACCCTTTCCTGACAACCTCAGTAAGGCTAACCAGTTTGCTTCCCACCTCTCCAAGGTCTTCTCCATTCCTGATGATCACCATTTTTATTACTCCCTCTTCCCCACTGTCCCTGACTGCACTGACACCTCTGTCCCCCCACTCGCCCCTAGCTTCCAGTACTTGGATCAGTTACCCCCTTAGACATCAACACTCCCATCACTGCACAAGACATCACACTCGTCCTCCACTCCAAACGCAACACCGCACCTGGTCATGATAACGTCACCTACCGCCACCTCAAGGAATCCCCCCATCCTTCCTGACTGTCCTTGCTACCCTGTACAATGTCCTCCTCCCTACTGGATTTTACCCCAACCTGTGGAAGACTTCCGAAGTCCTGCTGTTCCCTAAATCTAACAAACCCCACTCTGATACCTCTTCCTATCGTCCCATCTGCCTCACCTCTGTGTTCAGTAAGGTCTTCAAGGCCACCCTCTCTCACCGTATTCACCGCCACCTTAACCAGCACCACCTCCTTCCCATTAACCAATGTGGCTTCCGGCCTTCCTTCTCCACTGCCAACCAGCTCCTTAGCCTTACCAATCTTCTTCCCTCCAACTTAACTCCCTTTGCTCTGCTATCTTTGTTTCCCTTGATCTCCAGAATGCCTATGACCGTGTCTGGCATCCTGGGCTCCTCTTCAGACTCCAGACCTATGCTTCCCCATCAACTTCGTCCATCTCGTTGCATCCTTCCTCTCCCATCGTCCCTCCTATGTGACTATCTACAATTCCAACTCCCATACTTTCTATCCCTCTGCTGGCGTGCCTCAAGGCTTTGTCCTTTCCCCTCTACTCTATCTCTTGTACACAGCTGATATGCCCAAACCTCCCCCACCCATTCATATTCTCCAGTTTGCTGATGGCGCCACCTTCCTAGCCCTTTACCCTACCCTTCAACAGTCCCAACATACCCTCCAAACCCACCTTGACCAATTCACTGCTTGGTGCAAACAGTGGTTCCTCCGTATCAACCCCTCCAAGACCCAGGTGATCATCATAGGCCGCACCACCTGCTCCTTCCGTCTCCATGATTTCCACCTCACCATTTATGGCCGTCCTATCCACCTCCCTCCTACCCTAAAAAGTAATTTGGCCTCACCCTCAACCGCCAGCTCACCTGGTCTCCCCATCTCCTTACCATCCAAAACGAAGCTCATAATAGATTCCGCCTCCTGAAACTCCTGTCTGGCTGGACGTGGGGTCTGAATCCTTCCACCATCCTTCACACCTACAAAACCTTGATCCACCCCTTCCTCTGTTATACCAGCGTAGCTTGGATTTCCGCCACTTCCCGGTTCTATAAAGCTCTCCAAATCCTCGAACACCATGCGCTCCACCTCAGTTTCCGCATCCGCCTTCCATCCCCTACACACATCCTCTATGACCTCATCCCCTTCCCCCACCTAGTCCTTTTCCTTGAACACATCCACACTATATATTGTCCACTGCATTGATCCGCTCACCCCCTTCTGTCTCCCTTTCTCTCCATCCCCAACCCATTTCCGTGCCTTTACTGTTGTGTCCCACCCTCTCTCCATCTCCACACCTTCTACCTCCTTTCCCAATGCACCTTCCACCATCTACCCCTCCCGGATGATGAGCTTCACCCTGACATCTATCCTTCCTACCAACGCTAACCCCTTCTTCCTGCCTCCTCCCCAGGGATCCCTCTCCTGAGTGGCTTCTGCCTCCTACTCCCCATCCATCTCTTGTGCTCCCTTTCAGTGTTTCTGCACTCCCACCTGCCTTCTTTTCCCTCTTCATCTCCTGCCCCACCAGTCTCCTGCCTCTTAATGTACCAGCTGACGCCCCTACTCTCTTCATCCCGCCGCCTCCTCTGCTGCCCCTTGCTCTCCCCTCCTTTTCCATCCTCTCCGCTCTCTCCATCGGCAGGTCCCACCTGGAAGTTTTATTCTTCATCGTGTGTGCTCCAAGTGGGTTCTAAGTGTGATGTTCTGGAGTGTTGTTAATGCTGTGGCCTTCTTTTAACCTGCGCATATGCATTCAGTGTCTTCTTTGTGTTTTAATAATGCCCAAATGGGTTTTTTTCACTTTCTGGTGACTTTTTTAACTATCCCCCCATGAACGTGTCCATGTCAGTGTAATTTTACCTCCATTTTCTCCACTTACTACGTTTTTTGTCCCACTTTTTTATCGCCTTATATATGTAAAATTTTATTCTTGTTTTAGTTGTAATGTCACTGGGCTGAAAAGCGGCGGATTGTGCCGCTGACAGCCCTGCCCTGCCCATATGGGGCAGGGGAATGAAATCACAATAAAGGAAAAAAAACGGCTTAGACATGGATTGCCCGCTAGCTGGTATCTTAACCAACATCTTTGTGAATGCTTTAGAAGACAATATTTTCAAAAATAATCTTGTGTTGGGTAATATGATTTCTTTCTATGCTCGTTACATTGATGACATACCCATTATATTTCAAGGGAGTGACCGGGATCTGCAACTAATGTTTCATGTTTTTAACAGTTTTCATGAGGAAAAGAATTTCACAAAGGAGATTTTCAAGCGTCTGTTTCAAAAACATGGTTATATTCTTAATGAACAGGTGCTGCTTAGAAACAAAAAAAATTTGGATTGTTTCAAACCCCTCCTTGCTGCAATGTAATGTAGTCTGGCTGACTAGAAGTTTGTTTTCTTGCCTGTTGATGCTGGTGAGATGCGGCTTTCCTGTCTTGTTGGGATTTTACGTACTTTTGATGTTTGCTATTCGCGGCTTTCGACGTGTATGTGTTGTTAAATGATTCTGTTATGTTTTTATTGACCACGACAGATGGTTTCGTTTTTCCATAACATTTTGGTTGTTTTCGCTAGTATGTATTTTAGTCTTTAAGTTACCCGAGATTCTCTGGCATATCACTAGTGCCCTCTCTCGTTAGATGCGCTCCCTAGCGCAAGCTTCATCTACTTGACACTGGTAAATTGGTTTCATATTTTCTTTTGTACATAGGTGTTTTAAATGGTTCTGATATGTTTTATTTATTAAGACAGAAGGTTCGAATTAGCACAACTTTTAATAATTTTGATGCGCATGAGTATGTATCCATGTGTTGTAATGTGCGCGATTGTTTCGCACATACCACAAGTGCCCTCTCTCGGCGAAACTGTCTGCCCTAGGGCTTTCACACCGTCTTCACGCTAGTTCACAGGCGAAGAAGTACTCATGCTATGCCGTGTTCGCATCGACCTTCTCTTCATACTTGTGTTGTATAAATGAAGATGGTGTGTTAACTACTGACGACGCCTTTGGCACGATTGTTTTATGTATCTCTATTTCAGGATGTGATTTTAGTAAGTGAGTAAAAGTTTTTGTGCTTGTAATACTTTGGTAATTTTACGGTTACTTAAGGTATAAGTGTTTCTTTCTTTCTGATGCTAATTTTTTTCCAATGAAGTTGTCTTCATTTTCAGGTGTATTTACAGGTATCGAAACCATGGTCAAGGATTTTAATAAATCTTTATCTTGTAACTATTTGGCTGTTATCATTTACAGTGAAGTTTTCAACAGTTACTGTTTCAGCCATGTTTAAAATCTTGAAACATAACAATTATTTTGAGTGCCTCTTTTTCAATACTTTATGCCAGTACACGCGTTGCCGTTTGTAAACAATACTACACAAGCTATTATAATCGATAGAATACGCGCACTTCTTATGCCGCATGTAAACAGTTCACCTTTCTAGTCGCTGGCGGCGCTGCTATCGGAAAGAGAGAGAGAGAGAGAGAGAGAGAGAGAGAGAGAGCTGTAGTGTCTAAAATCTGTGTGTTAGCCGATGCTATTCTTGAGAATAGCGTGTACCATGATATATGTTTATTGTATTCCACAACGAACTTCTGATATGTTCCGGTGTCTAATTTGGGCACTACAACGACGGATCACAGCAAAGATCATAACGAATCGGAAAAAGTTTCTTGCTTTGGTGATGATTTCTGTATCACAACGAATACGATTATTCAGAAGCAGACGGTTCTTATTTATGTCAATTGAACGCACACACCCACCCAGAGTATTTTTAAGGGAAAAGTGGAAACATTAGGCCTAGTTACCAAACATTCTGTATACGAAGTGTCTATATCGCAATTTATTTGTATCCCTGACATCTACACCTTATTTAAGAGTAATCAGTTGCTAAAAAAATTAAAAATAGAAAGAACACTAAAAGCGAAGAACAGGCATCTACCAATACGTGCAGAATTACAAGTAGTTAACGACGGAAACCCGCAGAGGCGAACGACGGCTGATCACAATACTTGCAGTAACGTCTCACTATTGCGATGTTCGCGCAGATACTGCTGGAAGGAGCGTCCGCATCTTCCTACCACGTGAAAATTACGGAGCGTACCTCTTTAACACTTCGAGGTGACTTCTGTACTACAGGCGCTAGCCAGACCAGCGCTAGGTAGGGCGTTTTTTCTCGGACTGTGTTCTCCCGCCGGTCTACCAACATAGAGGGTTCCCTGGTTCCAGGTCCGCTGTAGGCATGGCGTGCCTTCGTCAATTCTGCAGTTCACGGTCGTTACGTACGGGGAGTCACTAATAACCCTTAAGTGAGGTTAGGTTAAAAAATGGTACAAATGGCTCTAAGCGCTAAGGGACTTAACATCTGAGGTCATCAGTCCCCTAGACTTAAAACTACTTAAACCTGACTAACCTAAGGACATCACACACATCCATACCCGAGGCAGGATTCGAACCTGCGACCGTAGCAGGAGCTCGGTTCCAGACTGAAGCGCCTAGAACCGCTCCACCACAGCGGCCGGCTGAGGTGAGGTGTCGATTTTGTGTGAGCCCTCCTCTACACTGTAGTAGAATAAATGGCAGGAGTCAAGTTACGTTACCTGTCTAAAAGGAACACCTTCTAACTTTCTATTCAAGACAGCCTTTATGACCACACCCTTTCGTCGCTCTTGACGACATTTAATTCTGCATTTGTCATTGTATGAACTAGTGTAATAAGTATGATAGCTCACGTTTCGGGCTGTAGTGGGTGGTTGTTTCGTTTCGCTCCACGACGGAATTGTGTCTGGTTGCTCATGGAGCTGTCCTGAGAGGTACGACACGAGCCAGTCCCTGCCGGTCACGCACGTCGCCTCTTCCACAAGCCGCCTGTCCTGAGAGGTACGACACGAGCCAGTCCCTGCCGGTCACGCACGTCGCCTCTTCCACAAGCCGCCTGTCCTGAGAGGTACGACACGAGCCAGTCCCTGCCGGTCACGCACGTCGCCTCTTCCACAAGCCGCCTGTCCTGAGAGGTACGACACGAGCCAGTCCCTGCCGGTCACGCACGTCGCCTCTTCCACAAGCCGCCTGTCCTGAGAGGTACGACACGAGCCAGTCCCTGCCGGTCACGCACGTCGCCTCTTCCACAAGCCGCCTGTCCTGAGAGGTACGACACGAGCCAGTCCCTGCCGGTCACGCACGTCGCCTCTTCCACAAGCCGCCTGTCCTGAGAGGTACGACACGAGCCAGTCCCTGCCGGTCACGCACGTCGCCTCTTCCACAAGCCGCCTGTCCTGAGAGGTACGACACGAGCCAGTCCCTGCCGGTCACGCACGTCGCCTCTTCCACAAGCCGCCTGTCCTGAGAGGTACGACACGAGCCAGTCCCTGCCGGTCACGCACGTCGCCTCTTCCACAAGCCGCCTGTCCTGAGAGGTACGACACGAGCCAGTCCCTGCCGGTCACGCACGTCGCCTCTTCCACAAGCCGCCTGTCCTGAGAGGTACGACACGAGCCAGTCCCTGCCGGTCACGCACGTCGCCTCTTCCACAAGCCGCCTGTCCTGAGAGGTACGACACGAGCCAGTCCCTGCCGGTCACGCACGTCGCCTCTTCCACAAGCCGCCTGTCCTGAGAGGTACGACACGAGCCAGTCCCTGCCGGTCACGCACGTCGCCTCTTCCACAAGCCGCCTGTCCTGAGAGGTACGACACGAGCCAGTCCCTGCCGGTCACGCACGTCGCCTCTTCCACAAGCCGCCTGTCCTGAGAGGTACGACACGAGCCAGTCCCTGCCGGTCACGCACGTCGCCTCTTCCACAAGCCGCCTGTCCTGAGAGGTACGACACGAGCCAGTCCCTGCCGGTCACGCACGTCGCCTCTTCCACAAGCCGCCTGTCCTGAGAGGTACGACACGAGCCAGTCCCTGGCGGTCACGCACGTCGCCTCTTCCACAAGCCGCCTGTCCTGAGAGGTACGACACGAGCCAGTCCCTGCCGGTCACGCACGTCGCCTCTTCCACAAGCCGCCTGTCCTGAGAGGTACGACACGAGCCAGTCCCTGCCGGTCACGCACGTCGCCTCTTCCACAAGCCGCCTGTCCTGAGAGGTACGACACGAGCCAGTCCCTGCCGGTCACGCACGTCGCCTCTTCCACAAGCCGCCTGTCCTGAGAGGTACGACACGAGCCAGTCCCTGCCGGTCACGCACGTCGCCTCTTCCACAAGCCGCCTGTCCTGAGAGGTACGACACGAGCCAGTCCCTGCCGGTCACGCACGTCGCCTCTTCCACAAGCTGCCTGTCCTGAGAGGTACGACACGAGCCAGTCCCTGCCGGTCACGCACGTCGCCTCTTCCACAAGCCGCCTGTCCTGAGAGGTACGACACGAGCCAGTCCCTGCCGGTCACGCACGTCGCCTCTTCCACAAGCCGCCTGTCCTGAGAGGTACGACACGAGCCAGTCCCTGCCGGTCACGCACGTCGCCTCTTCCACAAGCCGCCAGGTGCCGAGTTGGACCCGACACGGCAGATCGCAAACGCGTTAGATACCGTAGAGGCATACGGAACGTAATTAAGGAAATGAAGTCTGAGAACGGTAGCTGTTAGCTCTACATAGAAGACGTAAATATTGCGTCTCTAAAAGGCTCCTTGCTGAATGGGACAATATAACTTTTGTACCAATATTAAGGAAAATAAATCTGAATATTTATTAATTTTCGGCCCATGATCTCAACTTGCATGCAGGGTTGAACAGTTGCATAAAAACGGCATAATACTGTTCAAACACGCTTGTTATCGTCTTAGTACTTTCTTCCTACGTTTTCTGGTAGTTGCCTATTTCGTGTAAATACTCCGAACGTACTTTCTTGATCAACAACCATTCATAAACAAATTATGATTTCTGCTGTGCTGCAGACATTTTATTCTTGGTGCTTCATTCCATCCATCGTGTAAGAACAATACGGTGTTGCCAATCTTAGCTGATTCGCAACCATGAGTTGTTCATTCGCTGAAATTGCTATATCCATGGGACCACTAGTCACTTCTAGGCTGCTGTCATTACGCAAGGGCGAACTCTGGTGAATATAATGTGAGAAGAGGGAAAACGATTTAAGGTTTCAGGTTAGTCGAGGTCAGAAACATTACTGGTGAGACTTCTACTAGGTTCTCTGGCACGCAGAACATCGACCAAATGAATTTTACTGTTTTCCTTAAAACATATCCGCGCCGTCATTGGTGCTATCATTCACATTTAGTTACTCATTGACAAGAAAGGACGCAATCTTAAGGATTATTATACTGAAGTGACCATTTTAATTTCGGATGAGAAATTTCTTGGAATTTATTTATTCAGAAACAGAGACACTTAACTGCATTCAATGCAGATTAGCTTCTTTCCAAGTAACCTAATTTGAAGTATAAAAAATAAAATATGAATATTCAATCATTATTTCCTTCTGATAGTATAAATTTGCTCTCTATTTGACAGGACTCTCAGATGTATATGTTATATAGATTTCACACGTTTTATTGTAATACAGCACTGTGTATTTTGTCTAATCTGTGGTTAAGAATTTGTTTCATGGTCTGATGGAGTCTGCTCATCTGTAGCTGTGAAGTGTCGGTCCCTCGTTCAGAGCGTCGCACAGGCAAGAACATTGAAACTATAGTCCTGGTCCAAATGTGCCACTTGACTGGTTTCCACTTTAATACAAAGAGTATCATAGAATTTCATTTTTTCGTATTTAGTAATATCTTCAGTTGTAGATTACAGACACAGCAGTTATTTATTCCAAGAGTTACTCTAGTAGAAACTGCAGCAATCGAATGAAGTCTGTCTACATTAAGAATGTCACAGTTGAGGACATTGTTAATTACTTCTGGCATTTTTCTTTGTTATGGTCAAGAGAAGAGCACAGTTCAGAAAGTCAGCAGAACAACAGTGACACCCGTTAGTGAGCTGGGTGGAATGGAAGAGGCACCGGTTTCAGCCCAGGGTATGGTTGATCCCTTGTCGGTAATTTTGGAAGAATTAAATCTTTTACGTATGAAAGTTCAGATTGCAACATCTCAGCAAGCTGAAATGTCGAAAGCTCAGTCCGAATTATCTACGGAAGTAGAACGCATTCTCGCCAAACCGGATTTTGATCTAGTAACATCACACGTTTTAGTGATAGTTAAAAGACAGTCTCAGATCTCTAATCAGATTACACAATCCTAAAATGCACGGGAGCTGTTTCCTAGTCAGTTACAGCAGAGACCGTAAGATATTCAAGGTATTAGCCATAGACAGGAAGAAGGAGAGACTACCGTGACCCAGTTTTGAGAAGTAGTTTCTAATTTGTCATCAGACTGCGAGGAATTAATAGTAAAGAAGTTTGAAGAACAGTTTTCCAGGGCGTTAGAAAACTGGGCAATAGAGAAGGAACAGTATGATATCTAGTTAATTAAATTCAATGAATATTTACGTAGTTTTAGATAGTTAAAATGCTGTAGATACTTCTTGTACTGATTCATTTGTGTATGTGTTATTCCGCAGTTTATTCCTGCGTGTACATTCATATTTGTACGCACTAATGAATCTGTTCCAGGAAATGAAAAATTAATGCAGCTTTTATGATTTGATTTTCATAGAACGATGATTTTTCAATTTTAGTTAGTCACTAATGTGTTAAGGATTATCTGCTAGAATTTAATATCATTTTCATTTGTTAATGGAATGATGGCGTAACACTGCGAAAATTTATTCCGATTTAATATTCTTGTAATTTCCTGAGATAACTGGTAACGGAAATGTTTAGGCATTGCTTTCTTGATTAACCAGATTCCTCACTTTTTCCAATAACATGGTTACACAATTGTAAATAATTATTCAGACTCACCTGCCCAAGTAACATACTTATCTGGCTGATACAGGTCCGTTAGGTCTTGTTATCGTTGACTGTGATCTACAGAAAAAAATGGATACTCTTTTCTTCGGGACCCATTCTAGGCCCCTAAACTAATTGGTAATGGGTGGGGAGCAGTGAGGTTAATCAATTACTCACCAGAGTTCTTGGAGATTTGGAAGTGTTTAATGTATTCCATAAATGAGTAAATAAAATTGGAACAATGAATACTGTAAGTGTAAATGCATGAAGTAATGTGATCTGACAACAAAAAATTAACCAGCAATTAACTTCCAGGGAAGCTGTTCTGTGGTAACAAGCTAACAGTGTGAGAAAGCTGAACACATATATTTGTGGTATCTTGAGTGTAACTAGTGAATCCGCACCAACTACAAGTTAGTCGAGTTGTTCATGTGATACAAAAGAATCATCGGGCCGTGCGATAAACTTTACTGACGCTCATAAATAAGAGAAGCCTGATGCTCAAAATATGTCATCTGAAAGCGATTAATTCATGGTACCAAGGACAACCCATATTAGTTAATAACTCATTACATCTTTTACTGCGAAATGGGGAGAAGAGTACTGTGTGTGGATTACTCAATTTCGAATACAAATTTTAACCTGAAATATTCTCGCAGAATTCAGACCAGGAGTCTAAATGACTAAGCTAACATGTTCGCTCCTAGGTTTTTCTGTGTTGAACACTGCTCCTGTGAATTTCAACGCCTTTTCTGTTCACACACACGTCGCTGCTTAGAGTATTGCGTCTTCAGAGACTTATCATCCTTGTTCCTGACTATTCACATCAGCTCCGGTTCCAGAAGTGCTATCTTTCACCCTACTATCCAGTCCATTCACCATAAAGTTTCAACCTCTAGTCGGTGCATTGTCACTTACGACTATCTTACGGTTCAAGCTACGCTCATATGTTTCTGTGTGTTGCTATGTGGGTACTCAATCTTCCTCAGCCTATTTTGAGAAATATCCAAGTTTTACTGGAACAGTATCTTACGACACAATATTTATCACAATGTCATACCATAATGAACAATTTCGATTATTTGTTTAACTGAACATGTATACGAAATAATTTTTATATTTATGTATAACTTATTTAAGAACTACGAACAATATCTAGGATATTGTACACTGCTGGATGGAACAACGTTAGATGAGCTTCGTTCAGGGTAGATACATGGTCTTCCTTTGATCCTTCGACCAAATATGGAAGCATGATTTGAGCTCCATGACAAGCTAATCGAATATCCTGTCACTTGCACCAGTAGCACAAATACATACAGCCTTGTTAATAAAGATATAGCATGTTGTTGGCTGTTGCTACCCAGTGCAATCTCATTGGAGTTATAACTACTGACTTAGCGATACGCGGCCAATAAGCCATTCAGTAATACACTCCTGGAAATTGAAATAAGAACACCGTGAATTCATTGTCCCAGGAAGGGGAAACTTTATTGACACATTCCTGGGGTCAGATACATCACATGATCACACTGACAGAACCACAGGCACATAGACACAGGCAACAGAGCATGCACAATGTCGGCACTAGTACAGTGTATATCCACCTTTCGCAGCAATGCAGGCTGCTATTCTCCCATGGAGACGATCGTAGAGATGCTGGATGTAGTCCTGTGGAACGGCTTGCCATGCCATTTCCACCTGGCGCCTCAGTTGGACCAGCGTTCGTGCTGGACGTGCAGACCGCGTGAGACGACGCTTCATCCAGTCCCAAACATGCTCAATGGGGGACAGATCCGGAGATCTTGCTGGCCAGGGTAGTTGACTTACACCTTCTAGAGCACGTTGGGTGGCACGGGATACATGCGGACGAGCATTGTCCTGTTGGAACAGCAAGTTCCCTTGCCAGTCTAGGAATGGTAGAACGGTGGGTTCGACGACGGTTTGGATGTACCGTGCACTATTCAGTGTCCCCTCGACGATCACCAGTGGTGTACGGCCAGTGTAGGAGATCGCTCCCCACACCATGATGCCGGGTGTTGGCCCTGTGTGCCTCGGTCGTATGCAGTCCTGATTGTGGCGCTCACCTGCACGGCGCCAAACACGCATACGACCATCATTGGCACCAAGGCAGAAGCGACTCTCATCGCTGAAGACGACACGTCTCCATTCGTCCCTCCATTCACGCCTGTCGCGACACCACTGGAGGCGGGCTGCACGATGTTGGGGCGTGAGCGGAAGACGGCCTAACGGTGTGCGGGACCGTAGCCCAGCTTCATGGAGACGGTTGCGAATGGTCCTCGCCGATACCCCAGGAGCAACAGTGTCCCTAATTTGCTGGGAAGTGGCGGTGCGGTCCCCTACGGCACTGCGTAGGATCCTACGGTCTTGGCGTGCATCCGTGCGTCGCTGCGGTCCGGTCCCAGGACGACGGGCACGTGCACCTTCCGCCGACCACTGGCGACAACATCGATGTACTGTGGAGACCTCACGCCCCACGTGTTGAGCAATTCGGCGGTACGTCCACCCGGCCTCCCGCATGCCCACTATACGCCCTCGCTCAAAGTCCGTCAACTGCACATACGGTTCACGTCCACGCTGTCGCGGCATGCTACCAGTGTTAAAGACTGCGATGGAGCTCCGTATGCCACGGCAAACTGGCTGACACTGACGGCGGCGGTGCACAAATGCTGCGCAGCTAGCGCCATTCGACGGCCAACACCGCGGTTCCTGGTGTGTCCGCTGTGCCGTGCGTGTGATCATTGCTTGTACAGCCCTCTCGCAGTGTCCGGAGCAAGTATGGTGGGTCTGACACACCGGTGTCAATGTGTTCTTTTTTCCATTTCCAGGAGTGTAGAATTGAAGGAGATTTTGACGAATGAAGCCTTCTGCGGTAGCTAAATGTTGCTTCCACAAAATTTCGCTAACGCAGGGGGCCTAAAATAATGCATCACAATAGCAATGATACTTGAGTTACATGAATGTATTGTCTTGCTGTGGGAAATGATATGGACTCTATTGAAAACAACCGTCAGTTTCCTACAAATATCAAACTTCGGTATTCGACTTCAGAGCTCTGACACACTCATACTCTTTTAATACAGCAATGTTAATCTTATTCAGATGACTGGCATTGTCTCGTAATACAAATTTAAAGTAGTTGTGGTACTTTATGGAAGGCTGCCATTAGACGAAAATTTAATTTGAGGTAGTATAAGTCAAATACTGATCAGAAAATTAATTATTTCTAACAGCTTGTAGTAGGAAAGTATTGTTCACAAATACAATAAAACGGAATAATTGGTACTTATACTTGTTTTGACTACGGTGCGGTGGTTCTAGCGCCGCAATTTTTGCATGAAAATTATGAAGTTAAATTTTACTTTTATTACTTTACGGAGTATAATAAGACGTAACAATTGCCAAAATGTGGAAAAACAATAGCTGTAACGTTAATTTACATTAATTTGCCTAAATTTCGCAAAAAAGCGCTTATTTCTTTAATATTAAAAATCCCTAACTGCAAAATACTCTTATTAGACCAATACTGGTACGCCAGAGATACCAGTACATTAAAGTGGAAATGGCAGCTAAATCTGCGGAAATTACGGTCTCGCTTGAAAAAAAGTATGAAAGTTATGATCGACGTAATATGGAAGCACTTCTCACATAGCAATTATTATTCAATTATATTCAAAGAGAATAGTTATTCTGGTGCATTTCTGGAGTTAAATAAGTAATCTATGTGGGAATAAATGACAGTAACAGAGTAACATAAGTAAAGAGTTTCGCAGCACCCAGAATTTCAGACACAGTTCCGTCCAAGTTACAGTTTTGTTTCAGAGACAGAAAATTTATCGTTAATTGTATCTTTTTACGCTGCAATATTTACAGCTCTCCGTCCCCCTCCCAGGTCCCCCCCCCCCTTCCCCGCCCTACACCATAATGACGGAAGGACGTTGCTAATTCCACATCAGCTAGCGTGGCACAAAGACAGGTGCACCAAATAGTAAAGCAGTCGCTATCCACGCATCATTTCTTTCCCTATGCTCAAATTTTATCAAACTGGCTTGGAGGAGCAACCACCTGAGGTTCCAACAAGTGTTTCACAAAGGAGAATTTCTCCTCCCGAGGGACATTGCTGGCGATTACGAAGAAGTCGCGCTGCTGCTAGCACGCAAACTGCATCTGCTTTCATTACCTGGCTGTCGTAACAGGCCGTCGCGTGACATTCCATCGTTGTTTCGCAGCTCTTTCTGGGAACGAGGCGCCCCCCTGTTCATGTTAGTTAGAGCGTCGGTCACAATGTTCTGTCGCTCCTATGACAGCAGTAAAGCACCTGATATCTGATCTATTATCGGATGGATTATAGACCACGCCCAACCTATTGTTAAGTCCATCATTCTCTTACTCCGCGCCACCCTCCCCCCGCCCCCTTTCCATCCAAATCACTCGTACACTAGACAGTTTCACTCTCACTCATCCACACAAAGAATATCGCTCTCTCTCTCTCTCTCTCTCTCTCTCTCTCTCTCTCTCTCCCACACACACACACACACGCCACACACACACACACACACACACACAAAACACACACACACACACACACACACACACACACACACACACACTCACACACACGCATGCACTAATTGTTGTGTCTCAGTACCGCTTTCTTGTTACTGTCAGCCATATTTTCCTGTACCATTATCAGTTATTTTATTGCGCCAGGCCACCACGAAACGTATCTGTGGCGGGTAAATATATCGAGGGACAGTTCTCGCCAAGACACAGCTCAGAATGTTCCAAAGAGCTATGCTGACGCACTGAAGAAATTTTCTATCGTTTATAGCTGCCAAATTGTGACACAGGCTCCGAAATAGCCTTCGAGGAGAACTGCAACTACAGAATAATTGTGAAACTCTTACAAATGCGCCAAATGTAATTAGATACATAACGAGGATACGGTTCGTGTGTTAACTGGGCGCTCGAAGCCCATCAGCCTTTGCTATGATGTTGCAGGGATGAGGCAACATGCTCTTTAAGCTATTCACACGTACACTATGTGCACAAACGTCGAAGAAGTCGATAATATTTTCGTTTATGGTAAATGTCGCCAAATATTGGAGCAATCGCAGTGATTGTGTATTGAATGGTTGCCTGATAGAGCTAATGTCTTACGATTTGCCTTAGCAAACACTGTACAACGAATTCAAGGAACAGGTATTGTGAGAGATACAATACACGAACGAAAGAGACCAGAAATTGATGGGAGAATCGCAGTTCACACAACCCATACGTCACTACAGAGCACCCTATATTACCAACTAAGATCCCAAACCCATCTGCTACCAGATTTTACGTTACACCATCTACTGCGCTCCAAAGCGACTTGTGTCTTCTTTTTAGAGGGTGACTGATTATCTGTCAAGAAAATTTATTTCACTTCTTCATTTTAGTTGCTGCTCCATTAGCAGCGACACGTTTAGCTGAACGCGCAAACAAATATATTTATCTGTTTTGAAAACAGCCAGGAATACATTTATGATCCCAACAGTATCGCGCACCAGTATTTCTCAATGTGAAGCACGATAATTGTCATTCTGTAAAGTGGTTGACGTCCGCACGAAAACGAGCTGGTACACCACACATAATGTCAGCCACAACGGGATTTTCGACTGCAGCATTCTAAGTGTCAGTTTTTGGCTATATATCAATGTTAAAGAGTTTATCGATGTTTAATTAGTTTGGTTTGACATTCGTCTGTTGTCATTAACTCCAGCCTAACGCATTCTTTTCTCAACGCCGGAAAGCGCTTCAGTACAGATATTTTTAGTTTAGAGATTCTTACGTTTAACATCGTGCAAACACTATTCCCCTTTCAGTGTGTCCTCTAAATAGCATATTTGCTCCCTTGTGTACATATGCTCGCTAAACTCTTATCTCTGCAGTCAATGGCCAGCCAGTGACGTCGTCACCTGTCTTGTAATTCAGTTATCCACGTTCCAAGGCACGTTCAAAAAATGGAGAACTACTATTATACACACATCAAAAAGAGTTTTGCAGCACCTCGGTTCCGAGAGTACCGGAACCTGTACAGATAATTGGAACAGATATCAACATAAACATCATTTCCGCCCTTTTTATTGGTCATGAAATCACACATTGCATGTTGTACCACCATACATCGAGAACTTCAGAGTTGTTGGTCAAGATTGCTGTACACACCGGTACCTCTAATACCCAGTAGCCCGTCCTCTTGCTCTGATGCATGCCTGTATTCGTCGTAGCATTCTCTCCGCAAGTAGCCCTTGGGCAGACTGAGCGAGGCATGTCATCAACGGTTCCTGTCTCTCTGTATCTGCTCCATGTCCGAGTAACATCGCTTTGGTGCACTCCGAGATGACTGGACACTTCCCTTGTTGAGAGTCCTTCCTGGCAGAAAGTAACAATGCGGACGCGATCGAACAGCGCTATTGACTGTCTAGGCGTGGTTGAACTACAGACAACACGAGGTGTACCTCCTTCCTGGTGGAATGAATGTATTTGATCGGCTGTCGGACCCCCTCCGTCTAATAGGCGCTGCTTATGCATGGTTCTTTACATCTTTGGGCAGGTTTAGTGACCTCTATGTACGGTCAAAGGGACTGTGTCTGTGATAGATTATCCACAGTCAACGTCTATCTTCAGGGGCTCTGGGAACTGCGGTGATGCAAAACATTTTTTGATGTGTGTACTAATAAAAGTTGAACATGAAGACAACATATTTACACCAAGTACGACATGAACTAGCAGCCTTTCAGCTCACAGGAGGCGTATCTATCCACTACACTGAAGGTAACTGATGTTATTGACGTCAATGTCTTTTATAATAAGATGTTCTGAATTTTTTGACCACGGATATGTCTGTACTTCAAATTATAATAAATCATAATAGGAAACAATGCGTTTTTGATAAATCTTCAATTCGCTCGTGACTTCAGATGGCATTGCTTCATAGCACTCAAGTTGTTAAACGAAAGCCACCACATAAGAGGATACCTTAACTGTCATTGTCTTGTTTCCCGACATTTTATTGTAAATCATCGCGCCAAAAACGACACGTTCTCACGAGATCCTCAATATGCCGTGACCTTATATATTCTTAGCACGTTGTAATATAAAAATAATCAAATACGGTCTTCAAATAGTCGACGTACTCCACTATGACGTCTCGTAAGTTCTGCGCTCTCGCACCTTGTTGGCCACGTTTCTCTCCTCACTGAAAATAACCTGACGTATGTGATTCCGCCTTTCTAGCTAAGGAATGCTCTGCAACGTAAATTTCCACCCTGTGATGTCAGAACCCTCGTATCTTCTTTCCCCATCACGACGCATGCAAGGACAGTCGTGGGCCCTTCGAACGAAAAGTGCCGAAGCAGTGAACATCACGAGCCCGGCACGTGTCGCTGCCGTTTCAGTTTACGTTTTCAAAAGGTTAAGGTCATATGTAAAGCAACTCCCTTCGGCTCTCTGCCCTCCGAAGCACAGCCTCCCGTACGAAAGAGCCGGGCGCTAGACCTTCACGCACACGTAGTGTGTTCCCCTGAGGCTGAGGAATCAGGCAACCCGCCGCGCAACCTCGCGTGTATTCGGGCTGTCAACTCAGCACCTCCCGCTAGCTGTCATCAAGATACGGTCGCCTCATCAAACAGACGGGCTACTGCTTCTAAAAGAAACACCGGCAGATGGACTCAGCTCTGCAGCTGATTTACACAAGCCGGAGAGAAACTCGTCTCTTGTGTACCTGAGTGAAGCAATGCGACGATACGGTTAGCTGGAGAAGGAGCTTGTCGACGAGGAATCAGTTAGCCAACAGCCGTGAAGATTTGTAATACTAAAGTTATTTCATATTTCTCACAACAAGTAAGTTTAATGGAAAACACAGATTTATAATCAGAAACTTTTTTTTTTTACAGATTCGTAAAATGTACAGTATAGGGCTACGTAAGGAATAGAATATCAGTTAAATAGCCTCGGCGGCTATGTTGGGCACATATGCTCTCTTTCGTTGAAATTTTCCATGACGGTGTCGCATTAAAGTGGCTAAATTCCGTTGATACAGCGCTGAGTTTCTTCCACCAGAACGTGGGTGCTCGCGGGCTTGCTGGTATCAACCTTAGACTTCAAAAAAGTTCGAATAAAAAAGTCCAACGGCGTGAATTCACATGATCTGGGCGGTCAATTCTGATCACCAGACCTGGAAATCACACGACGAGGAACAGTCTCGTGCACTAGTTGAATCGTTTCTCAAGCTGTATGGCATGTGGCATCGTCTTGTTGAAACCATGCGTCACCCACAATCATATTTTGCAACATAGATATTATTATGCCATTACTGCGAGCAGCATTAACTCTTGTTGGCTAACCATCTGCGTATTCAATGCCCCCACCAAAAAATTCGTACCCATTAGTGCAACGTTGTGAATGCATTTGTTTTTCAACGATCACTCGTACATTTTCTGAACACCAAATACTATCAACCTTCTCGATTAAACAGACCATCAAGATGAAAGCGAGCCCCATCGCTGAAGAGGATTTCTTTCGAAAAATTAGCATACTCATCTTGTTGTCCCATAATTAATTCTACGAACCGTGTGTGTGGTCAGTAGGCTTCAGTTCTTGAGTCAATTGAAATTTGTATATATGGAGATCCAAATCTTTCGTGAGAATACGCTGTAGAGAAATTCTCGGAAGTCCAGTTGTTGACTAAGGAGCCAAATAGATACCCCTGCACACTTTGCAACTCTCTCACGAACTGCTTCGATGTTCTGCGTTGAACGACTTGTTGAAGGACATCCAAAATGTTTAAGATCACTAACTAATTCAGTCTTCATTAATTTTTTAATGAATCTCTTCATAGTTGATGAAGTTTAAACGCTATGCGGACAGTATTTTGTAAGAAAACTGCGAACAGTAGCTGCCAAATCTTCATTATTCTTATTTTTAAATTATTTATTAATTATAAATTGTATTTATTAATACATAAATTACAGATATCATTAAATTGTAAATTTATAAATTCATTAGTTTTTATTTATAAAATAATACATAAATCAATTATTTTTAAAATGTAGCTGAAGAATTGAACGCATTGTTCTTTCGTGTAGCGCTGCGTTATTAATAACCCTAAGTTGTCATCTGCCTTTTTTTCGTTGATAATTACTCAGCCCACCGATGACGCAAAATTAAAATTTGTGTGAATGTTTGGCCACACTTTAAAAATAATTTTTATCTTGTGAATATTTCGTACTGCCCAGCAGAGAGAAGTGAAGACCTGTACGGAGTATTCTTGTTACCTCGAAACAGGGAGGGAAAGCCTTACAGCGTATGGCCGGCCGGAGTGGCCGTGCGGTTCTAGGAGCTACAGTCTGGAGCCGGGCGACCGCTACGGTCGCAGGTTCGAATCCTGCCTCGGACATGGATGTGTGTGATGTCCTTAGGTTAGTTAGGTTTGATTAGTTCTAAGTTCTAAGCGACTGATGACCTCAGAAGTTAAGTCGCATAGTGCTCAGAGCCATTTGAGCCATTTTCTTACAGCGTATGTTCCAGTAGTAGTACGAGTAAAAGCTACCAAACGCTATACGTCTACACGCCAAATGCCCTGCATAGCACGACAATTAATGAAATACCGACTGGTGCTTTTATCTGAAAATATTCCATACAGACTATGAATATGACAACATTCTTTAATTCCGATGCGTCAGATTTTCCGTAAAAATTAATTATGTCGCCCATTTTGAAACTATGTCACGTCGTCGGCACACGGGACGTTTATTCAGGAACCTCTAAAACCAAATCCCATACATAAAACATATTTTTCAGAAACTTCCTGGGGGATTAAAACTGTGTGCCCGACCGAGTCTCGAACTCGGGACCTTTGCCTTTCGCGGGCAAGTGCTCTATCATCTGAGCTACCGAAGCACGACTCACGCCCGGTACTCACAGCTTTACTTCTGCCAGTTTCCTCGCTATCATTGACGTAAACTTCCACGTCACAAAAGCTCTGAAGTTGTCGGAAAGTTGATATCTTTTTGTATGTTTCACAATACCGTATAAATTGTTACGTAATGACACACGTATGAGGAATGCACTTTCTTGACTCTTGTCTTCATTGAATCTTTTCTGTGCACTTTATATTTAAGAAAAAAAATAAAAGAAAAAACTCCTCCCGAACAGGCCATGAAGACCCAACGGGAGCGACCGACCGCCGTGTCATCCTCATCCACAGGCGTCACTGGATGCGGATATGGAGGGGCATGTGGTCAGCACACCGCTCTCCTGCCCGCATGTCAGTTTACGAGACCTGAGCCGCTACTTCTCAATCAAGTAGCTCCTCAGTTTGCCTCACAAGGGCTGAGTGCACCACGCTTGCCAACAGCCCTCGGTAGAATGGATGGTCACCCATCCAAGTGCTAGCCCAGCCCGACAGCGCTTAACTTCGGTGATCTGACGGGAACCGGTGTTACCACTGCGGCAAGGCCGTTGGCACGCACTTTATATTTGGATACCTCAATCTCACATTGCTCAGCATCGCGCCTCTTTCGACAACTTTAAGACTCTGCTAACACGATTCGTCACCGTTTCTGTTAGCACTGATACTCTTTTCAGATTTCCATCATCAGTATGTGTAATGATGATAACAGGAAACTGTTCTCTGCAGTCGCTTTCTGTGTATGCACTGCCATGGGGAAACGCACATTACTTTGAATACGAACTTGGGTGATTAAGATAGCTACGATTCGGACGGGTATACGGTTCTCTATTTTGAGTAATAGAATAGTACAGACAAGTCATTTAGAAATAGGTATATAAAATGACACACACACACAAATATTTGTCTCAATTACGAAAAAATATTTTGTAAATGTTATGTGGTGATTTATATTTCGTCACTCCTTGAGTTACTCTTTGTGTATTATTTTTTTACGTTACAGAGTGTCTGACGTAATATGGTATTATGCATACTGCACATTGCAATTTTATTTATTTATTTATTTATTGTTCCGTGGGACCAAATTAAGGAGAAATCTCCATGGTCATGGAACGAGTCAATACATGAAATTATAGCACGCTAGTAGAAACAGATAAAATGAAATATAAAAAACATATCCAGGCGACAAGTCGTGAGTTTAAATAAAGAAAATCAACAATGCAACACGAATTTGCTTAATTTTTCAGCTCTTACAGGAGCTCCTGGACAGACTAGAAGGAGTGGGCCATGAGGAAACTCTTCAGTTTAGACTTAAAAGACTGGGCTACTGCTAAGATTTTTGAGTTCTTGTGGTAGCTTATTGAAAATGGATGCAGCAGAATACTGCACTCCTTTCTGCACAAGAGTCAAGGAAGTTCATTCCTCATACAGATTTGATTTCAACATAGTATTAACTGAGTGAAAGCTGCTAACTCTTGGGAATAGGCTAATATTGCTAACAACAAACGACATTAAAGAAAATATATACTGTGAGGGCAATGTCGGAATTCCCAGACTATTGAATGGGGGTCGACAAGAGGTTCTCGAACTTACACCACATATAGCTCGAACAGCCCGTTTTTGAGCCAAAAATACCCTTTTTGAATCAGAAGAATTACCCCAAAAAATAATACCATACGACATAAGCGTATGAAAATATGCGAAGTAGACTACTTTTCGTGTTGAACTGTCACTTATTTCAGTCATTGCTATTTTATCGCTGTGCTATTGTGTCATCATCAGTTGTTCAATAAAAGTTAACTTTTACTCCCACAGTTCTGTAACTAGTAAATCAAACTGTAAAATACTCTGTGGTTATTGTCTGGTGTAGCGTAAGTTCTACGAACAGTAATTGTGGAGGCTTCACTAATAGTAATGTAATAAACAGGTCTCTTTTTGGTGTCACTTATTACTCGTAATACGGTACACCCTTCATTATAAAACTAATTCTGATATTACATTTGAAATAAAGCATGTAATCGCGAAGTTAGTCACAAGCTAACAGGGCGACGGCACACAAGAACTCGTCTCGCAACACTTGTAGTTGGTGTAGAACTACCACCAACAGGTAAACGCTGGCGAAGAGAAACTATGTGCCAACTTATATCTGCAGTAGTGACCGATATCTCAACACGCAAGGACACACGGATTATTTCAATCGTGAAGGCTTATGTCGTGAGCAAGACGCACGCATTCAATTCACGCAAAAGGATGATGCAATATGCTGATTTATATAAGCTGAAATATGAATTACTGCCGAATGATCCACTGGGTAACGTCGGAAGCCACGTGATGCATTTCACGGCTGATGCTGTTGTATGTAAAGAAGCTGCAGCACTAGAAAACTGTAGCAAATTGCACGATGTCCTCCAGAGGACCGACACTTGGTTCGGTGACTGGCGGTTAACTTTCAACATAAACGTGACGTAATGCGCATAAATGAATAGAAACAGCAGTTATTGTATGATTAAACAGTGACTGTATGACTACAGGATTGATGAACTAACACTAGAAGTAGCCATATCCAATAGATATCTATGGGTACACGTACGGAGCGATTTAAAGAGGCACGGACGTATAAAACTAACAGCAGGTAAGATAGATGCTAGACTGTGATTCATTGGGAGAATCCAGAGGAAACGTAGACCACCCGCAAAGGAGGTAGCTTTCAAAACTCCCGTTCAGCGAATACTTGGAACTTGCTCATCAGTCTGGGATCTGTACCAAATAGGAAATGGAGAAGATCGAAATAAGAGGAGCGCGTTGCGTCACAGGTTCATTTAGTATGCGCGAAAGCGTCGTGGAGGTGCTCACCCAGCTCCAGCGGCAGACCGCACAAGAGAGAGGCTTGTGAGCGTTATGGTGTGGTTCACAGTTTAAATTCCATTCCGACACAGTACGTTCCTTCAAGACTCAAGCAATAGTTTTTTTCCTCTTACGTGCTACGTATGTCTCGCGAATATATATATATATATATATATATATATATATATATATATATATATATATATATATATATATTCCCGATTTAAGGCCTTGCTAGGTACTTCCGTACGAAAATCATTTCTATTTCTAGTTTCATAACTGAGAACTCAGCTGAAAATGCCTAACGTGATTTAAGGCAACACACGCTTTCATCCTCATACAGTCCTGGAATAGTCCAAATTCTTTACCAGAAGTAAATATCCCTTTTTGAAGCCTAACTGCACGTTCATCAAACACACACACACACGCGCGCGCGTGCGCGAGCGTACACACACACACTAGGAAATATACACACCTTCATTTTGGTCTACAGAATACGTTCATAGCAATTCTGGTTCATCACTAGTTCCGACCGACAAGTCTGAAGTATTTGCTTATGTGCTGTAACTGAGATTTCCCCTTTGTCACATTCAAAACCGTGACACCGTATCTGCACGACTGTACACATGTAACATAATTTAATGCTCCTCCATGCCTAATTTGTATAATAACTGGAAGGAACAAATTATTTGTGCTCGCTAACAGACACACATCGGTGCTGTATATTAACGAACTGTACACTCATACAATATTTTAGATAGTCTAAAACGAAAATAATAACTCATTGATCCGAATATCAGCTCGAACGGCCTTATATGGTAGTAAGATACACTCGCCATTAAAATTTCAGCACCAAGAAGAGCAGAAAAGTAAGGAAATTTGTTTACTGTAGATATACAATACCAGCGAAAAATTTCTCCTATCGGAGCACAAAAATTCTTGTTATGTTCCTGTTTATTTAAATGATTGGCTGGAAAGTGGGGTACCAGCTGCCTCATTTTACCGTCCTCAGCGCCTTCACAAAATTTCCCAACTGTAACCCACTCACACCCACTGGTCCATCGCCGTACGTCGCTCATGCCAACCGAATCCCATTTGCCCTTGCTCACTTGTGCACTCAGCCTAACTCATCGTCATTATCTCTGTGTGCCTCTCTGTCATTGTTTCATTTGCCACAGCCAGAGTCCCTTTCGTTCTGCCCTGCTGCTGCTGCCTCCTCTCACTGTGGCTCCCTCCCTCTTGTCCATCTTATTCCTTCCTTCTTACTGCTGCTCCCTACTCACTGTCACTATCTTTCTCTTTCCCGTGACTTTCTCATATAGTCTGCCCCTCCTCGTCATCACTTGTTCCCACCAACTTTCTATTTATTCCTCTCCCCCTGCCACTATATCATTCACCCTTTTCCTAGCACTGTTATGTTATCGTCAACTATTTTTTCACTACCACTGTTTCCTCTGTTTCTCTCTCACTGCCATTGTCTCCTTCGCTCTATCTATAATATAACCACTGTCCACTATCTTCCAGAATTTATCACATTTCCGTCTCCTTGGCAGTGCCACTGTCTTCTTCTCACTCAACATCAAAAAGCGCAAATACGATCTCACGCCAAATTTTTTTGTGAAAACTTTCAGATGTGCTGAGGAAAGTAGAATGGGGCAGCTGGTATCCCACTCTTCAGTTAGAGTCATTAAAAAAAACAGGTGCGTATTCGCATTTTTTGCTCTCCGATAGGAACATTTTTCCTCTGGGTCCCTTCTTTTCCCTGCTACGGCAGGGAAAGTAACGCATATGAATATAAATATGTTGTTAATAAAATTTAGACAGTTTACTGACGTTAAATTGAAATAACGCAAAACCAGTTTTACATCTCAGACCGATCAACTTGCTGTCTATCGTTATCTTGCTAACAGATATGGTCACAAAGACCTCGAGGAAAGGACAAAGACACTGCCCTTAAAACGTCCGGAACGTAGTGCCACTATGAAAACTACCATGAAGAAAATCAGAGATTATAGTGTTGTTTACCTAATGGCCTCCTATACTGTCACACCAGGCCGCGGGCCTGTATCACGAAAACAAATTCAATCTCGCAATTTCGTTATCATCGGAACCTCCACACCAGATAGATGACGCAGTATGAAGAATGCGGTCTCGCTAGAAGAGAAGAGGTACCTCCACCCCTCTGTCCACTGTTGTCGTTTGGCGCAGTGTTCCTCCTCCGCTGCCACGTAAAGGAAAGCCCCAACTGTGATGTTCTCCAGAGATAACGGCGCCACACGAACGCACATCAGTAGCGCAGACGCCAGCGAGGTCTCGCTGCATGGGAGAGGCTGAAGAAGACTCGCCCTCTCTCTCAATGCAGCAGCGTTTTTGCACAGAGGTCAATACAGAGCCAAGTATGGAAGCGCTCGAACCATTTTACGATCTCAGCTGAAGCAGTTACATCGTCTCTTCGGAAGAGTGTGTTATTGAAGTGTTACATGGAGATGTACATTTGTAAATGAACACTGTACATCACGAGAAAAGTCTGTTAACTATTACCAAGTGAAGCTTTAACAGTTAATGGCAATTGTGAATTATCAAGCTTTCCTGTGGCAAAGGATTGTTTCACGTTACTCAAATCTTTTTATTCATTCATGTGATAAAGTGAACTAATATTTCATACGTTTTACTTGCAATGTACCCTCTCCCAAAACAATCAAAGACCCGCAGTTATGGGCACACGATTGTGGTCACTGTGTTAACGGCCCATCGTTCTCTTGACACCATCGCACTGTGGATTCTTGTCTCGTTGCAAACAAGCCCGATACCGGATTCGAGGTACGCGATGTATCTACATGATCCTGCACCACCGAGAGAATAATAACAGCCCTCTCGAACGCTAGTCGTGTGAGGCAGCTGAGATTCAGTATGGCTTTGAGTATGATCTTCCTGAACTCATAGATTATACATTCAAGAACCAAAGAAACTGGTACACCTGCCTAATATCGTGTAGGGCCCCCGCGAACGCCCCTAAGTGCCGCAACATGACATAGCGTGGGCTCGACTAATATTTGAAGTAGTGCTGGAGGGAATTGATACCATGAATCCTGCGGAGCTTTCCATAAATCCGTTTGAGTGCGAGGGATTAGTGATCTTTTCTGAACAGCACATTCCCAGGCATCCCAGATATGCTCAATAATGTTCTTGTCTGGGAAGTTCGGTGGCCAGCGGAAGTGCTTAAACTCAGAAGAGTGTTCCTGTGGCCACTCTGTATCAATTCCGGACGTGTGAGGTGTCGGATTGTACTACTGGAATGGCCCAAATCCGTCGGAATGCTTAATCGAAATGAATGGATGCAGATGACCAGATACGATGGTTATGTATGTGTGACCAGTCAGAGTTGTTTCTAGATGAATCGGGACTCCCATATCACACCAGCTGCACACGCCCCACACCATTACGAAGCCTTCACCAGTTTGAACAGTCCGCTGCTGATGTGCAGGGTCCATGGATTCATGAGTTTGTCTCCATACCCGTACACGTCCATCCGCTTGATACGATTTGACTCATCCCACCAGGCGACATGTTTCCAGTCATGAACTGTCCAATGTCGGTGTTGACGGGCCCAGGCGATGCGTAAAGCTTTGTGTGGTGCAGCCAGCAAGATTAAACGAGCTGCTCTCCGGCTCCGAAAGCCCATGTCGATGAAGTTTCGTTGAATGGTTCGCATGCTGACACATGCTGGTGGCCCAGCATTGAAATCTGCAGCAATATGCGGAAGGGTTGCACTTGTCACGTTGAACGATTGTTGTTCCCGTTCTTGTAGGATCTTGTTCCGGCCGTAGCGATGTCGGAGATTTGATGTTTTACGGGATTCCTCCCAGTCACGGTACACTCGTGAAATGGTCGTACGGGAAAATCCCCACTTCATCGCTACCTCAGAGATGCTGTGTTCAAGTGGTTCAAATGGCTCTGAGCACTATGGGACTTAACATCTGACGTCATCAGTCCCCTAGAACTTATAACTAGTTAAACCTGACTAACCTAAGGACATCACACACATCCATGCCCGAGGCAGGATTCTAACCTGCGACTGTAGCGGTCGCACGGTTGCGGACTGAAGCGCCTAGAACCGCTCGGCCACAACGGCCGGATGCTATGTTCGATCGCTCGTGCGCCGACTATAACATCACGTTCAAACTCACTTAAATCTTGATAATCTGCCGTTGTAGTAGCAGTAACCGATCTAACAACTGCACCAGAGACTTGCTGTCTTATATAAGCGTTGCGACCGCACCGCCGTATTCTGCCTGTTTACATGTCTCTGTTCAAAATGTTCAAATGTGTGTGAAATCTTATGGGACTCAACTGCTAAGGTCATCACACTACTTAACCTAAATTATCCTAAGGACAAACACACACACACACCCATGCCCGAGGGAGCACTCGAACCTCCGCCGGGACCAGCCACACAGGCCATGACTGCAGCACCCCCAGACCACACGGCTAATCCCGCGCGGCTACCTGTCTCTGTATTTGAATACGCATGTCCATACCAGCTTCTTTGGCGCTTCGGTTTATATTTGCAAGGTAGTCGTGGAATCTCAACAAACACGAGTAACGGTCAACCACGGTCTCGGAAACCACGACCTCACTACTTTTGAATTCCGAAACGTGCCTGTCGTCCTTAGGCGGGACGTAACACGGTCCTCTCATAAGCAACAACCAATCAGATGAAAACCTACTGTGTAAACTCTTCTCATACAAAAAATATACAGAGTTGATACAATTAAACTTTCGCAACTTGAGGGGGCCCCCATGAAAAAGGAGTGATCGTAGGACAATGAAACTTCGTGTAAACATTTGTAACGACATGCTAAAGAGAAATAACGAATAAACCATTGAAAGAAGAACATTTTAATTTCCACATGCAAGAGTATCATTTGTTAACTGCGTACCCCATTCATGTGCCAGCTTACAAATGTCGTTCATTGCGACGACCATCTGCGCCAACGACAGCCTGGAACCGCACTAGAGGTACCATTTCACAAATTTTCGCAGCGTTTTTCTAACGGTGGATCACGGAATGTCGAGCTGTCGAGACACAGCTCGTGTACACGGCTTGAAGACCGCACGCAGCACCAAGCATTCTCAGCCAGGTCAACGGTAACTCCAACAATTTGTGGCGCCTCTCCCAGGAGCAATTTCCACATCGCTAGTTAATTCGAACCTCCGAATGTTGTTCTTCGACCCCGGTGCGGTAAGAGGGCCTCTCCGCATTCCTTCAATGTGTCGATCCTCACGAAGGGCAGCACCACTATTGCTGCTGCTTTGACGTGACAGCTTTACGTGCTAAACCGCGCTTATCTTGTCCAGATCTATGTTGACCGTCGGCGACCGTAGTGCACGCTGACGCTTGTGTTTCAGCACTTTGTCGCCGTACCAGTACCGGCGCCTAACGCCAAGTCAGGACGCTTACAGGACTAACATCGGAAATCCTGAGCGCACAGCCTGGACACCATTCCTATAAAGTTAGGTACCCACACGGTAAACAGTTTTCCGTCTACACTGACTCAAGTGGTTGACGTAAAACCACCCTGTAGATGGCGTTACAGCCACTTACCAAATGGTTCAAATGGCTCTGAGCACTATGGGACTCAACTGCTGAGGTCATTAGTCCCCTAGAACTTAGAACTAGTTAAACCTAACTAACCTAAGGACATCACAAACATCCATGCCCGAGGCAGGATTCGAACCTGCGGTCTTGCGGTTCCAGACTGCAGCGCCTTTAACCGCACGGCCACTTCGGCCGGCACAGCCACTTACCTTTTGCGGCTGCGCTGCAGGCGTAATGCTAATCAACTGAGTAACCAAGCATGTGGTACACTTTATGTCAGTTTCACTTTCATTGCAAGCTGCTTTCATACCTGCAGCAACTTTAATCGCCATCAATGTAAATGCCGGAATGGAAGACACCGTCAAATAATACAATACTAAAGGTTTCTGTTGCCCCTGTCTCAGGTCCACGAGAAATGGCTCATAGAAATATGCTGTCATGACGTTATCGTGTACGACTTGCGACGTTATCGTACACAACGTCTTTATGGCAAAAACCTACATCAAACTGAAAATGTTTAACGGCGTGTAATTTGTACTTTTCAAAGTCTGGTTGCCCTCCAAACAGCGTGCTATGAAATTTATGCCCAAGACTTGACGAAGGCAACTAGGGAAGTCCCAGAAATATCGAGTAAAGCTAAAATTATAATAGCTACAAAGCGAGCAAATTGGTAACCCACCATTTGTAATAGAAGTCGTGTTGGTTTCAGAGCTATCCGTAATTGGTAATCTCAAGTCCAATCAAAACTTTGCATTTATCATGGCAGAAAATGCTTTATTAGATGGAGATGCGTCATACTGATCTGTTTGTCTGATAGCACTTCACCATTTTTTAATGTTTTTTTAAATAATGGGTAAAGAGACTTCACATATGCCTGTTTGTGATATATACATTACGACACGTCATGCCGTTTTTTGCTACGCTGTTAAGATTTCAAGAACAGGCAGAAGCAAGTGAGGAGGCTAATACATGTATTGATCAAATATCAAACTACAGTAGCTTACCCCATTCGGACAACTTTTACTGTTCATTTATGAGCACTAACATACTTAAGTGTATTAACAGTGACATGCGACCTTAAAAAAAGAAAGCCTTCTACAACCAACCGTAATTCCGTCGCAGTATTGCTACAATGGTCGAAAACTAATTTGGAACAATTTAAACAATTGATAATAATTTCGGAATAACAATACATTTTAAATTTCGAGTGCATGCTACAAAAAAGTAACATTATCATATTTAGTTACAAACAAAGAACGAAACGAATAACGCGAAAACCAGGAACATCGAAAATTAGCGTGCAGTAGGCTTTTACAGTTAAAATATATGACCCTTCGGTGTACGATTAATTATTTAAAAGTGATATTAGTTTAGCGTAAAAAACGGGAATCAATATTTCAATTCTTTTTAATCAGGAAGTTTATCGTATTAGTTGCAATGTCATTATCGGAGAATATATTATGTCGAAGTTCTGGATCTCTTTCTAGAGAAGGTGATACAAATAACTGGAAAATGTGGTCACTGCCGCACATTTTGATGAAGTGAAACCATACTACTCTGAATATTTTTTATTTTTTTCTACTGCACATGTTTTGCTGCGATCGAAACAGCTATGCACAAGCAGAAAGCTTCATGTAACGTATTACTTAATTGATTTTCGTGATAAATGCAGCGAACAGTCCAGAATATTGCAGACACAAAATATATCAGTTCACTAGTTCCTGTACTAGTACCGTGGTCTTTTGCAGTGCGGCTCTCGCAGCCGAGCGAAGCAGACGTGCGGTGTGTGCTCTCCGCTGTCAGAGAGAGCCCGCGCGCCTTGTTTACTTTCTTCGGCCGACACTAACGCGACGCCGTAGCGCTACAAGACCATGGCAAACCAATACAGAAGATCAACCTTGAAATTCACATTTCGGAACGACTTTACCCGACCAAAGGCGCTCGAAGTCGAACGCTTTTTAAAAGAGGAAGCCAAGATCCCGGCTGCCGACATTGTCGGAATTCACTTCTCGATCGTCAGTAGCACGGTCTATGTAAAGCTCATAAACGAAACTACATGCGACAAGGTGCTTCGTGAGATGAAACAAGAACTCCGCTTCTGCCACGCAGATGGCAATGTTGGCAACGTCGAAGTCGGCCATGCCGCAATGGGACTGCGGACTATCCACATAATCGAACTTCCATTTGAACTCCCGGCGGCAGAAGTTGTAGCGGCGCTCCGCCCCTACGGCACGGTACACGAACACGTGGCTGAAAAATGGACCCAGCTTAAGACGTATCCAGTACTCAATGGAGTACGCCAAGTGCGCATAGATCTCCAACGACACGTGCCATCCTATCTACAGATAGGAGAATGCCGGGCCATAGTTATTTATGACGGCCAGCCGAAGACGTGTTCCGGATGCGGCAAAGAAGGACACCTTCGTTCCGAGTGCCTCCAGCGTCGGATCACACAACTCCCACCGAAGGACGTTGCACCACCAGCGGCGAAGACTATTCTACCCGTGACTTACGCGGCGGCGCTCACGACGTTCTCCACACAACAGACACAGCCGACCGCTTCAGCGGTACAAGAATCACTTTCCACGGACAAAAACCTGGATGATCCACCGACCTGGCCAGTGGTGGAAAATAGTACTACGACTCTGGAGCTACCGACCGCGACAGACATTGACCCCGGCAAGATGGCAATTGATTCCCTTATTGTACCGACCGAAGCGTTTGTTCCGGCGGAGCGTGAGTCAGTGCCGTCTTCTGACAATGAAGGCCATGTACGGAAACAGCGATCACCGAAACGCCGAAAGCGCCGTCGTCGGACCGTGTCGGAACACAGCGGTTCGCATTCGGCCGGGGAAGAACAACTGACCACTCAAGAAGCCAGCCGCGAAGCTGAGGCTGTTTCCACTGACTCCAACCTTGCAGAACAGACAGAAAAACATGCAGCTTTCGAGCATCAGCCCATTGACAGACACAGTGAGCAGCGGGAAGGTACCAGTGCAGGCAGCGAAGTCGCCCGGTCCCTTACTACCACACATTCCGAGGCTATGGAACATGAACAGACATCCGCGCCCGCTTCGTCGGCCGAGGACGTCGAGACACAAGATCCCGACCCGCGGCCAGCTGAGGCGCCGCCGGACCATGCAGCATAAGCAGCACAGGGAGGACCGCGTTTGGCGGGGGGGTGACATTACTTCCGATGTTCGCTTCTCTCCAACTTCAACATGGATAACCTCGCCCAAACAACGCGTTGCCAGGCTTACCGCCTGGCGACAATGAATATCAACATGATCAGTTCTCCTGTCAAGATCCAACTTTTGAAAGAAACCATACGAGCCATGGGAGTTGACTTTCCTTTCCTACAAGAAGTGAAAACGACTGCACTCCCGCACTTTTACGGTTACGCCACACATGTGACGCCCGGTAGCCCTGCAGACACCGGAGTGGCGATATTAGTGCGTGAAGGTATTGAAGTTACCGACGTCACGTTTCTTCCCTCCGCGCGAGGAATAGCATTTACGGCACTCAACACCCGATTCATTAATGTTTACGCGCCGTCGGGTACCACAAGTCGTCACGACCGCGCCAGATTCTACTCCACAGATGTCGCTCCCCTTATCCTTGGACGATACGACCACAGCGTCTTCGCCGGCGATTTTAATTGCGTACTTCACCCCAAGGACCAAATCCCACATTACATGCCTTGTCCGGAACTGGGTGCGATGATCCAAGAACTTCACTTGTGCGACACGTGGGAAAAAGTCCACGGTAACCGCTCTGGCCACACTCATCTTACCAGTCATTGACCCCATATATGTGTCACAAGATCTCACACAAGGTGTGGTGGACGCCGAATTATGGCCTCAAGCCTATTCCGATCACAGTGCCTATACCTGCACTATACACCTACGCCCCCAACAAGTCTGGCGCAGCAATGGCTTTTGGAAGCTCAACATAAATCATCTCCAGGACCTGGATTGCCGTCGGCAAGTTGCAGCAACATGGACTGACTGGGAACGCCGCCACCCACGATACACCTCGACCCTGGAGTGGTGGCTCCTCTGTGCCAAACCAGCAATCCGTAGGACAATTATGCGATATGGCAAGGACGTGACTGCGTGGCATCGACAGACCCTCGATTTTTACTACGCGGCACTCAGGGACCTCGATGCCTTACCTCCTTCCCCGGAGAGACAACATGACCAAAGCAGAATCAAGGCTCACATACTATCATTGACGAAGCGTCGACTAGAAGGTGCAGTAGTCCGCTCGCGACGGCACGACCGAACGGTTGCAGAGGAACCCACTATGCACCACCTTGTGGCGAATAAGCGCCGACAACGCCAACAATTAATCACACAACTCAGGACACACGACGGTCGCTTATGCACGACCCAAGCAACCATAGTAAAGGCGGTGGAGGATCATTTTCGTCATCTTTAGAAGGAAAGAACCGTCAATGACGAGGCCACTACTGAAGTGTTACAGCAGGTAACACGTACTATCGACGAGGCTACCGTGAATGCACTAACAGAGGAAATCTCACTCGAAGAAGTCGAAGACGCCGTGGACAAAGGTGCGGCCAATAAATCTCCTGGACCTGATGGATTGCCCATCGAATTCTACCGGACTTTCCGTGACATCATGATGCCTCGCTGGGTTATAATGTTCCGCGAACTTATGTCTCCAGACTGTGTTGTGCCGCCAGCGTTTATAGAAGGTCTCCTCATACCAGTACACAAGCCAGGTGGAGGGCTATCGATTAACGACTGTCGGCCACTTACAATGCTGAACGCCGATTACAAGATTTTAACCAGGATTATGGCGAGCCGTATTAAGACGACTTTGCCGATGATCCTCGCTCCAGAACAGACGTCGCAGGGGGGAGAAGCCAACATACACATGGCCACCGGTGACTGCAGGGACTTAATAGCGATCGCTTCTGCGTGCCGTCTGAGAGCGGCGATCGTCTCCGTCGATTTCAAACGCGCCTTTGATAGAGTGCACCACAACTTCCTCCTACGAGTGATTGACTGTATGGGATTCCCCCCGGACCTCATCGACACCCTACGGCGTCTTTGGACCGCAGCCAACTCACACGTCCAGGTCAATGGAAGGACGGTAGGACCAGTACCCATTAAGAGGTCTCTACGACAGGGTTGTCCTCTTTCTACCTACCTTTATGCAATCGCACTCGAGCCACTCCTAGGGGGCCTTAACCACCGCCTATCTGGCATCACGCTGCGGGACGTCACCTTTCGCTATAGGACATACGCTGACGACCTGCTACTGCTGGTTCGTTCCAATGACGAAGTTCAAAGCGTACTAACCTGGATTGAGCGATACGGACAGGCCGCAGGCAGTCTTCTGAACATCAACAAGTCGGCGGTGTTGGACATTGGGCGTGGTCTCGGACAGGAAGCCCTCGCTCCCCTCCCACCAGTTTCTGATCTGCGATATTTGGGAATCACGTTCAAGAAAGATGTACGTAAAACAGCTGCAGCAAACTACCGACGGTTATTACAGATCATACGCGCAATGGTGCGACAGAACCTGCTCCAGGACTTGAATCAGCTACAACGTGTTGAATACCTGAACCTCTACGTAGCATCAAAACTCCACCACGTGGCACAGGTCCTCCCACTACCGCTGCAGATAGGTCGCCGGCTTCAGGCGCCCTTCAGTTACTACGTTTCCGCAGGTCATATCTTTAAAGCACGATACGACACCCTCCCTGTGCACAAAGGAGGGCTGGGATTGGTCAACGTCAGGGCGAGAGCAGCTGCCCTTTACATGAGCAACATGAGGAAACGATGGAAAAGTCAATATACCTCTCTCACGGGTCGTTTACTACAGGTTCTGATGCCAGCCTCTAACGTCCCGCCGGTGTCGGTTGCGCACGTCGCACCACAGCTTTCCCATGTGTCGACCTTCATTTTTGATTACAGCTATGTCAGCTCGAACCTCTCCGCCACACGTCCACCAAAGGCGAAAGATTTTTATACCAACCTTCTGCGGGCTGTTCACCATAACGTGGTGGAAAACAAGTACCCTACGGTTCACTGGCCAAGAGTGTGGAAAACGATACACCACCACTTTCTGTCATCCACGGTGCGTTCGAGGTGGTATCAGATCGCCAACAAAAAATATGCCACACGCCAGCGACTTCACACTATTGGTCTGGCAGACTCCCCTTATTGCCCAGATTGTCACCTTTTGGACACCGATGAACATCGTTTTACTTGCACATCATCGTCAGGAGTTTGGTGACTAACACAGAAGATATTGGCTTGTTACCTCCGGGTCACACCTGATATGATTGACCCGCAGACCCTACTCTGTCCCGATGAAACTTACTTTCCGGCTGCAAAATATCATGCGCTTACATGGTTCAAAGGACTTACCGTCGCCTATATCTTTAGCGACGGAGAGAAAGAGCAGCTTGATTACTGGTGGTTCCTACAAAATGCTCACAATGCCCTCGAAAGCACACCGAAATACCGTACGCTCTTCGCAAATTATTTACGCAGCGTTTTCGTTAACCCCCCAACTCAGCTGGGGAGTGCCAGGCTGTGGTTAATGTGCTGTGCCGCATCACACTAACGGCTCAACGTTCTGCCTTGTCAGCCATGACCAAAGGAAGAGACAAGCTGCTGCAAGGATACTGTTTTCCTTGAGGCACTAGCGAAGCAGAATGCCTCCGTTGCAGATGCCCTTCAAAGGCGCTATTGGAGTTTTCAGATAACGATGGCGAGGCTCCAAGTGGAACCAGTTACATTATTGAAGAACCTTCTAGTTAGAATTACATAAGTGGTTTATATTTTTATTTTTTGATTACTCTTTTATGCCACCTTTGTTGTTGTAACACCTACTTGTAACACTTAGTTACTAGAATTCTCATTTGTACACGCTCCCTAAATGTAATCATATGACAAGTGGCGGTGGCACTTAGGTTTTTTATTTGATTTTTTTTTAGTTCCATTTTCCTAAGGGGCTTTTTAAGGGAAAAAAGTGGTCCGAAAAGGGGGTAGCGTCTAAAAATATAAAAAATAACAAAAAAAATAAAAAAAATAAAAAAGTTGGTAGAGCACTTAAAAAAAGGGGAGAAAAAAGGGGTAGCGTCTAAAAAAAGGGGTAGCGTCTTTGACTCATAATAAAACGCCTTCGGTCCCGGATTCGATCCCCGCCACTGCCTAAATTTTGATAAATAATCAGCATTGGCGGCCGAAGACTTCCGGCATAAGAAGTCAGCCTCATTCTGCCAACGGCCTTGTCAGAGAGGGTGGAGGGGCGGATAGAGGTTCAGGGCACTCTCTTGTCCTAGGGGTGGGAAATTGCCCCTAAGGCGGAAGAATCAGCAATGATCAACGACATGAGGATGCAGAAGGCAATCGAAACCACTGCATTAAAGACACGTAACCTGTATCCACAGGACATGTGGCCTGTAATTGAAGAAGTGTCATGATGATCTCTCCATTGGCAAAAGATTCCGGAATAGTTCCCCATTCGGATCTCCGGGAGGAACTGCCAAGGGGGAGGTTACCATGAGAAAAAGATTGAATAATCTACGAAAGGATAACGTTCTACGAGTCGGGGCGTGGAATGTCAGAAGCTTGAACGTGATAGGGAAACTAGAGAATCTGAAAAGGGAAATGCAAAGGCTCAATCTACACTCCTGGAAATTGAAATAAGAACACCGTGAATTCATTGTCCCAGGAAGGGGAAACTTTATTGACACATTCCTGGGGTCAGATACATCACATGATCACACTGACAGAACCACAGGCACATATAGACACAGGCAACAGAGCAAGCACAACGTCGGCACTAGTACAGTGTATATCCACCTTTCGCAGCAATGCAGGCTGCTATTCTCCCATGGAGACGATCGTAGCGATGCTGGATGTAGTCCTGTGGAACGGCTTGCCATGCCATTTCCACCTGGCGCCTCAGTTGGACCAGCGTTCGTGCTGGACGTGCAGACCGCGTGAGACGACGCTTCATCCAGTCCCAAACATGCTCAATGGGGGACAGATCCGGAGATCTTGCTGGCCAGGGTAGTTGACTTACACCTTCTAGAGCACGTTGGGTGGCACGGGATACATGCGGACGTGCATTGTCCTGTTGGAACAGCAAGTTCCCTTGCCGGTCTAGGAATGGTAGAACGATGGGTTCGATGACGGTTTCGATGTACCGTGCACTATTCAGTGTCCCCTCGACGATCACCAGTGGTGTACGGCCAGTGTAGGAGATCGCTCCCCACACCATCATGCCGGGTGTTGGCCCTGTGTGCCTCGGTCGTATGCAGTCCTGATTGTGGCGCTCACCTGCACGGCGCCAAACACGCATACGACCATCATTGGCACCAAGTCAGAAGCGACTCTCATCGCTGAAGACGACACGTCTCCATTCGTCCCTCCATTCACGCCTGTCGCGACACCACTGGAGGCGGGCCGCACGATGTTGGGGCGTGAGCGGAAGACGGCCTAACGGTGTGCGGGACCGTAGCCCAGCTTCATGGAGACGGTTGCGAATGGTCCTCGCCGATACCCCGGGAGTGACAGTGTCCCTAATTTGCTGGGAAGTGGCGGTGCGGTCCCCTACGGCACCGCGTAGGATCCTACGGTCTTGGCGTGCATCCGTGCGTCGCTGCGGTCCGGTCCCAGATCGGCGGGCATGTGCACCTTCCGCCGACCACTGGCGACAACATCGATGTACTGTGGAGACCTCACGCCCCACGTGTTGAGCAATTCGGCGGTACGTCCACCCGGCCTCCCGCATGCCCACTATACGCCCTCGCTCAAAGTCCGTCAACTGCACATACGGTTCACGTCCACGCTGTCGCGGCATGCTACCAGTGTTAAAGACTGCGATGGAGCTCCGTATGCCACGGCAAACTGACTGACACTGACGGCGGCGGTGCACAAATGCTGCGCAGCTAGCGCCATTCGACGGCCAACACCGCGGTTCCTGGTGTGTCCGCTGTGCCGTGCGTGTGATCATTGCTTGTACAGCCCTCTCGCAGTGTCCGGAGCAAGTATGGTGGGTCTGACACACCGGTGTCAATGTGTTCTTTTTTCCATTTCCAGGAGTGTAGATATAGTAGGGGTCAGTGAAGTGAAGTGGAAGGAAGACAAGGATTTCTGGTCAGATGAGTATCGGGTAATATCAACAGCAGCAGAAAATGGTATAACAGGCGTATGATTCGTTATGAATAGGAAGGTAGGGCAGAGGGTGTGTTACTGTGAACAGTTCAGTGACCGGGTTGTTCTTATCAGAATCGACAGCAGACCAATACCGACAACGATAGTTCAGGTATACATGCCGACGTCGCAAGCTGAAGATGAACAGATAGAGAAAGTGTTTGAGGATATTGAAAGGGTAATGCAGTATGTAAAGGGGGACGAAAATCTAATAGTCATGGGCGACTGTAATGCAGTTGTTACTGGAAGGAGTAGAAGAAAAGGTTACAGGAGAATATAGGCTTGGGACAAGGAATGAAAGAGGAGAAAGACTTATTGAGTTCTGTAACACGTTTTAGCTAGCAATAGCGAATACCCTGTTTAAGAATCACAAGAGGAGGAGGTATACTTGGAAAAGGCCGGAAGATACGGGAAGATTTCAATTAGATTACATCATGGTCAGACAGAGATTCCGAAATCAGATACTGGATTGTAAGGCGTACCCAGGAGCAGATATAGAATCAGATCACAATTTAGTAGTGATGAAGAGTAGGCTGAAGTTCAAGACATTGGTCAGGAAGAATCAATACGCAAAGAAGTGGGATACGGAAGTACTAAGGAATGACGAGATACGTTTGAAGTTCTCTAACGCTATAGATACAGCAATAACAAATAGCGCAGTAGGCAGTACAGTTGAAGAGGAATGGACATCTCTAAAAAGGGCCATCACAGAAGTTGGGAAGGAAAACATAGGTACAAAGAAGGTAGCTGCGAAGAAACCATGGGTAACAGAAGAAATACTTCAGTTGATTGATGAAAGGAGGAAGTACAAACATGTTCCGGGAAAATCACGAATACAGAAATACAAGTCGCTGAGGAATGAAATGAATAGGAAGTGCAGGGAAGCTAAGACGAAATGGCTGCAGGAAAAATGTGAAGACATCGAAAAAGATATGATTGTCGGAAGGACAGACTCAGCATACAGGAAAGTCAAAACAACCTTTGGTGACATTAAAAGCAACGGTGGTAACATTAAGAGTGCAACGGGAATTCCACTGTTAAATGCAGAGGAGAGAGCAGATAGGTGGAAAGAATACATTGAAAGCCTCTATGAGGGTGAAGATTTGTCTGATGTGATAGAAGAAGAAACAGGAGTCGATTTAGAAGAGATAGGGGATCGAGTATTAGAATCGGAATTTAAAAGAGCTTTGGAGGACTTACGGTCAAATAAGGCAGAAGGGGTAGATAACATTCCATCAGAATTTCTAAAATCATTGGGGGAAGTGGCAACAAAACGACTATTCACGTTGGTGTGTAGAATATATGAGTCTGGCGATATACCATCTGACTTTCGGAAAAGCATCATCCACACAATTCCGAGGACGGCAAGAGCTGACAAGTGCGAGAATTATCGCACAATCAGCTTAACAGCTCATGCATCGAAGCTACTTACAAGAATAATACACAGAAGAATGGAAAAGAAAATTGAGAATGCGCTAGGTCACGATCAGTTTGGCTTTAGGAAAAGTAAAGGGACGAGAGAGGCAATTCTGACGTTACGGCTAATAATGGAAGCAAGGCTAAAGAAAAATCAAGACACTTTCATAGGATTTGTCGACCTGGAAAAAGCGTTCGACAGTATAAAATGGTGCAAGCTGTTCGAGATTCTGAAAAAAGTAGGGGTAAGCTATAGGGAGAGACGGGTCATATACAATATGTACAACAACCAAGAGGGAATAATAAGAGTGCACGATCAAGAACGAAGTGCTCGTATTAAGAAGGGTGTAAGACAAGGCTGTAGCCTTTCGTCCCTACTCTTCAATCTGTACATCGAGGAAGCAATGATGGAAAAAAAAGAAAGGTTCAGGAATGGAATTAAAATACAAGGTGAAAGGATATCAATGATACGATTCGCTGATGACATTGGTATCCTGAGTGAAAGTGAAGAAGAATTAAATGATCTGCTGAACGGAATGAACAGTCTAATGAGTACACAGTATGGTTTGAGAGTAAATCGGAGAAAGACGAAAGTAATGAGAAGTAGTAGAAATGAGAACAGCGAGAATCTTAACATCAGGATTGATGGTCACGAAGTCAATGAAGTTATGGAATTCTGCTACCTAGGCAGTAAAATAACCAATGACGGACGGAGCAAGGAGGACATCAAAAGCATACTCGCTATGGCAAAAAAAGGCATTTCTGGCCAAGAGAAGTCTACTAATATCTAATACCGGCCTTAATTTGAGGAAGAAATTTCTGAGCATGTACGTCTGGAGTACAGCATTGTATGGTAGTGAAACATGGACTGTGGGAAAACTGGAACAGAAGAGAATCGAAGCATTTGAGATGTGGTGCTATAGACGAATGTTGAAAATTAGGTGGACTGATAAGGTAAGCAATGAAGAGGTTCTACGCAGGATCGGAGAGGAAAGGAATATGTGGAAAACACTGATAAGGAGGAGGGACAGGATGACAGGACATGTGCTAAGACATGAGGGAATGACTTCCATGGTACTAGAGGGAGCTGTAGAGGGCAAAAACTGTAGAGGAAGACAGATATTGGAATACGTCAAGCAAACAATTGAGGACTTAGGTTGCAAGTGCTACTCTGAGATGAAGAGGTTAGCACAGGAAAGGAATTTGTGGCGGGCCGCATCAAACCAGCCAGTAGACTGATGACCAAAAAAAAAAAAGAGTTCCTGTTACACTTGCGTCAGTGACTCTTCAGTATATCTGCCCCGATCTGTAACTGAATGCAAGGTTCGACGTGTCCATCATCCTCATCATACAATTAGCAACACCATTTTGGACGAGTTGCTGTGGAACAAGGTAAGCTGTAATCCACGTACGAGCCACAAGTAAGATGCAACGAAGAGGACGACAGAGCATTTATTGTACAGTTGTGGATTAGTTAATCTTACAAGCGTTGTCTGTAACGTCCTAGCGCTAGCTAGACGGATCTGTCAGACATTTAGTTTGTTTGATGTCCTATGTATCATACTGCAAGTTAAATGGTAATGATGTGGAACGAGTCATTTTACATTCACATCATAAATTATTTTGTACATATCGCTACATGCTGAACATTTACAATTTTTTTCGCGCTGCTCTTCTTTCTATGTTCTCTTTTAATCCTGTCGTTTAAGAATCCTACGCAAGATCATTCTTCCAATGAATCTCAGTTCGGCATTTGTATTTTAGGAACAATTCTATATATACGTTCCATTTTAAATCTCTTGGACGTATAATGTAAAGATGTTTTATATTTTATACTGTTTCGAGTGATTAATCGCCATCGCATAGTGGGACTTTTCGCCTCTTTATGCGCATTACATTATACTTCTTTAAGCTCTGGGTCAACTGCGAATTCGTACACCAAGCACAAATCATTTGCAGGTCATCCTACATTTCTCTGCAATTTTCTAGCGTTTTCACTTTTATGTACGCAAATTATCCTCCACAGTCAGCCAAAAGTTGCCGCCGAACTTGTCCACCACGTCTCATGTGCAGGGAGATCGAGCTGCCGCTGCCAATCCGTTTAATGCAACCCGCACTCGGTCTGTATCAGGAACGATATCCAGACAGGCCTATAACCGTGTTATCGATGTAAGTTCTCTCTGGGAAGTTTCGGCGACTGTTCTTTGGGCGACTGTTCGCAAACAGAATCATACTGTGAAAAGTACAAGTGAGGACTGGCCATGAGTCTCACAGTATTTCTGGACCAAGATGTGCCCTATTTCTGCCACACTTATAGGAGAGTCTCCAATCTCTCTCTGAGTAATTAGCGGTGTAGTCATCCAGGTTGTGGATGTCTCTGTATGTTTATTCCGTTTATAATAGCTGATCTTTCATAAATGCTTTAGAAACGTTACCTTATAAAGCGTATTTCACCATCGGACACAACAAAAGTGAATAGGAGATATAAAAATGATAAACGTGAAAGTGAAAGCTTACCGGGATATGAGTCGCCGCGTTAATGTCCTAAAGTAGTTTCATAAACATATTTGTACAACAGATCTAAGATGTCTTCATTGTCTTTACCACTTATTCTGAGACATTTAGACATCTGCTTCACATTTCTAGAGCGAAATGGCCAACACTGTTTTGTCAAGTGGGGTAGCATAAGACAACATCCATAGGGGCAGCTGAATCCTCCTGGCTATAGGGTGTATAAAAACTACGTATACACAATTTTTGAGTTTTTATATGATGTAAAAATAATTTTCTTAATGGGATAAAAATTCCACTGGTGCATCGTTTCCTGCTACGGTTCCGTTTAGGTTTTGACACTAGTGGTGTTGAGAGACGGTGTCGCGTATTGATACTGTTTTAGTGATGTTGCTGACCTAACGCGGATTTCTTTTTGCTAGGAGAGATGAGCGTTTTGTAGTGTCGTAGCTCATCGATACTGCTGGAGCCGGCGCCTCGATGAAGATTCTTGTGGGCGCTGCGAGCGGCGCGTTCAACATCGCCACCAAGAGGATGACCTCACTAATGAAGATCCTCCGGGTTGCCAGGGCGGTGTTACAAGCGGCGGGCACCGGAGCACATTTTTCTAGTTCGAGGTTTGCTCCGTGTTGCCAGTCGGTGTACACAGACGCACACCTACGTCAGGTCTCTGCTTGTAGCTAGCCACAGTCTTCAACAGTGTGGCAGTTCTCCAGCAACAAGTTGAGGAAAATATGTTTATTTCAAATGCACTCGTGTCAGCTAATCTTTTGCCTGACTAGATTCCTACGGCGACAGGTCACTTTGTCCATTTTCTCCCAATTTATCATTAGCAACGAAGGTGTAACATTTAGCTCCTCGGAACATAGCGGTTGCCGACTCCCATCATAACACGTTTGGTGGCCTGTGCGTCGAATCATCAGCAAAACCATCGCCGCGGAGGCAAGTCCGAGGATAACAGGGCCTGCACGTGTCCTAAGTGACGGACACAAAGCCTGCTGTCGAGGGGAAAGTTCTACATAATCGTCTGGAATACACTTTGCTGGAGTGTCACATTTCTGGTACAGATACCACGGTCAACGTGGAACATCTTTTGTCTACACCTTAAAGTGGGTGTAACACATTTGGAACGTATTTCCGGCCATATATTCCATATGACGCTGTGGCTCCTTTCCTCCTCATGGTTCGTTTCTTGTAGTTTGTCACTATTCAGCAAAAACCCCCTGTATAGTGCGCTGTACGAGGAGATCACGTATCAGTTATGTAGAGACGAAACGTTTAAAACTACATCGGGAAAGTAGGAAGATCACAAAACTGAGGTTGGTATATCATCACTTCCCGGCACGACTCGAGACACGTCATCGCAGATCAACACGGCTCAGTTCGAAGCAGGACTCGTCACTGAAAACAATTCTGCTCCAGTCATTGAGACCACAAGCCAGTGACGAGTCTGGAGGCGCATCAGACAGCAGTGGGATATCAACCGGACTGTCACCCGCCGTACGACCAGTGGCGGTCCGGGGTGCCTTCGCTTTTCATAGCAGGAGGTGTTTGGTGGTCATACGAGGCACCCTCACAGAAAAGAGGTACGCCGACGACATTCTACGCCCCATTTTGTTGGCCCCCGTGACAAGCCATCCTCGGCTTATACTTCAGCAAGATAATGCCCGCCTGCACGCGCCGAGAATTTCTACTGCTTGTCTTCGCGCTTTCCAAACTCTACGTTGGCCAATAACGTCACCGCATATATCCCCAGTTGAGAACTTGTGAAATATTAATGACAAAGCGCTCCTGCCAGTTCGTCATTTTGACGATAGAAAGCGCCAATTGGAGAGAATTTGGCACGACGTCCCCCAGGAGGACATCCGAGAACTCTCACTATCGATGCCAAGCCGCATAACTGTTTGCATAAGGGCGAGAAATGGACCGCGCGTTACTCGCTTGCACAATTTGCGAAACTCTTTCTCTGGAAGAAACAATAGAAGTTTTCCGAAATTGTAATCATTTGTTTAGTGCCTTCGTGTTTAGTAGTTTTTTGCCCTTCGGATGTGTATCGTGGACGATAAGACAGGCACCCCAGTTTACTTCATGTGCAACTGGGGGGGATGGTGTAAGTTGGTTTGGCTGATATGAGGTGCACGAAATATTTTCCGGGTTACTTTTACCTCGCCTATCCCGCAAGAACCTTCAAGTACGGTCATTAACTCCAGGCACT
Organism: Schistocerca americana; assembly: GCF_021461395.2. Taxonomy (NCBI): domain Eukaryota; kingdom Metazoa; phylum Arthropoda; class Insecta; order Orthoptera; family Acrididae; genus Schistocerca; species Schistocerca americana. Next base: position 38,126,845 of record NC_060125.1, read on the forward strand.
AAGCAACGGTGGTGAGCAGCGCGACGCCTCCATTTGACGTAGCGACACTGGAACTGGAGACGAGGAGAGGCGAACGCAGCCGGCGCGCCCCCGCTCACGACCACGCAGTGTGGCCGGGCCGGCTGCGCGACCTGCCGTGCCCGATAGGCCGCGGTATCGACCCGCGGAGACGATAGCAGCCGGCGGGCCCGTGGCGGTCGGAAGCGGGCCGTGATTTATTCGGAACCGCGGCCGGAAATAGCGGCGCCGGCGATAAGCGGCCGGCCGGCAGCCGCGCGGCCCAATTGAATTACTGGCCGCTCCAGCCGACAGAGCACAGCCAGCTGCGGAGCGGGGCGCGCGCACAGACTCCCACGTACTTACAGCCTCAGGGTAAACGTTTACGCTGCAGCCTCGCTGCTCGCACAAAACCGGCGCGACGTGGCGACGACGAAAATGTCCCCCCAGTCTTAATGGCACGTTGAACTATCTTCTTCTTGTTATCTCCAGTCCGAAGACTGGTTTGATGCACTTCTCCACACAACTCTATGCCGTGCAAGCGTATTCATCTACATCTACATCTACATTTATACTCCGCAAGCCACCCAACGGTGTGTGGCGGAGGGCACTTACGTGCCACTGTCATTACCTCCCTTTCCTGTTCCAGTCGCGTATGGTTAGCGGGAAGAACGACTGCCGGAAAGCCTCCGTGCGCGCTCGAATCTCTCTAATTTTACATTCGTGATCTCCTCGGGAGGTATAAGTAGGGGGAAGCAATATATTCGATACCTCACCCAGAAACGCACTCTCTCGAAACCTGGACAGCAAGCTACACCGCGATGCAGAGCGCCTCTCTTGCAGAATCTGCCACTTCAGTTTGCTAAACATCTCCGTAACGCTATCACGCTTACCAAATAACCCTGTGACGAAACGCGCCGCTCTTCTTTGGATCTTCTTTATCTCCTCTGTCAACCCGACCTGGTACGGATCCCACACTGATGAGCAATACTCAAGTATAGGTCGAACGAGTGTTTTGTAAGCCACCTCCTTTGTTGATGGACTACATTTTCTAAGGACTCTCCCAATTAATCTCAACCTGGCACCCACCATACCAACAATTAATCTCTGAATAACTACGAACTACATCCATTTAAACGAGCATACATTAATGCCTCGTTCTCCTCCAACAATTGTTCCAGTCACACACACACACACACACACACACACACACACACACACATTTCCCTCCATTGTCAAATCGTTATGCATGCTACAGCAAGTGTAGCTAATACGTTCCAAAACGCCACTCGGTGGACGGGGTGGGGAGCAATCTGCGGTTGTTTGCTGATGATGCCGTGGTGTACGGTAAGCTGCCGAAGTTGAGTGAATATACACAGATACAAGACAACTTCGACAAAATTTCCAGTTGGTGTGATGAATGACAGCTAGCACTACAAGTGGAAAAATGTAAGTTAGTGAGGATGAGTAGGAACATAAAACCTGTAATGATTAGACACGGTATTTCTAGAATCCTGTTTGACACAGTCAAGACGCTTAAATATCTGGGCGTAACGTTGGAAAGCTATATGAGTTGGAACGAACATGTGAGACCTGCGCTAGGGAAGGCAAATGATGGAATTTTAGGAAACAGTCGTTCACCTGTAAAGGACATTGCATATAGGACTCAGGTGCGACCCTCGTGAATACTGTTCGAGTGTTTGGGATCCGTAGCAGGTCGAATTGAGGGATACATCGAAGCAATTCAGAGGAGGACTGCTAGAATTGTTACAGGTAGTTTCGAACAAAACTTACGTGTTACGGAGGTGCTTCCGGAACTCAAATCGGAATCCCTGGAGGGAAAGCGATGTTCTTTACGAGAAACACTACTGAAGAAACCGGCATATCAAGGTCACTGCCGAAAGATTCTACTACCGCCAACATACGTTGCGTGTACGGACCACGAAGATACGAGAAATTAGGGCTCATACAGAAGCTACGCTCACAAAATGGCTGAAATTTTTCTAATATATTCGTAAGATGCCCATCTCAAACGACCTTGAAAATTTTTTGTTGACATTTTTATCCGTTTCCAAGAAACGGAGGTTCAAAGTTACACTACTCGTGCACGTAAAACACGCACGCAAAATCCGACGTGAGACGGAATCGTAGTTCAGTAGTGAGGTGGCACAGGTAAATATGCTGTGTCTCCACGTAAAATGCGACGCGAGGGGAAACAAAGTGAAACAGCACGTATAACACGCTGCAAAGTGTCTCCATTATCATCTGGGACCCCATGTTTTAGTACTGGTTTTTTTTCACATAAAATGCAGTCTGTGGTGTAAAATTACTTTTCCGTTATTTCAGTTTCACGTAAGAGAACAGTCTAAACAAGCTGCAAAGTGTCTTCGCTATCATCTGGGACACCATGTTGTAGTACCGAAACACGTGCAAAAATTGTTTTTTACAAAAAATGCGGTCTGTGATGAAAATAACTTTTGCGTTATTTGAGTTTCACATAAGACAATAGTCTAAATTTTTCTGACCAACATATTTCTTTTCATATAAGGTACATACCCTGCTGTAGCATGGTAAATGTTGGATAAATTTTTAAAAGGACTTAGGAGGTCGGAATGAGGCAGCTGACATCCCGCTTTCCAGTTAGAGTGTTTTAATGAAATAGGATGTTTTCGCATTTCGCCACTGCTTGGCTATTCCTTGATGCCTCGGGAGGTGTCCAATCAGCTGACCCCTTCTGTCAGTCAAATTGTGTCATAAATTTCCTTTTCCCGAAATTAGATTCATTACCTTGGCATCAGCAACTCCATCTAACCGTCTCTTCTTCAGGGTTCTTTTGTAACACCGCATTTCAAAAAATTTCATTCTCTTCCTATCTGAACTATTTACCGTCCACTTTTCACTTTCGTACACTGTTACCATCCGGACAAATAGCCTCAGAAAATTAAATTTAGATTTATATAATTTTTACAAATTCCTCTTTTTTGGCTATGCTTCTCATGCTATAGTAACTCTTCATTTTATATCCTCCCTACTTCGACCATTATCAGTTACCTTGCCACCCAAATAACAAAAATCATTGATTACATTTGGTATCTCATTTCTGAAGCTCGCTCCTTCATCTTCACTTGATTTAATTCTACTACATTCAATTAACCTTGTTTTACATTTTTGTGTGTCGACCTAACGCCTTTTCGATTCTGTTCAATTGCTCTTTCAACTCATTTGTTGTCTGTGGCAGAAAGTTATTATTTCTCTTGTCTAAACTTTAATACCCTTTCAAAATTTCTTCGGAGTTTCCTTTATTTGTTTATTCAGTGTACAGACTGGAGATAGGCTGCAAACCAGTGTCACTCCGTATTCCTTGCTTCCCTTATATGTGCTTTAACACTTATAACTTCAGTGAGATTTCCGAAGAAATTGTAAATAACATTTCACTCCCTGTATTTCATTCCTGCTATTATCAAAGTTTGAAAGAATTTAGTCCAGTCAACAGTGCCAAAAGCGTTCTCTAAATCTGTAAATGCCATAAATGTAAGTTTGCCTTCCATCAACTTCTCTTCTATGATAAATCACAGGATCAGTATTGCATGTTCCTACTTTTCACCGAAACCCAAACTAATGTTCCCCGCGGTCGGCTTCTGGCAGTTTTCTTTCTTCTATAAATAATTCGTGTTAGTATTGAATGATAGAGTAAGAATATCCTTTTACTCCACTTACTGAGCATTAAGATGTGCAAAACAGAACTTTTTTCCCAACATACGTTGACTCCAGGTCACTTAAGTACGGTAAGGTTTCTCCGTGAGAGCTCTTCTTGAGACTTCGAATGTCATTATGTCGCTACTGTAGGGAGATCGCGTTTGAAAGTACCGTGGATCTTTTTACACACGTCTCCTGAGCATCTGGAAGATTTGCGTTTGACATATTGAACGAATTTGGTTCAAAGTTCTGAAGATATAACCGTAAGGGCAAGTCACTTGTTTGAGACAGGAGTCTCATGTCAGATGGCGATATTTTTTTTATAGTAAAAGAAAGAATAGCCACCATCATTTTTAATAGTGTAGTCCTGAAATTTTTAATAATGCCTTAATGACTTCCCAGTAAGCCAATCTGAAAGAGTCCTGAAAAAATTCGAATCTGTAGCTACGACATGCATTAAATTATCAGTTTATCACATTTTTATAATTTTTGTAAGTAAATTACTCTATTTTTTTCATCCTGATTCAATCTATCTACTTCGTTTCAAGCCTCAGAGAAACTAAAATAGTTATTGCGCACAGTCGTCAACCATGTCACAGAAATTTTGACTACTGCAAAGTAACCGCATTGGTTTGGAAAACTGAATAATTTGAACTAAATGGCTCAATGTGTCATATAGACATCTTATCAGCAGAAGAACATTGCTCGTAAATTGTATACATTCCACGGACTGATTGGCAGAAAACTCCCATACCACTGAATTTATCCGGGACTTGTTTTAAATATATGGTCATATAAATTAGACCCACAGTTTTGTGCCTTCATTACACTATGCCACAATATTAATCCAAACATAAAAGCGACTTGCTAATATTATTACTATAATTAGGGCTTTATGTCCTCATAGAACATGACTAATGACATGTCGCAAAAATGTTTGTCAACGCTACAGAAGGACTGTGGTGACGCTGGCTAGTCAGAAGAAGAGCGGGAAGTAACAGGGCAAGATTAGTAGACGAAGGCGAAGAAAGGCAACAGAAACAGAAAGGGATGACAAAAGGATGGGTTGAAACTTCCTGGCAGATTCAAACTGTGTGCCGGACCGAGTCTCAAACTCGGGACCTTTGCCTTCAGCGGGCAAGTCCTCTCGGTATAGCACTTTCCCGCGAAAGGCAAAGGTCCCGAGTCCGAGTCTCGGTCCGGCACACAGTTTTCATCTGCCAGGAAGTTTCATATTAGCGCACACTCCACTGCAGAAAATTATTCATTCTAAAGGGATGGGTTGTTTAAAATGTGACGTAGATGCTGGTTTCCTGTTGAACAGAAGTAAAATACACTCCTGGAAATTGAAATAAGAACACCGTGAATTCATTGTCCCAGGAAGGGGAAACTTTATTGACACATTCCTGGGGTCAGATACATCACATGATCACACTGACAGAACCACAGGCACATAGACACAGGCAACAGAGCATGCACAACGTCGGTACAGTACAGTGTATATTCACCTTTCGCAGCAATGCAGGCTGCTATTCTCCCATGGAGACGATCGCAGAGATGCTGGATGTAGTCCTGTGGAACGGCTTGCCATGCCATTTCCACCTGGCGCCTCAGTTGGACCAGCGTTCGTGCTGGACGTGCAGACCGCGTGAGACGACGCTTCATCCAGTCCCAAACATGCTCAATGGGGGACAGATCCGGAGATCTTGCTGGCCAGGGTAGTTGACTTACACCTTCTAGAGCACGTTGGGTGGCACGGGATACATGCGGACGTGCATTGTCCTGTTGGAACAGCAAGGTCCCTTGCCGGTCTAGGAATAGTAGATCGATGGGTTCGATGACGGTTTGGATGTACCGTGCACCATTCAGTGTCCCCTCGACGATCACCAGTGGTGTACGGCCAGTGTAGGAGATCGCTCCCCACACCATCATGCCGGGTGTTGGCCCTGTGTGCCTCGGTCGTATGCAGTCCTAATTGTGGCGCTCACCTGCACGGCGCCAAACACGCATACGACCATCATTGGCACCAAGGCAGAAGCGACTCTCATCGCTGAAGACGACACGTCTCCATTCGTCCCTCCATTCACGCCTGTCGCGACACCACTGGAGGCGGGCTGCACGATGTTGGGGCGTGAGCGGAAGACGGCCTAACGGTGTGCGGGACCGTAGCCCAGCTTCATGGAGACGGTTGCGAATGGTCCTCGCCGATACCCCAGGAGCAACAGTGTCCCTAATTTGCTGGGAAGTGGCGGTGCGGTCCCCTACGGCACTGCGTAGGATCCTACGGTCTTGGCGTGCATCCGTGCGTCGCTGCGGTCCGGTCCCAGGTCGACGGGCACGTGCACCTTCTGGCGACCATTGGCGACAACATCGATGTACTGTGGAGACCTCACGCCCCACGTGTTGAGCAATTCGGCGGTACGTCCACCCGGCCTCCCGCATGCCCACTATACGCCCTCGCTCAAAGTCCGTCAACTGCACATACGGTTCACGTCCACGCTGTCGCGGCATGCTACCAGTGTTAAAGACTGCGATGGAGCTCCGTATGCCACGGCAAACTGGCTGACACTGACGGCGGCGGTGCACAAATGCTGCGCAGCTAGCGCCATTCGACGGCCAACACCGCGGTTCCTGGTGTGTCCGCTGTGCCGTGCGTGTGATCATTGCTTGTACAGCCCTCTCGCAGTGTCCGGAGCAAGTATGGTGGGTCTGACACACCGGTGTCAATGTGTTCTTTTTTCCATTTCCAGGAGTGTAGGTGGTATATGCAGGAAGAAAAGTTACGCCGATGATAAGAGATCAAGCTTTAATTTCCTCTTGCATGCATAGTTGTTTTGGATAAGGCACACGTTACAGGGTCGTTTGTTTCAGGGTCGTATGACTGAATTGGAGACGTACATGGAAGAATATTAATATTATACAAAGGTTCGCCAAGACAACGAAGCGCATGAGATCTACTAGGGATATGTTTCGTTTCTGAGAATTTAACGTGTCCTTGTACCAAAGATCCCCCAACATTGTATTTATATCCACATATATACTCCGCAAACCAATGTACTGTGAATGTGAGAGTACTTTGTACCACTACTAGTAATTTCCTATCCTGTTCGACTCGCTGATAAATGAGGGAAATCTATTGTCTATATGCCTCCGTGCGAACCCTAATGTCTCGAAGTTTTTCTTCATGTACCTTGGCGGCAGTAGATTCGTTCTGTACTCGACCTCAAGTGCCACTTCTGTAAATATGTTGCGGAAACAGCATCCTCTTCCCTCCAAGGATTAGCGTTTGAGTTCACTAAGCATCCCTTTAATACTTTCGTGCTGATCAAATCCGCCACCAACAATTCTAGTAGCCCGCCTCTGAATTGCTTTCATGTCTTCCTCTAACCCGACCTGGCGGGGAGCCCAAACACTCAACCAGTACTCAAGAATGGATCGCACTAGCGTTCTACAAGCTGTCTCCTCTGTGAGTGCGCTGCACATCCCTAAAAGTTTCCCGATATTACGAAGTCGAGCATTCGCCTGCCCTATTACCAACGTAATGAATGTTCTGTTTCAAATCGTTTTTTAACGTTACGCATAGGTATTTAAGCGAAGTGACCGTGTCAAGCTGCATCTACTAAAGATTTATTCCAACGTTACGGGACTGTATTCTCGTACCCAAGCGCATTAACTTAAATTTTTCTACATTTAGAGCAAGCTGCCATCATTACACCAACTAGAAATTTTGTCTAGATCATTTTGTATATTCCTCCACTCACTCAACGAAGGTACCTTCCCTTACACTACAGCACTATCAGCAAATAGCCCTAAACTGCTGCTCACCCGCTCCGTCAGGTTATTTGTGTACAGAGAGAATAGAAGCGGCCTTGTCACACTGCCGCACGGCGCTCCCGAGGGTACTCGTGTCTCTGATGAAGACGCGAAATCGAGGGCAAAACACTGGGCTCTACTGCTTAAGAAACCTTCACATATCAGAGAAACCAAAGCGTGTCCTGGGACCTTCGTCAGTAATCTGCAAAGGGGATACCTCGTCAAATGTTTTGCGGAACTCTAGGAATATCGAATGTTCCTGCTGACCACCGTCGATCATTTGTAGGATATCTTGCGAGAAAAAGACAAGCTGGGTTTCGCACAAGCGATGCTTTCTGTATCTGTCCTGATATGTGGATAGAAGAGTAATCGAGCTTAGAATGTTCAAGGACTCTGCACGAACAGATGTTAATGATGCTGTTGTTGTTGTCTTCAGTCCTGAGACTGGTTTGAAGCAGCTCTCCATGCTACTCTATCCTGTGCAAGCTGCTTCATCTCCCAGTACTTACTGCAACCTACATCCTTCTGAATCTGCTTAGTGTATTCATCTCTTGGTCTCCCTCTACGATTTTTACCCTCCACGCTGCCCTCCAATGCTAAATTTGTGATCCCTTGATGCCTCAGAACATGTCTTACCAACCGGTCCCTTCTTTTTGTCAAGTTGTGCTACAAACTCCTCTTCTCCCCAATCCTATTCAATACCTCCTCATTAGTTATATGATCTACCCATCTAATCTTTAGCATTCTTCTGTAGCACCACATTTCGAAAGCTTCTATTCTCTTCTTGTCCACACTATTTATCGTCCATGTTTATGTTAATGATATTGGTCTCAAGTTTTGCGGGTCAGATATTTTACCTTTCTTACATACAGCAGTAACCAGCCTTTTTCTCTGTTCGCTTGGGACATTTCGCTGCCGGCCGCGGTGGTCTAGTGGTTGTAGGCGCGCAGTCCGGAACCGCGGGACTGCTACGGTCGCAGGTTCGAATCCTGCCTCGGGCATGGATGTGTGTGATGTCCTTAGGTTAGTTAGGTTTAAGTAGTTCTAAGTTCTAGGGGACTGATGACCACAGAAGTTAAGTCCCATAGTGCTCAAAGCCATTTGAACCATTTTTTTGACATTTCGCTGGACGAGAGGTTCATGATAAATGCAGGCTAAGTAAGGGGACAATGTCGCAAAGTGGTCTCTGTAAAACCGAATTTTGATTTCACCTGCACCTGGCCACTTATTTGTTTTAAACTCTTTTAACTGCTTCTCTGTGCCACTGTGCTAATTTCTATGTCGTCCACGCGGGAGTTTGTACGACGGTGAAACGACGGTACGATCCTCTTACGTGAGTGATTTCTTAAAAGTGAAATTTAAAACTTGAGCTTTTCTATTGCTGTTTTCTATTTCCACCCCAGCCTGGCCGAGGAGTAACTGGATAGAATCTTTCGACCTGATTAGTGATTTTAATTACAACCAGAATTTTCTCGGGTTCTCGGCAAGATCTTTTGCTAAAGTATGACTGTGGAGTTGTTGCATACTTCGGGCATTGCTCTTGCTACGGACACACGAATTTCTACTAACTTTTGCCTGTCAACATTCGCGCGCTCTTTCTTGAACCGAGAGTGCAACAATTACCGTTGTGAAACACTCGTCTGCCGGTGTTGCGCCAATATTCGCCAATGTCCACTACTGCAAATAGCTCGTCTACGATTGCAGATCTTAAGAACACCCTAAAAGTCCTTTGTGGCTTGCTCAGGCAGATCCTCAACGCGGACGAGCATTAATTTCTTACGAGCGTAACGTCCAAACCAAGGACACTGTTGGGCAGGTTGCACAGAGCGTGGAACAGGCTGGTGCTGGCCTTCATTTTCGCCAACACAATATAAAAACGATTTCGTTGTCTTTTTCGTCGAGTTGAAATATTAAAGATCTCTGTTTCCAGTCGTGTGCGTTCGTCGGAATAGCGCGACGTTTCGATGAGTGTCAGTCCCGTCATTTTAAAGTAAAGGGTCGAGACGCCGTTTTGGTTGCCCTTATGCAAGCGCTACAGTGTCTCTCCTGCAAACGCCTGGCACCTACAGCAGTCACTGCGAGAGTGGGCTGTGATAAGTCGGGCAGACGCAACGGCTCGCTGAGCAGACCTGTCTACAGCTGAATGGAGCACGACAGATATTTTCGCCTAGGGCAGAAATAAAAATACGCGATCACTAAGCAAGCTGAAGGCTGAGGCGTTGGGCCGTTGGATTTTCTGGAGCCATCTAAATTATGACTAATGATGTCTCCGTAAACGGAAGAGGTGCCTACCAACGAAGTTCTGCGTTGGACCCTCTTTCTCAAATACAGGACGAATACAGTGTGGGTAATTTTCACGCTGTGAGCTACGTTATCTTAAGACACACGCACACACACACACACACACACACACACACACACACACACATACATACACACGTAAACACACTGATGAGCCAATGCATTACTATCACATGCATTATAGCTTGTTTGTCCGTCTTTGGAACGAAATACAAAACTGATTCTGCCTATCACGGATCGGAAAGTTTGTTGGTAGGTTTGTGGACGTATGTGCATTAGATGTCTACGCACAGATCATGTAATTCGCATAAATAATGGGCCACTGATATGCGTACGCTTTGATGGCTACCGATAGCGGCCCAGATGGGTTCTATAGGTTTTATATCACGCGAATCTGATCGCCGAGACATCAGAGTGAGTTCACTATAATGCCGCTCAAGCCGCTGGATCACGGTTCTAGCTTAGAGACACGGACAATCAGACTGCTGAAAGGAGACATCGCCGTCGGGGAAGGCATCAGACACGAAGGGATGCAGGTGATTCGCAGCTGTCAACGTATCTTCGATTACTTGCACAGGTCCCACGTAAGCGCAGGAGAACGTCTCACACAGCACGATTCTGCTACCACCAGCCCGCGTCCGTGGCGTGCTGCACGTTTAGAGCCGCCGTCCACCTCGATGACGGAGTTTGTGGAGACGACCATTGACCGAGTGAAGGAGAAATGTGACACGCCTGAAGAGCCGAGACGTTCCACTGATCGACAGTCTGACCTCGACAGTCCCGTGAGCGCTGCAATCGTAATTGACGATGTCGTTGGGTCACTACTTTTCGACTATTTCGGCGCATCGCGGGTTTAGAGCCACTTACAAGTGAAACAAAATCAGAATGTGACTGGTTGCTGCTGCTGCGTATCAGCAACATGTCGACCTCGAATATATTCATCTAGTGGAAATATAGACCTTAAAATGATAAGCAAACTAAAGAAAGAAAAGTTCACAATTTGATACGTGCAACGGCGGTACACTACAGTATCATTTAGGTCAACAGCAACTGAGTGCGTATGAACGACGATTTCTCGTTTCCTATGGCACATGGGCACAACATCTGTGGGTAGAGACGCGGCTACCAAAGCCCGCGGCGAGCCTCTGCTCTGGCTGTCACCGGAAAACTGGACGGGCCTGCTAAACGGCCCAGCAGTGAAAACGCTTTAATTGAGCACAGTTTAATTTTGGCCGCCCGCACGCCCGCATCTCTGTAGCGCCGTATCTTCTCCTGACCGCAAAAAACACCCGCAACTGGGTTCGTTTCACGAGCGCCGCAGGTAATCACATTTGCAAATGAACGCCAGACTGCCGCTGTAGAATAAATACTAACAGGACGTGGGAGGGTCTGACGGGAGATACTCGACGCGTTATTATTTTGAACTAACTCCTTGCACCTAATTTATATATCGCCATCGTGCCTCAAACCTGATTCTACACGGTGCATTTACGTTAATACGATCACCACCAATGTTTGACGTTAACGTGCAATAACCACTCACAGGCAGTGGAGGGTGCCTATAAGGTGTAGGCGGGACTCTGAAAACAGTGCAGTCGGTGTTGCAATTCAGGAACGGAGCGATTTATCTGACGTCCACGTGGGCGCGTTCGTTTGGTACCGGGCCAAGGGCGAAGCATTTCCGAAACTGTTAAGTTTGTAATAGTATTCACTTGCCGCCGTGATAAAAGTGCACCGTGCGTGGCAAGATGGCGCTATCCAAAACCGCCACGTCAACTGTGATGCACCACGGGCCATAGAAAACAGGGGAGAGCGATGGCGTCGGAAATGTGCAGCCCATTACCTGACGAGCAACTGACCACCTAGAAGAACCGTGGGCAAAGTTGCTGACTGCGGTCCTCCGCAGCAAGTGCCTACTCTACGCATCCATGTTGGCCAATGTTCACGGGCGAGGCGGGCAGAAATTTGCACGCCAGTAGTGCGACTAGGCGTCCACTAGGTAGACTCGTCGGAGGAATCACGTTGCGTGCTGCGCAGGACAGACGTCTGAAAGCAAACACTGCAAGCGTCCAGGCAGGGGCCATTCCCTGGACGATTTCGTCATTCTGCAAGGAACGACGGATCAACGCAAGTATGCGTATACTCTTGGGAGCCGTGTCCATCCCTAGATGCAGTCTGCTCTGCTGGCAGATACCACTGCGCAAGGAAAAACAGTGAAACGTGTCACACAGCTCCTAGTGTACGTGCGTCGTTCTAAAAGCGCCAGGATGAGTTTGCCGAACTCCCCTGCCACCAAATTCCCCAGATTTAAACTCAGTCGAATATCCGTGCGACCATCGCAATTGGGCTGTTACTGCCGTGGATCTTCAGCCGAGAAACTTAACCTGAGTCGGCCACCGCACTGGAGCCGGCATGGTTGCACTTCCCTGTCGGTACCTTCCGGAACCCAAACGAATCTCTTCCTGTACGTTTCGCAGCGGTACGCGCTGCAAAAGCTGGTTATTCAGGATTTTCACAGATGATGACATCGATGACATTGAACAGAGTATTTTTACCAGCACGAAAGACAATATTGCAACTATATACATAAAATATGTATACGTATAAAATTCGAGTTCGCTGCTGCATGGGAAATAGCTAAACAGCATAAGGGTTAACAATGAGCGTGTTAGCTGTTTGACCAAAATTCTTGCACCACTTCTTTTTCAAAGTTCATATTGCATGCACGAAACCCATTCCATAAAGTTCGGGTACGCCCATGATTGGGCGGTAATTGACCAACGTATGGGCGTTGAAACACCAGAGCGAGTATTTTCCAAGGAATTGGTTCAAATGGCTCTAAGCACTACGGGACTTAACATCTGAGGTCATCAGTCCCCCAGAACTTAGAACTATTTAAACCTAACTAACCTAAGGGCATCACACACATCCGTGCCTGAGGCAGGATTCGAACCTGCGACCGTAGCAGTCGCGCGGTTCCAGAGTGTAGCGCCTAGAACCGCTCGGCCACTCTGGCCGGCTCCAAGGAATTACTCACATTTGGAGCAATACATTTTCAAACGGAGACTGGAGTGCAGCCTAAACAAATGAGACGTCATACGGTTTCACCAACTTTACGTTTGGACCAACTTGAAAGTTACGTTCATTTCGAGAAGACAGTTCCTTCCTGCAACTGAAAAAAGAGTATTTCCTCCCCTTTCATCATCACTCACATGCTTTCTTCATTCAAGATGTGATGCTCGATACTATCTACCTTTGTAAGCTTTTGTCCACTGGTTCGTAAGCGTATTAGCTGTAGCCGACCGCGGGATGGCGTGGGGCGGCTTCTTTGTTAGGACGCCGAATCACTGAGGAGCGAGACTGTGTGGCAGGCCGATGAGCCCCAGGAAAAAGCGGCTGTCAGCGTTAACACTAGATCCAACTTACAAAATTATTTCTGCAGCATGACCCTGCCTGTATTGTGCATTACCGCTGCGCCGGCAAGTTACGTCGGACGAAGCTTGTCCATCTCGCAATAATTTGACACGCTCGTGGTCGTAAGCAAAAAATTTTAAAAAATTCGTTAATAGTTATCTTTTATTTTAAAAAATCCTTCTTAAATAGTTATTTAAGAAGAAGGAGGGCCCAGAACATGAAAATATGATTTAGCACATTCTCAGCAGTACTAACGCATTTTCCGTAATGTGTAAACAGGGGAGGGGTGCGGGGTACTTTATGACCATTAAAAAAGTGTAAAAAATACAGATTTCGATAATTAGCGTTGAGTTTTATTCATAACATACTTTTTAAAGATATATAAATGTGTAAGAAGTGTCCTGAACTTGAAAATAAGAATGCATAATTTGTTAAGTTACACTCACTACGAAGACTTAAGTTTTTAGGATTATATTTAACTCAAAAATCTGCTATGAGAAATCATTAGAATCAAAAATATATTTTTTACAATTTTAAACCGGGAAGTTCGTGGCTAGATTACAAACTTTTCAAGAGGTGGACATTAAGTGTCCTTGCCCCTCGCTTAGCACTGTGATGGTTTGCCCCTAAACATCGACAAGCCGCGATTTCCGGCCAGCAACAGCTAATCCAATGTTCCAACTTACCTTCTCACAAATTCTCCCTCCAACCTGGTAGCGGTGCTACACAGCGCACTGAGGTCTTTGAGACTAGTCACGCAGCAAGCTGATTATCTCTGCTGATTTCTTCGGCCTGCAGCTCTAAGCACAAAGTGTAGCGAGCCACTTATTTGTTTCTGGAGTTTTGTCGAGCACAGATTGCCTACGTGAATAATCGCAGAGCGCCAGGGTGTCGCAAATTCCGCGCACAAAGCTTATTCTGTAAGAAAGGGGAAAATTTCCAAGTTCATCAGAGCACTCAGGTTTTAAGCGCTCTCCTGTTTAGCAGGAAGCTCACGTAGAAGCAAGTAGCTTTTACATATCTTATGTGGAAGCAGTTTTTGTAAAGCTTATATTCTCTTCCTCCGTCGGCACTTTATTTCCGAAGGTAGATCGAACACTTGGCCCGGTGACCTGAGCCTCTCATTTCACTCACCAACTGCCTTTGTAAAACTGATGTGCACGTCGCCGACCGTGGCACAGCCGAAGCAGCCGCTTCGAGCTCACTTTATCTATTTGGGAACACGTTTTGCCGTACACAGCAAGGCCGTACCGGCTCTGCAATGCCGTGGTGGTGATACAGGGTACCTATAAAGAAGAGAAATTTCGAGATGCGTTCAATAGGTAACGCAACACTTTTTTTTTTTTTTTTTTTGTCTGCCAGTTTCGGTTGAGGAAACGTGGAATTTATTGTGGTACATCGTGGAATATTGCCACTTCAGCCCCTATCGTTTCACGAGGTTCCGATAGGTGGCGGCGGTATTTGTAGTCTTCAAAACGGCGTCTGTAACGGAGGTGCGTTCAAAGCAGAGAGCTGTCACTGAGTTTCTTTTGGCAGAAAAGCAGAGTATCGCAGACATTCACTCGCGCTTGCATGACGTCTACGAAGACCTGCCAGTGAGTAAACGCGCGACGAGGTGTTGGGCGTGTCAGCCGTCGTCGCCCTACCACGGCCGCTCACAGCCGTCGACTCCGGACAGCTGGCGCCACGCCTGGACGCGTGCGTCGCCAGTGCTACCACGGCCGCCCACCAGCGCCGGCTTCCTCGCCGCCCAGCAGGACACCGTGGAGGCCGACAGAGGACCGCCTGCGTGCAGTCGGAGTCCCCTGCGCATTACGCCGCTCATCGCCTCAACATTTGTCAGACATCGTCTCAGGCGCTGAAACGTGGATCCGTCATGCCGACTGGCACCGCGCCACCTCTGGTCAGCGCCGCACCCTCAGCCAGTACAGTCACAACGGGGGGCTCCTGGGAGTCTGAACGGGGTATTTTGTTCGACGTCCTCTCTCCTGGTGCGACGGTCAACTCTGAAGTGTATTGTGTTACCCTCTGGAAAGTGAAGAAACGACTTCGGCGTGTTCGTCGAACGAACTTCTCCTGCTCCACAAGTCTTCACACCCGAGAGGAGCTCACAAAACTTGACTGCGTTGTTCTTCCACATCCAGCACACAGCCCTGATATCGCTCCGTCTGACTGCACTGTGTTCGCCCCAGTGAGCGATGCACTCCGCGGGAAGCAGCACGTGACCTACAGGGAGGCTTTGATGCAGCACGACGTTCAAGTGGAGGTCTGCCAGCAGAGTGGCACCGTGTGTGGCTATACAGCCTCTCCCAATAAGGTGGCCTAAAGCGGTTGCATTGAACGCAGAACATATTGAGAAATAGAGTATTGTAGTCAAAGGAATGCGGAATAATATGTCGCACTGTAATCCCGAATAAAACAAACTGCTTTCAGAAAAGAACTGTTGCATCACTTAGTGAATCCCGTTAGAATTAGATCTCAACATCCTGAAGGAGGTGGCTCCTAGTTTTGGATCGGCAGCAGTCCGTAAAACTCGTTTCGTTTCCAGCCGCTGCCAACATTGACGGTGTAACAGTGCAGTACCTGTGCGTTCCGTTGCTGACACCAACTGACTGTCGTGCTGTGCCACGTGAAGCCTTTAAGCACGTGTGTGGCCAGAGTGCTGCTCGATGCCCCCCGGTCCGGTCTGTAGAGTCTGCTTCCTGCGCTCACGATATCCCCATAAGAATTCGTTCAGGACGCCGCGAACGTCCTGCAGGTGTTTCTCCCACGCTAGCGGCACCAAAGCCACCAATCCGATAAATGCTCCTTTCGGTTCTTGCAGAAGAAAAGGAAGAAGAGACGGAAGCAGTCGCTAACTTGGACAGGGACCGGCTGAAGCGCGCGTCGCAGCCTGCACTCAATTATTCGCCGGCGCGGCGCTGGGAATCGCATCAGCGCTCTTTCTGCGCGGCGCGGCGCGGCGCGGCCCGCCTCGCGGCTAATTGCCAATCTGCCTTCTGCAGCGCTGCAGCAGACGAGCGGCGCGCTGTTGCCGTGGCGACGGCGAGGGGCCGACACGCGTCAGCAGTCGTACACTTCTCAGGCCCCCCGTACGCTATCTAAAGATCTCCTCCTAACCGCTACTTCTGGTCCCCCTAAACCTTCAATCTGAAACGTGAGGTGCATATACAACGAAGTGACAGAACTCATTGGATACCTCTTAATACCGTGTCGGACGTTCTTTAGCAGGACGCAGTGCAGAAAATCGACGTGGCACAGACTCCACAAGTCGTTGGAAGTCCACTGCAGAAAGATTTGCCCATGTTGCCTCTTTAGTCATCTATAAATGCGAAAGTGTTACCGATGAAGGATTTTGTATTTGAACTGATCCCTCAATTATGTTTCATAAATGTTCGACCGCATTCGTGTCGGCTGATATGAGTGGCCAAATCATTCGCTCGAATTTTCTTCAGACCAACTGCGAACAGCTGGGCCAGTGACATGGCGCATCACCATCGATAAAAGACTCCTCGTTGCTTCGGAACATCGAGTCCATAAATGACTGCAAACGGTCTCCAAGTAGCCAAACACAACTACTGTCAGTCAGTAATCAGTCAGACCAGATGACCCAGTCCATTCCATGCAAACACAGCCCACAACATTATGGAGCCGCAACTAGCTTGCAAAGCGTCTTCTTGACAACTTGGGTCTACGGCTTTGCAGGTTCTGTGCAACAATCGAACTTACCGTCAACTCTTACCAACTGAAATCGGGACTTATCTGTCCACAGCAGGCGTTTTGTACAATTATAACTGTGTGCTTAAATAATGGAATTGTATTAAATGTGTTTGTTTATATATGTATTGTATAATATAAAGGACACAGTGATTCCCCTCCGCTACGGAAATGGTGTGGCGCGAGCTAAAGGGTGGAATTGGCGCTCAGGCTGAGCGGGATACGAGAGAGCACAGTAGGCAGTCAGGGGCAGCAGTTGTGGAGTCGACACCGCGGGTGCCGGCTGAGGCGTTCCGTATGTCTGAACGGCCTCGGATGTGGTTACTGCTATAAAAGGAGGCTCTCGCTTCGGGAATAGCTCCAAAACTAATATTTACGTCGGCAAGAAGAAATTAAATAGAGCAATAATCCGCCAGAGGAGAGACCAAGTAGCCGCCGTGTACTCGCCAGCGCTATTGCGTCACCGCTCCAACAACTTAAGGAGGGTAGAACTGTGTATCACTATGAACGTGTGTGTTTTCGTGTGGTAAATTTTGCAATAATAATCCAAGTGTTTCAAAAACTGGTATTTGAACCATGAAATTTTCCTCTTCAATCAACCAAGCAGGGTCCTTTCCTCAATGTATTTATGGCTGTGTATCCTGTTTGTGAAAGACTGATATTAAGCTATTTTACTTTACGTTGAATTTATGTAAAAGCTCCAATTTACTTTGAATCACTTCTAATTTGCAAGTGTCGTTGTTTAGTGTTGAACAGCATAAAATTGGTTAGCGAAAATCACTTGCTTCACAAGTGATGTTCTAAAGCATTTGGTTTTGATGCTATCTAAAGTTGAACTTTTACTTCAAGATATTTCTGAAGCTGTAGAGAGTATTGTCAGTACAAATAATATTAAAACTTTGCAAGATAAATGATCTTATGTGGGGCAGTAATTCAGCAGTTATTATAATGAAAATAGTTTCTGAAAAGTATGTATAATCTGCTCATAAAAGTAGGGAGAGTTTGTGCTCCCCCCCCCCCATTTCAATCTTTCCTATCAGGAAAAAGCCAAACTGGATAGAGTTTTTCCTAGGTAAAGAAATCTGAAGTATCTATCTTAAAAAGAGTCTATATAAAAAGGGTATGTACTGTGTTATTTCATCTTATTTGTGCAGTATATATGTGTGTTAGTCAAACTTTAATTCTTATCCGGTGCCATTTAGTCTCGTGTATGCCTCTGGGAACAATTCCTGTGCTAAATTATTGAAAGGTACAAGTGAAGACTGTGCTTAACAGGGATAAAGTTTTTTTTTAATTCTGTAATTGCTTGTTTATGCTATTTATAATTGCCGCTATTCACTGCGTAGTTCGTCTGGTTATTTATGGGTGTTCATTGCACTTTAATGAGAAAGAATGAAAGTTCTTTTTGTAAGAGTAAAGGTAGATTCATTCAAAATAATGTTTTCACATTATTATGTCTAATTAGGCTGGCGACCGATTTATTATTTCATACACAAGAACTCTGTTACTGTAACTTCTTACAAAATTTTAATCTTTTTGGTATCTACTAACTGCTACCATTACGAAATTCACGTTCGGTTGCCTCGGTCTGTTAGGTAACACACGGTCAAAACTTTCAAAATCCTCCCAGAGGGCATCACTTTTGGTTAATTTATGCTATATTTGGTAAATGCGCTGCTAGACTGTTGTACTTGGCTTCTTTGTGACAGGTTAGAAAATTCCGTTATCTGGAAACAGTGTAACACACGCACGCACGCGCAACGCGTGTTAGTGTTATAAGCCTAATGTCGCTTTGGTTGCATTCGGATGTGAGTACTGCAGAAGAAGAACATGCGACTGACTCCCCAGACTTTCTATCAACTATATGTCGGATACGCTTACGAAAAGAGCATATGTTCATCTGAAGTGTTCTGTTCAGACTCACCAATGTGATCACCTCTCCAACCGTGTAACTTTCCTCATGACTCACCCTGTATAGGTATCCCAATCAATGCTGTTCTTACGTCTATGTCCTATGTTTTACTTCGCAGTCCTAAAGAGCATAGCAAATAATTAATAAACGACTGAGAGTACCCACCTGATTCTTTTTCTATTTAAAATAGGTAGTCCGTCTTCAGGGCAAAATATCCGGCTAAATGTGATGTAGAGTCCGGCCTTTCTGTTCTCGGATCTGGCAAACCTACACCTGGGGAGTCTTATACGACCAGCAGAGGATCACCGCTCGGTGTCGGGAATTACAGTTGAACGTCAACGTAAATGGACGTAAATTGTCGGCATCTTATGATAACACGATTGCCGAACAGTCACTGGAAGCAGTCACATTCTTTAAATATCTGGGAGCAGCGTACGCAGCGATTTTAACTTGAACGACGTCATAAAGCTAATCACAGGTATGGCAGATGATAGATTCATTGGAAGAATCCTAAGGAGATGCAGTCAATCCTCAGGTTACAAAACCATCCGTCGACCAATAACTAAATATTGCTCGGCAGGCGTGGATACGTAGCAGATAGGGTCAGCAGATTAAATACAGAACATCCAAAGAAAAGCAGTGCGTTTTGTTTCTGGTTCATTTAGCGCGAAAGCGTCGCGGGTATTCTCAGCCAACTCTAACGGCAGACGCTGCAAGATAAGGTTTGTGCATGATGGCGTGGGTTATTGCTAAATTTTCCGAGAGCGTACATTCCTAGTAGAGAAACCGATACATTGCTCTCTTCTGATTGTACGTCGCGAAAAGGCCATGAAATTAAAATCAGAGTGCCTATAGCTCTCAGGTTTACCAACAATCGTTTTTTCTGCGGAGTATTTACGAATGCGACAGGAAAATGGGGAAGTCACAGCTGTAGAGAAAGTGTTCTCCACCACACACCATAAGATCTGAACTTCACCGAGCACCGCACACAGGGTGTTAGGTACTCGGAAAACTGGTGTGGAAGTGGCGAGGAATACGATAAGCCAATCTCCACACTTAGCAGTGGTTTAATATAATTCTAAATAACATCGCTTCCTAATAATGTCAGGCACTATCTTGTATAAGAACTGGAATGGCGAATGTTAGGTATCACAGGCCGGAGCCATTCATATTACTGTTTAATGTACGGAACGTCAGAGGAATCACCTAGCTTCAGTGCTTGTAGCTTTAAAGTACAATTAATCAATTGTTGATCGTCACCCCTACCTTTTGTATTTCGATGAGTGAGAGTCAACAGAAGAGAAACGTGAGGTTTCATCACACACTTTTCTTTTCTTTCTTTTTTTACAGCAGGATAACTTCTAAAATCCAAGATAAATATACTTGACGCTTACGAGACTAGAACACTTCTTTATTCTTCGGAATTTTAACTTTTTATTCGGTTGCTTGATAAAAAATTCCCCGCGGTGGTGGAATATCAACAAAAGGCATTCAGATGCTGATTTATAGTCCCAATACGTCCTCTGTGCCGGTAAAATAGTTTTACCTAGAGCTTTCTATTTAGACCCCATGAAAATTGTGCTTTACACAAGCAGAATTATATAGAGATTCCGAAACTGTATTTTGGATATTACCACCTGGTATCAAGGTTACCTATTCTATTTCGATAGATTTTGAGACAACCGTCAGAGCTCCCTGGGCTGCCTGTCAGTAGAGATACACTCCTGGAAATTGAAATAAGAACACCGTGAATTCATTGTCCCAGGAAGGGGAAACTTTATTGACACATTCCTGGGGTCAGATACATCACATGATCACACTGACAGAACCACAGGAACATAGACACAGGCAACAGAGCATGCACAATGTCGGCACTAGTACAGTGTATATCCACCTTTCGCAGCAATGTAGGCTGCTATTCTCCCATGGAGACGATCGTAGAGATGCTGGATGTAGTCCTGTGGAACGGCTTGCCATGCCATTTCCACCTGGCGCCTCAGTTGGATCAGCGTTCGTGCTGGACGTGCAGACCGCGTGAGACGACGCTTCATCCAGTCCCAAACATGCTCAATGGGGGACAGATCCGGAGATCTTGCTGGCCAGGGTAGTTGACTTACACCTTCTAGAGCACGTTGGGTGGCACGGGATACATGCGGACGTGCATTGTCCTGTTGGAACAGCAAGTTCCCTTGCCGGTCTAGGAATGGTAGATCGATGGGTTCGATGACGGTTTGGATGTACCGTGCACTATTCAGTGTCCCCTCGACGATCACCAGTGGTGTACGGCCAGTGTAGGAGATCGCTCCCCAGACCATGATGCCGGGTGTTGGCCCTGTGTGCCTCGGTCGTATGCAGTCCTGATTGTGGCGCTCACCTGCACGGCGCCAAACACGCATACGACCATCATTGGCACCAAGGCAGAAGCGACTCTCATCGCTGAAGACGACACGTCTCCATTCGTCCCTCCATTCACGCCTGTCGCGACACCACTGGAGGCGGGCTGCACGATGTTGGGGCGTGAGCGGAAGACGGCCTAACGGTGTGCGGGACCGTAGACCAGCTTCATGGAGACGGTTGCGAATGGTCCTCGCCGATACCCCAGGAGCAACAGTGTCCCTAATTTGCTGGGAAGTGGCGGTGCGGTCCCCTACGGCACTGCGTAGGATCGTACGGTCTTGGCGTGCATCCGTGCGTCGCTGCGGTCCGGTCCCAGGTCGACGGGCACGTGCACCTTCTGGCGACCATTGGCGACAACATCGATGTACTGTGGAGACCTCACGCCCCACGTGTTGAGCAATTCGGCGGTACGTCCACCCGGCCTCCCGCATGCCCACTATACGCCCTCGCTCAAAGTCCGTCAACTGCACATACGGTTCACGTCCACGCTGTCGCGGCATGCTACCAGTGTTAAAGACTGCGATGGAGCTCCGTATGCCACGGCAAACTGCCTGACACTGACGGCGGCGGTGCACAAATGCTGCGCAGCTAGCGCCATTCGACGGCCAACACCGCGGTTCCTGGTGTGTCCGCTGTGCCGTGCGTGTGATCATTGCTTGTACAGCCCTCTCGCAGTGTCCGGAGCAAGTATGGTGGGTCTGACACACCGGTGTCAATGTGTTCTTTTTTCCATTTCCAGGAGTGTAGCTTCACCTTTAGAGCACCTGCAGGCGCTCTCCGACACAGTGGACACCGCATTTTGTGTAATACAAAGACGTTGTGTGTAGCAATGTATAGTCACTCATCTAAGACACAGTGCCTTGTCCGAATTCTTTGTCGTGATTTGCCCGAGATACCAGATACAATACTACACATGGGTCAGCTGGCGCACCACAGAGTGAGTGCGTGTGCGTAACGGGTCACTAAACCGTACACCAACCTGTGACATATCTTCTGCCTCTTTCAGTATAAAGCAATGTCAAATAGCAATAGTAGTAGTTCACAATTATAATTTTAAGTTTACGATTTTAGTAACTGTTGAAAGTTATTTGAAATACGAAATTTTCCATATTGCGTAAAGAATAGCTTCCTGATGAAATGGTACGTCGTTGGGTGCACATAATAGGAGAAGCCTAAGTAAATGCCCCTAATGATAAATTTTCATGATCCGGAATTTAACGAAATGTATGCTATTGGAAATAGGGAAATCGTTTTTTTTTTTTATTTCAAATGTTTTTACATAATTTTTTCTCTTTCTCTTAAGAGTATACAAGCCTCATGTGACAAGTATGTGCAGAAGACCGAACGAAGAGTGTATTTCTAGAAGTAACGGTGAAATTTTAAGTGATCAAGTACATGTGACCATGCACCTAATACTGTCCAATCATGCAGTGGATTGCGTATACAACATAAAATGCTTAATGTCAAAAGAGCTGATATTTATATCGAGAAACTAATGTTTATTCCATTCCGTAAAACATGTAAAGAAATTGATACTCAGAATTTGTCTGTTACTTTTAGAGAATACATACATGCATTAGAAGATACGATATGTCATGCGGGTAAAATAACTAGTAATGGCAGAGCAGCTGCTTGTGTAAACTGTGTACATCACAACACGTAATCATCATCGTAATATCGTACAGTCCCTTTCCGCTTACTCTGGTCTGATTCGCTGAAAATAACCTCTAAACTGAACTTTCAATCGTCTGAACACCACCCTCTACCCACTCCCTCACAGGTATTCTTTCGACATTCAACATGCTCTCAATGTGTAAATATAAGGTCTCTGTGGCATACATACCATCACATCATACTCCATTCCACGTCATCTGAAATTCCGTTTGATCGCACTTTGTTCACTAGCTGGTAATACAGAGCTGCATGAAATGCACCCCGGAAGCCAAGGAAGACCGAATCAGAATCATCACGGGAATTTACTGCCTCCTGGGTGTCGTAGGCAGACACGAACGACTGGAATTCACCCGATCGTTGTTTGTGGGACCCATTTTGATTTCCACTGAGGAGATTTTCGGTCTCCTGAAATGTCTGAGCAAGCGACTGTAGCACCTAATCTAAAATTCTGCAGCAGGGTTACGTGGGCGATATAGGCGTGGTGATGAGTGCGTCTGTGCGGCGACCTTCCTTCATAGCGGGATTGACCTGTACATTTTTGTAGTCACTGACACCCTTAGCTCCTCCTGCAACCTGCGGTAGACTGCTGCGAGAAAAGGGGCAAGTTGTTTCCTATACTCTATCTAGAAGTGTGTTGACATCCAATAAAGTCCACACGCATTTGAACGACTTTATTCGATATCTATTCTGCGATCACTTATTTCGTTATTTATCATTTTGGCTTTCGAATGACGATTAAAGGGAGGAATCGTAGTAAGTTTTTATTCGGTGTAAAAATTTTGGAAATCGGAATTCAGTTTTCACAACTGTTATTCTCAGTTTCAATGTCATTATGGTCACAGAGTGTCTGAATTTACTGATTTAACACAAGACCACAACGTCTAAAGATGTTCTGTGATGTCGTAGACAGAATGATTCTTCCAGTTCGTTGAGCATCGGACTCTGGCTCTCGTTACACTTATTTTGGCTTCAGTTTCTGTTTGCCTACGAGGCTTCAACTACGTTTTGATTTGCAGTGATGTTATCTTTGATTTCGGGACAGCTACACCGAGACAACATGTGCGCAACATGTGATATGCGGCTGCGCCGTACGGTACACGGAGCAATTGGACCAAAGTGACCCAGACTCTGTGTAACACGCCGCGCTTGGCAAGTCGTTGCCAGACCGGTGCGCCACCTGTCCACAAGAAACGAATGGTGGCACCTTGTCGCCAGCTGCCCGTCGGCATGCGAGTGCAGCGGATGATTTAGAAAGTGGCTTCATTACTTGACGATTACTATAATTCACGTGAGTGGTGGGACATTATAAAAGCGTCTCTGAAGGTGCTAGATTAAGAGACGATACGCTGGGGTGTGTCGCCAAGAAATGTGGTTGTAGTGAATTGGAAAATAAGATTAAAATCCCGAAAATTAACGACAGCATGCCATCGCTAACGTAAATATTGTCAGCGGCCGAAGCAAAGTGGTACATCTCTTGAGAAAGGAGGAAAATGTCTGCATGTGACCTACTATATACGTAGAAACTTCGGAAAGTAAATTATACGCGTCGTACTAACCTAACACCATTGTGCAACAAGTGTGGTGCATTGTCAGAAGTGAGTGTCCGGCAGACACAGTTGTACTATGATAGAGATAACAGGGGCTTCACAGTGACGGAGTGAAATAGCACAGTAACTTGAAACGTACTCCAAAGTTGAAATAC
Source organism: Schistocerca americana (assembly GCF_021461395.2). Lineage (NCBI taxonomy): Eukaryota > Metazoa > Arthropoda > Insecta > Orthoptera > Acrididae > Schistocerca > Schistocerca americana. The sequence continues at coordinate 38,151,468 of NC_060125.1, forward strand.
GTGGCTCAAATCGACTAAATTCCTCACAGATTCACTGTGAAATTCTAGCGGTATCTGCGCCAACTGCAGACTACTCGTAGTAAAATGGTGCCAACAATTTGACCAAAGGCCGCGCAGACGGGAAGTCAAGATCTAGCTCCTAGCGATTTGCATCTTTTCGGTAAGCTCAAAGAACATTAGTATGAATGAGATTTTCCAACGATGAGACGCCACACAGCGTTTCTCAAGTCGCTACGAACCAAGCTGCGGATTTCTATCGTCAATGAAGTGAACAATGGGTAGAATGTTTGGACAATTGTTTGCAGAGACTTAACGACTATGTTGAAAAATAGTATCATGTACGTATACTACTTTGAAGGGAAGTGCAGAATTGGAGAGTTACTTGGTCTCCCATAATTATACGTAACTTACTTTCTGCAGTCACATCGTACAAGGCGGCATAACGGAATATAAGTTTACACAACATAATAAAGCGTGGAATATGGTATCGTGTTAAATTTCAGATGTGATGTTAGGCCCTAATCCATGCATTACGTCAAAAATCAAAATGATCCTCATGGAATCATCAAAAACAGATGTGTTACCTCCCCCTGTGTGTGTGTATAGTCCATGAGACATTTGTTTCCGAGTTGTGGAACATCAGATCAATGAAGGGTAATTGTCACCTGCAGGTAAATATCTAAGTTACTGCAATCTGACATTGGTCTGAATTGTCTCACAAGAACTGGCGTCAATTTCCTTATGATTTCCAGGATCTTATCCACCAAGTACCTAATAACATCTGAACCTGTTGGTGTAAAATATTTTGATGTAGGTCTGTTGTCACTATCGTTTTCTGGAAAATAATTGCATGGTTTGTAGATCTTATATATAATTAAATTTTCCTTGAGACCTTTGAGTCTCATCATTACCTACGGTAGTGACAGAAGCACACGAAATGAATTGAAATTCGTGCCATGACCAGGACTTGCACCCAGATACCCTTTCATACTAGGCAGGTATGTTGGGCGCTATACCACTGCTGCGGTATAATTAATACAGCAGCACGGACTAGCCTCGTCCGACGGCGTCCCTAACAAGAACTTTCCATCTTGAGCTTACCCTCCTCAGATCGCCAGCACTGCCGAGGCTCTCCGGTACTGAAATAAAATGGAATAGAACGAGTGACAGTCCAAGGAGGGAAAAATAAGCTCAGTATGTGAAGTTTCTTTTACGGAGGACATTGCATTAAGGCAATCTGCGCACCAGTGTTACCTATGCTGGTGTAGTGGCTCATACACCTGCCTAGTAAGCTGCCGGCACGGTTCCTTAGCGTCTTCGGCCAGAGGGTTTAACTACCCTCTGCAATAAAAAAAACTGAATAAACGGATCAACGAACAACCTGAACGAGTGTCATTGGACGTCCGCCACGAACAAATTCAACGAGCAATGTAGAACAAAATGAAATGATAAAAAAAATTAAGCAAGGAGGCCTGGGTTCAAGTCACGACCATAACACAAATTTTAATTCGTTCCCTGAGCTTCCATCATTATCGTAGATGAAGAGGAGGGGCAAGTGTCTCAAGGAAAATTTAATTACATCAGATCTATAGATGACCTACGCATTAGGTACAGACCGGATTTCCCCATTATGGCCAATGCTGGGGCGCTATTCCAGTATCAGAGTGCCTTGGCAACAGTGATGGCTTAAGGAGGGGAAAATAAGCTCAAGATGTGAACTGAAGACTATGTTGGGTGGCACTTTTCAACTAGTGGATTAATGGCTAAGACGCCTCCTTAGTAATTAAGGGGACGCAGATTCAAGTCCTGGCCAGGATACAAACTTTAATTCATTTCTTGAGTCACTATTCTTATCTAAATTGCATGATTGTTGACCTCCAACAAATAAATATCTAACAGATTTAACTTTCTGTCTAGAATACATATATTTATAGAATTATGACAAGTTTCTGTTCGATCAAACCATCTTAGGATCTGCACATATTGGCTATAGCAGTAACCAGTCAGCATCTGAAAGTAAACAGAGTGAGGCGCCAAAAGTGATCGGATAGTGATATGCACATATACGGATGGCGGTAGTATGGTGTACACGAGATATAAAAGGGCAGTGCATTGGCGGAGCTGTCACCTGTACTCAGCTGAGTCACATAAAGATCTGCAACATGGTCATGACTGCACCATGGGAATTAACAGACTTTGAGTACAGAACGGTAGTTGGAGCTAGGTGCTTGTGACATACATTTCAGAAATCGTTAGAGAATTCAATATTCCACGGTCCACAGTGCCAAGAATGTGCAGAGAATACTAAGTTTCAGAAATTAGTGCTCATCGCAGACAACGCAGTGTCTGACGTCCTTCACTTTACGACCGAGAGCAGCAGCGTTAATGTACAGTTGTCAGTGCTAACAGACAAGCAACACTGAGTGAAAGCCGGCCGAAGTGGCCGTGCGGTTAAGGGCGCTGCAGTCTGGAACCGCAGGACCGCTACGGTCGCAGGTTCGAATCCTGCCTCGGGCATGGATGTGTGTGATGTCCTTAGGTTAGTTAGGTTTAACTAGTTCTAAGTTCTAGGGGACTAATGACCTCAGCAGTTGAGTCCCATAGTGCTCAGAGCCATTTGAACCATTTGAACTGAGTGAAATAACCGCAAAAATGATTGTGGGATGTCGGATGAATCTGTCTGTTAGGACAGTGTGGCGAAATTCGACGTTAATAGGCTATGGCAGTAGACGAAGAACATTGTCTGCAGTGCCTCTCCTGGGCTGGTGGTAATACTGGCTGAAGTCCGGACGACTGGAAAGCTGTGGCCTGCTCAGATGAGTCCCGATTTCAAATGGTTCAAATGGCTCTGAGCACTATGCGACTTAACTTCTGAGGTCATCAGTCGCCTAGAACTTAGAACTACTTAAACTTGACTAACCTAAGGACGTCACACACATCCATGCCAGAACCTGCGACCGTAGCGGTCGCTCGGTTCCAGACTGCAGCGCCTAGAACCGCACGGCCACTCCGGCCGGCAGTCCCGATTTCAGTTGGTAGGGTTGGTAGGGTTGAAGTGTGGTGCAGACTCAACGAAGCCACGGATCATTTTGTCAACAAGGCACTGCACAAGCAGATGGTGGCTCCATAACTGTGCGGTGTGTGTGTGTGTGTGTGTGTGTGTGTGTGTGTGTGTGTGTGTGCATGGAATACAATGGGTCTCCTGGTCCAGCTGAACTCATCATTGACTCGAAACTGTAATTTTCGGCTACTTTGAGACGATTTGCAGATATTCATGGATTTCATATTCCCAAACATGTCACTGGGGCACAATTTTTCACAGCTAGTTTGAAGAACATTCTGGACAATTCGAGTAAATGATTTGACCATCCCGGTTGCACGACACGAATCCCACCTGACATTTACGGGCCATAACGGAGAGGTCTGTTCGCGCACAAAATCGGCTCTCGCCACAGACAACGCAGTGTCTGACGGTGTACGCTTTACGACCCAGAGCAACGGCGTTTACGTAGAGTTGTCTGTGCTAACAGACAAGTAGCAGCACGTGAAATAAAGGCAGAAATCAGTTCGCAATTATAGACTGCTTTAGAGGTAGCATAGTTCAGTATTTCATCGTCTTGTTGAATTATTGCCAAGTGGAGCTTCTCCACTACACTGGGCAACAGGAGGCGCGCCACGGTATTGGGAGGTAACCCATGACTATTTACACTTCAGTGTATCCACTGGAAAATGAGTGACTGTTATAGACGACGGTTTGTCAACTTTGTAGCATGTGTATTAAAATTATTAAATTCTAAAATATTTGGTTGTAACACAGAGAAATTAAGTGGCGATCTATGGGTATACATGTATGATAATGCGTACCATTTTGTTACTTCCAATTGTACGAGAATGGAGTACTCCAGTTCTTTACTATATTGGGAAAACAGGAAAAAACTTTTCATTTAGGTACCTCACACAAAAAAATCAGTATTCTGTCAGCATTTGATGCGTACTAAGCATTCAGAAGGTTCCACTGTCAGTAGCGTTAGCATTCTTCATAACGCAACTAAGGGATTATTACCTAATACCGTCGCGGAGATGGAAATTTATGCACATTTTAAAAATGAACGTCTATCGTTGTTGAATGAACAGTTTGATTTTAGAGAAAGATATTTCTTTGAACTTTTTAACGATTTACTATGAGATGCTGGAGCTTTCTCTTTATACTCTGTAGTAAAGAAATCAAGAGCTCCATTCACTTGGTCTGCCACTGGAAATAACAATATTATTGTTGTATGCGTTACAGTACCATAGACATATCCACAGGTGTCCAGTTACTTTCTCTCTCTTTTAATTAAATATTTCAGGATTGTAATAGTTTAATGTAAGTAATTATCGTTGACAAATTGTTGTCTATAACACTCATCCCTCTGAGTATGTATTACTGTTGTATTGCAGTGCCCACGGTCTGAAGATGGTCTACATTATAGACTGAAAGCGTTTGCCAACCAAAATACACATTTACTGCGGTCAAGTCTATTTTACAGAATTTTAATATTTTACATCGATCGCTTTTCACTCGACATTGAAAGAACGATTCCTAAAATTATAAATGCTTCGTGTGTAGCTGTTCCGTACTGTGAACAGCACTCGCCCGGTGGAAGAACCCGCAGGCCGCCAGAATATTTTTCAACCTTTTTATTCGCCCCAGTGGAGGAAACAAAGGAGGCCGGGGTGGGTGAAGAGCATGTCAGCCGGCAGGGGGAGGCCGCACCGAATAATTCCGTTAATACGGGAGGCGGACCGACGCGCTGCGGATTAAAAGGCCAAACGTTTTGAAAGAGAGCAGCCGCAGTAATTCCGAGAAGCAATTACGCGCAGGCGCGGCCTGCCCGCTACACACCCCCACCTCACCAGTCGTTCGCAAGCCGCGCGCCGCTCCTGTACGATGTACTGTAACGGCATCACAACACCCTGGGCGAAGTTGTCAAGCGGCCGACAGTATGCTGACACTTATACGGTACAGCAAATGTTATTCCAAACGACAGCCAGCATACAGTTGAGCTGCCGTTTGATACACCGGTTTAGCTTCTGCTGTGTGTGAAAATTAAAACTGACCTGAAACGGTGTTTAATAGACGCTACAATTAACTTTGATACAAACAATAAACCCATCAAAACAGTTTCCGTCATTCACGCTTCTTCTTTTCACCCCTTTAAAATGGGAATTATTTCGTGCTATCATCGACCAGATGGTTCAGGTCCCCCTAACTGCTTCTGCTATTGCTACTGAACTTAAAAACTTCAATATATATAGAGATAAAAAGTGGATACCAATCAAACCTCGTATGGAATCTTTATGAAAGGGAAACCAATAACAACATAAATTCCCTTACATTCAATAAAAATGACCTTACTGTTAAGATATATATTACAATCCCATTTTTAGGTGACGTTTTATATGACATCAATGTGTCCTTTACCTCCAATAGAGTCACCAAGCTACTCTTTATACAAAATGAGAAGTCTATAACTAACAAATTTTTCAAACCTGAGAGTGTATAAAATTAAACGTAATACATGTCCAAATTTTTGTAGAGGACGGAGAGGGCAGGCATCTAAGGACTGCTTTCGTGAACAGTTGCTCAACAAAGACGGTAAAGTTTCACAGAAGTCAGCTACCAACCAAGTTCTCAAAATCGAGACACACATTCTTCCTCCTCCATCTTTACATAATTTGCAAATTTTGCATATAGTTGACAATGACTACAAAATGAACCGCTTGTAACGGTCGGAAATATATAAACATTCCTACCTAAATCCCCAAAATTTACTGACCAATTAGGTTGCATTGAAAAATAGACTCTATTTTACTTGTACAGCGTCTTGTAAGAAATGAAGAAAATTAGTCCATTTTAATTAGATATTAATGTCAGCAACACCTCATGTGTGACTGTGTGTCATGTTTTTCGTATGTGTTATATGTAAGGTCCTTTTCATATACCTTAGTTGTACTTTTTATATGATTTTATATACAGGGTCATTCAGTAAATATACCATATTTACCTACATAGTCATGTTGTGATAGCAGTAAGGAACATACAAGGTTATTGAGTTGTTACTACCGCCGGCCGCAGTGGCCGCGCGGTTCTGGCGCTGCCGTCTGGAACCGCGAGACCGCTACGGTCGCAGGTTCGAATCCTGCCTCGGGCATGGATGTGTGTGATGTCCTTAGGTTAGTTAGGTTTAACTAGTTCTAAGTTCTAGGGGACTAATGACCTCAGCAGTTGAGTCCCATAGTGCTCAGAGCCATTTGAACCATTTTAGTTGTTACTACCGATCGGCTTAATGCGACACACAAGACCTTCAAACACCGCGCACGATACTTTTACTCTCTCTCTCTCTCACTCTCTCTCTCTCTCTCTAGCTATTTCAAAACTATTAGTCCTACAGAAAAAATTAACAGGACCTTCTCGTAGGAAATTTAATGTAGTTAAGGGAATTGTTTTCCGTAAAGGCAGTAGTTTTGGAATTTATTGAAGAAAAACATACAGCAGTGACCATCAAACTTGAAAGACGTGGCGTCCAGCGAAGACATATCCCAGTACAAAATTTAACTACATTAAATTTCCTACAAAACTTCCTTGTTCATTTTTTTTCTGTAGGACTGATAGTCTGTGCATGGAAAGCGCGAGAATATGAAAATCTCACACATTGTTTCGAAGGTGTTATGGGTTGCATAAAACCGATCGGTAACAACAAATGAATAACCTTGTATGTTCCTTGCTGCTATCACAAATTGACTATGTACATAAATATGATACATTTACTGTAAGTTATAAAACTGTACTGAGAATTAATGTCTCAGAATCTTCTACTCTGTTCTCTGTTGAGGTATTATATGCCATTCACTCTAGTCGGTCGACTTTCCTGCTTCGATGACGTAACTTGCAAGCCTCTGCCGCTGGAGGGCTCTGAATTGTAGTACGCAGCGTGGTGGTATGTAACGTAACTAACGCAACTATGTCGCTGCGTGAGAAACAGCTCGCTGCAATTGATTTTTATGTTGGTCCACACACACAAAAACACAGCACCCTTTCCTTCAGCATGACAATGTCTGACCACACACGAGCACTGTGGCATCTGCGACAAGCCGATGCCTTTCGTTCACTCTCATCGATCGTCCTCTGTACATTCCCGACGTCGCCCCCCAACCGGTTTTCATCTGTTGCCAAAACTTAAAGAGTACCTTCGAGGACATCACTTTGCTGGTGATGATATGGTGAACACAGAGGTGGGGCTGTGGCTCAGACAACAAAGCAAACATTCTAAATTTGCGGTGTCAGCAAATTGCTTTCTCGATGGGAGAAATGTGTTCGTCACCAGGGAGACTATGTTGATAAATAAATATGTGGGAATGAAGAATAAAGATGTGGAATCTTAATAACGTTTGTTTGGTTTAAAAGGATTTAAGAGTTTTCACTTATAAAATTCGGTGGGATTACTTTTAAGCAGGTCCTCATACATTATGTACATACATTATGTACGTGTCACCGAATTATCCTTCTAATAAGAAGTTACTAGCATCTGCAAACCAATATTAAGGAAGTTTTTGTAATACTGTTCTTATACTTGACTTATACGCGTGACCAAGTTCTAATGATTTATAATATCCCGAATTTTGTAGACTTGTGAAGATAATTGTTTAATCTGTTGAAATCGGTAAAGTGAAATAAATAACTACTTGTGCAACTAACGACTGAATTTTGTTCTGAAATGCACAGTAAGCCAGGTCTGGGACTGACTCCTGTCAGTGAAGGTCACAGAAGGCGCTGCAAGTTGCCGCCACCGACGCCCCAGCGGGGCTGTGAGCGGCGTGTCAGACCGTGAGACCCGCGCAGCAGCTCCACCTGAGGGGCACCAGCGGCAGCGTCTTCCGCCTTCTGCAGTATCTCTTCCAGTGCGTGAGAATTATTTGACTACATCTGACAATTCACTGTGCCTTATACGTACCAAATCACTGGGAGGACGGGGTAAGGTGATCGAGATTGCCTCTGCCGATTGTCTTTTCCTCACTGAACAACTCTCGCACTCGCGACAAGTTTATCACGGCGGTGTCTGCTCATCAAGATACTGATGTGAATTTTCTGACGTATGATGGCGCTCGCTCTGCTAATTAACAAACCCTGACACGCTGAACCAGGTCTCATCCAAAGAAATGATAAACCGAGGCTTCCGCCGCGCTGGGTAGCCGCGCGGTCTGGGGCGCCTTGCCACGGTTCGCGCGGCTCCCCCCGCCGGAGGTTCGAGTCCTCCTCGTGCATGGGTGTGTGTGATGTCCTTAGCGTAAGTTACTTCAAGTTAGATTAAGTAGTGTGTAAGCCTAGGGACCGGTGACCTCGGCAGTTTAGTCACATAGGAACTTACGACCACCATCAAGGCTACCCAAGTCCTGACTGCACTTCACTCAAAAACCACGGGTAAAACACAACACGTGAAAGTTCGTCAGTACGCTTTAACACATGCCCAACAGTAATTTTGTAAGGATACAGCTGCAGATCCTGCTAGGCAATGTTCCTACACGCCGATCTCTCAGTTGCCACTGGCAGAGAAACGGAGTAGAGGTTTCGTCGGACTTTGTTCCAGGCTTTCCTTCAGTCGAGAAATGTCTGTTGGTCTTCGAACTCTTTTATGATAGTTACGGTTTTTATTCGCTATAGAGCCCATTTCGCGTCATTTTGCCACTAGAGTTTGCATTCACACTTTGCTGAATGTTTTTCCATAACACGCACAATCTTACTCTTGAGTAAACAGCTCCTCACATGTTTCCAACAAATTGTGCTCCACGTAACACTCGACAATGGAGATGAGATGTTTTCTCGTGAGCATTGTTTTGTGCTGCATGCAACTGGTCTACTCCTCTCACTCATTTAAACTTAACAACTCAGTGAAGCATTCCGAAAACAACATGCAGGAAATGCACATAGGCAGACACGTGACAGCAATCGATTGATGCATCGAAACCGTGGTTTCCACCATTTTCTGTCATGGTCACTACTCTCCTCGCTAACAAGGCCGTCCTTATGCATATTTGCCGTACAATCTGCATTTCATGTACAATCCTCAGCGACAAAATACTTTGACATAAGGCATTGCAGATGTATTGCCACTCTCTCTAGGACTGACGGTATTTGATCAATGAACGATGATTAGGACAATTTGTATCGGGGAGAAATAACATCAATTTCCAATATAAATGAGTCCTTCAGTTTCATTACTAATTTCATGTACTATCCAAAGACGGGAGATACTAATAGCTAGTGGTGAAACATAGGTACAGAAGCATTTTGCGGTAATTTTAGAGTTTACCATGATTTTAGAGGATCTTCATTCCGCTTACGGAAGTAGTTAGTCATTATTTTAGCAAGGCGTTTACCATTAAACGTAAGTTCTTTTGAGAAGTTTACCGGTACATCACGCATGGATACTTCGCACACCAGAGGTGATTTATGGGGACGTCTGTATCTGGCAACCTTATGGGTCTGAGAAGCCTTCACAGAGCTGTGAAAATGAACTCAGTTGGGTTGGCTGAAAGACGCAGCACTCTTTAACAAATGATTTTCTATAATGACAACATTTATGCTACTCATTTTAGTGATTTCTAATTTATTACAACCTTATTATAAGATCATTTATGGGCCTACATGAAACAACATAACTGCTTAGTTAAACCCGTACTCGACTCTTGTTTGGTTAGCGATCTGCTGCCGCTAATGTCCTAAGTTTTAATCAGTAATGTGATCAAGCGTGGGGCAAAGGCAGGTTAACAATCCAGCTGGAAAAGAATCTGATGCTTTTGTCAGAGAAATCTGGGATAACAAGGTTTTCTCGTAACCGGGGGGATGTAACCATAAACTGTGAGCATTGATTTAAAAAATCATTACAGGCACATTAGTAATCTAAAGATCTAAAGTTTTGCATATGTAAAGATAAAGAGCTGTATTTTAACGGAAAACTTTAATAAAAGACACAAGATTAGTATTTTGCCACGAATTTGAATTTTTATTTTTGCTTATTGTCTTTTTCTTATAAAAAGCTATAATTCAAATACTAATAATGTAATGAATGCTATTGTAGTGCCCTAAAAGGATGTAAGACTACTGAATTACATTCATTAATTTACGGTACAAATCGCATTATAAACAGTTTTGAATTTTGCACATCCAAAATTATGTTTTTTCTACATATGTTGTTGTTGTTGATGTGGTCTTCAGTCCTGAGACTGGTTTGATGCAGCTCTCCATGCTTCCCTATCCTGTGCAAGCTGCTTCATCTCCCAGTACCTACTGCAACCTACATCCTTCTGAATCTGCTTAGTGTATTCATCTCTTGGTCTCCCTCTACGATTTTTACCCTCCACGCTGCCCTCCAATACTAAATTGGTGATCCCTTGATGTCTCAGAACATGTCCTACCAACCGATACCTTCTTCTAGCCAAGTTGTGCCACAAAGTTCTCGTCTTCCCAATCCTATTCAATACTTCCTCATTAGTTATGTGATCTACCCATCTAATCTTCAGCATTCTTCTGTAGCACCACATTTCAAAAGATTCTATTCCCTTTTTGTCCAAAATATTTATCATCCATGTTTCTCTTCCATACATGGCTACACTCCATAGAAATACTTTCAGAAATGACTTCCTGACACTTAAATCTATACTCGATGTTAACAAATTTCTCTTCTTCAGAAACGCTTTCCTTGCCATTGCCAGTCTACATTTTATATCCTCTCTACTTCGACCATCATCAGTTATTTTGCTCCCCAAATAGCAAAACTCCTTTACTACTTTAAGTGTCTCATTTCTTAATCTAATTCCCTCAGCATCACTCGACTTAATTCGACTACATTCCATTATCCTCGTTTTGCTTTTGTTGATGTTCATCTTACATCCTCCTTTCAAGACACTATCCATTCCGTTCAACTGCTCCTCCAAGTCCTTTGCTGTCTCTGACAGAATTACAATGTCATCGGCGAACATATAATCGTATAAAAATCAGAGTTCAATCGCAGAATCTCGTATTTTTAAGTTCCAATGAGTCAGCACCATGTCTCGCAGAGTTCTTGAAAATTTCATAGCATTGGCGCATGTACTTTTTTGAGAAAAGGCTTCTAATAATGCAAACAAAAGTAAAACCGAGAAAACGGGGTTCAAAGGTTTTCTTCTCATACTTCGGCATGTCATAACCTTACCTCAATTTTAAAATCCTTTATACTGATTTCCGTCATCCAAAATGACTCTTTTACCTTCTCTTCGCATCTGCCTGGCCTCTGTTTGTGGGTAAGACACTGATTGTCAGCTTTCTTGACCCTGCTCTCGTCGGTGGTTAGAACACTTCCGTTGTAAACGCAGCTGGCTCTATACGAGCTCTCTTCAGCACTTCAGTTCTGCCATTAGTCCTTCCACTAAAACAAAAGTTGCATCTTAGGCGTCTATTTTCAGTACTTCAAGTCCACGGAGCGTCCTTTCTGAGCATCTAACCCAAATTAAATGATTGAGGCTTTCATTTGCATTCTGTGTCTTCCCATGGAATCACTTACGCAGTAAATCTGATGTCACGCTGATTTATCGAAAAAAAAGCCTTTATACTCTCAAAAATTCCACTGAAGCAAGCACTTTCCCAATCGTCGGAGAAGGTAGAACTGGCTGCAAGTGCAGAGTTTAACAGTTCAATATTTTAAAGGCGTTTCTAATCTGTTACGAAAAAATTCACACACAGAATAAACTCTGCAGATTACGAAAATAATCTTTTGAAAAACTGATTTTTTGGACCCATTAATTCCCCCACTCCCCCCTTTCCATGGATATTCGGAACGCTCTTGATAAATGATTTAAACGAGACAACAGCCCAAGACAGACGCCGCAGCACTTGAACGACAGACGAGAATCAACTCTGCACTGCTGAGAGGCGATTCAGGTCTTTGGTGGAATCCAACTAACAATCAGGCTCCTCGGAGATCCCATTTGTGTCTTCTCTGTCCAATCCAAATTGTCCTGAGACCCTGTATATAATGTTTTTTCGTTTCTTTTAATAAATTGTTTTGATATCACTTTCTGTGTTAATCTCAGTCCGATGTTTTGCAGGCATACAGTTAAGTAGTGACTTTTGGTTGATCAGTTACAGGGAGACTATTATTGAACTGCATGAAATAAAATCGTCACAACTTCAGAACGCTTTGCATTAGGACGCGGAGCATGATGGCAATTAACATGGTTTGGTTTAGCGACGAAGCCCACTTTCATTTGGATGTGTTCGGCAATAATAAAAACTGGCTCGGGGATTAGGAACCTGCATTTTACGTTCGAGAAGTCTCTTCATCCTCAACGCATAACTGTGTGGTGTGCAATGTCCAGTCACGAAATAATCGGTGCGATATTCCTTGATTGCACGGTCACTATCAAACGGTACGTGAAGGTTTTGGAAGATGATTTCATCCCCCATTATCCAATGTGACCCTGATTTTGACAAGATGTGGTTCATGGAAGCTGGAGCTCGGGCCCATCGAAGCAGAAGAGTCTCTGATGTCCTGGAGGAGCAGTTTGGGGGCTGCATTCTGGCATGGGCCTCAATTGGCCGCCATATTCTCCGGATCTGCACAAATACGACCTCTTTTTGTGAGCTGCATTAAAGACAAGATGTGCAGCAATAGCCGCAAAACCACTGCTGAGCTGAAAACAGCCAGTCAAGAGGTCATCGACATCATCGATGTTCCGACACTTCAGCAAGTCATGCAGAGTTTCGCTATTCGTCTGCGCCACCTCATCGCCAATAATGGCAGGCATATCGAACATGTCATAACCTAAATCCGAATATCTGTAGTGACAGTCTACATGTTGAATAAAGTGAGTGAACTTTGTAACTAATTTACGTTTTTTTTTCTGTTTTTTCCTTCTTCACGCAGTTCGATAATTGTCCCCCCTGCATGGCGAAGCCTTCCACAAACGAAATTTTCTCAAGTATGGCCTCGAAATATGCGACAGTTAAAACATTTGTGGCGTCCAACATAGCCTTCGATACCACACGAGTTACCACATTCTTGGCACCCAGATTGGGGCGTCTTGCTTATCATTTTCTCATTCAATTTGAATTTTCCACAATTTACATATGAAAAATTTAACATTCCAGCTGTATATCGATACCCCTTAATGTGTTACATCATTTACTGGTCATTGATGTTTGGATTAACGAACTTTCAGAAATTGGATACCTCACCTTGTGTTGCAAAAGTTTCATGCTACTGATTGTTCAAAGTCTCAAAAATGGAGAGTAATTGAAAGTGGCGTACACTGTCAACTTTAAAGTGTCAGTATGATGGACAAGAAACAGTTACGGAGGCCTTCTTCGTCAACGTACATCATCGGATGCGTTGCGATAGCTGGAACCGGTTTATGTGATTCCGCAACATATTTTTGAGCAAATACAAACATCAAAAAAAGTTTTGCATCACTCCGGATTCCAGGACTCCTGAAGATAGACGTTGACTGTGGATACTATATCATAGACACTGTCCCATGGACTGATCAGAGATGTCACTAAACCCGCCCAAAGATTTAAACAACCACTCATGAGCAGAGCCTATTAGATGGAGAAGGTCCGACAGACGATCAGTTCCAGTCATTCCACCAGGAAGGAGGTATACGGTTCGTGTTGTCTGTAGTTCAACCATGCCTAGACGGTCAATATCGCGTTTCGATCGCGTCCGCATTGTTACTTTGTGCCAGAAAGGACTCTCTGCAAGGGAAGTGTACAGGCGTCTCGGAGTGAACCAAAGCGATGTGGTTCGGACATAGAGGAGATACAGAGAGACAGGAACTGTCGATGTCATGCCTCGCTCAGACCGCCCAAGGGCTACTACCGCAGTGGATGACCGCTGCCTACGGATTATGGCCCGAAGAAACTCTGACAGCAACGCTGAATAATGCTTTTCGGGCAGCCACAGGACGTCGTGTTACGACTCAAACTGTGTGCAATAGGCTGCATGATGCGCAACTTCACTCCCGACGTCCATGATGAGGTCCCACTTTGCAACCACGACACCATTCAGCGCGGTACAGATGGGTCGAACAACATGCCGAATGGACCGTTCAGGATTGGCATAACATTCTCTTCACCTACGAGTGTAGCATATGCCTTCAACCAGACATTCGTCGGAGACGTGTTTGGAGGTAACCCAGTCAGTCTGATCGCCTGCCCAGCGCGTGCAGCAAGGTGGAGGTACCCTGATGTTTTGGGTTATCATTATGTGGGGCCGACGTACGCCGCTGGCGGTCATGGAAGGATCCGTAACGACGGTACTATACGTGATTGACTTCCTCCGACCGATACTGCAACCATATCGGCAGCATATTGACGAGGCAATCGTCTTCATGGACGACAATTCGCACTCCCACCGTCCACAGCTTGAGAATGACGTCCTTCAGGATAACGACATCGCACGACTAGAGGGGCAACATCTTCTGCAGACACGACCCCCGTCGACTTACCAGGGATAGATTGAAAAGGGCTGTTTACGGAAAACGTGACCCACCAACAACTCTGAGCGATCTACGCCGAATCGCCGTTGAGGAGTGGGACAATCTGGACAAACAGAGCCTTGATGTAGTTGTGGACATTATGCCCCGACGAACACAGGCATACATCAATGCAAGAGGACGTGCTACTGGGTATTGGAGATACCGATATGTACAGTAAGCTGGACCACCAAATTTGAACGTCTCGCTGTATGGTGGTACAACATGAAATGTACAGGTTCCGTTACGCTAAGAACCGAGGTGTGCGTAATTATATAAACTGCTTTAACCTACAGCAAATAAGTAATCATTTTTACAGTTACAGTATTTCCTGCTCATCAGCCATTAACACAAATGAAACTGCCGAGTTTTTATACCTGGATAAAAAGCGAGTACATAGCATATAAACGAAATACAAGCAACTGCACTTGAAGTCCCAGAAGTCCAGTCTCCAATACAGGGTGCAATCAGTAACAATTGACGATAACTTCAGCAAAATCAAAGTTTTGCGTACGACGTATGCATGAGTAGCACAGGTAATCTGAGGGAACGGTCTTTCTTTTATCACCTGTAACCAAGAGGCAGTAAAGCAAGACGAGCGACTAGTTGGGCAGACAATGGTTGAGAAAAGAATTGTCACACTCACATTTCGGCGGCAGTGGCGATGGCTGCCCGAGGAAAACTGATTTTCGCCTCCACTCTAGGCGGCTATATCGCCATCTTAGTAGTTCCCCAGGTGGCAGACTTGCGTAACCAGACGGTGTGTGGCATAATTCGTTAGTGTCACAGATCACATTCAAGTTAAACATTGTGATGCAGAACGTGTCAGATTTCACAAAAAATTAGGGAAGATTAGGGTTTAGCGTGCCGTCGGCATACAGGTCATCACAGAAGGGGCACAACTTGAGAGTGATGAAAGGATGGGAAAGGAAACTGACTCTGCCCTATCGAAGGATCCATCCTGGCATTTGCCTAGAGTGATTCAGGAAATCGGGGGAAATATAAATCTGGATGGTCGAAGCTGGATCTCAACTGTTGTCCTCCTGAACGTAAGTCCTGCGTGCTATCCACTGCGCCACCTTGTTCGGCTAGATACAGTTAGAACACACACACACACACACACACACACACACACACACACAGACACACACACACACACACACACTTTTTAGCAGCAGGAGTGAACTTACCAGGTCCAAAGTTTCTGCCATCGAGGAGCATTCGTTCATCGATGGCAAAGATACAAATGAACCTCCACTTACTTCGCTCAGTAATTGATTTTGTCTAATGTTCAAAATCTGTAAATAGAGACAAACCGACAGACGAACGCGTCTTTTCAATTTGCCATAGCTACTTCCCTCGTTGTGTGCGCCAAAACGAACCTCGACTGTGTACCATTCTTTCGTTCCACTTCTTTTAGAAATTCGACATTATTGCATATTAAAACACAGTTCCTTTTACACGTGCACCATTAACTTTTCCCGACTCATCAGACATTTCTCCTTTTCACATTGCTACTAATTACTCCGCTATATGAAAAAAGTATTCATGGGTGGTAATTAGGAGAGAAAAACGAGCGTGAATAAGAAATATCTTCAAAAGCATTCATATAGCTGCACTGGCGCCTTTTAATGAGGAGTAATATGACATTTCTTGGCATCAATGTAGATCTAACACAAATAATAATCTGCATTCTGCACCACAACGAAATTAATAAACTCTACTGAAATGAAAACTTGCAGTTTTAAACTGAAGATGCGAGAAGCGCATGCATTAGTGACATAGGGCAGTCTCTTCGTTGATTATGAAAATTCTAGGCTGAGTGCATAGTAGTGAGACAGTTTTCAATGCAGACAGTAACTCTGGCAAATAATTACTAAATAGTGTTGGATGATACCCGAGCAAGTAATTAGTAAGTAGTGACTAAATATCAACGTCACTCTGCAATGAAGTTACGACCGCCCTTTATTACTTATTGTACGATTATTTTTTATGAATTTGGAAAATAGTTGATCTCGTACTTTTGCTGGAATCTTTATTTAATTTCCAAGGAAGAACTTTCGTTGTGGGCGCATCGCCTTTACCTCCTTCGCTGCAGCGTTTCAGTACACTGGTGTGACAGGAGTGCCGGGGTTCCGGGACCTCCTGTTGCCCAGCGCAGTGCAGCAGCACGCCGTGGCGGGACTCAGCGAGTCGTCGCAAGTCCGCTGCACAAATACTGAGCCGCGCCGCCGCTACAGCCGTCCGTAACCACGAACGTGTCGCTGATGCTGGATTTTGAAGACGAGTTGACTTCTCAATTAGGTCCTATAAATGTTCGATGGGTTCCACGTCGGGCGATCTGCGTGGCCAAATCGCGAACAACTGTGGCCCCATAACACGGCGCATTGCCATCCATAAAAATTCCATCTTTGTTTGGGAACTTGAAGTAATTGATTGGTTGCCAATGGTCTCCAAGCAGCCGAACGCACCAATTTGCAGTGAGTGATCGTTTCAGTCGGACCAGAAGGCCCCGTGCGTTCCGTGCAAACACAGCCCACACCATTATGGATCCACGACCAACCTGCACACAGCCCTGTTCACATCTTGGACTCATCTGAACAGACCACGGTCTTAAAACCGTCTGGGGTCCGTCCAATACGGTCACGATCCCAGGAGAGGTTGTGCAGGTGATGCCGCGCTGTTAGCAAAGGCACTCGCATCGGTCGTCTTCTGTCGTATCCTGTTAATGCCTAACTTCGCCGCACCGCGCTTGGACGCGTTCGTTGTGCGTCTCACAATGATTTCCGCTGTTATTTTGCACAGTGTTGCTCATCTGCTTGCACTCACAACTCTACGCAGACTCCGCTACTCCCCGTCGTGAAATGAAGGCGTCGGGCACTGCATTGTCTATGGTGAGGGGTAATGTCTGAAATTTAGTATTCTCTTGACACTACGGATCTAGGAATACTACATTCCCTAACGGTCTTCGAAACGGAAAGTGCCATGCGTTTAGTTGTAACTACCATTCTGCAGTCAAAGTCTTAATTCCCGTCGCCTGGCCATAATCATTTCGAAAACCTTTTCACGTGAATCACCTCAGCAAGAATGAGAGTTCCGGCAAAGCACTGCGGTGTCTATGTGATGCTGTCCTGGGTGTGAAGGGAAAAAATTTCAAAGTTTTATCACCGAGCGAGGTTGTGCAGTGGACTCGCATTCCGGAGGACGATGTTTCAAATACGTGTCCGGCCATCTAAATTTAAGTTTTCCGTTATTTTCTTAAACTGCTGCAGGACAGCACCGATATGGTTCCTTTAACAGGACATTCCGAGCTTGTGCTCCATCTCTAATGACCTCCGTATCGATGGGTCGGTAAATCCTAATCTTCCTCCCTTCCTTGCTTGCTTCCTTCCTTCCTTCTTTCTTTCAAATTTTAATCTTAATGAACCCTACGCAAAATAAGTTTCTAAAGTTATTGTTACTTCAGACGCGTTATTCGTGAAAACACTGATTGTGGTATCGCATGAAATCCTAAGCTGTGTTAATTTCATCTGCCGATGGACAGTCGCAGCTCAAAGTTTGCTGGTACTCTCCTCGCTGAACACTTTTCGCAATAAAAGTTCATATTTCACTTAAAGTTCAAATGTTCAAATGTGTGTAAAATCTTACGGGACTTTACTGCTAAGGTCATCAGTCCCTAAGCTTACACACTACTTAACCTAAATTATCCTAAGGACAAACACACACACACACACTCACTCCCGAGGGAGCACTCGAACCTCCGCCGGGACCAGCCACACAGTCCACGAGTGCGGCGCACAAGACCGCTCGGCTAATCCCGCACGGCTTGACTTAAAGTTCAATAGATGGAAGTACTAAGACTTTCCTTTGAAACGAACTGGATGAACAGTCTACAAAACTTAATTTGATTTACCACAAACTTTCCAGAGCATCTTTACTCTTCTATTTGTTTCTTTTGCAGCACATTAAGTTCGAGTCTTTAAATGAACCAAACATAGAACTGCAACAGTGTTTTAATTTTCCAAATTTTCTTTTCAATTTCTTGATTATGCATTAGTTTTGTTTTATTATAATTCATTTCCGAACAGTATGAAGTTAAGAATATAGGAATATACCGCAACCATGTGTGTATGGCGGCTGTAGTGATAGTGGAGATAGCGTTACATAAATTACAGCTCACAGAAATGTATTTTAGCACCCATTATTCCATCATTCCATACGCAAATGGAACGAGAGGAAACTTAATACATTATACAATGGGAAGCACCTTCTGCCATTCCCATCACAGTGTACAGACTATAGAATTAGATTAAGATCATCCAAGTCTTGGTTAATTTTTTCTATTACTAGTTGAATTCCCGTCATTTCCGGGTAAGCATTTATTCCAGTATTTTACATCTCCTCGTTTCCTCTCTCTTCCCATCGTGTTCACTTCCCTTTCTCTCTCCTCCTCCTTGTCCTTGCCCATCTCTTCCTCTTTCCTTTCTCCTCCACTATTCTCTCCCCATGTTAAGACCCCTATCCAACATAAGTATACTGGTTCTCGTCCCTACATTATATCTTTCCTTTATAGTATGTAACATGTGAACCAAGTTTGCGTGAAATCGATCCAGGAGTCTTACATGCAGATTTATTTGCATAGGTAGGATGTCAGTGGGCGTAACGGCCAGGAATTTGCTGACTCAGCAGCTGTCAGCACTTCTTCTCATGTTTCATATTATGCTGACTCCAAGATACTACTCCTGGCAGGTGTAAAATGAATGTGCGCAATGAAAATGCTGAACGCAAAAGTCAAGATTGTAATATTATTTCCTCCTTCTTGCTTTTTAACATGTAAATTACAACCTAAACATAAATGAATAATTAAGGGAACTAGTAACTACTAAATGATAAATGTTTCTGCTTACACATTTACTGTAGATTTAAAACCCCTTTATATTATGAATGTTTATATTTCCTAACTAATATTACTGATCAGCATGTACCAAACACTAGAAGACACTACTATCAAAGATGATCTTCAGTGGCGTGTAACCTCAGTGGAAATAAAACTTACGTGATCACAGCAGTAATAAGCCGAAGCAATTAGCAATTTCACCAGATGTACTGCATCTGATGCTTCGGAGTGTTTGTTCTTGTACATGTCTGTGACGATAGAAGAACTCCAGCCACAAAGTAAACTCTTTCGAACACTAGGACGGCAGAAGGCGGTCCTCTGACAGGTATAATCAATTGTGTCTTCTCCTCTCTGTGTTCTACAGACAAGAAACGTGAACCCCAGCCACAAGGACAGAGTTCAGATAACGTCTCCTACGTGAGTATAGACAGAAGAAGTGGTCTCAATCACTGAACGCTGTGTACTCAATGAAGATTCCCTACTCAGAGTCGATGTCCAGAATTGTAACAGTTTGAAACAGTACAGTACCTAACCGTTCTGACTATAAAACCTCCTGAGAGGAAAGACAGCATGTCTGTCTGTATCGTCGGCCGCAGTGGCCGAGCGGTTCTAGGCGCTTTAGTCTGGAACCGCGCGACCGCTACGGTCTCAGGTTCGAATCCTGCCTCGGGCATGGGCGTGTGTGATGTCCTTAGGTTAGTTAGGTTTAAGTAGTTCTAAGTCCTAGGGGACTGATGACCTCAGATGTTAAGTCCCATAGTGCTCAGAGCCATTTTCTGCCTGTATCAACAGAAGCTGATACTGAGTGACTGTCAAACACGGGGGCTTAAAACAGACGACCTCTTTTCTCTCCACTGCCGGCTTCCCAACAAATCTTGGCTCCCCGCCCTCGTAACTACAGAAGGCTAACATATTCTCGAAACCACAGAACATTCTCCCTATCTACAGATTCTTCCGAACGCCAACCAATCATATTTTACTGTTTTGTCGTCCAGCATGGAAAGTTTGCAAGGAAATACCTATCCTCGTTCATTAAGAATACATACAATGGTACGCTTCTCAGAGTAAAAAATCCTCGGAAATAACCAAGCCTGCGTGATTTCTGAGGTAACGCTTCCTCGTTCCTCTCTGCTGTGTCCACGAGTTTCAGAGTTTCTGAAGTATTATCCAGTTATCCTTCCGGCCCCGACCGGCCGCCGCTGTATTGTGCTTCAGCGCTGAGACGCCCAGACTGTCCGTCTTGGCTACTTCCTGTCTTAAGCAGAACCAACACTGTGTGGACTTTTCCACCCAGGGCTTCAGTTACGCCTGCCGTTTCATTTCCACTGGCGTTCCAACCGCTAATAGTTCTGCATACGCAATCATCCATTACGCCATTTTGATAATGAAGACACTCCATCACCCTTCATGCAATAAGCGTTAGCAACTATATACAAGGCGTACGTGACATTGTCATTCTTCTTCAAATATTCATATATACGATGTACAACCTATCAAATGATACCAATTCCAGTTGTAAATCACGGCAAAGTATGCAGATGAGTGTTTTTAAGGTGCGAATTTAAAGCAACCTTCCATGACATTAGCTTCAGCACTTCCTCATTTCCAAGGTCGTTCTAGGAATTATGACATCTTGCCATATGCCATGGTTAAGGAGGAGAGGGGAGCAGAAAGCCCCCCCCCCACCCCCTCGCACTTCTACAATCTGCATGAAACACCTTCCACTCAGTGCACTCCAGTCTGCAGCTAAATATGGTGAAATATCTGATGTGCCGAAATATGAGGAGAAAAAAATCATGGCCTAGCGATATGTACGTATGCTGATGAGCCAGAACATAATGATCTCCTGCTTAAAAGCTCGTTTGTCCATCTTTCGAAAGAAACATATAACTGATTCTGAGTATCAGGGACCTGACAATTTGTTGGTAAGCTTGTGGAGGTATGTGGCGTTAGATGTCCACACATAGAACATGTAATTCGTGTAAATAGCGGGTCACTGATTTGTGTACACGGTGATGGCGCCTTATACCGACCCTGATGTATTCCGTAAGTCAGGTGAATTTGGTCGCTGAGACATCCATGTGAGTTCACTACAATGCTCCTCAAATCGCTGGAGCACAGTTCCGAGACATGGACGATTATACTGCTGAAAGATATGTTCGTCGGGCAAGACACCAAACATGAAGTGCTATAGGTGGATTGTAACTGTCGGCGTATCTGGGATTACTTCCACAGGTCCAATGCAAGCACCGATGAATGTCTCCCGTAGCATAATACTGCTCCCATCAGCCTGCGTCCGTGGTGCGCTGCACGTTTCGCGCCACTTTTCACATCGATGACGGCGTTTGTGAGACGACCATCGACCCAGTGTACCAAAAATGTGAACCAACCGAACAGCCGGCACGTTTCCATTGGTCAGCGGTCGAATCCCGATGGTCCCGTGCCCAATGCAATCGCAACTGACGATGTCGTCGGGTCAACAAGTAAACACATAGGGTTGGTCTGCTGGGGACTACATGTTCAGCGGTGTACAACGAACTGTGTGGTCTGAAACACTTGTGCGTGCACCAGAGTTGTGCTCTTTCAGCAGAGATGCCACAGATCAAATCCATCCTACTTTACAGAGCAGACAAGCCTCCGATCCCCACGTTCAGTGAAGAGTCGTGGACACTCAACCATTTAGCGCCTAGTTATAGTTTCACTGTCCTTCTACGTCTACCCATTGATGCACTCGACAGTAGCAAGTGACCATTCGACCAGCTTTGCCGTTTATGACGACATACTCGTTCACTGGCTCTGTGTAATAACACTCTGATCTTTGTTGAATTCGCTTTTCTCAACGGATTTCCCCATCTGCAGCCCGTATCTTTGCTGGGACGGTCCCCTTTCCATATCTGCTCCGCCCACATACATTTATTATAGCGTCACGTGCCCGCAACGCCACCAGACGGCATCCAACGTTGTGGTGGGTAGTGGTCATAATGTTTTCTCTGTTCAGTATATACAGATGGCGGTAGTATCAGGTACACAAGTTATAAAAAAAGCAGTGCATAGTTGGAGCTGTCATTTGCGTTCAGGTCATTCGTGTCGAAAGCTTTCCGACGTGATTCTGGCCACACAACGCGAATTAACGGACCTTGAATCAAGAATGGTACTTGAGGCTAGAAGCATGGGGCATTCCATTTCGGAAATCGTAAGGGAATTCAATATCCCTTGGTCCACAGTTTCATGATTGTGCCGAGAACACTATATTTCAGGCATCGCAACACGGAGAACGCAGTGTCTGACTGCCTTCACTTAACGACCGACAGTAGTGGCGCTTTCGTAGAGTTGTCAGTGCTAATGCACAAGCAACAATGCGTGAAATAACTGCAGAAATCAATGCGGGACCTACGAACCAGCGTATCCGTCAGCACGGTCCGGAGAGATTTGTCGGTAATAAGCTACGGCAGCAGACGGCCTCTGCTGACAGCACGACATCGCCTGCAGCGCCAATCCCGCGGTCGTGACCGTGCAGTTGGACCCTCGGCGACTGTACAGCCGGGCTGTGTTCAGATGAGTCTTAGCTTTGCAAGTCTGGAAATTTGCGGTAAGGTCTTATGGGACCAAACTGCTGAGGTCATCGGTCCCTAAACTGACACACTAATTAATCTAACTTAAACCAAGTTACGCTAAGGACAACACACACATACACACACCCATGCCCGATGGCGGACCGTGACAAGGCAGCTACCCCCCGCGGCCCGTCCTAGCGTTGACCAAGGCACTGTGCAAGCTGGTGATGGCTCCATAATGGTGTCGGCTGTGTCTACATGGAATGGACTGCGTCCTCTCGTCCAACTGAACCGATCATTGGTTGCAAATGGTTATTTTCGGCTACTTGGAGACCATCTCCAGCCGTTCACTGACTCCATATTCCCAACCAACTATGGAATTGTCATGCATGACGATGTGCCCTGTCGCCAGCCCACAGTTGTTCGTTTTCTGGGGACATAACGAGAGCTCAGTTCGACCACAAAATCCTGCATCGGCAACACTCTAGTAATTTTGGACGACTACAGAAGCAACATGGCTCAATATTTCTGCAGGGGAACTCCAACGGCTTGTTGAGTCCTTGCCACGTCGAATTGCTGCACTACGTCGGACAAAAGGAGGTTTGAAACGATATTAGAAGGTATCACGACATTTGTTACATCAGTCTACTCTACCTTACGACTAGATAGCATTTTCCTATATAAGTAATTAAAAGCCAAAATTTGCTTATGAAACATAAATAATGAACTAATAATTTAAATGAAATAATGAAGGGGACACCGCCTTATCGTAGGCACCTTCAGTTCCGGGCGGGAGGGTTTGCGCGCTCTGACGATGTGCCGGCTGTAGCGTAGCTACTGGCAGGATCACCCAAGCCGGACTGGCGTCGATGGAGGAGTCAGACAAAGTGTGTCACACAACGTAGGGCAGGGGCGGGGGGCTCCATAAGCGTACCGAAGCCAACCCTCCTAGGGGGGTAAACCCTAAGAAAACCATGTCCTCTAGGTCGTGGGTTGGGCGTGGGGGTAACAACCACAACCCGGAAAAAAGTGTTGTTGCTGATACTATAGACATGCCTGGAACGGAAAGGATTGCCTGTTGACGACCGGGCCAGAAAAACGGTTAAAGAGAAGGAACACGGATATTCGAATACCCACCTGGAATGTGAGGACAGTCAAGAGGCCTGGTAAGCTACAAGAAATTGGTATTGAACTAGATAAGCATCAAGTGAAAATGGCAGCAATATAAGACACTAGATGGAAAGGGCAAGGAGTGATAGCGTCGGGGGAACTATAGCGGTGGAGATACAGACCTTTATGGCACTAGTTTCTTTCAACATAAGTCTATGAAGGCTAATGTAATTGGTTTTACGGCACATCAGTTGTAAATTGATTTTGAGCAAACGTACGACAGCCTACATAGGAAGAAAATTATACAGATCATGAAGGAATTTAGAATCCCACTAAAACTGGTCAATTTAACGGAAATGACAATGAAAGGAACAGTGTGTAAAGTAAGAATAGAGCAAGAACTGTCTGGTGAATTCCAAGTACAGAGAGGGCTACGACAGGGAGATGTGAACTCTACAATGTTATTTAGTTTTAGAAAAGGTGATGCGGCAAATGCCTATAAACCCAGGAGGAACAATACTTAATCGGCAAGTTCAGCCGGCCGGGATGGCCGAGTGGTTCTAGGCGCTACAGTCTGGAACCGCGTGACCGCTACGGTCGCAGGTTCGAATCTTGCCTCGGGCATTGATGTGTGTGATGTCCTTAGGTTAGTTAGGTTTAAGTAGTTCTAAGTTCTAGAGGACTGATGACCTCAGTAGTTAAGTCCCATAGTGCTCAGAGCCCCCTTTGGCAAGTTCAAGTGGTAGCATATGCGGATGACGTAGCATTAATGGCAAGGAATGGAAGGGCACTAAAGGGGAACTACGATACGTTAGAGGAAGCAGCAAGAGAAGTAGGTTTAGAAGTAAATATAAACAAAACAAAGTATATGGTGATGGGGGAGCCCAATATAAACGGACAAAAGAATTCAATAGTAATGAATGGGAAAGAATATGAAAGAGTGAAAACATTTAAATATTTAGGTTCTCTCATAACGGAGGACAATAAAGTAGCAGTAGACATTCAAGAAAGGATAGCGAGTAGAAATCGTTGCTATTTTGGCTTGCAGAACGTATTTAATTCCAGGAATGTTAGTAGGAATACAAAAAGTAAAATATACACGACCATATTAAGATCTATAGTAATATATGGATCAGAAGACTGTGTTTTGACGTTAAAGGAGGAGAATTGGTTATTGAGATGGTTCAAAATGGTTCAAATGGCTCTGAGCACTATGGGACTTAACAGCTATGGTCATCAGTCCCCTAGAACTTAGAACTACTTAAACCTAACTAACCTAAGGACATCACACAACACCCAGTCATCACGAGGCAGAGAAAATCCCTGACCCCGCCGGGAATCGAACCCGGGAACCCGGGCGTGGGAAGCGAGAACGCTACCGCACGCGTTATTGAGATGGGAAAGAAAGATACTGAGAAGTATTTTTCGAGCAGTGAGAGAGGAAGATGGCTGGAGAATCAGAAAAAAAGTAGAACTACAAACACTTTTTGGACAGATGGATATTGTTGTTAAAATGAAGCAGGGAAGAATGAGATGGTCAGGATATGGACAGAGAATGCCAGAAACTAGGAGTCTAAAGAAAGTTTTAATGGGAAAACCTGACGGGAGAAGGAGAAGGGGCAGATCCAGGAAAAGGTGGCTGGATGATATAGAAGAAGACCTAAAGGCGATGGGAATAAAAAATTGGAGAAGACTGTAGAGACTGTAGAGCCAGCCACGAAGAAGAAGAATTGAAACGCGAAATAAAAGTAAGACCTGCTTGACATCGTAGCACCTGTTGTCACCGGCAGTAATCGATGGCGCCATGGCTGGTGTGATGCAGAAAATTACGGCAGATTATGTGCGTCTCTTCATACCTGATGTCAACCGCGACTGTGCTCACATCTCCAGCAGGATAACTTTTCGTCTCACAAGGCTAGAACCTCGCAACGATGGTTTGGTGAACATGCGTTCATGTCTTGGCCACCAAATTCGTCTCTTTAAAACACGATGGATCACATCTGGAAAGCTACCAGGCGCTAGCTGCGAACCCGCAAATCAAAGCTCGTAATTTACGGGAAGAACGTGATCTGTGCGTAGATAGCCGCGCGGTGTAGCCACGCGGTCTTGGAGCCTTGCCACCGTTCGACCGGCTCGCCCCGTCTGAGGTTCGAGTCCTCCCTCGGGTGTCTGTGTCGTCCTTAGCGCAAGTTAGTTTAAGGTAGATTAAGTAGTGTGTAAGCCCAGGGGCCGGTAACCCCAGCAGTTTGGTCCCATAGGAACTTACCACAAATTTCAGTTCGAATTCTGGGCGTAGATAGCTGGTGCCACAAACTTCTGCGAACCTACCGAATACTTGTTATACTCACGCCACGCAGGATCACTGCTGTATACTTTCCAAAGATGGACCTACACGCTGTTAAGCAAGTGGTCGCCATGTTTTCATTTATCAGTCTACACGCTTGTGGCTGCAACTATTCAGAGAATTTTTTTTCGCTTAGGGCCATTAGAAACAACTTGAAGTAACCATAAGACATTTCTCGAAGCCTCTTTTCGGGGCCCTAAAGGTTCTCTTTCGTTTCTGACCAGTCGCTTTTACCGTTCTGCTCGTCGTGGAGTCCCTTAAAGTTGCTGATTACTGATCTCTAATTTGATCGGCTACAAATGTCTTCCTTGTACAGTCCAATGAGCCTGAGGTTCTTGAATCATTCATCAGGGTCTTCAGGTCTGTTGTTCAGTAGCCTTCATTATAAATCCGATAAGCTTCGTTGGTCGGACTGCATCCAGCCCGGACAGATATCCATGGAACTTTGGCAGTCGTTTCCTTATTGACTGGATCAGCAGTTCATTATTCCTGCATAACTCTTCTCATCCTTACAGTCGGTATGGTCAGTGTGTTATCTTACGACGCATTGTTTTCAGAAGAATCTTGCACTCAAACTTCTCAGCTTCTGTCAGTCTACTTCTCCCTGTCATTGCGTCTAAGAATTCAGGTTTGACCATTCTTTTACAGTGCCCGAGTTCAGCTTTTAATACATATACAGGGTGATTTTGATAAGTGGGGACAAAACTACGGGAAACGGTACCTGACAGGATAAGAAACAACAAAGATCACACACACGTATGCAGAAAATGCGATGCACTTGAAGGCGGAGGTAAAAGGTGTGTGACACTGGCGCCGGTATCACCACCAGCCAGTAAGACAGCCGACCGTGTGCAACAGCTTCCAATATCACCTCACTTTAAACGTGTGCAGGCCTTGCTACCTAAGGACTTGCTGCCGCGGCGACAGATCTGTCGCCGGTTCGTCGCACACACCACCACTGCGCTGTGATTTCGGTCATCAATCCTACTTCACAATACTCGCTCGTGGGCTACGGAGAATCCCCGAGGTATGGTGTTGCCGAATCGTCAGCACAGGTTCAGCCACAATGAGTGGGCGCGGCTTATTGGCGACCGCCTATTGGGACGACTCACCCTTCGACAACAGGCGAAACATATCTGCACTTCTCGCCTGCCTGCTGGAAGACGTGTCTTTGGTGGAACGAAGGGTAATCTGACTACTTTATGTTGTTCTGAAAGTCACTGCCTTTCGAGTGTGGAGAGAAAACACTGGTACAAAAAGAAAATTCCGGCTTGCCTGATGTGTTTTCGTGTGTGCTTTCAATTATTGAAACGTACGCTCTGAAAGATCATTTGTTTCCGCACTCAAGTGGATGAATGTCTGTTGGAAGACATTTCGTTCCCTATGCCCATGTTACCTCCTTCTTCTTACCCTCTCAGGAGCATTTTGATGCAGTTTGTCCTCATTTAGTAGATTAAGTTTTCTTGTTGCTTACTAGGTGAGAAGCGCGGCATTGCTCAGGTATTTATTTATTTCACTCTCATATTAGTTTATCTCCTCCTCCCTTCTCTCTCACGTCGATCTCGTCGTCCTGCCCCTCTCTCATCCATCTCCTCCTCCCTCTCTTTGCCCATCTCTTCCTCAGAATCTCTCGTCAACTTTTCCTTCCCAACTCCCTCTTCTTCGCCTTCTCCCTCTCCTCTCCTCTCCACGTCGATCCCCATGCCTCTGTCCACCACCCCCCTCCTGCCACCCCTATCTCTCTCTCTCTCTCTCTCTGTCTATGTCCCCTCCCTCTCCCTGTCCATCTCCCCCTTCCTGTCTCTCGTGCACCTCCTCCTCTCCCCTCTCTCTGTCCAATTTCTCCTCCTACTCTCTGAATCCACTTCGCCCGTCCCCATTTCTCTGTCCACCACGCCTCTATCCCCGTTACCTCCACCCCAATGGGAAGTTGGTGGTTTCCCCCTCTCCCCCCCCTCTATTTTTATAGACCTAGTAAATAATGTGTGTGCTACGTCTGGTCGAATACGATCCAGGGGCTTATGAGGACACATTTTTATGAAATATGGAGATTTTCCGCTATAAGCATTAACGTATTCGAGTTAAACCTATTACGTCACTGGTTGCGTCACAAACATATAACCGCATTTTGGTCGCAACTAGAGACAAAAAAGAGTGAATATGCTTCACTCTCTTTGAATGCAAAAATCTGGAAGTGAGACCGTGCGCGGACGACCACTTCGCTGCCCACTGCACGGCGGTCGTACAGCGCGACAAGACGCGGCCGACCAGGTCAGCCGTAAAGCACGTCGGCTAACCGGCCGGCGCGCCAGTACTTAAGCCGGGCCGGCCCATCTTATCGCGGCGGACGAGAGCCACGGGGGCACGGCTGGGCACGGCACGCGGCGCCCTGGGAAATCAGGCGCGCGCTACCGCTACAGCGGCGCCTCCTCTGCGCCGGATTAGCCGGCCGGCCAGAGTGGCGCGCGCCCTTTCGCTGCAGTCGAGGCAACCGCAGTGCATCGCTGTCCGTAATTAAAGTGATCTTCCCACGGCAGGTACTCTGTCACCGAATCTCGTACCAAACGCAGAAATGTGAACCAATGCTTTCACGGCGCATTTCCAACTTACAGATTTCTCGTCGGGGTCACGTCGTATGTTGCCCACGATGCGTCAGCAACAACGGGCTTGTTATCACCTTCAGGTAGTTCCAGATGACTGCTGCTCTACTTGGTTCATCCACTAAATCAGTAGTGGCCGACTGTAGTACAATAATTATTTAAATAAAAATCAATTTTTAACATACCACATTTTCAAATCCGATGAAAATGTATTAAATAATTTCTCCTAGTCCTATATTGTTTCCATACCCTAGAAAAGGTCAGATTTACGCTTGTGAATTTTTAATAGCTGTCATGATACTTGTAGGATTTATAACGAGAAACGTGGGATGCGTCCAGTAGATAATAGTTCAGAAGTGAAATGTTCATGCATCAGTTATGCGTACATGCATGCCTCCCATATTTTTCGCTTTAACTCTTACAAGTAGTGTCACAGCTATTAAAAATTTACTAACATAAACTTTCAGGACTATCTACATGTAGATAAGAATCTGTATGTGGCTAGGAGAAATTATTTTATTATGTTTAGTCCAATTTAAAATAGGTGCCGTATTAAAATTTATTTTTATTTATATAATTTTTCTCTTTTGTTTTATTCTTACATATGTCAAATCTCTCAATGAATTACAAACATATTGATATTTTTGTTTAAATAATTATTTATATTTATACTATCTTTCTACGCACAGCTTTGCCCAAGTACACAAATGTCATCTATATTACGCACATTTCCTCCTTTCCTCTCCCTCTCTCTCTCTCCTCTAGCCCCCCCCCCTCCCCTCCTCTACTCAGCATGTCCATCCGCTCATATACTAGCTCAAATGCATTCCGATACTACCTACATAACACAATAGTCCTGCAGGGCATCTGAGATGTCAGCTGTTAATCTTTTTCACCGCCATCCTCCACTCATACTGAACAGATCCACAAGCAAGAAAGTTACTATTGCACTGTTGTCCAGTTCTGCAATCCCATGATAATTTGGCCATTCAGTTTATTTCTGCATCATATCTGTGCAACTGACACCGGAAAGCAGTTTGTAATTCTTGTGCAGATGTGTGATGTAGTCACATTTATTAGCGCAATGTAGACTTCTATGGTCGGTATTTACTTCATTAAAACTTCCCGGCTGAGAAGTCACCATCGATACATAAAACTATTATCCTAAGTTTCGTCCCCATCTTCAGGAGATGTCTTCGGAGGTACATCGGTAACTGTATCGAAACTTTAACTTTTATACCTCGACAGGGGTCTCTTAGCCACATTTATTTTGTCATGAAAGTAACCAAACCCCCTATGAAACTAATAGGACTAGTGGAAACTACCATGTATAACAAATGAATTGTTACATTAAGCACCTGAAGAATCGGTTTTAAATAAAAACTACGTTTGTGACTGAGAAAGATTCTTTTTTTTTTGTTACACACGGTGTTTAAGAAAGATTCATCCAGTTTCAGGACACAATATCTACTACACGAATAAAGATATACAATTAGGGAAAGTTCAGACTTACGCATACGGCTGCAAAATTGTTATTACCGAATGACCATGGGGTTTTACAAGTAGATGTCATTGACGTGCATACGTTCTTGGGGTATTTTTACAATTACGTATAGGATCAGGGCTTTAATCTACTTTCCTGAATGTTCAATATGCTCTCCACCGGACGAACGGAAAACATGTAGGCCAAGGTCGGCCGTGGTGTGCCAGTCGCCACAGAAGCACAGTGTGGGAGCCTCGAGCCGCCCGTGGCTCGGCCTGTGTCGGTACGTCTCGGAAGTACTCGGTACAGGGCGACATTTCATTTAGCATTTCGGCTCCGCACTTTTCCGTCGGTAGACTTTCTTCAGTTCGGCAGAATCGTGGTGTCAGCACTCTTTACCACTCGCTGCTTGTTAGTGGCATAAAAGAAGTTCAAACGTCCTACGCTTGTTTGCACAAAAATAGGGTGTCTATAAATCTACAGTTGCAAGCCTTTAAAATGAATGGCAATGTCATGAGACACGGATGTTGTTGTTGTGGTCTTCAGTCCTGTGACTGGTTTGATGCAGCTCTCCACGCTACTCTATCCAAGCTTCTTCATCTCCCAGTACCTTCTGCAACCTACATCCTTCTGAATCTGCTTAGTGTATTCATCTCTTGGTCTCCCTCTTCTATTTTTACCCTCCATGGTGCCCTCCAATACTAAATTGGTGATCCCTCGATGTCTCAGAACATGTCCTACCAACCGATCCCTTCTTCTAGTCAATTTTTGCCACAAGCTCCTCTTCTCCCCAATTCTATTCAATACCTTCTCATTAGTTATGTGATCTACCTATCTAATCTTCAGCATTCTTCTGTAGCACCACATTTCGAAAGCTTCTATTCTCTTCTTGCCTAAACTCTTTAACGTCACGTTTCACTACCATACATGGCTACACTCCATACAAATACTTTCAGAAACGACTTCCCGACACTTAAATCTATACTCGATGTTAACAAATTTTTCTTCTTCAGAAACGCTTTCCTTGTCATTGCCAGTCTACATTTTATATCCTCTCTATTTCGACCATCATCAGTTATTGTGCTCCCCAAATAGCAAAACTCCTTTACTACTTTAAGTGTCTCATTTCCTAATCTAATTCCCTCAGCATCACCCGACTTAATTCGACTACATTCCATTATCCTCGTTTTGCTTTTCTTGATGTTCATCTTATACCCTCCTTTCAAGACACTGTCTATTCCGTTCAACTGCTCTTACAAGTCCTTTGCTGTCTCTGACAGAATAACAATGTCATCGGCAAACCTCAAAGTTTTTATTTCTTCTCCATGGATTTTAATACCTACTCCAAATTTTTCTTTTGTTTCCTTTACTGATTGCTCAATATACAGATTGAATAACATCGGGGATAGGCTACAACCCTGTCTCACTCCCTTCCCAACCACTGCTTCCCTTTCATACCCATCGACCCTTATAACTGCCATCTGGTTTCTGTACAAATTGTAAATAGCCTTTCGCTCCCTGTATTTTACCCCTGCCACCTTCTGAATTTGAAAGAAAGTATTCCAATCAACATTGTCAAAAGCTTTCTCTAAGTCTACAAATGCTAGAAACGTAGGTTTGCCTTTCCTTAATCTATTTTCTAAGATAAGTCGTAGGGTCAGTATTGCCTCACGTGTTCCAACATTTCTACGGAATCCAAACTGACACGGATAACAATATCATTTTTTATGCGATACAGAGTCGCATAATCAACAGGTACCGCAAATTTACTATGGAACGACGTTACAACACAAGGCAGAAAAAGTTTAAAGAGTTCGATGACGATGAGACAGTAAAACATTACAAAGATCGACGGACGTTATACATTGGTCCGTACATCAAGAAACACGTTCTACTACATTTACAGGCATGGAGCACATCACGAAATAGGGTGTACGAATAATAAATTTACTTAAGTCACACGCATTATTCCACTGTCATCTGTTACTGTTTTCGGTGTGACTGAGTCAGTAGTACGGAAACTTTTTACGTTACTGTAAAGTATGTTTTTTAAGTAAAGGAGCGTGACTGGAACCAGTTTTCGATTTAATACCCGATATTATTGAACTTACTAAGGAAAAAGGTGATCGGGAACGAAAATTAGAACACCTGAAATGGAATGCAGAGCCTACATTTCAAATGGACTTCACTCTTCGCTACCTACAGTAAAAAAACTGAAAGGTGAGAAGCACATTATTTCTGATCTCATGGCGATGCACTTAAAAAGAAAATCGCATTGTGGACGACGCAAATTCTACAAAAAATATCGCCCGTTTCCGTCAGCTCATTGGCGTTTAAGAAAACGCGAAATTTGAAGAATTCGTTGTGGTCTTGAAGGCATTACAATGACTGTTTTCTAAAACTTTCTACGTCACTGCTAATCTTACATCTGTTGTCGAGCTGTTTTCGAGACTGCCCGAATCTCGTGGTCGTGAGGTAGCGTTCTCGCTTCACACGCCCGGGTTCCCGGGTTCGATTCCCGGCGGGGTCAGGGATTTTCTCTGCCTCGTGATGGCTGGGTGTTGTGTGCTGTCCTTAGGTTAGTTAGGTTTAAGTAGTTCTAAGTTCTAGGGGACTGATGACCATAGATGTTAAGTCCAATAGTGCTCAGAGCCATTTGAGCCATTTGTTTTCGAGACCATTTGCTCCTGTGCATGTGCAGATGCAACTGATTGATCTCCAGTGTGATTTACTTTCAAAAGACAAATTCTTTTACTTTAAGACTGTCCAGAAACTGTACTTTGTTCTCCTCAGGATGAGTTTCGACATATCCACAATGAGGTTGCAAACGTGATGAGCTATTCCCATCTAGATGTGTGTGTGAAAGGCTTTTTTCTCTCATGAAATTAAATAAATAACAATTACGTGGCAGCCTGAATGCGAAAATCTTTGAAATTGTCAGTGTCTGTCCATGTGCTGATAATTTGTACCCGATAAAAATCATATGCCCTCAGCACATCAAAAATAATTAAATAATATTAGATATTTGTTCTGTTTACTATCTGTGTTTTGAGAGACGTGAAATAGACAACTAAGTTGCAAGCAGTGTGATTGCAATGTCATTTAATGTGTTGTTTTCCCCGTTTGGCCCCCTTGCCCTTCGACACACACACACACACACACACACACACACACACACACACACACACACGCGCGGTGTGCCCTGGTGGTGTGCGACGTGTGCAACCAGCCTGACCTGTACGGCACTCGCGCCACAGCGCCGAGGCCCACAGGCCGAATCGTTGGCCGTCCCTAATCTAGACGACACTCAGATTCATCCTATACTTATACGAGATGTCTGAATTCATTGGTTTTGCTACAACTGCAGTTTGTCCATAATTGTTCCAATGACAGGTACAAGCCCCATCAAAAATATCGCATACCAAGATATCAGACGACCACGGAGCGCAAGAGTGTAATGTGGGTTGGTACTCATCTTATGATGAAGCATTTTATTGTTTGAAGATGCTCTAAGATGTGAACGTCAGTGCAGTGATGCTTATTTCCACTGAACAATGAAATTCTCAGCATGAGCTAGCAATGCTGGGAAAAGGTAATTTCATAAGATATCCAGGTGTGATATTCTTACAACAGTATTTTCTTCAGAAAATAACTAAACATTTTCTCCAAAATTGTCACAAAATACACAAATTTATGAAGAGCCTCTCTTATGTGCGACTGTCGTATATGGCTGTTGTGTTCGCCATATTCTTATGTTTCAGTGGTACACGATCTACTACGTAGTAATTGAATCCTGTATGCTTTGAGATACAAGCGTCGCTGCAAAAAACCCTGGACAGCCATTTAAAGGAATGGCTGTCTATTATCGGGCATGATGGGTTCACTTCCGTGGTTCACGCCCAAAATAAGATGTAGGAGGGGCAATGCAGTAATCTCGGCGAAAATCACGCTGCACAATTATAACTTAATTCCACCTGTTGAATCGCAAAATACAAAAGGACTTTTGTTGCTGTGTTGTTGCCATCTCTACTGGACGCACATAGCGCACTGAACGAACTAGGGTACTGAACGTACTAGCGCACTAGTTGCATCAGGGAAGCCTCTACCGCCAACCATATGAAGCGGCAACTTACAACTGGACAAAGCTAAATTTTAGTTTAGATGAGCAACTTAAAATTTACACCAAGTTTCTTTTCTATATTCATTCACGACACTAGAAAGCGGATGAATATTACTGAACAACCTGTATCTTGAGAATGTTGGATAAACTAATAACACTAATAAATGGGCCTATCTCTAGGAGCACGTGCAATTTTATTAAAACCGAAGACTTCACAGCTAAGCCGATAGCTCTCCACATTTCCCCCTTCACTCACCCCCCCCCCCCCCCCGCCGGTACCACCTCCCACCTTCCCCTCCACCCTACCTCCCCCCCGCCCCTCCTCTGTGCTGTTCACGTCAGCAAGTGAACTTCCGTCGAATTTTGTTCTTTCTACTGTCTAGTTCCCACTCTACGGACTATAAAACGTACAACGAAAATAGGAAATATTGAGAAAAAATGAGATGTATAGGGGTGAGCGTGATGGCTAACAGGAAACGGTGAGTAACAGAACTTAAGTGAAAAATGTGCTCATGTGAAAGCAGTGAAGAATATTTTCTACACATAAGGTCAAAAGTCCAAAAATCGTTCTCCCTTTGTGATTGCGTTGCCATCACTTACCTTGAGCGCCGACGTAACGCGCTTTCTTGACTGAAACAGAAAACAAACAACAATTAGTCCAAACAATTTTGAAAATTAGGTGAAACTACAGAATTATTGCATGAAAACCATTATGGTAAGTTAAACGGTGATTAAACAATTGCCGAGAAATATTACCAGAAACGATATCTGTTATAGAGGCAGTCACCGTCTGGTCTCTCACTAGGAAAAATCTCTGTTAACATTCATGGACGTTAACCGGAAAATGCTTTTATACCACCAGCGAGTAACGATCACTCGTATTTATCCCTGCCCTGGTTCATTGCTAAGCAGTGTCCATGATGTTTCTGCCGTGCAGAATGTTTGTTTCTTAAAGCTAAAATATTACAGTGACCAATAATTTCAGAACATTTGTTTGAGGACGTGAAATTTGTTGCGGGATGTACGTAACAGCTTGAATAGCTTACATTGCTTGCCCGTCGCGCAAGTAATCCTATCCTGATGATTAATTGTTGTTGTTGAATCTTGGGTCCTCAGCTTTACTCCAGGAACCGGTGGGCACGTATAAAAACGACGGATAGGTTACTCCCAGAGTTTTCACCAAAGTAACAGTAACAGTGATCCCTCTCTTCGATTACGTTGCAATCGGCAATTATATCGTAAGCAAATACCACAGTAGCTTCATGGGCCACGCAGATGTGGAAAAATGAGTGATGAAGATTGTGTCAATAAGTAAGCAAGAAACGAGATTTGGTCATGACGATGATATATGCTTTGGCGCCGCGCGGGGTAGACGCGTGGTCTCGGACGTTACGGTCCGCGCGTCTCCCTTCGTCGGAGGTTCGAGTCCTCCCTTGGGCATGGGTGTGTGTGTCGTCCTTAGTGTAAGTTAGTTTAAGTTAGATTAAATAGTGTGTAAGCTTAGGGACCGATGACCTTAGCACTTTGGTCCCATAAGACCGTACCACAAATTTCAGAATTATGCTTTGGCATTGGATAAACTGAAATTTGTAACGTACAAATTGGTGGAAAATACACCTTACTCATCATATATTACCCGCTCTAACTTGGATATTTTATGACATGTGAAGAAATTAGCGGCTGGAGCACATTTCAAGTCCAATGAGTAGGCACTAGCAGCTGTAGTTACGTGTGTGTTGGACTTCTCATAATCGCACTTCAGAGATGCCGTAGAAAGTTATACGAAACGTTGAGAAAAGAACACGGTCTAAAAACGAAATATCTCGAAAATACGTGAGTTTGGACTCACAGTTTTTTGTGGTATTTCCACCTGGACTCAGATTCCATACATCTTGACAACTAGAATCAGAGAGTAGACTGTGAAGATCCTATATCGTCATACGTCACAGGTATTTATTAGCTTTTTTTTACCACTGAGTCCATTGTTTCCCGCGGTCGACTGTATCGTTATGTATTGACAGTCATGCAGAAATGATGAAAAATAATTTTTGCCTGCAGCCAATGATTGGTGTTTTATCGTTGTCTGCACTGTGCACACGGCGTGCGTCAGTTGCACTGAGCACTTACAGCGGATTGGTAGCTTTCGTGAGACGCGAGCGCGTCAGCATGTGCGACAGGGCACAGTGTCACATCAGTTATTCCTAGAATGAACTTTCACTCTGCAGCGGAGTGGGTTCGCATTTAGAACTTTACGCCAGACTAAAACTGTGTGCCTGATTGGGACTTCAAACACTGAACCCTTTGCTACTGCAGGCATTTATTCTACCGAATGAGATGTCCAGATACGACTCATAGCTTTATTTATGTAAACATCACTCAAGTTCTCCTGCAAACCTTGAAGGGCTGGCATGTAAGTGATAAATGTACATTGCGGAGAAGCCTACGCTATGGTTACTAGACTGAAATTTCCCTCTGCAGTTGATTTAAAACTTTCTGGCTGATTAAATACGTGTACCGGACAGTGACTCAAACACAGAATCGTTATGTTTCAATAACTCTTTCAGGTACTATGTTCAAGATGAGATTAATTAGTTGTAAAAAGAAAAAGAATTTTTTTTCTGCTTTGAAAAGATTTCTCAAAAACCGTAGCACATAATCGTTTCTGTCTTATTACATATTTTCCACTATTGATATTTGTCTAATAAACGAGATAATAAATAATATGCGTATGGCCCACAACTGGCTATTATAATTTAGAGTTCATACTCAACATCATCATACTGTCACTATTAAGTTCTTTACTTTTCAATTAAAAGCAGTATAATCATACCCGACAAAACAGAAAATCCCAGTTTGAGAAAGTGTAACATAGGGGTGGAATAGGAAAAGAGAAAGTATTAGTTACACATTCTAATTATTACACTGGGATGAGAAATGTCATGGGATGTTGCCCGCAATGTCATGTCGGACCTCGGACCTCGTTCTACCGGTGTAGTGTGCAATATCTCGAAGTCAAACCAACTCGACAAGCCGTTGGAAGCCCCTGCACAAGCACTGAGCCACGCTGCGCCTACGGCGGTCCATAATTACGAAAGTGTCGCTGGTCCAGGATTTTGTGCACGAACTGACATTTCTATTATGTCCCATAAATATCCGATGGATTCATTTCCGCTGATCTGGATGCCAATATCATTCGCTCAAACTGTCCAGAATGTTGTTAAAAAGCAGATGCGAGCAATTGTGGCCTGGTGGCATGTTTGAGAACACGAAATCCAGGAATGACTACAAATGGTCTGCAGGTAGCGGAACACAACCATTTCCAATGAACGGTCAGTTCAGCTGGAGCAGAGGGACCAGTCCACTCCATGTGAACACAGCCCACACCACCGGCTTGTGCGGTGCCTCGTCCACGAATGGGGTCCACGGCTTCACGGGACCTGCGCCACATCGAACGCTACCGTCACCTCTTACCCACTGAAATCGAAACTCATCTGACCAGGCCACGGTTTTGCAGTAGTGTAGGATCCAACTGATATTGTCAGCCGGCCGGGAGGCCTAGCTGTTCTAGGCGCTTATCACTGGAACCGCGCGACCGCTACGGTCGCAGGTTCGAAACCTGGATGTGTGTGATGTCCTTAGGTTAGTTAGGTTTAACTAGTTCTAAGTTCTAGGAGACTGATGACCTCAGAAGTTAAGTCCCATAGTGCTCAGAGCCATTTGAACCATTTTGATATTGTCACGAGCCCAGAACAGGCACAGCAGGCGATGTCGCGCTCTTAGCAAAGGCACTCGCCTTGGTCGTCTGTTGCCACAGCCCGTTAACTTCTAATTTCTCTGCACTGTCCTAACGGAGACGTTCGTCGTAAGTCCCACTTCAATTTCTGCGGTTAATTTGACGCAGTCTGTTACCACTGACAATTTGATTTCTGCGGTTAATTTGACGCAGTCTGTTAGCACTGACAATTTGATTTCTGCGGTTAATTTGACGCAGTCTGTTAGCACTGACAATTTGATTTCTGCTGTTAATTTGACGCAGTCTGTTAGCACTGACAATTTGATTTCTGCGGTTAATTTGACGCAGTCAGTTAGCACTGACAATTGGATTTCTGCGGTTAATTTGACGCAGTCTGTTAGCACTGACAATTTGATTTCTGCGGTTAATTTGACGCAGTCTGTTAGAACTGACAATTTGATTTCTGCGGTTAATTTGACGCAGTCTGTTAGCACTGACAATTTGATTTCTGCAGTTAATTTGACGCAGTCTGTTAGCACTGACAATTTGATTTCTGCGGTTAATTTGACGCAGTCTGTTTGCACTGACAATTTGATTTCTGCGGTTAATTTGACGCAGTCTGTTAGCACTGACAATTTGATTTCTGCGGTTAATTTGATGCAGTCTGTTAGCACTGACAATTTCATTTCTGCGGTTAATTTGACGCAGTCTGTTAGCACAGACAATTTGATTTCTGTGGTTAATTTGACGCAGTCTGTTAGCACAGACAATTTGATTTTTGCGGTTAATTTGACGCAGTCTGTTAGCACTGACAATTTGATTTCTGCGGTTAATTTGACGCAGTCTGTTAGCACTGACAATTTGATGTCTGTAGCACTGACAATTTGATTTCTGCGGTTAATTTGACGCAGTCTGTTAGCACTGACAATTTCATTTCTGCGGTTAATTTGACGCAGTGTGTTAGCACTGACAATTTGATTTCTGCGGTTAATTTGACGCAGTCTGTTAGCACTGACAATTTCATTTCTGCGGTTAATTTGACGCAGTCTGTTAGCACTGACAATTTGATTTCTGCGGTTAATTTGACGCAGTCTGTTAGCACTGACAATTTCATTTCTGCGGTTAATTTGACGCAGTCTGTTACCACTGACAATTTGATTTCTGCGGTTAATTTGACGCAGTCTGTTAGCACTGACAATTTGATTTCTGCGGTTAATTTGACGCAGTCTGTTAGCACTGACAATTCGATTTCTGCGGTTAATTTGACGCAGTCTGTTAGCACTGACAATTAGATTCTGCGGTTAATTTGACGCAGTCTGTTACCACTGACAATTAGATTTCTGTGGTTAATTTGACGCAGTCTGTTAGCACAGACAATTTGATTTCTGCGGTTAATTTGACGCAGTCTGTTAGCACTGACAATTTGATTTCTGCGGTTAATTTGACGCAGTCTGTTAGCACTGACAATTTGATGTCTGTTAGCACTGACAATTTGATTTCTGCGGTTAATTTGACACAGTCTGTTAGCACTGACAATTTGATTTGTGCGGTTAATTTGACGCAGTCTGTTAGCACTGACAATTTGATTTCTGCGGTTAATTTGACGCAGTCTGTTAGCACTGTCAATTTGATTTCTGCGGTTAATTTGACGCAGTCTGTTAGCACTGACAATTTCATTTCTGCGGTTAATTTGATGCAGTCTGTTAGCACAGACAATTTGATTTTTGCGGTTAATTTGACGCAGTCTGTTAGCACAGACAATTTGATTTCTGCGGTTAATTTGACGCAGTCTGTTAGCACTGACAATTTGATTTCTGCGGTTAATTTGACGCAGTCTGTTAGCACTGACAAGTTGATGTCTGTTAGCACTGACAATTTGATTTCTGTGGTTAATTTGACGCAGTCTGTTAGCACTGACAATTTGATTTCTGCGGTTAATTTGACGCAGTCTGTTAGCACTGACAATTTCATTTCTGCGGTTAATTTGACGCAGTCTGTTACCACTGACAATTTGATTTCTGCAGTTAATTTGACGCAGTCTGTTAGCACTGACAATTTGATTTCTGCGGTTAATTTGACGCAGTCTGTTAGCACTGACAATTTGATTTCTGCGGTTAATTTGACGCAGTCTGTTAGCACTGACAATTTCATTTCTGCGGTTAATTTGACGCAGTCTGTTAGCACTGACAATTTGATATCTGCGGTTAATTTGATGCAGTCTGTTAGCACTGACAATTTGATGTCTGTTAGCACTGACAATTTGATTTCTGCGGTTAATCTGACGCAGTCTGTCAGCACTGACAATTTGATTTCTGCGGTTAATTTGACGCAGTCTGTTAGCACTGACAATTTGATTTCTGCGGTTATTTTGACGCAGTCTGTTAGCACTGACAATTCCATTTCTGCGGTTAATTTGACGCAGTCTGTTAGCACTGACAATTTGATTTCTGCGGTTAATTTGACGCAGTCTGTTAGCACTGATAATTTCATTTCTGCGGTTAATTTGACGCAGTCTGTTAGCACAGACAATTTGATTTCTGCGGTTAATTTGACACAGTCTGTTAGCACAGACAATTTGATTTCTGCGGTTAATTTGACGCAGTCTGTTAGCAGTGACAATTTGATTTCTGCGGTTAATTTGACGCAGTCTGTTAGCACTGACAATTTGATGTCTGTTAGCACTGACAATTTGATTTCTGTGGTTAATTTGACGCAGTCTGTTACCACTGACAATTTGATTTCTGCGGTTAATTTGACGCAGTCTGTTAGCACTGACAATTTGATTTCTGCGGTTAATTTGACGCAGTCTGTTAGCACTGACAATTTGATTTCTGCGGTTAATTTGACGCAGTCTGTTAGCACTCACAATTTGATTTCTGCGGTTAATTTGAGTCTGTTAGCACTGACAATTTCATTTCTGCGGTTAATTTGACGCAGTCTGTTAGCACTGATAATTTGATTTCTGCGGTTAATTTGACGCAGTCTGTTAGCACTAAAAATTTCATTTCTGCGGTTAATTTGACGCAGTCTGTTAGCACTGAGAATTTCATTTCTGCGGTTAATTTGACGCATTCTGTTAGCACTGACAATTTCATTTCTGCGGTTAATTTGACGCAGTCTGTTAGCACTGACAATTTCATTTCTGTGGTTAATTTGACGCAGTCTGTTAGCACTGACAATTTGATTTCTGCGGTTAATTTGACGCAGTCTGTTAGCACTGACAATTTGATTTCTGCGGTTAATTTGACGCAGTCTGTTAGCACTGACAATTTATTTCTGCGGTTAATTTGACGCAGTCTGTTAGCACTGACAATTTCATTTCTGCGGTTAATTTGACGCAGTCTGTTAGCACAGACAAGTTGATTTCTGCGGTTAATTTGACGCAGTCTGTTAGCACTGACAATTTGATTTCTGCGGTTAATTTGACGCAGTTTGTTATCACTGACAATTTGATGTCTGTTAGCACTGACAATTTGATTTCTGCAGTTAATTTGACACAGTCTGTTAGCACTGACAATTTGATTTCTGCGGTTAATTTGACGCAGTCTGTTAGCACTGACAATTTGATTTCTGCAGTTAATTTGACGCAGTCTGTTAGCATTCACAATTTCATTTCTGCGGTTAATTTGACGCAGTCTGTTAGCACTGACAATTTGATTTCTGCGGTTAATTTGACACAGTCTGTTAGCACTGACAATTCTACGCAAACGCCGCTGCCCTCGGTCGTTAAGTGAAAGGCGTCGGCATCTGCGTTGTCCATAGTGAGAGTTAATGCCTGAAATTTGGCATATTTTGGCGCACTCTTGACATAGGGGATCTACCGAATCCCCTAACTATTGCTGAAATGGAATGTCCCAATCGTCTAGTTCCAATTACCACTACCCGTTCAAAGTCTTTTAATTCCTGTCGTACGGCCATAATCACGTGGGAAACGTTTTCACACGAGTGGCCTGAGTACAAGGGAGAGCACCGCCCATGCACTGCCATTTTACACCTTGTGTACGCGATACTACCGCCGTATGTATATATCGCTGTCCCATGACTATGGTGTCTACTTTACACAACTCTACCGAATGCTATTTATCGATTACTATCCATTCAGAAGGTTTCAATCCTTGATAGTCAGCCACTCTTGGCGAACTTCAGCACCCAGTGCAACGCTCAGTATTTTACTTCGTAATCATAGGTTTTTGTAAATTATGGTTCCACCTCTCTCTCTCTCTCTCTCTCTCTCTCTCTCTCTCTCTCTCTCTCTGATTTCTAGACGTACCTATAATCCGTCTGAATAGGGGAATGTCAGTCGCATCACCTAGTCGCCAAGTGGAGAAAATCTCCGATCTACACGGGAATGGAACTTGGAACGCTTCGCTAAGCAATCTGCCACGCTTACAGTGCAATTCGTTGACCTTTACAAGCAAGATCTATTATTTTAGCTATTACCACCTATGGCTCCATTTCAACTAGCAACTTCAGCTCAGTTAATTAATGTCAAGGAGGTATCATATCTGATAAAGATCCACAACTGTCGAATAACATACTTTCCGGTTGCGCAATATGTCGATGGTCACTACATTGCCTGACGAAGCCTTCAGTACTTCGAAATCGATAGCGTTCGATAAAAATCATTACGTATAGCAGTGTGAGTTGCACCAATAGTGTGAGACAGGGAAAAGCAGCCGGCCAAGGGATACGTCAACTATCCCCTGTGCATTCTAGCAGGAAAGCGCCTGGGGTAACGCTGGCATAGCGTTCTGCAGCGCTACGGTCTACCACAGTAGCGGGCTGGGTTGCTACAGGCTGTGGCATAGAGCAACGCTTCACACGCAGCTACATGACTGAAACCGGGCCCCGTCACAACCCAACCAGCCACGGCAATCATTTACAATTTTTCCAAAAAGTATTCGTCTAATACACGAACTCATGTTTACAGGTGTATAGACAGTGAAAAATTGTCAGAATGAAGAACAGCAAGGACCTAGACTTCCTTATTAATAAGTAAAATGGAGAAAACAATAAAAAATACCAATCTATATTTATATAAACATAGTTAAACATTTGAAAGCAAATATAGGAAATTTAGGGTGCAAAATGAGTATTCGTCTGCAATACTGAAAATGCCACTCTGAACATACACTATCTGATCAAAAGTATCCGGATGCCTGGCTGAAAATGACTTACAAGTTCGTGGTGACTTCCATCGGTAATGCTGTGTTGGCCCACCCTTAGCCTTGATCACAGCTTCCACTCTCGCAGACGTACGTTCAATCAGGTGCTGTAAGGTTTCTTGGGGAATGGCAGCCCATTCTTCACGGAGTGCTGCTCAGGGGAGAGGTATCGTTGCCTGGCACGAAGTCGGCGTTCCAGAACATCCTTGGATGGTCTATAGGATTCAGATCAGGACTCTGTACAGGTTATTCCATTACAGGGGTGTTATTGTCGTGCAACGACTCCGCAGAGTCCGCATTATGAACACGTGCTCAATCGTGTTGAAAGATGCATCCCTGATATGCTCTTCAACAGTGCGAAGAAAGAAGGTCCTTAAAACATCAATGTAGGCCTGTGCTGTGATAGCGCCCTGCAAAACAACATGGAATGTAAACCCCCTACACGGAAAACACGACCAGGCCATAGCACCACCGTCTCCGAATTTTATTGTTGGCACTACACACCCTGGCAGATGATGTTCGCTGGGCACTCGCCACACCCACACCCTGCCATACGATCGCCACATTGTGTACCGTGATTCGTCACTCCACACTGTTCAATTATCCAATGTTTACGCTGCTGACACCAAGCAAAGCATCGTTTGCCATTTACCGGCGGGATGTGTGGTTTACGAGCAGCCGCTCCACCATGAAATCCAAGTTTTCTCACCTCCCGCCTAACTGCCATAGTACTCGCAGTGGATCCTGACGCAGATTGGAATTCCTGTGTCGTGGTCTGGATAGATGTCTGTCTACTACATATTACGACCCTCTTCAACTGTCAGTCAACAGACGAGGTTGGCCTATACGCTTTAGTGCTGTACATGTCCCTTCACGTTCCCACTTCACTATCACTTCGGAAACAATGGACCTAGGGATGTCTAGATGTGTGGAAACCTCGCTTACAGACGTATGTCACAAGTGATACCCAATCACCTGACCACGTTCGATGTCCGTGAGTTCCGCGGAGCGCCCCATTTTGCTATCTCATGATGTCTAATGGCTACTGAGGTCACTGATATGGAGTACCTGGCAGCAGGTGGCAGTACAATGCACCTAATATGAAAAACTTTTGTTTTTGGGGGTGTCGGAAT
Source organism: Schistocerca americana (assembly GCF_021461395.2). Taxonomy (NCBI): domain Eukaryota; kingdom Metazoa; phylum Arthropoda; class Insecta; order Orthoptera; family Acrididae; genus Schistocerca; species Schistocerca americana. Next base: position 38,196,157 of record NC_060125.1, read on the forward strand.
ACTTTTGATCACATAGTGTATGATGTTATAGTTAGTAATTAGTAGGTTCTCCTTTCCTCTCTATAATGTCTTGCATTCTCCTTGGCATGGATTTCACCAGAGATTCTGTTGTTTGTTAAGCAATTTTAGATCATTCCTCCAGTAGAGCATTTCTTGGATAAATTCTATTTTTGTAGAGTACATTCCACAAATTCTCTATCTTGACTAACGTCTGGGGGATTGCGGTGATACTGGAATCCAGTGGGGAATGTTATACAACAGCTAACCATTCTTGGCAATTTCTATGTTTGACTGACTGAATAAACCAGTTCATTGAACTTTTACCTTTAGTGTCACGTACATCAGTTATTCAGAAGTATATAACAATTTTATAATTTTTATTGTTATTCTGATTGTACTAAAACTTGTTTTTATTTAAAATTTCAGATGACATACCAATGCTTAAATGATTGAGCTGAAGGATCAGACGTTACAATTGCTTTTGTATCGTGTTTAGCTGTTGGGCATGGAAGCCCACGTGTTCTGCTCAACCCTATGGCAACAGCGAGCCACAACACTGAACAGAGCTGTGAATTGCTCAGCTGCGTGTAGCGATTAATTTCGTCTCTGGGATTCCATTAAGTAAAAAGCGTAAGTACTGGTAAGGCGCACCACGGTCAGCGCCTGGGCCGCAGCCTTCAACTTACTTAATGCAGGATGTTTCATCGACCCAGTATTTTCGATTCCACGCCCGTTGCAATACTGGAAAATCCCATCTCCACTGCCTGCCACCCACGCCACTGAGGACACTAGTGTCTGCGTAGTATCAGCACAAACAAGACAACATTACAGTGGACACCGTAATGAAAGGAATAAATAGTTTATTCTCCGCAACAAGTGTACGTCAGCTGACGTCCCCATTTTCTTCCGGCAAGGTGGTGGGGCGAAAGAATTAATGTAACGTTGGCATTTCGGTGCTAGTGTCACACGACGTCTCAACCTGCTGCGAGCTGCTGCCATAAAAATCCGTAGTAGAGTCCCTGAAGGTCAGTGACGAAGCTTAGAAGTAAGGTAGTTGGCGACTACCGGTGCGCGAGAGACGAGCAGTAACTCGCCAGTGTGTGTGTGAAGGGTAAGAGCCTTCTTTCGGGCAGTTTGGCGGTGGCCGGCCGGCCGTCGTGTGTCGCGAGACGGACGGCCATGCATTATGTATGTGGGCGGCCGGCAGCGCTACCCATCTGATCGTGAAACCGCCGCGGTTACTTACGGCGCGCCCAGCGAAAATCTCTCACACCGCCGCCGGGCGACCTAGCTCCGCTTCTACATTTCTACAACCAGTGGCGATAACAGGAATGTCAATGTAAAGCGAGGCCGATTTAACGACGGAGTGTATTTTGAATGCGACAGGTGTGCAGATGCTTGCCGTTAACACAGATACCGTGGCACGACAGTCCGCTTCCCACCTATCACAGCAGCCGACGCTCCATGTTACGACATGTGGCTGCGAATATGACGAATGAACAAGAAACAGTGGCGTTTTGGTGCTTTAAGTGACGCCGTAGCAAAGGTCCGAAAACAAGCCATTTTCTGAAGTGAAAATCCTTGTGTTGTCAGGTTGTGGCGTTTATGACCCATCACCGTCCACGTTTATTACATTTTTGTTGCTGTGTTTTGAGGCACATTGTAGGAAGATTTTGTTACAGGAGGCTAGCAAGTAGGTAGGTAGGTAGGTAGGTAGGTAGGTAGGCGTCACAAGGCGGCCTCATCGAACGACGCTCCAGCTGGTCTCGCAGCGCGAGAGCGGCCGAGGGCCGCGTCGGGGGGGGTACCGGTATTTTATTACAGTATAAACATTCATATTCAGCTCCAGCCGTCCTGATGACGTTACTTGCACTGAGATCTGTTAATAATAATTTCAATATCACTCAATTCATCAGGAAATGCTAATTAAAAATTTTACTTATTGTCAGTGCTTGTTGATCGAAAGGATGGACCGAAATCAAGCACGGCATGAAGCGGGAGACGTCAGACTGTTAAGATAGCACACGAGGTAGTATACGATATGTTTTCGATGTGGAAACACGCGAACTACTGTGTGAATTGCAACTCTGGGTGAAGACGGAATAAATTGTTAAAGTTACCTCTGAAAACATATTTGAGCGTTCTCACGGTGGGAGGGGGGCGGGGAGGAGGTGGGGGGCAGATCGGGAACTTAAGATTAATGACCGGGTATCTTGCTATGAATATTAACGATAGACTGTCTCTAGAAAACGTTTTACTAATTTTGCGACCAGACAAATAAAACAAAATTATTTGGCATCCTAACACTTTACAATACTCGTTATGCTTAACAGTGAAACCTACTCACTAATCGCATTTATACGCACTGTTTACTGTACAAGCATTAGGGCTCGTCACTGATGGCGAAGAAGCCATTTGGGGCAACGTCTGCAAGACTGGAGGTAAGCAAGTTCGCTACAATTTGGTTACAGAAGTGGGGGACCGACGCACGGAACATTCACTAGTAAGTCACACGTAGCATCGCTGTGCGTTCCTCCGTTAATATTATGGCAGACGATATTTCCAACGTTGCAAGTCAACACGGCTCTAGGAAGCATGGCTCGTGCGAAACTGAGATTCCTCTTCTCCCGCACAATATCCCGCGAATCACGGATAAAAGGCAATGGCCGGGTTTCCGGAAAGCGTTTGACACACTGCCCCACTGTAGCCTGTTAACAAACGTCAGAGCATGTGAGTGGCCCGCAGATTTCTAAGTAATACCACCCAGTACATTGTCCAGGACGGTAAGCGCCCATCGGAAGCAACGGTATCGTCAAGAAGTACCCACGGAAGAGTAACAGGACCGCTTTAGCTCCCCATACATTATGTCGGTGCATAAGTTCATAGCGTCTTTCCGTAAGTTTACATAACCAGTACATGTAACAGATACTTTAGTCATCAATAATATATTCTCCTTCACTATTTAAAACAGTCTGCAAGCCTGGGGTAACTTTTCGATACCGTGATCGTAGAAATCACGTGGCTTTTAGGCGAAGAACTTGCCGAGTCTTGTTCGGAGCGCAATTTCATGTGGAAAGAAAGTTCCTTAAAGTTTGTTCGATAGAGAGCGGGGAAGGTGAAGATCTCGGGGCGCAAAACCAGGTGAATGAGATGAGTGCGAAATGAGCTCCCAACCCAACTGCCGTACATAGGTTTTTGTCAATCTGGCACAATGCGAGCTGCCGTTATCCTGGAGTAGCACCACTTCACGCAGTCTTCTTGGTCGTTGTTCTTGGACTGCCTTTGTTGTCCACAAGAAATTTCGGCAGTGGTGGCTACACCTCGGGGAAGCACCATGTAGTACTCCACACTTTCACTGCTCCAGCATAATCTTTTTTGGATTTGAACAAGTCTTTGTATAGGGAGTCGCTGCTTTGTTTGGTCTCAAAAATTCGTTTCTTTCCCTGATGTTAGCATAAAGACGCCATTTACCGTCACCGGTAACGATGCGGGACAGGAATGGTCGGTGTTGTTCACGAGCTACTTGACGGCAAGCAAGCAGAGATGCATGTGTGGCCACCCGCTGAATTTTGTGATTTTGGATAAGAGCACGAGGTACCCATACACCCGATTTTCGAACCCATTGCATACAAATGTCGCCGATGGCGAAATAATTACAGTTCATCATATTTGCCAGCTTTCGAGTTGAATGATGTAGACCATTGTGGATTAATGCTATTAAAAGATCATCATCAAACGCTGAAAATCTTTCTGAAGGTCAAATTGATCCTCCTTATATCAAGAAAACCACTTTTTGCTGTGCTGTGTCCAGTGACGTCATCCCCATGCACGGCCAAGTCCTTCGGGCTGCCTCCGCTGCTGTCACCACTCTAGTGAACTCAAGCAGACGAGTATTGTGGAAAAGTTCCGCTTTCTCCACTTGGCACTACCATTTTCTAGCCCCCCACAGCTGCAGTCACTATCTCCAACTGACAAAATGGTGATACGTAAACTCAGATAGCAACAGTGAATTACAAATAAAAATGATAATCGATAAATAAACCCGTAAACGTCGGAATGCCAACATGAAAAACAAGAACACTACGAACTTATGCACCAACCCAATACATTAACTATCTCGAGGATAGGACGATCAGCAGTCATGAAACTGTTATAGACTACCAATCCCGTTATCCGTCAGGTCTGAAACTGTCTGCTGATGAGGCTGTTGTGTACAGAAAAGTTACGTCTTTAAGGAATATATACCATGAAACGGATAAAATTTCTCTTGGCGTGATGAGTGGCAGCTTGGTCTAAATGTGGAAAAATTTACGTTGAGGCAGATGAGTAGTAAAAACAACGGTGTATGTTTGAAAACCGTATTACTCACACAGTCACGTCGATTAAATAGGCGTAGCCGTGCACAGCTACACAACGTACGACGAGAACGTGAGGCCCTTTGGCGAAAAGTCAGTGGTGGACTTGGGTTAATTGGGAGAATGTTTGAAGTGAAGCTCGTCTATAAAGGAGACAGTGTAGAGAAAGCGTGTGCGATCCATTCTTGAGTACTGGTCGATTGTTTAGGATCCCTCCCAGGTCACATTAAAGAAAGACATCGAAGTAATTCAGGCGCACGCTACAACAACACGCGGAAATTACGGTGATGTACATAGTTGGTCGTTTTCTCCCTCGCTTCATTTGCGAGCTGAACGTGAAAAGGAATGACTAGGCGCCGCCAGCGCCCTCTCGACCGCTAGTATTTCGGTCGCCGCCGCGGGGAGGGGAGGAGGGCCCAGTCAGTTACAGTCAGTAGCAGTCAGTCGTCCAGTGAGTCAACGAGTCGAGTCATCAGTCGCAGCCCTGTTGGGAGCTGCAGTCACAGTTAGCTCGGCCTCTAGCTCAGAGCCAGCCAGTACCTGGCGACCAGAGTAGTGTACATAGCGGGACTTGTACTTCACCAGCAGTGAGGCTAACGTGGACTGTAACAGGAGAGATCGTACCACAGCACCTGGGCTATCTTAAGTTAACTATCTTCTTGTTCTTACGAATAAAGAACTCCGTTAATACACGTGTGCAGTTTGTGTTATAGAAGAGGATACCGGCCACCAAACGTCACTTCCTTCCTTCTCATTCTACAAGCCCACAGTGACAACGAGACGACGTAAAAGCCGGAGCCGACGCCTCGAAGAGTGCTGCGGGCACCGCGGGCGGCGCTCTGACATCGCCGCCAACGAGGAACCGAAGCTCGGCGGCCAGTGAGGACCGCCAGGGCGGCGTTATAGGCGGTGGTCGCCTCGGCAGCCGCCTTCTGATTCTGGATTACTTGCAGTCGCTACTTGGTGCCGAACACCACACCGAGTTGTTCATAGCTAGCTCTACCGGCAAACAGTTAGTGTACTTAGACTTAAGCCTGTGTCGGGCTTCTGCTTATAGCTGACATAAGTTGTCAAAACTGCAGCATTTCTTCAGCCACAAGTTTGGCACAATTTCCTTATTTAAAGTGCATTTGGGTCAACTAATTTTTGCAATCCTGTACAAATTCCTACGCCGACACATTCTTTGCCCACCTTCCGCCCATATATAATCGCATCCGGGAGGACGACGGTTCAAACCCGCGTCCGGCTATCCAGATTTAGGTTTTTCCTGATTTTCTTAGATGACTCCAGGTAAACGCCAGACGGGTCTTTTGAAAACTCACAGACGATTTCCTTCACCATCCCTGACACAATCTGAGCTTGTGCTCCGTCTCTAATGACCTCAATGCCGACGGAACCTTAAACCCGATCTTCCTTCCTTCCCATTTATGATCTGCAACGAGGACGTAACATTTGGCTCCTCGGAACGTAGCGGCTGCCGACACGCACGATAACAACTACATATGCGTTAAAACCAGAACTGACTTGAAAGCTCAGTGACTTTCAAGAAAAGAATGTTACACTAGTGAACGAAGAGTGAAGTTTTGAAGTGGTGGCGTACGAATTGTCGCATTTCAGACGACTACCTATCGTACCTTTACAGGAGCGCACAAACACTGTTCGGATGCATGACTCTCATTTACAGAGAACCGCCGAAGAAACAGGTATAAGCTTGCGTATTCAAATACAGAGATACGTAAACAGGCATAACAGTGCGCTGTGGCCGGCAACACTTGCATAAGACAACAAGCGACTGACGCAGTTGTTAGATGAGCTACTGCCACTACAGTGGCAGGTTATTAAGATTTAAGTTAATTTGAACGTGGCGTTGTAGTCGGCTCGGCGCATGAGTGTTGATACACAGCTTCTCCTAGGTACGGATGAAGTGCGGAATTTCCCCTACGACCATTTCACGAGTGTAACGTGAATATCAGCAATCCGGTAAAACATCAAATCTCCGACATTGTTGAGACCAGAAAAAGATCCTGCAAGAACGACACCACCGACGACTGAAGAGAGTCGCTTAACGTAACAAAAGCGCAACCCTTCGGCATATTGCTGCAGATTTCAACGCTGGGCCACCAACAAGTGTCAGCGTGCGAACCATTCAACGAAACGTCATCGACATGGGCTTTAGGAGCCAAAGGACCTCTCGCGTACCCTTGGTGACTGCATGACACAAAGTTTTACGCCTCACCTGGCCCGTCAAAACCGACATCGGACTGTTAATGACTGGAAACATGTTGCCTGGTCGAACGAGTCTCGTTTCAAATTGTATCGAGCGGACGGACATGTACGGGTATGGAGACAACCTCCTGGGTTCATGGACACTGTATGTCAGCAGGGGACTGTTCATGCTGGTGGATGTTCTGTAATGGCGTGAGGCGTGTGCAGTTGGAGCGATATGGGACCCCTGATACGTCTAGATAAACTCTGACAGGTGCCTGATTACCTGCACCCCTTAATGTCCATTATGCATTCCGGCGGACAGCAGGACAATGCGACACCCCACACGTCCAGAATTGCTACAGAGTGGCTCCAGGAACACTCTTATGAGTTTATACACATCCGTTGGTCACCAAACTCCCCAGACATGAAGATTATTGAGCATATATACCTTGCAACGTGCTGTTCACAAGAGATCTCCACCCGCTCGTACTCTTACGGATTTATGTTCAGCCCTGCAGGATTCGTAGTGTTATGCTCGCGGGGGCCCTGTACGATATTAGGCAGGTGTACCGGTTTCTTCGTCTCTACAGCGTAGTTCACAACTCCGAGGTTTCGAAGAAAACGGGACAACACCAAAGCATGTTTGTTGTCCTTCAAGTAAGTCTGAGAGTAGTCAAGAGGTTCTGACCTCCCGAGAACAGTCCAAAAGATCAACCAAGAGAAGAATTCAGTTACAATAGTGAAGTCAATATACCAAAAACTAAAGCTAAATGTACAGCTGAATTGAGTGCAGCAAATTGGTTTGGCCGCAGGAGCCAAGAGATCTTTTCTCAGCTTGTGCTGAAGGACAAAATTGGTTGTTTGTCTCATCTAAAGACCGTCCTTTATCTCACATTAAGTATGGCTGTCATTTTGGTTCTCTTTGTTTTCTTTCATTCCGCCCGTTACTTGGTGAGACTCTTAAATGCGCAGCAGCTCTGGCCGACGGGTGGTGATGTGCTGATAATCTTTGTGTCCTATCGCCCAGGTGTTTCTGTTCTGCAAGTCTAGTCTTGTATCGTTTCGAAGAAGGCTCCCGACATTATGCGCAAATGCTCCCCTGGGTGAGGAACGCCAGGCATCTGATGAACCAGACCTGTTGGATTGCCCGGTGGCAGATGCACGGCCAGCTTGAGATGACCCGTTTTGAACACGCCTTTGCCGACCGACTTCCTCTTTTGTGACGTTGCCCCAGGTGGCAGCTTGGAAGACCATCGCTTTAGCGTCAGCGCCTTTCGTAATCGCGTACTTAGGCGTCGCGAACAACTTGTCAACCCAAAGGCGATCCCACAGTAGCCAACTCTGCCTGCTGGAGTGGTGCGTCTCTGCAAGATGAATCAGCAGGTATCTCTTAGGGCAGGAACGGCCAAGAACTCGACCAGTAGCGCTCATGCATGTGTGCCAATCTCTCTCGCGTGAGTGCACAGGTCTCCCTCTACCACGCGAAGCTGAGCATGAGGAGGCAGAAGTGGGGAGGGATGGGCAGGTGGGGTGGGGGGTGGAGGGGGGGCGGTGACTGTGAAAGCACCACATACGGCATGCGGCTTTGATATCTATCAGCAACATGGATCACAAGCAGAATAATTTTTTAGTATTAAGGAGAAATAATGGTGAAATTTCAACCTGGTCATAAAAAAAATCGCAGGGCTTGAGAATTTGTTTCATATCTGTTTTGAAAAATCATTATCTTCTTTAAACCCTTACGTGGAGTAATTGGTTATCATGAAACGTACTCACAAAAAAGTTTGAGCCACAAAACTTAGGACTGAGAGGAGTAACATTTTTCGTTACTGCCATTTTGATTTTTTTTTCAATGAAGTTGAAGTATAGAGATCTTTTCAATAATACAGACACACGAAAAGTGTAAATCAATTCAAAAATTTCTGTATTCGTAAAACATGACCGGAATTTACCGTAAAATAGAATTACTACACTATACAACGTTTGACCCAATAAGAGAGAATTTGTACGTTTGAAAATTATATTCTTTATTTTCAGTTTACTTATTACATCACACATTCCCATCTCCGCTGCGACCTCAAGGGCGGGTCGTCGGTCGCGAATATAGCTGGCGACTCCAGGTGTCGGCCTGTCATCAACCGCCGGGCTTCCGCGTCACTTTAGAGGTAGACTGCAGAGGCGTTACCGTTGGACTGTAAGTGTGTGTCGTCGTATGAGTAAAATTACGTCAGTAACTAAGCTTGCTTCGTATGTTGATCGTCTTCTCACACCCGCTGCCACCCATTCTAGGCTAGAAACTTTTATAAATATTTACTTTCCCGTTCACAAACGAGTCCACCGCGAACGTAAATCCACATGTCTGGAGATTGTAAAGAAAATGTACATAAAGATTGAGTGCACAAACATATACGATTACGGATGTAGGTACAGATTATGCACGTATACAGACATATTTATATTAATGTTTCTTTTACATTTCTGCATCGTACATATCTATCTAGTGATAAAGAACTCACTATACTTCAACTTTTTTGAAAAGCTCAAAATGGCCACAATAAAAAACCACTCCTCAGTCAGTTTTAAACATTTTTGTATCAATTTTTTTGTGAATGCATTCCGTGATAATCAACAACTCCACGTTTGGATTTGAAAAAAATAAGGATTTTTAAAAACTTAGAAATTCAAACGTGATGAAAAAAATTTGTTTAGCAGTTTGGATTTACGCACCGAATTCAGCATGCCTAGATATGTTATGAAACATGTTTTCAACTTCCGGCGATTTTTTTGCGACCAGGTTGAAATTTCACCGTTACCTCCGTCTAATTATTTTTGCTGTGCTGACGACATAATAAAACAAATATCTGGCACAAACCGTCAGCATACAGACAGATGTAGTCAGTTTCGCAGATATTGTCCCACAGGTTGCCACGTAACGATGACTTCGTAGTTTCACAATCTGAATAATTCTTTCACACTCATATGTCGAATTGGTTATTACATTTGCAACCTTATTATGGAGACGTGGAAACTCTTCGCAAGGAAAACAACAAAAAATTCTTGTACAGTTTTCACTTAAGGGAATTTGTCTTTTAATCGACAGTTACATTACAGATCGTCCAGTTCCATCTGCAGATGCACAGGGGAACTTTCTAGTGAAATGGAAAAGTCTCGAAAAACACCTCAATGTACACATGTGCCATTGACAGTGTCTCAGACGTTTAGAAAGCTGTTCCTGTAATTTTGTCAACGCAACAGTGGATTGTTGAAAATTCGTGGTTTCTTTAACACCATTGTGCTTGAGGAAATGGACGCTATTCCTTGTAAGAATTTGTCCCTCCCACAATTCTGTTTCCTTTTTAAATGCATAAACATTCGCTATGAAATAAAAAACAATCTGCTTCTCACCTTGCTATGTCTTACTGAGGGCAGTCTGCAGTCAACTCTAGTTACCATGCAAGGTCTGGAGTGCATTCCCGATCTTCTAACTTACTTTCTGCCTCTCTCTTATTCCTCAGAAACCTAACAAAAGCGATTCCACGCAGTTCCTTTGAGTTAACCAAATTACTTTTGACTAAAATATAGCGTCTTCGCGTTCTTTGTCCAGTTTCATCAAAAACTATTGCAACTGACAATATAATAACGCGTGTGACTTCAGTAAGTTTACTATTTGCATCACCATTTGCATCATGTGTTCCATCCCTGCCTATTTAACACAAAGTACTTCTTAATGTGCGGAACAATGAATCCCATAAAAACGGTCTTCCGATGGTTTAATTTAATGTAATTTCTTTCATTGTCAAATCTTTAAATTCTTTCAGCATGGTGTTGTAATGCCGTTTCGCAGCAAATTTGCAGTACCTGTCGATTATGTTGCCTATATGACCGATATTGAGAGTTCTCATCCTTCTCCTCTCTGATTCCCATATATTTTTAGAGGACTGTGACGATGCATCGCTGGACTTCGTCTTCTTGTGCCAACAACCACTAGACGCCTGTACTTCCACCACACCACGAACAAATAAAGAAGAATGAACAGCCCTTAAACCACGATTCTGCTGAAACGAGGAAAGTCGTTCCGAACAAAATGATTTTAAATTAATAGCATAAAATCGCCAGTCCATAAGGATGCACACTGTTTTGAACCAATGGTAAACAAATCAAGGGACAGCTACGAGGATGTGAGCACGCTAACTGCCACAGTAACTACACTGGAGGAGGGTTCTGCACACGCCACCACCTGACCGGATAACTTGCTGAGAAACAGCACGCGTCTCAAGTTCACAGTCTAACTCCGCATTTTGCACTTTGGTCCACGTCAGCTCAAGTCACGAAGGCTCCTCCAGGTGGTTGTTGGCATGTACGTCATGTCCCCATGTATTCCGCCATTAAAAACGTATCACGAATTTAACTAATAAACCTTGTTTGTCATTCAAACTGTCTACAGATTTCCCCCGTTCATTGCTCAGTTCTGGACTTTTAATTAGACAAAACAGAGTCATAGCCATTTCCAGTGAAAGCAGATACATCTGACAATGATTAGCTACTTCAGTTATTCTGTAACAGAAGTCAGTCGGGACTTCGCGTTTGGCACCATTTGGATTGATCGGTAGCGCGAATCAATTGGTTCAAATTTTTTTATTCTGTTATCTGTCTTCTGACTGGTTTGAGACAAACAGCTACGTTTTTCCTAAGCTGTGCAAATACCTTCATCTCAGAAAAACAACTGCACCAAACCTTATCACCGAGTGAGGTGGCGCTGTGACTAGGACGCTGAACTCGCGAACTAGGACGACGGTACAATCCAGCGTCCGGCCATCCTGATTTACGTTTCCGTGATTTCCCTACATCGCTCCAGGCAAATGCCGGGATGGTTCCTTTGAAAGGGCACGGCCGACTTCCGTCCCCGCCCTTCCCTAATCCGATGAGACCGATGACCTTCCTGTCTGGGCTCCTCCCCCAAACAATCCAACCCAACACAAACCTTATCAGTTATTTGTTATATTTTTTCTCATCTCAAACTTTCCCTATAGTTTTCGTCCTTTACGGCTCCGCGTAGAACAAGCAGCTTATTTCCAACTATCTTAACACATAGCCTGTTACCCTTTCACTTCTTTAGTCAGGTGTGTTCCCCTATTTGATTTTCTCAACGAATCCACAGAGAAACTCCTCGTTTCTTATCTCACCACTCAAATTCATTTTCAGCTTCCTTCGTATTTCAGACACTTCCATTCTCTCTCTTTTTCTGGCTTTCCCACAGTCCGTAATTCGCTGCATACAATTCTGATCGACATGCTGGATACTGCGTGAGACCTCCGCAATCGCAGGACGGCCGCCCAAACGACGAACCCATTGTCCAACGCTGATGACGTGCACCGTAGCATCTCCACACACCTGCTTCGGCCTTTCATGAACATCGTTTAACATTTCACGTTCGGTGGTACTGAATTGAATCACAGAGCGCTATGTTAGCGTACGTAAGTATCGGCCACTTACACTGAAGCGCCACAGAAACTGGTACAGGGGTGCGTATTAGAATACAGAGGTGTGTGAACAGGCAGAATGCGGCGCTGCGGTTGGTGTCAACTCCTGTCTAAGACACAAAGTGCCTGGTGTAGTTGCTAGATCGGTTACTGGAGCTACAATGGCAGGTTATCAAGATTTAAACAAGTTTAATCGTGGTGTTATAGTCGGCGCACGAACGGTGGGGCACAGCATCTCCGAGGTAGAAATTAAGTGGGGAATTTCCCGTACGACCATTTCACGAGTGTACTGTAAATATCAAGAATCCGATAAAACATTAAATCTCCAACTTCGCTGCGGCTCGAAAAAGATCCTGTGAGGTCGGGACCAAAGACGACTGAAGGGAACCGTTGAGCTTGACCAAAGTGCAACCCTTCCGCAAATTGCTGCACTTTTCAATATTGGGCCATCAACAAGTGACAACGTGCGAAGCATTCAGTGAAACATTATCGATATGGGCTTTAGGAGCCTCGTTTCAAATTGTATCGAGCTGATGGATGTTGACGGGTACGGAGACAACCTCATGAATCCATGGGCAGTGCATGCCAGCAGGGGATTGTTCATGCTGGTGGAGGCTCTGTAATGGTGTGGGGCGTGTGCAGTTGAAGCGATATGGGGCCCCTGATATGTCTAGATACGAATCTAACAGCGGTATGAGATCCCTGATATGTCCAGATACGATTGTGACAAGTGACACATACGTAAACGTTCTGTCTGATCACCTGCATCCATTCATTCCGTTGCGCGTTCCGATGGACTTGGGCAATTCCAGCCGGACAGTACGACACCCCGCGAGTCCAGAATTGTTACAGAGTGGCTCCAGGAACGCTCTTCTGAGTTTAGACACTTCCGATTGCCACCAAACTCCCCAGAGATTAGCATTAGTGAGCATATCTTGGATGGCTTGCTACGTGCTGTTCGGAAGAGATGTCCACTCCCTCGTATTTTTACGGGTTTATGGGCAGCCTGCAGGATTCATGTTGTCAGTTTCCTCCAGCACTACTTCAGTCATTAGTCTAGTCCACGCCACGAGGTCTTGCAGCTCTTCTGCATGCTCGTGCTAGCGGGGGCCCTACGCGACATTAGGCATGTGTACGAGTTTCTTTGGCTCTTCAGTGTAGTATACAGCTCTGGCGTCTGTTGTTGTAGGAGTCGGCTGTGGAAGAAGGTTCGCGAAAGTTCCTCAAATTCATGACTACTACATTACCAACTTAAGCAAGGAGAAATAAAGTATGAGTCATAAATTTCTGACTCGCTCTTGTAATTTAAGTCGCGTCTTCCTGATTAAAGATGTGTGAACTATTCTCAGAAAAGTAGTGTGTTTTTTGGGATTGCTCTTCCTTCGTTATTTCTTCTATGCAGGATTGGGCGACATATTTTTTTCTAGTATTTTTATTTCTTTCTTTCTTATCTATATGATTAACTAGCAATTTTCCACAGCAATCAACGTTCCCACGTATGCTCGACATTCTCCTCCCCGAAACTGAGCGTTTGCATTCTCAGGTAATATAGAGGTGTCTCGTCCACTAAGCTCTTTTAAGACGAAGTCAGGCAGCGCAGGTCGGCCTGAGGTGGAGGTTGCAGCTGTAGGCTGCACCACGTGGCAACGGGCTTCGCTCATTAGGCATCGTAATGGGCCGCTCGCTGCTTATACGAGGGCACGGCGATCTTCCGCCGAGATGGGGTCAGATGCGCTGACGGCGGCGGCCGGCGGCGGGGTGGCGTCCTCCTTATCTGCTGCCGGCCGGCCGCGATACGGGCAGGTGGGGAGCCGCGCTGCTGGGACCCCCAATAATGATTCCCGTCCAGCAATCGGTGTTATGCGCAAATCAGTACACTTAGGTTGAAGTTCAGATACGGGTACGAATCAGTTCCAAACATTTCATACTGAGTAGACACATGCAAATGACTCACTGTGTCAACGGCTCATAGTCCCACAAATCATTCTGACACAGTTTACACTTCAATATTCCCGGAGCCTATCTATTACAAAGAGTCACACAAGTCTCGCGAATCTAACACCCTAGTTCGAAAAATGTATTGCGGACAGATCGAAAACTTATCGACGCAGTTAACAATGTAATCAGTGGTAGATCGTGAATATACTTTCTGGGTTTTTAGATCCTGATAAATATGAGAGTGTGAAAGTAATAGCTTCTGCTGTCTAACAAGTTCATACAACTACAGCCACTGCCAATAATATAATAATAATAATATTAATAATGATAATAATAATAATTATTATTATATATGTACATTGTCTGAAAAAGAAAGAATTGTTTTTGTGGAACTGTGTTCTTTTGCACATAATTGAATACAGTTTAGAGCAGGAACGAAATAATGTTTAAGCTTACGCTACTACCGGTTTCGCAGTTTTGTGCAAGGGGAGATTTCGTGCCTTCTCATATTTTCTTACAAATATATTACGCCAGGAATTAAATTCTGGGACATTCTTATGTTTCACCTCCACAACAACTTACGGTTATATACACTTCTTCGTTCAATGTTCGCTTTTAGGCACGCTTATTTGATTTCATCACTTTCTGCGTCAAAGGATATGATCTGGGAGGCCTTAGTTACTATGTGACTAACTTATCCTGGTAATTTTCGTTTATTGTAGCACAAACAGATTCAGCAGAGTTCATGTTCACTCTGCACACGAAAGCCGATTCCAACACAGTATGCAACCAGCTGCAAACTGCTGTTTGTGAGAATGATTAAATTCAGGTGGTGATGTCTACCAGCACGTTGACGAATACAAATAAGGTGCTGAGAACCATAAGAACCAAGAGAACACCGTCGTTGATCCCACATTGAAGTGATTATCAGACAAACCAGTATGAGGCTTTTGGTGAATGTTTGTACATACAGTATGGGCCTACAGCACATATAAATCGGACTCACCGTAGGATCAACAGATGTCAGAAACATGAATAAATGCTACACTCTCAGGATCGACGATTTTGTGCTTTATGGTTATCAGCGCGTCAAATGGATTACGGATACTCTATGATAAAACTCAAAACTTAATAAGCTACAGCTCATTCAGAAACACACAAAATACGTTTTTCAGTCAGCGTGATTATAACATATACTGACACCGGAGTGATTTCACTGTGTAGCGAGTGAATTGGCTTGTGTGAGGAGGGTGCTGCCGTCTGGCGGGATTTGTGCAGAGCGAACGGAGGTAGAAGTGTGCCGCAGTGTGCTACCGATTGGTGGCTCTGACGTAAACTTGTTGTCGAGTGCTGAGGACGCCATGAACCTTGCACATTGTTTATTAAATCAGCATATATTTCACCCGTAAGGAAATTACGCTACGCAAGCTGCGCATGCCCAAAAGCTCCAGATACCTTCTTTCTCGAAGTCTACAGGAATAGCAATGTAGCATACCGCGGTAGATTTAGTGCCGTGTATTTCAGGTTACCGCATCTACCTTATGTTTAACAGCATTCAAAGAAAAATAAGCATGCAATCCGCAAGGTGTGACGTGCTCTTGTGCTCTTACACTGCAGCCACCACTGAAAGTTGATTCTGAGCGCTACTTCCACTTTTTACTGTAGCACATTATTGCCTTAATTTTGCCTTTGATTTTGTGCGACATACTTTACTCGTACTTACACAAACAGACATTAGCATATAAATACAGTTTTAGCATGGAGAGTGCTTCTTTTAAGATTACTAATATTGAGTTGATAAGTTCCCAGGAAAGCGGCCCCACACACTGATTCAACCAAACCTGAAACACAAACCTTAGCACAACATATTTGTAGTAATTTCCTAGGCTACATATCGTAGTTATTGAGCAACTCCAGTAGAAACACGAATTCAAAATAGCTTGTTGCAGTTCTCAGTACTATTCAGAAGTTGATGTTCCTGACCATAATGGTGAATTTGTTTTGTACACTCGATAGCTGTGCAAAATTTGACTTTAGCTTCATGTTTCCTGCAAAATAACCAAGTTCGAATTTAGGTCTGGCTCATTCACCATCGAATCCAAAGTACCTGGACACCTATCAATGGATATTAACGTGGGGTGTGAAGTGTGAAGAGGACACGAAACAGTAGGGCTGAGAAAGCATATGCTTCGAATCACGTTGAAATTTCGTCGAATAGTTTCGAACTCTCCCTAGTGGTTCCAGCCTGTATACCATGGCAAAATCTGCGTTCGCGCTGAACGCCAAAGGGGTGCCACGTGTTCAACGGTACTGCTGGCCCGCTATGTCCCTAAGGAAGGGCTGAATCGTCCGGGAGGTGAAAGTAATGTCCAAGGTTGTCACGGACGTCGTCCTCTGGGTCATCTAACTGTGAACTGTCGTTGTGGATCGGAAAATGTTTGGAAATCAACGCGTAGTATATTAAGCTAATCATTTCGCTTTGTTTACTGTATGCTGAATTAACGTTATTTGTTTTTGGATTTCTATTTTCGATGTTATTTTGAACCGTCCGCTTTAGCTCTTGGCTATTGTCAATACTTCTTTGAACCACAAGAGACATAATATGGTTCCCTTTCTTTGTAGAGATACGAAACTGTGCTTTTACCACTACGAAACCTGCAGTGCTTACGGGAATAACGGAAGTCATGGAGTTCAACAAGTGCTTTCGAAGTACTACTTGGGGAAAGGTCGGATAATACCGGACAGTGTATTGTCTCTAAACTGTAGTGTTAGCGATTAGAACTGTAGCTTAACAGTATTGTCAACCACGAACGAGCATACCACTCACGCCATTTTTAATCGAAACAACGGTGCGTTTCGGTATAGTAAGAAGTCATATGTTCCTAGTGCGCTTTTTCTTGCACGAACTTGATTTTGGAGTGTTACGGTTTGTTTGAAAGTAAATAATATTACACTTTTATTGTATCTTTGGATAGAGTTGATATTGTTCTGTGTACGGTAAGCTGTGACAACTTCCAGCTCAAGTAATAAGAACGGGTGTGTTTACCTACTACAACGGGACGCTCGGGTTGTATCAGATGAAGAAATGTCTGGCTTTCGTGGACAAAACGGGTAGCATCAATACTTAATTTTATACGGGTTTTTCTTAACAGGCAAAGACTGAAAAGCCAGGCATAAATGACATGAAAATAAGATGAAAAAACCCGTAGAAAAGATACCTGTATGGTGCAAAAACTGGCAGTTGACCTCAATAATGAAAAGTATGAGGTCATTCAGATGAGTGCTAAAAGGAGTTGAACTTCGGTTACACTATAAATCAATTAAACCCAAAGGTCTTAAATTCAACTAAATACCTAGAAACTAAACTTAAATTGGAAGTAACAGATAGAAAATGTTGTGGAGAAAACAAACCAAAGACTGCCTTTTATTGGCGGAACACCCATAAAATGTGACAGATCTACTAAAGAGACTGCGTACACTACGTTTGTCCGTCCTTTTTTGGAGCACTGCTGCGCGGTCTGGGATCCTTACCAGATAGGATTAACGGAGTACATCAAGAAAGTTCAAAGAAGATCAGCACTATTTATACTATCACGAATAGGGGAGGAAGTGTCACTGATATGATACAGGATTTGGGGTGGACGTCATAAAACAAAGGCGTTTTTCGTTGCTGTGGAATCTTCTCACGAAATTTCAACCACCAACTTTTTCCTCCGAATTGGAAAATATTCTGTTGACGCCGACCTACATAGGAAGAAACGATCCTACTAATAAAATAAGGGAAATCAGAGCTCGGGCGGAAAGATATGTATGTTAGTTTTTTCCGCACGCTGTTCCAGATTAGAATAATAGAGAATTATTGTGAAGGTAGTTCGACGAGTCCTCTTCCGGGCACTTAAGTGTGACGTGCAGAGAGTCCATGTAGATTTAGGTGTAGAAAAAATCATACTTCTTGCGATGACTGTCTGGACAGCAAATGAGAAATATTTAGTTCGAAGAAGCAAGTTAGGTGACAGACTTAGAGCTTTACGAGAAGGAAAGGCGGTCTAAACTTGTTTTAAGAAATAATAAGATTCTTTTTTTGAATATTCAGTGATGAAAAAGAGCTCTTGCATAGCGATTTGATTCACGGATCCAGTTATATGGCTCCTTCCGTGTATAGCGATTTTACGACTATGACGTGTGGGGCCTGAAGATAGCATCAATGTAATGCCAAAACTGGTAGCATATAAGAAGTTCATAAAATAAATTGCTACCATACATACGGCTGTTGGTAAACTATTGCATCAAGAAATTCCTCGTTTATGTCTCCATTAGTTAGTATTTCATTTCTCTCTTTCAACAGATGCATCTTAAGTCTTTTGTTTATATTGTATTAATCTTTATTTTTACTTTTTACTGACTGCTTTTTACGTCTTGGCCTTTGCTGGAAATTCGATTTTACATGGCAGTGGTAGGTATTTGTAGTTTTACCTCTACATACTTGTGTATCTCTTGTTCTTGGAGTCAAGCATCGATTAATTCTTCTGTAATCTATTATTGAACGGTAACCGCTTGCAGGACACGTAAATTTGTAATTTGTTAATGTATTTCCCTAGATGCGTGATCATGATTGATGAATGCTGCCTGTACCACTGGAACAGATTATGCTGGTAAGAGGCTTACTACACACAGCTAGTGATGGCGCTATTGGAAGCATCAAGGGACACTGTCCAGTGTTGTGACTTTGCTTCTAGGAAACGCCCCGGGTGATTACGCACAGAACACAGTAACGCACGCTGCTCCTTCGGACTATTAAATTTTGCGTTCACTCCGACACTTTTTCTGGTACAGCAACGCGTGACTACGTCTTCTTCCCTCGGAAAAAATACCATTGCGTGACAGGCATTGCCAGAATGACGATGAGGTAATACTCGCGCTTAACATGTCTTAAACAACCATAACACTCCTCCCCTGCATTTTTCCACAGTCACCCACTGTTGGAAAATCTGTGTTGCAACGAAACTTCAGCTTGTATGGAGCACCCCCTCATAGAAGTGAAAGAGATGCAATAAATCCAGAAGTGGGTAGTAATACATAACTCATGGGTAGTAATAGAAAACTCACCGCAAAGCTGCTTCACTTATTCACCATGTGGATGCCACATTATCAAAAGTAACCATCCGTTACGTCAATTTATTAACAGAATTACGAACGTGATCTACTAGTTTTTTCCTTGTGCCGAGTTGTGCGAGTATTTCCCGTTACCTCCGACTGAATGCGCTTTTAATGGAAATTATATTTTAATAGCAGCAATAATTCTTGTTACTCTTCATTTTGTTCCCATTAGAGGCAGTAATTGCACGTGTTACAGCAAACTAGGGGACCAATGCGAGTGGGTAAGCTCGTATGTGTGTGTGTGTGTGTGTGTGTGTGTGTGTGTGTGTGTGTCTGCGCGCGTGCTACGCTGGAAAATTGAAGTCATAAATTTTATGCTTCTGAAATGAGCACACCATGTACTCGTAACTGATGAGATAAAACCGTGAATTCAGTTCAGCGCTTTGTATATACAGCGTGATTCTTATTAACGCTTAAAAACTTCCGAAGCGATGTAGGTGACACTGGGACAAGTAATTTAATATCAGACATATGACGTAGGGAAATACCAGAAATGTGCATGACAAACGTTTAATGTGGTGTCACCGCCAGACACCACACTTGCTAGGTGGTAGCTTTAAATCGGCCGTGGTCCATTAGTACATGTCGGACCCGCGTGTTGCCACTGTGTGATCGCAGACCGAGCGCCACCACAAGGCAGGTCTCGAGATACGGACTAGCACTCGCCCCAGTTGTACGGACGACGTTGCTAGCGACTACACTGACGAAGCCTCGCTCCTTTGCCGAGCAGATAGTTAGAATAGCCTTCAGCTAAGTCCATGGCTACGACCTAGCAAGCCGCCATTACTAACATTGCATGTATCTAAAGAGTCTCACTTATATCGTCAATAGCGATGTACCAAGGATGGATTAAAGTTAAGTATTCCAGAAGCTACGTACTTTTCTTTATAGCATTCATTACGTATCCTGTTACAGACCTATCTCTTGCCTGCGTGAACTAAACGCGTGCCTTTCGGCTACTTCCGTGGCGTGGCTGTCTTGCTACGCCACAACATTTAACATATCACATCACCAGATGACGTATCTCACCGCACGTGCAGCGGTGGGCTTGTTGATCCTACCTTCGTCGCTATGGGGCATTGCTTCACGTGACTCCGCCAGGTTACTCTTTTTTCGAACACCCTTTCGAATACCTGTTGTAAACGTAGAAGATATAAAATTATTGTCCTCACTGTAACGAATCAAAAACGCTTCGTATTTTGAGTTACTTTCCTTTTGTCTCTTCTTCTCTTGTTTAAAGACGCTATTTAGTAAAGGAAATGTAGGTCGTTTACTGGCCGTGACGTAGTTCGGAGGCTTAAACTCGTCCACTTCTGACGCGATACGCTTGTTTTTTACTGTACTGTGCTTAACAATGAACCAGTG
Organism: Schistocerca americana; assembly: GCF_021461395.2. Lineage (NCBI taxonomy): Eukaryota > Metazoa > Arthropoda > Insecta > Orthoptera > Acrididae > Schistocerca > Schistocerca americana. The sequence goes on from NC_060125.1 coordinate 38,216,660, forward strand.
GGGACCGCATAAATAAAATAATGAATACGTAAACACATAATCGCCTAACTCAATGAAGGAGAACTTCCTACCAAACGCAAGACCGGAAACACGAGGCTCGTGCAAGTGGGCCCTGAGCTACGACGACGTTAAAAACACTTGCCCTGAGCTGGGACGATCAGGTGCGACTGACTAGTAAGCTCAGCTGCTGCACGTGTGGCCAGCCAGCTACGACATCTGGTGGCGTTATGTGTCCAACACCTGTAGTCCACTTTTCGGGTATTTCCCGACTCGTCTCAGCATCATCTACGTCGTTCTGGGGCTTTTAAACGTTATTAAGAATCACCCTGTATGTATGTATGTATAAAGGTATGTACATACCGGTACAACGGGCCAGTACCTCGCTATATATCCCTCTGAGATCTCCGTTTTTTTCTTTTCTTGTTTTAGTGTCATTAATTGCTTTTCTAAACGTTCACATGATTTTTTTTTTTTTTTGAGGTAAAGAAGTATCTCCGAAGCTGTATTTCATTTCTTACCGCGACTACCATTCCCATTTCCATATTGCAGGCCGGCTGGAGTTGCCGAGCGGTTCTAGGCGCAACAGTCTGGAACCGCGCGAGCGCTACGGTCGCAGGTTCGAATCCCGCCTCAGGCATGGATGTGTGTGATGTCCTTAGGTTAGTTAGGTTTAAGTAGTTTTAAGTTTTAGGGGACTGATGACCTCAGCAGTTAAGTCCCATAGTGCTCAGAGCCATTTGAACCTTATTGCAGCCTAAAGCATAACATAACACTGCTATGCTTGAATACATAAATGATTAGTATTTCAGCACAACAGCGCAAAGTCGATTGAGTAGCGCCATCTACATTCTCTATATAAGGAAACTGTATCTGAATGTTGCCTGCTTGGGAGACGATCTTTTAATTCCTATGTAATAGACTGAGGTGACGGAAATCGTGGATTAGCGATATGCACATACACAAATGGCGGTAGGATCGCGTACACAAGGTATAAGAGGGCAGTGTGATGACGGAGCTGTCACTGGACTCAGGTGAATCAAGTAAAAACGTTTCCGACGCGATTATGGCTGCACGAGTGAAATTAACAGACTCTGAGTTGAAGCTAGACGCATGGAACATTCCATTCTGGAAATCGTTAGCGAATTCAGTATCCGAGATCCATAGTTTCAAGAGTGTGCCGAGAATACCAAATTTCAGTTATTGCCTGACCCCGCGGACAGCGCGGTGTCCGATGACCTTCATTAAACGACCTAAGCCTCGCGGGGCAGCCGCACGGTCTGTGGCGCCTTGCCACGGTTTGCGCGGCTCACACGTCGGACGTTCGAGTCCATCCTCGGGCATGAGTGTTGTATGTGTGTTTTCCTTAGCGTAAGTTAGTTTAAGTTAGATTAAGTAGTGTGTAGGCCAAGGGACCGATGACCTCAGCAGTTCGGTCCCATAGGAACCTACCACAAGCTTCAATTTCAAATAAACGACCTAGAGCAGCGGTGTTTCTGTAGAGTTGTTGGTGCTAATGGACAAGCAAAACTACGTGAAATAACATCAGAAATCAAAGTGAGAGGTACGACGAACGTATCCGCTACAACAGTGCGATGAAATTCGGAGCTAACGGGCTATGGCAGCAGACGACCGACGCAAGTGACTTTGTTAACACCAAGACATCGCCTGCAGTGCCTCTCCTGGTCTCGTGAACGCATCTGTTGGGCCCTGGACGACTGTAAAACCGTGAGCTGGTCATATTAGTCACGATTTCAGTTGGTAACAGCTGATGGTAGTGTTAGAATGCAGCGCACATTCCTCGAGTTTCCGACTTATTTCACTGCCTCGACTTGCTCAGAATAATTAGTGTGCCTACAATGAAAATGGAGATGTACAGGAAGTTCGCTATTATCCACCTTAAACAAGACCCGAGACTTCACGGATAACAGAAAATCACGGATACACCAAACTACACTTGTGTTTATCGGAAACAGATGTTTACTGTATTTAAAAGAAAACATGCTTCCTGTCACATTCAAATGCTCACAACGTTACATAAGCATTACACCTGGGAAACTGGCAACACATTTACAAAATTACACGTAACACACACGGTATTTAGTATCACTTGCTTTCTGTTCTCTTCCAGGAGGTAATTTTTCTTCTCGACGACGGTTCATTTCTCGCAGAGAGACAGAACCGTAGTAAAGTCAAACGTATTTCGCCCTTTGCTGTAGCCAGTGACTCACATAGCGAGACTCCCACAACCGGCGGCGCCACATACGCGCAGAGGCTGTGAGTACACCAGGGCGGGCTCGAGCCTCCCCCTACTCCACCAGGTGACGCCACGCGGCGCGATCCTTGGCCTCCGGAATGGGTGAAGCTGCCCGCGCAGCGGCGACAAGCCAGTGTCGCACTCAGCCTACACGCCTACAACAACACTCGCGCCGGGTGCCCTCTTATTCACGACTCACACCGCGACCTTTTTCTATGTTGAGCTCTGGCCGGACTTCAACTAGCAGTACGACGGGGTTGTCTCTATCCAGAGACTTGTAGTGCTTCACGTGTTCATTTTTAACTGCAGCCGGAAAGAAGTTTGTGTTGTCTGATGAAATCTCAACTTGGACCGAACTTGTAAAAGGTGCTCGCGCTGTTTATTGACTATGCAAAAAATCGGCTCGAACTTTGCCCTGTAACAGGAAATTCCCGTAGCCTTGCAGTCCCTGTTGAGCAATTATAGTTCTTAATCTTGCCTACTTGCAGCGCGTCTGAAGCTCTATAAATATTAAATGAAATTTTAGTCGTTATTTGTATCTCAGGGGAAAGCGCGCAACAGAAATCTAACTACTGCAATTCAGATTGACGGTGGCCGAGCGGATGTAGGCGCTTCAGTCCGGAACCGCGCGACTGCTACGATCGCTGGCTCGAATCCTACCTCGGGCATGGATGTGTGTGACGTACTTAGGTTAGTTCGGTTTAAGTAGTTCTACGTTCTAGGGGACTGATGACCTCAGATGTTAAGTCCCATAGTGCTCAGAGCCATTTGAACCAGCCAATTCTGATCGATCGACAGGGTTACACCCTTGATGATTGCACGACACGAAGCTTTACGCCTCACCTGGGCCCGTGGACATTGGATCGTTGATGAGTAGAAACATGTTGCCTGGTCGGACGAGTCTCGTTTCAAATTGTATCGAGCGGATGGACGTGTACGAGTATGGAGACAACCTCATGAATCCATGGAGATTGTTCAAGTTGGTGGAGGGCTTTGTAATAGTGTGGAGCGTGTGCAGTTGGAGTGATATGTGATACAACTCTGATAGGTGACACGTACGTAAGCATTCTGCATGATCACCTCCATCCATTGATTCCATTGTGCATTCCGACGGACTTGGGAAATTCCAGCAGGACAATGCGACATCCCACACGTCCATTATTCCTACAGAGTGGCTCCAGGAACACACTTCTGAGTTTAAAATCTTCCGCTCCCCACCAGATTCCCCAGACATGAACATTATTGAGCGTGTCTAGGATGCCTTGCACCGTGCTGTTCAGAAGAGATTTCCACCCCCTCGTACTCTTACGGATTGCTGGTAATCCCTGCAGGGTTCATGGTGTCAGTTCCCTCCACCACTACTGAAACGTCCCCTTAGAAAAATTGTACAAGACTGTGCTTAAACTGACACACAATATTTTTGGCGCAACGCAATCTGACGTTCAATAATCCCTACAAAAGAATGGCCCTGACTAACATTAACCTATACGTTCCACAAATCACTTACCTCACAAAAAATCTTCGTTACTCGAACTACTGCAATATAGCGAGCGCCACTACTGCCAGCTAAATAAAAGATTCAAACTACTGATAGTTGATAGAGAACGAACAATTTATTTACCTTAATAGTGTTCAAAAGTCATAATATATATAGCAGTTCATGACATCCATTCTTACAAGTCTACTGTTTCTGATGGACACACCTCCAGATTATCCATTCTCAAAAATCCGCCATCTCACTTCCCCACATCCACCGCTGCTGGCGGCTCACCTCCAAATGCCAGCGCTACGCCCTGTTAACAACCAACTGCCCAACACTACAATAGGCAACAACAATGCAAACCAGCCACAGACTGCAGACAGCACAGCCAGTGATTTTCATACAGAGCGCTACGTGGCGTTACCAATATAAAAACCTAAACAGCCTACTTACACAACGTCAGACATTAGTCACGTCCACGCTCGCGGGGGCCCTACATTATATTAGGCAAGTGTACCAGTTTCTTTGGCTTTTCACTGTAGTAAGACACTGAAGGCATACGCTAATAAAGGGATCGAAATGTGGTAGCTCCCAATACGTATGCAACACTCCTCACGTACAAGTGACACCGTTATGATCTTAACTGACCAAAGGTACCAGTAAAACTGCCGTTGTCTACGACTACCTGTGATACTCTGCGATAGCTTACGGTAGCGGTGGAACCTTTGCCGGAGTTACTGCGCCCCATATCACGAGCACACGGGGGATTAGGATAAATTTTATAACTGGACGAAGCAGTGTGTGTGACTGTCCTGTGCAGAATAATCCTTGGCGTTGTAAACAAAGTGTCGCTAATTTTCTTTCAAAAGCCTTTCGTAATCTCATCAGGAGGTTTCTGTGATAATTTGCTCCTTACGAACATCGTTTCTTAACAGCACGCCACAGCGGTTTTCGTCGGTGGTGAATCCACGTAATCCCAATACTTGCTTTGCTTCTCTGTCATCGTTGTCTCGGAATCGTAAGTATCATCCAGCACTCGTTCATGGTGATTAGGTGGTTAAAGGTTTCATCCTTCAACACGTCCGCCGCTGTATCGGGTCATCGGGAATTTGAGTGACTGTCAGCTGTCGCGGAACCTCGACGGTGGCGACATGTGGCACGTTCAAAATGTCTTGCAAGGTATCGAAAAATCACTACATCCGCACCATTAAAAAGCCTCCACTAGCTTGAACAATCTCCTGCTGACATGGAGGATCCATGGATTCATGAGGTTATCTTCATACCCGTACACGTCCATATACTCGATACAATTTGAAACAAGCCCGCATCTCGTGGTCGTGCGGTAGCGTTCTCGCTTCCCACTCCCGGGTTCCCGGGTTCGATTCCCGGCGGGGTCAGGGATTTTCTCTGCCTCGTGATGGCTGGGTGTTGTGTGCTGTCCTTAGGTTAGTTAGGTTTAAGTAGTTCTAAGTTCTAGGGGACTGATGACCTCAGAAGTTAAGTCCCATAGTACTCAGAGCCATTTGAACCAATTTGAAACTAGACTCGTCCGACCAGACAACATGTTTCTCATCATCAACAGGCCAATGTTAGTGTTGATGGGCCCAGGCGAGATGTAAAGCTTTGTGTCGTGCAAAAAAAATGTTCAAATGTGTGTGAAATCTTATGGGACTTAACTGCTAAGGTCATCAGTCTCCAAGCTTACACACTACTTAACCTAAATTATCCTAAGGACAAACACACACACCCATGCCAGAGGGGGGACTCGAACCTCTATCGGGACCAGCCGCACAGTCCATGACTGCAGCGCCTAAGACCGCTCGGCTAATCCCGCGCGGCTTTGTGTAGTGCAGTCACCAGGGGTACACACGAGAGGTACTTTGGCTCCTAAAGCCCATATCGATGGTGTTTCGTTGAATGGTTCGCACGCTGACACTTGTTGATGGCCCAGCAGTGAAATCTGCAGCAATTTGCGGAAGGGTTGCGCTTCTGTCATGCTGATCGGTTTTTCTTCAGTCGTTGTTGGTCCTGTTCTTGCAACCTCTATTTCCGGCCGCAGCGATGTCGGAGATTCGTTGTTTTACCGGATTCCTGATATTCACGGTACACTCGTGAAATGGTTGTACGCGAAAATCCCCACTTCATCGCTACCTCGGACATGCCGTGTCGTATCGCTCGTGCGCCGACTATAACACCACGATTAAACTTGCTTAAATCTTGATAACCTGCCATTGTAGCAGCAGCAGCAACCGATCTAACAACTGCGCCAGACACTTGTTATCTTATATAGGCGTTGCCAACCGCAGCTCCGCGTTCTGCCTATTTACACATCTCCGTATTTGGATACGCAGTTTCTTTGGCGTTCGGAGTAAGTATAATAATTAACTAATAATATTAACTTCTTCTCTCCAGAGATAAAAATATTCGCAGGAAATTTTTCTTCTCGTCTTTTCCAGCAAAGTGATAAAAAAGCGTGACAAATGTGCAAGTAAAATATGAGTTGATTAATCACTGAGACATACATGGAGATCAACATTTTTGTACCTCAAGTCTGTCTTACCGTGTAAACGTTGTAGCCTCTGTTTTATATTTTCTTTCCGCTTTCTTCAATAAAGTAATGTTTTTCATTTTTTGAAACAATAAATCAACTAAATACGCAAATGCACATAGAAAACAGGATTCCAAATGTGAAATATTTTTTGAAATATGTCATTTCCAACAACGGTTTTTCTTCATACTCTAAAACAACTTCACAAAAGCAAAAAAAATAGTCATACAACAATTTATGGCAAGTAATAATTCGCTATAGCAAGTAAATTAAACTTTTGAAACTTCCTGCCAGATTAAAACTGTGTGCCGGACCGAGACTCGAACTCGGGACCTTTGCCTTTCGCGGGCAAGTGCTCTACCACCTGAGCTACCCAAGCACGTCTCACGCCGCGTCCTCACAGCTTTACTTCTGCCAGTACATCATCTCCTACCTTCCAAACTTAACAGACTCTCCTGGGAACCTTGCAGAACTAGCACTCCTGAAAGAAAGGATATTGCGGAGACGTGGCTGAGCCACAGCCTAGGGGATGTTTCCGGAATGAGAGTTTCACTCTGCAGCGGAGTGTGCGCTGATATGAAACTTCCTGGCAGATTAAAACTGTGTGCCGGACCGAGACTCGGACTCGGGACCTTTGCCTTTCGCGGGAAACTGCTATACCAAGAGGACTTGCCCGCTGAAGGCAAAGGTCCCGAGTTTGAGACTCGGTCCGGCAAACAGTTTGAATCTGCCAGGAAGTTTCAACTCATCCTTTTGTCATCCCTTTCTATTTCTGTTGTATTTCTTCGCCTTCATCTTCTAATTTTGCCCTGTTACTTCTCGCTCTTCCTCTGACCGTGCGTTTTATGGTAAGCTTCAAAACATTTATTTTTGACAATACATAAATACTCTACACTCCACATTCGACGCACACGTCTCTTGGAACTGCAGCCAGGTTTCCTGCATTTTGAAGCATTCCGTTCCTCTACAAATTTTGGTGGCTGTCCAACATTTTAAAACGTAGCTTCTCAAACTGGTTGCAACACAGCTTTTCTTGGCTTTTTATTTCTTTTTCTGCCTCATTACATCTTCACTGTCGGAATAAGTGACAGTACAACGACGCCCTCTTCGCCTAGCTACTGGCACGACATCTTAACGTTCTTATTGTTTACCAATAATTTTCGTCAAGCTCAGCAGAACAATCTTCGTTAAGAAACGAGAATTAGTCATCATCTCCATCGCATAATCCCGCATTGCTGTTATTAAATAATTTTCTAATTGCTCCTCAGCTAATATTTCACCCATTGCTGTAGAGTGTAGAAACAACTATTATTTCAATATTTCATTAGCAAAGACCAAATTGATGTTAATAAATATCCATTACAACCTGATATCCACGTAAGAGGACCTTCTGAAGATGTGTTAATGCATAGTAAGGAGCAAAATTTATGCAGTTCTGGACTAATCCTCAATATTTACAATAGTTAGCGAACGTTAAGATAAAAGCTCAAATTCACGGGTTATTACTTTAGCACAATAATTGTTTACATATCTTTTCGATTTGTAGAAGTAATTCTTGTCTGGGTACGAGCAGCTGCAAACTAGCACACGATGGTGCTGCGGCCTGATTTGGAAACTAATAACTAGAAAGCTCACATTCAGGGACATTCTGTCTACAAACGAAAAAGTACGCCAGTTTACGGAGAAAGAAAGTGAATGAATGTCCACGCGTTTGGACCGAGGGAACAGTTATTGTTACTAGGTATAAAAACATTTTATTTCTTTTATACAGCGATGAAGTACACTCATAAGTGCAAATGATGGAGAAAGTGGAGTGGCGGAGCTTTCAAAACTGCTGGAACCACTATCGAGTTCTAAGGTATACGTTTAAGAGAAGAGACCTGTAGAAAAATATACGTACTACTACCAACAAGACGGTGTTTGGAGGCTTTCCATCATTTTTACCTCAAAAACAAGAAAACGATGTTTACGACCATCTCCTGTTCTTGGAGACATTTCTCAGCGTGACATTTGAGAACCAGCGATACTTATCATTTGAACTGTTCGAGAGGAATAATGTTACTCGTAATTTTAATAAGGAGACAAGAATAGCTGCAAAGGGGTGGACTGCTGATTTTTGGAAAACATTTTCAACACTGCGGTTCTGGGCAAGTGTTTGGGACCACGAAGAGTGTGCACTTATTCGAGAGGACGAAACAGATTATTTGTGTAAAAATTGTGCCAAAACCTATTTGAATCACTTTACTTTCCCTCGGTGGAAATAACGAATGTTCTCTTGAAAGCAACAATCATGTTATATAATAAATTTTTTATTCTCAGCTTATAATTTGCACTGTAAAAAGATTTTTTTCTCTTTCAGTGCATTTATCAAAGTTAGAATTGGTTTTCTTAATTAATTTAATCCTTTTAACTACATGACCATTATGTCTTACCCCTTTGAGCGTAGTGGCCACTCGGATACTTTTCAGATTATTCATTATTTAGATTATTCATAATCAGGCAGGTAAGAGGAAAGTCTGGTTGTAAGCCCTGAGATTTTAAATTTCTAGATCGGTTACAACTTAACGAGAAAAAAGATAAACCTTACGGTGTCTGTTGTGCCCGCCCTCTCGCTACGTAGCATCACGCTTCAAAAATAAATATGTAGCTTATGGAATGAGATTTTCGCTCTGCAGCGGAGGGTGCGCTGATATGAAACTGCCTGGCAGATTAAAACTGTGTGCCCGACTGAGACTCGAACTCGGGACCTTTGCCTTTCGCTGGCAAGTGCTCTACCATCTGAGCTTCCGAAGCACAACTCCCACCTTCCAAACTTTACAGAAGCTCTCCTGCGAACGAGATACTGGCAGAAGTAAAGCTGTGACTACCGGGCGTGAGTCGTGCTTCGGTAGCTCAGATGGTAGAGCACTTGCCCGCGAAAGGCAAATGTCCCGAGTTCGAGTCTCGGTCGGGCACACAGTTTTAATCTGCCAGGAAGTTTCATGTAACTTATGCATGACCCATGTGAAGATGAGCCTTAAAAGGTTAAAAACTTGTTTCTGGAAAGAAAATATTTCAGAAGTGACTGTTCGCAATTTTCTGTATTAAATAAATACACAATCATTTGTCGAAAATATCCACAATGGATGTACTTTACGAGCCCTTCATTTCCTAATGATAGTTGGGAAACTCCCAGAGAGGAACTTGGAGTTGCTTTACCGACGTCTGCGCTGTTTGTGGGTCCAACGAGACCTAATTATGGCTGGAGTAATATTTATAAAATGCAGAAGAAGGAACTCAGTGCACAAGCTCTCAGGAAGGCACATTCTGACGGAAGGAAATAAAATTTTAGTGGGAGGTAAAAATGCTCGGCGCAGAGTTACGTGCGAAGACTGCAGCCGTTCTCGTTCAGGCGACCACGAAAGGAACTTGCGTCTTAAAGAAGTGTAAACAACAGATTCCTTTGAAGACGGGAGTGCACAGTAGAGTTACGACGGAAATATTAAATGTATGAGACGGATTTGATCATTCACAGAAGTAACGTCGCAGAGATACCACCGAGTCATTTTTAGGTAGTAATTAGATGCGTGAATGTCAAAAATTAACCGCGTTCCATTCTGGAAGGATCTCGTATGTGTTAGCGGCTTCAAGGTACCTTGCAGGTTGGACGGTGAAGCTATCGGCTGGTTTTACAGAATACGCTGGGATAATAATATTTTCCGCTTATTCCTCTGTTGCGCAGCTTCTTTCAATGCACGAAATGATCAAGATTGGTCGTGGAACCGTAGATTTAATAAATGCTGGAAATGAAAGTAAGACGTGAGGAATGTTCCCAACAAATGCAACAAAGCTCAACTACTGTGACACTGCTCAATTAGTCAACGTATCACATCTTTCACCACTGAATTACTTCTAGCAGTACAGAGACGATAGAACACTGTACGTACGAGTCAAGTCCAAAGGTAAAGGCAATTTCTTTAAAAAGGTGCCTTGGCTTAACAGAACAACACTGCACACCGCAAGTAACATCGTTGCGCACCTGATCCCTCTCGTGGTGAAGCAGCTCTTTGGCACTGCGTGCCCATCCACTGCACTATCCCGCCTCCCCTCCGGCGAAAACTTGGAATCACGCAAGTGCTCCTTCATCGGGAAAAATGCGAAAATCACTTGCATACTGATCAGGACGCCACTGTGGATTTGGAACGCGTTAAATGTTTTCTCAGCTGTGTGAAGGAGGGTATTCTTCTGAAGCAAAATCCAACTTTTGAGATTTTCTTCCTTCTCTTTGTTTCCATTTTGGGTTTCAGAGCTCGTAAGAGCGCAAAGTAGCTGTCACTAATTACTGTAGGAACGTAATTTAATAAGCAGTACACCATGACTGTAAAGATGCTGTAATTATCAACTTTTCTGAGCTTTCAAGTATTTCGCTGTGGTTCAGCAGTAATGTTTCCACACTATCTTTTGCCACTTATCCTGAATTTCACATTGATGGGCCCTCATTGTATTAACGGTTGCTATACGTCTGAGGAAGTCTTCTTCGTTCAAAACGGCTTACATGTAATTTTACAGATCCAAATGTTCGACCTTTTGCTTATCTGTGAGTTGACGTCGAAACCCACGGGTGCAAACTATGTGACAGTTTAGAGATTCATGGGTCACAGAAAACACTGAACCGTGCATAATGTTCTGTATCATCGGTTCTAACTCAACTATCATTATGACTCACTCACTCTAATGTACTTACATTTCTGTCAATTGCCCAAGTGGATGGCACACCGAAACACTCTCCTTTGCAGGCACATACTCGACCACGTTTATAGCGAGTTATCCATTCGTAACGTTTTTATTCACAAATACAGCTATGACTATTGCGGTGTCTTCCGCAGGACGAGGTATTATGAAAAAATTGGTATCTCACGACGCCACCGCAAGTAAAGACAATTGCTAGCAGAAGCATCAATGATCGGAGGCATCGGCGTACACACACACACACACACACACACACACACACACACACACACATGTATTTCCTTACGCCGCCGCAGCCGGAAAGTTGATTATGTCCGAGCGCAGAGTGCTGCCGACCCCAGTCTCTACGTAATCAAAGACCACCTCTAATCATGACTTACGACGACGTTATCAAGTTACACACAATTCACAATTCTGATGTGAAACTGACACTCTGCAATGAAAGAACAACTAAATGTTTTAACTGTCAGCGACAGTATCAGATGCATGTTGTTTATGAGAATAAACTAAAGCGCTCTAAAACTACGTACAATATTCCATGCAGTGACACAGCTAACATATAAACTGAAGCGCCAAAGAAAACGGTATACACACTCGCATTCAGATATAGAGATACGGAAACAGGCAGAATACGGCACTGCGGTCGGCAACGCCTATACAAGACAAGTACCTTGCGCAGTCCTTATTTCGGTTACTGCTGCTACAGTGGCAGGTTATCAAGATTTAAGTGAGTCTGAACGTGCTGTTATAGTCAGCATGGGGCACAGCATCTCCGAGGTAGCGATGAAATGGGGATTTTTCCGTACGAACATTTCACGCGTGTACCGTGAATATCACGAATCCGGTAAAACATCAAATCTCCGATATCGGTGTGGCCGGCAAAGTCCTGCAAGAACGGGACCAAGGACGATTGAAGAGAATCATTTAACGTTACACAATGCAACATTTCCGCAAACGGCTGCAGCTTTCAGTACTGGGTCATCAAGAAGTATCAGCGTGCGAACCATTCAACGAAACGACATCGATATGGGCTCCGGAGCCGAAGGCCTACTCGTGTAACCTTGATGACTGCACGACAGAAGGCTTTACGCCTTCATGGACCCGTCAACACCGACATCGGACTGTTGATAACTGAAAACATGTTGCCTGGTCGGACGATTCAAATTACATCGAGCGGATGGACGTGTACGGGTATGCAGACAACCTCCTGAATCCATGGACCCCACATGTCAGCTGGGGAATTTCCAAACTGGTGAAGGCTCTGTAATGGAGTGGGGCGTATGCAGTTGGAGTGATATGAGAGCCCTGATACGTCTAATTACGACTCTAACAGGTGACTCGTACGTAAGCATCCTGTCTGATCACCTGCATCCATTCATGTCCATTGTACATTCCGGCAGAGTTGTGCAATTCCAGCAGGACATTGCGACACCCTACACGTCCAGAATTGCTACAGAGTGGCTCCAGGAACACTCTTCCGAGTTTAAACACTTCCGCTGGCCACGAAACTCGCCAGACATGAACATCATCGAGCATATCTGGGATGCCTTGCAACGTGCTGTACAGAATAAATCTCGATCCCAACGTTCTCTTACGGATTTATGAACAGCTCTTCACTATTCGTGGTATCTGTTCCCTCCAGCATTACCTCAGACATTATTCGAGTCCATACCACATCGTGTTGCAGTACGTCTGCGTGGTGGCGGGGCCCTACACGATATTAGGCAGCTGTACCAGGTTCTTTGACTCTTGAGTGTACAAACAACTGTGAGGTGAAGACACACGGAGCAGTGTGTACAGCGGGAAGCAGGTAGTCCTATTCGCCGATGCGGACACAGTCCCTGAACGGGATAGTGGTGCAGGATACGACTATTAGCACACGGATCATACCGGAGTTGAGTTCTTGCATAATTGAGTAAATCAGTGTTTTGCACATATACATTTGTAGTTGCTCAGTGACTCTAACATTTATGTCTATGCATGCCTCATACTGGGGCTACAACTCGCATAGAAAAATTAGCGACATCTCGTAGGGTGTTGGCAGTGTACACGTCACGGTAGCCAATTCTATTGGTGACAAAGCGAAATTACAATAGTCTCGTTTCTCTGGTAAAAAGAAAAAATGGACATGAGCGTTTGGCGTCATTGGCCGGGAGGCCCCTTGCGGGGCAGGTCCGGCGGCCTTGGTGCAGGTCCTATTACATTCGACGCCACATTAGGCGACCTGCGCGCAGGATGGGGATCAAGTGATAATGAAGAGAACAGAACACCCAGTCCCTTAGCGGGGAAAATCCCCGACCCAGCCTGGAATCGAACCCGGGCCCGTAGGACGGCAATCCGCCACGCTGACACCTTTTTTTATTATTTTTTTTTTTTTCGTTGCATCTGCTCGGGGCGGACGTCGTAAGGCATCCGTTTAAGTTCGTCGTTGATCGATTGGCTCAGTTTTTTTATTACAGAGGGCTGCTAACCCTCTGACCGAACACGCTGAGGTACCGTGCCGGCTAAAACTTTTCACTCGAGGGAAGGCCTGAACCAAGGACCGCTCGTTCCGCAGCCGCTCACGCTAACCACGGGACCATAATGCTGCAACCACTCAGCTGTCGGGGAGGACGTGGTTATTCGGACAAAGACATTGGACTCAGTACAGTCAGAAATTTCTGTAAAATGAGCTCAAGGACTTAGTGGCTTAGAACACCACAGCATCCAGAAAATCAAGCATAGCAATAAATTTGAAATATGTGTAATTAATTTCAAACTTTCATGCTCTGCGTGCACAAAAAGTAAAACTCTCTAACCAGTAGTTTGTAGGAAGATAAAGTAAGTTTCTAGGAAGAAAAAGTAACTAGCGCTAAGCATGTTTTTCTACGATATAAGGTCTGAAGGAAAGAAGGAGAGAAGCAAGATTGGGTTTAACGTCCCGTCGACATCAAGGTCATTACAGACAGAGCACAAGCTCGGAGTGTCTCAAGGATACAGAAGGATATCGGCTGTGCTCTTTGAAAGGGACCACCTCGGCGTTTACCTGGAGCGAGTTCGGAAAATCACGGCAGACCTAAATCTGGATGGCCGGACGCAGTCGTCCTCCCGAATGCGAGTCCACGCCACCTCGCTCGGTAACTTGACATAACGATGCAAGTCATGCAACTGCTACTGTCTATCAGCAACTCGTAGGAAAAGCTACTCAAAAATGTGGGAGGAAACGAATATGAACTGGAGGAAGTAAGGGTAATGCTGCCGACACTCCATCTGTTTCATCAGAAAAATAGAATAATGGATAAATTACATCGCCTGGAAGATGCAGCGTTTTACAGTACCCAGAACAGATGTAGTAACGCAAAGATTCTTTTTTCTATACAGTGCTGGAGCAGAAATTTGTAATATTGTACAACACCTGTTTCCAGACAAAGATCACAACAGTTTAAGCTTTACAGAGACGAAAGAAAACACGTTCACAACACTTCGAAACTACAATCCCTGTAGCAGCAACACGTGACTGATTTTAGAGAACACGTAAGAAACAATATGACACTCTCCAAGACTGGACTGCTGAGCTCCAGGGTGTAACCAGAGATTGTAAATTTAAAAGTGAAAATATTGAGTGCACTCTGTCATATGCGCAAATGACAGTGAGAGGCATGCAAACAGTACATACTTCTGGTTCAAGTTTGAGAAAAGACTTAATTAGGTTAAATAAACCAACACTACATCAGCGTTTAAGGGTAATTCTGGCCTTTGAGCAGACAAAACAAGCAAAAATGGCTGTAAATAAGTTGAAAAATTAAGTTTTGAAAACTGAATTTCATGGCTCCTGAAATTTTAAATAGAGGAAAGGTAACGACAAGTACGAAGAAGATACATGTTTTAATTGTTGTGAAAAAGGGCATAATGTAGAAGAATGTCAACATCAACAAACTGAAAATATTAAGTATAATCCATATAATGAAGAAAATGAAACTGCAAATAAGTTATACACAGCACTTCGAGAACTGTTAAAGTATTAATTGTAGCCATGAAAATAAATGGGAATAGAGGATACAATTCTACATAGATAAAGTTTCTTTGAAAACTGTAATCAATAGTGTTACACATGAATTTATCATATTGCCTACGCTAATCAAATTTAAGAATACGTTAACCAAATTTAAGGACAAGTTAACCAAATTAAAGGACAGGTTAACCAAATTTAAAGATACGTTAGTTGGCCATACTCTTCGGTCGATGAAAATGAAAGGACAGTCTGCAGTCAATGCTAAGGACATAAATACAGTCGTACAATCAACACTGCTATTGACGCAGTCTCAAATGGTTACAAACAAAATAGTAGTCAGCCTCTTTGGAAAATTCTAGTTTACAGTCCACGCTACAGCAAAACAAAACTAACTGGTGATAAAGAACTATATGAAAAACAACCTACGCAGTAGAATGAATTTTTTAGTGAAATACCTGGATGTTTGAAATATTGGAAGATCCACATAAACTTGAAGTCTACTGCAACACAAAAATTTCGCAAGGCTACACCAATACCCGAAGCAATGCGTGAGAATGCCGAACAGGAATTAAATAGGTTAGAAAGCAATAACGTAAGTGAGCCCATTAAGAACAGTCAACAGGCTACACCTGTATAACAGCAGAAAAACCGAGTTGGAAGATACACGTGTGTGATGACTTGAAATCAACTGAGAATATACGGTCCATGTGCGATAGATACCCAATCTCGAGAGCAGAAGAGAAAATGGCTGAACTAGCTAGAGGAAGATACTAATCTCGCACTGATTTGAAAGACACTTTCCTTTAACTACCACAAGACAAAGAAAACCGGTAAGTAATAGTATTTAACACACTATTTGGCCTCTGCGAATACAAAACATTACGTTTAGGAATGAATTCTGTACCGCTGTCAAATCAGACGATACCTCAAGCAGTTAATCGAAACGGACGCGAGTGCAGTACGTTACATAGCTGGTACAGTAGCGTTATGAAATACAACTGAAGGGCACTTCGAAAACTTAGGGAAATTGTTTAAAGCACTACTAAAAGCAAGACTCTGTGTTAATAAGGAAAAATATTCTTTCTTTCACGAAGAAGTGAGCATCTGGGGCATATATCATCCGGAGAAGGTGTATGTCCTCCCACAAAACACTAGCACGCCATAGCAAAGTTTCCGGTACCGAAAAATGTGAAACAGCTGCAATTGGTCTTAGATCACATAGGACCTGACGGAAATTTCTTTCCTCTGGAAGTTGCGATTACCGAACTGCTACACAAGTTGTTAACAAAAGGAGGAAAATGGAATTAGACGAAGTATTGCCAAATGGATTCTGATAAACTAAAATGTGCTCCATTAGATTTTAAATGCATATTAATATACTACCATAAGAAACAATTAATAATTGCAGCTGATGCATCAGATACAGGGATTTGGACAAAGTTATCACATTACCTGGGAAATGTAGACAAACCCATTACTTTCATATCGAAGACTTTGAATCAGAGCAGTGGGGCTCACTCAGGTAGAAAAATAAACTCCATCCCTCATATTTCTGTAAAGAAATCCATATATACTTGTGTGACTTCATATTGTTGATACAAACAGACCACGTAACTTTCATAACGATATTCTGTTCTGCCCCCCCCCCCCCCACACCCCGCCCCCAGAAGTGTGTTTTCGAACCGATGCCTTATCAAAAAATATAATAACAGTCCTACTCAAAAGTAATATCAGAAGCAGCAGGAAAAGATTAAATACTATCAAAAGTGTAACACACATAACATAAAAAGTTTTGCATCAAGTTCCCAGAACTCCCGAGGATAGACGTTGACTGTGCATACTGTATCACAGAGATAGTCCCTTTGTTCAGAGATGTCACTAAACCAGCCCACAGATGTAAACAACTATGCATGATCAGTGCCTATTACACGGACGGAGTCCGACAGCCGATCAGTTCCAGTCATTCCACCAGGAAGAAGGTATACGGCTCGTGTTGTCTGTAGTTCAACCATGTCTAGACGGTCAATATCGCGTCTCGATCGCGTCCGCATTGTTACTTCGTGCCAGAAAGGACTCTCTGCAAGGGAAGTGTCCAGGCGTCTCCGAGTGAACCAAAGCGACGTTGTTCAGACATGGAGGAGATACAGGGAGACAGGAACTGCCGATGACACGCCTCGCTACTGCAGCGGATGACCGTTATGTGGGGCCGACTTACGCCGCTGGTGGTCATGGAAGGCGCTGTAACGGTTGCATGATACGAGAATGCCATCCTCCGATGAATAGTGCAACCATATCTGCAGCATATTGGCGAGGCATTCATCTTCAAGGACGACAATTCGAAGCCCCAGAGGCTCAGAGTAACCCTGACACAAGCGCCACCCCGTTGAGTAATGCTTTTCGTGCAGCCACTGGAAGTCGAGTTATGACTCAAACTGTGCGCAATAGGCTGCATGATGCGCAACTTCACTCCCGACGTCCATGGCGAGGTCCATCTTTGTAACCACGAAACCATGCAGTGCGGCATAGATGAGCCCAACAACATTCCGAATGGATCGCTCAGGACTGACATCACGTTCTCTTCACCGATGAATGTCGAATATGCCTTCAACCAGACAATCGTCGGAGAATTTTTGGAGGCAACCTCGTCAGGCTGAACGCCTTAGACACACTGTCCAGCGAGTGCAGCACGGTGGAGGTACCTGCTGTTTTGGGGTGGCATTATGTGGGGCCGACGTACGCCACTGGTGGTCATGGAAGGCGCTGTAACGGCTGCATGATACGTGAATGCCATCCTCTGATGAATAGTGCAATCATATCTGCAACATATTGGCGAGGCATTCATCTTCATGGACGACAATTCGCAGCCCCATCGTGCACATCTTTTGAATGGCTTCCTTCAGGATAACGTCATCGCTCGACTAGAGTGGCCAGCATGTTTTACAGACAAGAACCCTACCGAATATGCCTGGGATTGACTGAAAAGGGCTGTTTATGGACGACGTGACCCACAAACCCTTCTGAGGGATCTATGCCGAATCGCAATTGAGAAGTGGGATAAACTGGACCAACAGTGCCTTGATGAACTAGTGTATAGTATGCCACGACGAATAGAGGCATGCATCAAATGCAAGAGGACGTGCTACTGGGTATTAGAGGTACCGGTATGTATAGCAATCTGGACCACCACTTCTGAAGGTCTCGCTGTGTGGTGGTACAACATGTAATGTGTTGGTTTCATGAGCAGTGAAAACGGCGGAAATGATGTTTATGTTGATCTCTATTCTTATTTTCTGTACAGGTTCCGGAACTCTCGGAACCGAGGTGATGCAAAACGTTTTTTGATGTGTGTATTTTATGGAAACCAAGTGGCCTTGTCTATGAAGCAGTAACGCCCGAAGAATTGGTATACATCTGGGATGTGCAATATGCCTTATCACTATTTAAAGGAGATGCAGCCTAAACTAAGTAGACGGGAAGGCTCTAATTACAATGAAGACTACGTGGTAACGTTGTTTCCAGTACCCTACAAGTACCCTACAGACACACACTGCATAAGGAAAAGTGAGCAGCCAAAATGCTTCATTGAACTTTCCCTAACAGCACTTGATACACATGAACTAACAACGCCAAAGAGAAAATGGAATTAGTACAAGAAAATTCAATACTGACCATAAAACAATGTATTTAGTGTTGCGTATAAGGAAAAAAGTTGTGGTGCTTCGGGACACTAGCATGTAAATTGGAGGTCGTGACGTACGTCATAATGGCTGAATGTGGTGTTACCCGCTACAAGCATGTGGATCAACCATGCTCGCCACATGATAACCCTTTCGATCGCAGAGCTAAAAACAAACTTTTTCTACTTGAAGATGGTGACTCAAAGTCAACCCTGAAGGGGGTGATGGCTGATATTGTGGCCACGAGTCATTTGGTCGCTACCCCACTATAGATTAGCCTTCCCTCTAGCAAGCAGTGGTGTACAAACTCTTCTTCTAGCATAAGGTGTAGACAACATTCCATCAGAATTTCTAAGTCATTGGGGGATGGGGCAACAAAACGACTATTCACGTTGTTGTGTAGAATGTCTAAGTTTGGCAAATACTATCTGACTTTCGGAAAGACATCATCCACACAATTCCGAAGCCTGATAGAGCTGAAAAAGGCTAGAATTATCGCACAATCAGCTTATCATATCATGCATCCAAGTTGCTGACAAGAACAATTTACAGAAGAATGGAGGAGAAAATTCAGGACGTGATAGATGACGATCAGTTTGGCTGCAGAAACATAAAGGTACCAGAAAAGCAATTTTTCCATTGAAGTTGACAATGGAAGCAAGACTAAAGAAAAATTAAGACACGTTCATAGGATTTGTTGACCTGGAAAAAGCGTTCGACAATGTAAAATGATCCATGATGTTCTAAATTCTCAGATAAATAGGGGTAAGCTAGAGAGAGAGAAGAGTAACATACAACATGCATAAGAGCCAAGAGCGAAGACCAAGACCAAGAACGAAGTTCTCGGATTAAAAAGTATGTAAGACAGGCATGTAGTCTTTCGCACCTACTGTTCAATCTGTACATCGAAGAAGCAATGATGAAAATTAAAAAAAAAAAAGGTTCAAGAGCAGAACAAAAATTCAAAGTCAAATGATATATATGATACGATTCGCTGATGACATTGCTATTCTGAGTGAAAGTGAAGAAGAATTACGAATCTTCTGAATGGAATAAACAGTCTAATGAGTACAAAATATGGATTGAGAGTAGATCGAAGAAAGACGAAAGTAATGAGATGTAGAAGAAACGAGAATAGCAAAGAACTTAACATCAGGATTTATGGTCGCAAAGTAGAAGTAGTTCAGGAATGCTACTACCTAGGCAGCAAAATAACCATTGACGTACGGAGCAAGGAGGACATCAAAAGCAGACCAGCATTGGCAAAAAGGGCATTCCTGGCCAAGATAAATCTACTAGTATCAAACATAGGCCTTAATTTGAGGAAGAAATTTCCGAGAATATGCGTTTGGAGCACAGCATGGACTGTGAAAAACCCGGAACAAAAGAGAATTCAAGCATTGGAGATGTGGTGCTACAGACGAATGTTGAAAATTAGGTGGAATGATAAGGTAAGGAATGAGGAGGTTCTACGCAGAATCGGAGAGGAAAGGATATGTGGAAAACACTGACAAGGAAAAGGGATAGGATGATAGGACATCTATTAACACCTCAGGAAATGACTAGCGTGGTACTAGAGGGAGCTGTAGAGGGCAAAAACTGTAGAGGAAGACAAAGATTGCATTTCATCCACCAAGTAATTGAGGATGTAGCTTGCAGGTGCTACTCTGAGATGAAAAGGTTGGCACAGGACAAGAATTCGTGGCGGGCCGCATCAAATGACTGATTACTTTTTTTTTTTAAGTCCTGCCTCCCCCTATCTTGATCTCCGCCGCAACCATTAAAGCAGCTCAAACTGCGCGGAACGGAGATACGAGCGTACACGTGTACTGAAGCACAGTGATTAAGCAGGACAGCTTGGGTTTCGGTATGCTTGGCAAGCTTCACGGCCCCTGTTCAGCCGGCTGCCCCGGGCAAAAAAAATATGGCTCAGTGGGTATTAAGAACCACATTCTGGTGACACGCAGCGTAGTGCGAAGAGAGCTTAGTATGAAAGAAAAGCTTCGTTTTTCAGATATGTAGTTTTTAAACTAACATAATATGAGGAATGTGCTTTTTTTTTTTTTTTTTGCTAAAACACATTCGGAAATTTACCACGAACTATTTTGGTTATTTAGAATTCCAGAGGCCTGCAACAGAGGTTGCCAGCATAACTGGAGCTATGCTGCACGCCAGCAGTCAAGTGGATGAAGTAGTGGGGAGTTACGCACCACTGCTCCAACTAGTGTTTACACTGTGTTCTACGAGGAATCGACAATAATCAGGGATACGGCAGAAACTCTCAGGTGAATCAAAAATCTTCATAGCGACATATGCTCTACCCCCGACGGTATCCGAGATATAACACATTTAATGCACATTTGTTTTTATTGCGGGGACGGGGACGTATGCGTCTTGCACTCTCAATCTCTCAGACGTTCTATTCTAGCCCATCGGACCTCGTTGCTCTCAATCTTTTTGCTCTGGATGTCTTTCGGCGTTTAATGCACAGTTGTCCATGGTAGGTTGTGAGTGTAGTAATGCGGGGGAGTAGGAGTGTATCAGAGAAAACAATCGGTTAATTGAGTTTGTACACTTGCTAGCTAAATTGTCACACATCTTCACTAATGAATAGTATGCAGATGGGGAGTATGTTTACAGTTTCTGCAATGGTGGTGGTCCTCCTGCTGAGGAGTGTTTACCAGAGTTTTCAAAGCATTGCTTGAAACAGTTGATCTTCCAATTTCCCATTTTTCTTCTGATCGTGTAGCTCAAAAATCTGTGCAGTAACAGCCTCACATTGTTGAAATGATGCAGTGTAGACATACTAACAACGCACTGCGACTTTCTGCACGTATCAATGTCCCACAGACACATTTATGGCGAATATTACATGCGGGTACTTCGTAAAACGCATAGTGTATAATATTTGCTAACTATCGTACCTGTCTGAATCTGACAGTATCTTGAATAATATACAAAGTAAATAACAATGTACATCAAACGTGTTCTACCCCGGAAGCCATTCCGAATAGAGTATATATCCACATGAAGAATTTTCCTTCAAATGATCGTTCCGATCATATTCCTGAATACTGACCGTTCCTCGTGGGATGCCCTGAATAATGGGTGCCTCCCCAGCTTGGACTACGTGGTGTTGTCGCGCGGCGCGCTCCTGCTGTTTGCTGGCCGCTCTTCGTCAGTGCTTTCTGATTTGCCGCACGCTAGCTTGTTAGACAGAGGGCTGGAGTGTCAGAGCACACCTTCTTATGGGACAAGACCATGCACTTAGAGAACGGGACAGACTGTAAGCTCATTCGTGTGTCACACACTGAGATTCCCCAGACTTGGACTCTCTGCCATTACGCCGTGGAGTCCGACGAGTCCCTCGCCCAGTTCTGACAGGTGCAGAACGCCAGACACACGGCAGTCACGTACACGGACGGCACTGTGGCGTGGCGAGCCAAAACAGTCAAGGAACGGAAAGCCGCCCGCTCCAGCACAGGTGTCAATGCACACTGCGACGGCTCTGCTACATACACTTCGAAAAGCTTTCCTGCAGACGGCGTGCACGTAGGCGTCGTTTCCGATGACGAACTGACGATGGAAGCTGCAGTCGTTACACACGTTCCGCCCTCAAACAGGTTCAACATCCTGCTTCCCTCGGCAGACTCTAACCCGCCCTGCCCAGGTTGCTCATCAGACTGCGTCTGCTTCCGACAAGCGTCCTCACATATCATTCATTCGGCCAATACGAGTATTAAAAATGATAGGGATGTTCTGCGGGTCATTAAGCAATTCCTGGTGCACTCCTTCACAACCGAAACATGCGAGAGTAATATATCCATCCAGTTCACAGATCCTCATGTGTTTTACTCCCTTTGTACCTTGCTCAAGAAGGAACATATCTCGTTTCATACACACGACCTTAATCCCACGAAGCTACTGAAAATGGTCATCAAGAAGCTCTTGGTGCACATGGACACAATAGTCATGGAATACAGCCTGCTGACGCTCCAGTTGCTTTTTAATCAGATCTCGCAAATGTTATAGTCAGCTGACCACAGCTCTACCAAAACTACTTCCGAATTTTCCTGTCTACTTATACGACTATGAGATTGGCCAACGCATCTGTAATCTCCGTACCCTTCTCCACCTTCGGGTCACTCACGCAGAGCTCTCAAGCGTCCGACTCAGCGACACAGCTGCCAGGATTTCTACCACAGATCTTGAAACTATAATCTTTCCCCATGGCACATAAAGTGTGGTAAGGACTGCAGACTGCCTGATACCTCCGGATGAACACCACCACCATTTGAACAGGGGGATCCTGTTCAAATGGTGCTGGTGCTCATTCGGCGAACTACAGGAAATGTCCAGATACATTGAAATGATTCGCTCATAGAAACATGAATCTCCAAAACCAGCAAACTTCCTGTCCAGAAGAGGCTGCTGGGTCCAACTTCTGACCATTCTGACCCTCACCAATTCCCTGAGATTCTTATCGGGGAACTGACTCTTTCCCCATCATCACCCCCTTCTGCTACCAACACCCTGGTGCCTAGTGTCCAGCTGATAACACTCATCCTCCTGCCTCCTACC
Source organism: Schistocerca americana (assembly GCF_021461395.2). Taxonomy (NCBI): domain Eukaryota; kingdom Metazoa; phylum Arthropoda; class Insecta; order Orthoptera; family Acrididae; genus Schistocerca; species Schistocerca americana. Next base: position 38,239,919 of record NC_060125.1, read on the forward strand.
ACCAGCGTCCACGTGATCCTTCTGGTCTTCTTTCTGAAAGCTTTCCATCGAGCATTATATTGGATATTCGGTTTTTCCTCGGCATTATTTCCGATCTCAACCTTTCCAACATTTTCACAGCCATCCAAGACACTGCGCCCAAGCTACGACGTGCCTCAGACACCTTTGCCACCTCTCTCACGGCAGACTTCGATCTCTTCGATGGCGCAGCTCAAAAGTACACAAGTCATCACAACTTTGAAATCCTGCTGTCTTCTCCCATTACGTCATCAATTGGAAGATTTTCTGGACACACACCACGTTGAAGTGCCCTTTATAGTAGAAAAACATCTTCTACTGAGGTGCTTCGACCTCTTCGCTGAAGGAATCGCCATGCACGCCCAGACGACTCTGACGGGAAATCATCAGCCCTGCGGCAATGCAAGACATCGTCAAGGAGTAGCGCCCACACTGTCTGAACTGAGAGTTCAGTATTTGCGTAAATCAATAAACCCGTGTTTCCGACACGGGCATTTATAGTTATTTCAGTAGTTGTAATATTTTTTATGTTTGCGTGGCTGATACTGTTTGTTAGGAGAAGCGCCACTGTCTGCAGAGATATCAAAGGCACCTCGTAGACTGTTTTCGAAGAACAGAAGTCACAGGGGCCACATAGACTGGTAACGAGGTGAAGGTACAACAGAATTACTTATGTAATACAGATACCGTCCTGAGATTCACTGGAAGAATCCTCAGGAAACGTATTCCATCAAGTAGCTTACAAAACACTTGTTCCACTAACACACGAATGTTTTCGGCAGTGTAAGATCCCTACTAGATACGACAGGCAGAAGAGAAAACCCAAGAGCAGCACGTTCCGTTACAGATTCATTTAGTAAGTAAGAAGGCTCAGCCAACTTCACTGGCACACTCTCCAAGACGTGCCACGTGCATCATGGTATGGTACCGAGAGCGCACGTTCCTAGAAGAGTCGACCAGTATATTGCTTCCTCCGAGGCGTATCTCGCGGAAAGACCGTGAAGATGAAAATAGGGAGACTCGAGCCCACACGGAGACTTATGAGCGATCGTTCTTCCCGCGAACCATTCGCGACTGAACAGGAAAATGAAGTGAGAGCGGTACACAAATCACAATCTGCCACATACGGTCAGGTGGCTTGCAGAGTATAGATGTAAATGCAGATGTACACGTAGTTGTAGAAGTTGCTTGTAGATTTCTGCATTTTGGTTGTTGACAAATCGATCCACCTTGAGAAACATATACCGTCGTTCTGGATATGCTTTCCACGCAACTGATTTATCACACCAGAAAAGCGAAAGAAGCCAGTGAGTGCCATCTTAAGAGAATGCAGGTGTGAGGCAAAATTCGGTCCCGCAAACAAGCAACATGAGTGATCCTGTCCAGTCGCAGCCGTGGACGAAACATATCCCCGTGGACAGCATCATGTAGGACTACGTCGCGCAGCTCGGTGGGTGTCGACATTTCTCAGGTTCAGAAGGGTGTGCAAGATGTTAAAAAATGATCAATGATTGTATCATATCGATTGTAAAATGGCGGATTTCGAGTATCAGGGCCTCTACTTCTCTTGCCATTCCCGTTTCTTTACAGTGATGTGGTCAGCCACTTCGTTCTTACCCATTCCGACTTGTTTGGCCATATCGGAACCCTGTTTGCCAGATAACCACCGTATAACATAATGGTGCGTTGTTGCCATTCAACTGCACTTACTCAACACGTGTTGTTGCAGAGTTGTTACAATTCAATTACCTTGCGATACTGCACTTTATCAACAGGCTGCGTCCTTTTTTTAAACCCTTCTACCGCCGTGCAACGGTATTCTGGTGCAGGGATTTCAGTGTATAATAGGACTGTAGACACGTACAAGCAAACATAAAATTAATAACGTAATAAAAGTTTTTTCAAAGTGACAAACTAATACCTTATCACTGTTTCTAGCATATGACGCAAATTAGTCAACTCATCATATCATTCATCATTTGTACGTTCCTAACAGTCAAGAGACAAGATAAATGCTATACTTCCCGTCATGTGTTAGTTTGTGGGGAAACGAGAATGAAGAAAATTTCGAGTGTAATAGAACGTCGGTATTCTGGTCACATGAGACGCAGCTCTAATTAGGTTGGAGTAGGAGTTGGATAGCCGCCCAGTTGAAGACACCTGCCCGCAGCTGGCCAACCAGGTGCAGTGTGTAACGGAAAACTTTATGTTTACAAGTGATCTATCCACTGGTAACCTGTATCAAGTGCACTAATGCCTATAGAAGTATCCAGTGAATGATATATTTAAACCATATATTTGTAAATATTTACAGAGCTTAAACGTGTTGCCAGAAAACGCTATATGGATCCTAAGAAAACGTGTTGTTGTTGTTGTTGTTGTTGTTGTTGCTGTTGTGGTCTTCAGTCCAGAGACTGGTTTGATGCAGCTCTCCATGCTACTCTATCCTGTGCAAGCTTCTTCATCTCCCAGTACCTGCTGCAACATACATCCTGCTGAATCTCCTTGGTGTATTAATCTCTCGGTCTCCTTCTAACATTTTTACCCTCCAAACTGCGATTCAATACTAAATTGGTGATCCCTTGATGCCTCAGAACATCTCCTACCAGCCAATCCTTTCTTCTAGTAACGTTGTGCCACAAATTCCTCTTCTCCCCAATTCTATTAAATACCTCCTCATTAGTTACCCATCTAATCTTCTGCATTCTTCTGTAGCATCACATATCGAAAGCTTCTGTTTTCTTCTTGTCCAAAATATTTATCGTCTAGGTTTCACTTCCATACATGGCTCACCCCAGTAACGACTTCCTGATACTTAAGTCTATACTCGATGTTAATAAATTCCTCTTCTTAAGAAAAGCTTTCCTTGCGATTGCCAGTCCACATTTTATATCCTCTCTACTTCGACCATCATCAGTTATTTTGCTCCCCAAATAGCAAACCCCGTTTGCTACTTTAAGTGTTTCATTTCCTAATCAAATTCCCTCAGCATCACCCGACTTAATTCGACTACATTCAGTTATCCTCGTTTTGCTGTTGTCGATGTTCATCTGTATCCTCCTTTCAAGACACTGTCCATTGCGTTCAACTGCTCTTCCAGGTCCTTTGCTGTCTCTCACAGAATTTCATTGTCATCGGCAAACGTCAAAGTTTTTATTTCTTCTCCATGGGTTTTAATTCCTACTCCGAGTTTTTCTTTTGTTTCCTTTACTGCTTGCTGATTGAATAACATCAGGAATAGGCTAAAACCCTGTCTCACTCCTTTCCTAACCACTGCTTCCCTTTTATACCCATCGACTATTATAACTGCCATCTGGTTTCTGTACAAATTGTAAATAGTATTTCGCTCCCTGCTTTTTACCCCTGCCACCTTCAGAATTTGGAAGAGAGTTTTCCAGTCAATATTGTCAAAAGCTTTCTCTAAATCTACAAGTGCAGGAAATGTAGGGATGCCTTTCCTTAATCTATCTTCTAAGATAAGTCGTAGGGTCAGTATTGCCTCACGTGTTCCAACATTTCTACGGAATCCAAACTGATCTTCCCCGAGGTCGGCTTCTACCAGTTTTTCCATTCGTCTGTAGAGAATTCGTGTTAGTATTTTGCAGCCGTGACTTATTAAGCTGAAAGTCAGGTAGTTTTCGGATCTGAAACACCTGCTTTCTTTGGTATTGAAATTACTATATTCTTCTTGAAGTCTGAGGGTATTTCGCCTGTCTGATACATCTTGCTCACCAGATAGTAGAATTTTGTCAGGGCTGGCTCTCCCAAGGCTATCAGTAGTTCTAATGGAATGTTGTCTACTCCCGGAGCCTTGTTTCGACTTACGTCTTTCAGTGCTCTGTCAAACTCTTCACGCAGTATCATATCCGCCATTTCATCTTCATCTACTTCCTCTTCCATTTCTATAAAATTGTCCTCAAGTACATCGCCCTTGAATAGACCTCTATATACTCTTCCCACCTTTCTGCTTTCCCTTCTTTGCTTAGAACTTGGTTTCCATCTGAGCTCTTGATATCCATACAAGTGGTTCTCTTGTCTCCAAAGGTTTCTTTAATTTTCCTGTAGGCAGTATCTATCTTACCCCTAGTGCTGTATGCTTCTACATCGTTACATTTATCTGCTAGCCATCCCTGCTTAGCAATATTGTACTTCCTGTCGATCTCATTTTTGAGACGCTTGTATTCCTTTCTGCATGCTTGATTTACTGCATTTTCATATTTTCTCCTTTCATCAATTAAATTCAATATATCTTCTGTTACCAAGGATTTCTATTAGCCCTCGTCTTTTTACCTACTTGATCCTCTGCTGCTTTCACTATTTCATGTCTCAAAGCTACCCATTCTTCTTCTACTGTATTTCTTTCTCCCATTCTTGTCAATCGTTCCCTAATTCTCTCCCTGAAATTCTCTACAACTTCTAGTTCTGTCATTTTATCCAGGTCCCATCTCCTTAAATTCCGACCTTTTTGCAGTTTCTTCAGTTTTAATCTACAGTTCATAACCAATAGATTGTGGTCAGAGTCCACATCTGCGCCTGGAAATGTCTTACAATTTAAAACCTGATTCCTAAATATCTGTCTTACCATTATATAATCTATCTGAAACCTTCCAGTATTTCCAAGCCTCTTCCACGCATACAACCTTCTTTCATGATTCTTAAATCAAGTGTTAACTATGATTAAGTTATGCTGTGTGCAAAATTGTACCAGGCGGATTCCTCTTTCATTCCTTATCCCCATTCCATATTCACCTAATATATTTCCTTCTCTTCCTACTATCGAATTCGAGTCACCCATGAATATTTAATTTTCGTCCTCCTTCACTATCTGAATAATTTATTTTACATTTCATCAATCTCTTCGTCACCTGCGGATCTAGTTGGCATATAAACTTGTACTACTGTGGTAGGCGCGGGGGTCGTGTCTATCTTGCCCACAGTAATGGGTTCACTATACTGTTTGTAGTAGCTTACACGCACTCCTATTTTTTTTTATTCATTATTAAACCTACTCCTGCATTACCCCTATTTGATTTTGTATTTATAACCCTGTATTCACCTGACAATAAGTTCCTCTTGCCACCGAACTTCACAAATTCCCACTATATCTAACTTTAATTTATCCATTAAATTCGCTAACCTACCTGCCCGATTAAGGGATCCGACATTCCACGCTCCGATCCGTAGAACGCCAGTTTTCTTTCTCCCGATAACGACGTCCTCTTGAGAACTCCTCGTCCGGAGACCCAAATGAGGTACTATTTTACCTCCAGAATATTTTACCCAAGAGGACGCTATCATCATTTAACCATACAGTAAAGTTCATGCCCGCGAGAAAAATTACGGCTGCAGTTTATCCTTTCTTTCAGCCGTTCGCAGTACCAGCACAGCAAGGCCGTTTTGGTTAGTGTTACAAGGCCAGATCAGTCAATCATCCAGACTGTTGCCCCTGCAGCTACTGAAAAGGCTGCTGCCCCTCTTCAGGAACCACACGTTTGTCTGGCCTCTCAACAGATACCCCTCCGTTGTGGTTGCACCTATGTTACTGCTATCTGTATCGCTGAGGCACGCAAGTCTTCCCGCCAACGGCAAGGTCCATGGTTCATGTGTATAATTAAATAATTGTCTGGGTGTTGTAGATGATATTTAGTAGGAATAATTGAAACACGTTTCGTTAGAAACAAGATAAAAATTAAGTTGAAAAGACAGAATTTTCACTGATACTTCGTGCAGACTAAAGCTGTATGCTAGGCAGAGTTTGGAACCAGGGACCTATGCCTTTCGCGTGCAAGTGCTCTACCTACTCTTTTATTCAGAAAGCAAACCTCATTTTCAAATAGTCTTATACACTACAACAAACTTACATTTAAGTCTTTAGTATGGATTACTGTAAGAGTGTCAATTAAGTAGATTCTTAGGTGACACCTTGCTTAGACTTCACATTAATGAACTGTAGCTGGTCTGAATACAGCTTGTCTTTATATTAAAGGAGCAACTGAAGTAAAACGGTTATCTGGCCCTAATCGAAATTTCCACTTGCCTCGCGTCTTGAAAACATTGTTGCTGATTTATAGGAAGTACAACATCGAACAGCAAGCAGGCAGCGGCTAAGCTAGAGTTTTGTTTTAAATAAAATTTCCAAATTGTTGAATACCGCGTGGTTCAATGTGGTAATGCATAATGATAACCCTTTTTCACACGGTGGGATATGGAGAGTATCTACTCATATGAAATGATATGCCAACACAACACAACGGTTGTAGAATGAAGCATGTATTCGAAAACACAAAGTAAATTTTCTAGTGATCCTCACACGTAACATTTGTATGAACAAAACTATGCTTAACAAAGTGAACATGATTTAAAAAACATACAACGTTACCAGAGAATTTCTATAAAACCCAAACAGCTTAATAAGTTGATATATTAATTCACGACTTCAGGAGTTAGGATGGCCTTTCTCTCAACTATGAGCAAGTGAAGAAAGTTAAGTAGATGACAAGAATCATTCCGACAAGCTAGCTGCACACTGCTGCAGCCTTACCTCAAACTTCTTAACCGAGAAAAAATTATTCAAAATTTATATTCCTTTTGCCTTTCAACATATAAATCACATTCATACTTTCTGTCCATTGCAATTAAAGTTTCTTCATCTATCAGATGCAACACTTCTGAATACATCCATTACCTACTACACTTAACACGCTCACCTTACAACTGTTTATACGCTCCATTCGCGAATGTAACAGAATTAAGCCCTGATAAGTGATTCCATTCTAAGTACCCTCTGACACGCTCTTTCTAGTTGTGTGAAAATAATTGTTGTGGCTTGACGGCTGAAGCAGGTGTACTCTGGAGGTCAGAAATGAGCTCCGTATACTCGCTTTAAACACGCCAGCGATTCGTGTGATGTCATCTCCGAACTCGCCGTGTCTGTGTACCCGTAGACTGGACTCGTGATTCCCCGCCGCATCCCAGTCGTCGCCTGAATTGTCGGGTCCAAGTGGACTCGACTCGCTTAGACAGGAAAGTGAGTTCGCGAGTTCACAAGTATAACAGCGGATGTGTGGCATTCTAGCCACATACACAATCGTTTCCGAAGAAATTTCCGCTATTTAACTGCAAATTACTATTCATCAATTTAACACAATCATAATTTCGGCTTTGTAGCAGTTCTAAAGTGCGAGTGTAAACGTCACAATATGTCTGAATAATAGAAGCAAGTTATATACCAATATAACATCTAATTGGTTAGCAGTGAATATTGTTCTGTTTATGTATACATTATCTAAAACTTTTTCGAAAACCGCTGTAAACTTATTTTAATCCAGCCAGAGAAGTCTAACAATTACGTTGACATATACACAGTTTCGAGGAGTTACCGAGTCTGTAACGACAGCACGAAGAAACGTAATATGAGAATGAAATTTAATACCTAAATGGAGATTAATTATTAAAATAAAGTGCAGAAATGAATGATAAGCTACGCAACTCGCGGTTAGCTCAAACACAAGTTGCCATTACCAAACTAATGCAAAAATAGCGCGCTTTTTTGTCGCAGGGATTAGCAGTGACGTGGCCCAGTTTTCATTTGGCGCATCCTGGTGGTCGAATAAACAATGAAACAACAATTTTGTTGGCATTGGTCGAAATATGTATGTTTCTCGTCTGATGCGGGGACTACAGCGAGAAACTTACAGCAGATATCACTCCTCCTCTAATGGCACGCATTTGCAATTGTTAACTTTCGCGTTACACCCTCCAGAGTCCACAGAGCACAGCTTCGTTGAAGGCCATCTGAATCCGACAATCGATCATTTCGCCTTGTCACTGCTACTTTACAGCAGTAAAATCGTGCAGTCATTTTCCGTACTAACAGTAAGTCACGACAAGCCTCACGCTACTACACGCTTCAGTAGGAGAGAATGAGTCGACGAGTACGAAGCGACCGCAGCGCCACAGTTCTCAGACTCGTCGCACTCCCGGAACTACAGCGGGAACGAAGGAGACCCGTTAGCGCTAATGTAACAGCGGTGCCTTGATTTGTGAAGTATGCAGCCCGCAACACGAGACTCGCACGCGCCCAGCCCCTGCGCCCCCGCCGCCCTGCCTGGAGCCCGCAGTGCTCTGCGCTGAGCCGGTGCCCGCAGCCGCCATCAGTCACAGGCGACCCGTCGATCCGCGTCCCTGACCCCACCCGACCCGACCCTTCCCTCCCCTTCCCGACCCCTAATTGGCGGCGGCGTTTGCCTGCGCTCCGGCCCGACAGTGTGCGATGGCTAACAAGAAAATTAGATTAATCCCATTAATAATCTGCCGCGGGCAGCCGCCTCGTCGTGCGCCAACAGCCGCTAAAAACGCCGGCGACAACATCCGCCCTGTACTGTCGGTTGCAGTTGATGCTCGAAACTCCAGATGGGAATCTAATGGGGTTGAGGGGGAAGGGCATGGTGGTGGGGCATGGGAGGATCGAAAATACGTGATATCCCTCCAGAAAGAAATATTTTAGTAAAAGCTTTTATTTTTGCAACCTTTCTTCCTCACATTATACTTTTATTTTATGTATCATATAGATATGAACAATTGTAGAATTAACTGCCATTCTGCAGCTGAGCATGCACTGATACGAAACTTTCAGGTAGATGAAACCTGTGTGCCGTATGGGTTCTCGAATCCGGGACCGTTGCCTCTTGCAGGAAAATGGTCTATCGATTGATCTAGACGAGCACAGAGGTAGGAGATGAGGCATTGGCGGAAGTAAAGCGATGAGGGTGGCTCGTGAATCCCGCTTGGGTAGCGTAAAATAAAAGCAGGAGTTCCATAGAACGAAAGTATAAAGACTCTAACTGGCACAAAATCTGGAAGAATATACACAACCCGCTATTACCTGCCAATACAAGAGCAATGTGGTAATATGTTGACAACAGAAAATTTGTACCGAACTCAACACTGCAATCAATTTATGTATACATTCTCCACTGTTTATCACCTCCAATCTAATTTACTCAGAAGAGCATCAATTTGTCTGAGGCAATGCAAACAATGTGTGGTTGTGCACTAGGAAAAGATTAGGAAGTATCGGAAGACCGCCACCCAAAACGAAAACAGCAACGAGCCTTCTACATCCAGATGAAGAAACTTACAGAAAAAAGAGAAGAAACGCCGTCAACTGACTAAAGGGACATATGGTAGTTCACACATTCTCAAAAAGGGACAGAAGTGATTAGGATTTCTGGTTCTATATTGCTACAAAACCCCACAAACTGCAACAAATTAACTATTATTATTAGAAATATGCATTCTTCCTCAAAAGAACTAGATTCTGTTTTGTCAAAGCCTGGTGTATGCATGTAAAGAAATGAACGTACTTATATCAATAGCTCAAAATAATGTTTATGATGCCTCTTTGATAAACACTCTATTTGAAGAAAACCAAAGTAAACTCAAGCAATGGCCATCACCATTATAAACGAACAAAGAAATTCTAAAATTTGCCTGTCTTCCATTCCTTGGGAAAGTGTCAAATAAACTTACAAATCTTTTCAGACCACAACATAAAAATATATTTCCACACTGACAATAAACTACAGAACGAAATTGTTCAAAATAATAAATTCATTAGAGATTTACATAAAATTTCTGGCAGACACGAACTGACATGCTCCTGTTCTCCCTTCTACATAGGCCAAACAGGCATAAATTTTGCAACCCGCTACAAACAGCATAAGGATGCCCTTTGACTCAAAAACTTAAGTAAGTCCAGTTTTGCATCACATGTTGCTCATAATGAACACACTGTTCATGATATCAATGAGAATCCTTCTGTGCTACTCACTGCTGAGAAAGGACTACTGATGGACCTCCTTGAACAATTAGAAATTTTCATCCACAAGCTAAATTCATCCCATGAACAGAGTGACTCAACGCAAAACCTTTTCTTCCAGAATTTGCAGGATATCCTGGCACCAAAAAAACAACAAAAATGACAATAATTCATCTTACTGCATAAATCTTGTTCTTCTTGGCGTGTAACGAATGGTATTACGTAACTTACAAAAAGTTTTTAATTGTAAGATGGCAAGAACTATGCCCATTACATGAAGTCATTAAATATCAAAGAATTCACGTTGAGCGAACAGTAGGGCTGAACAAAAATGACTGACAAGGCACAATGCACCTTGTAGAGGGTATGGGCGTATTGGAATAATTAATGTTGGGTGATGGTTTTAAAGTAATTCACGCGACATGAAAACTTTGTGGAAATGCGTCGATTTACTGGAGGCTAGTTTATCCCAGGGAAGTATTCAGAGTTGACCGTGGCCGGGTGGCAGCGTGCAACTGGGAAGTGGCGAAGGGAAGCGACAATAGGCAGCTTAGGGCGGCTCAAACTCTCAGAAAGCGGTAACAGGGCGCGGCCTCCAGCTGCCTTAAGATGAGTGACAGTGAGGGGGTGGTTGACCCCATGCTGGTGTATTGGGAAGCAGATGGAGAACTTGTACGCCTGTAGATAAATGTCCGTTGTCCTGTTTTCAGTGAAACATGCGAGAAAGCCACGCAAAGCTATGGTGGAGTGGTCAGCGGAGACCGAAATATGCATGTTCATGACTATAGCAACATCATGCTGAATTCACGGTCCGCAGAATCTGAAGTAAATCAGGTGAAGAGCAACAGAATGAAATACACCGGTCTCTGATGGGAACGTAAGACCAAGGAATTTGAGGTACTCTCCTGGGAGTCAGAATTTCGGAAAAATTGGTATTTCATGCAGATCCTAACCTTGATGCGTTGCCTGTTGTTGTTGTTGTTGTCTTCAGTCCTGAGACTGGTTTGATGCAGCTCTCCATGCTACTCTATCCTGTGCAAGCTTCTTCATCTCCCAGTACTTACTGCAACCATCCTCCTGAATCTGCTTAGTGTATTCATCTATTGGTCTCCCTCTACGATTTTTACCCTCCACGTTGCCCTCCAATGCTAAATTTGTGATCCCTTGATGCCTCAGAACATGTCTTACCAACTGGTCCCTTCTTCTTGTCAAGTTGTGCCACAAGCTCCTCTCCTCCCCAATTCTATTCAATACCTCCTCATTAGTTATGTGATCTACCCATCTAATCTTCAGCATTCTTCTGTAGCGCCACATTTTGAAAGCTTCTATTCTATGTTTCACGTCCATACATGGCTACACTCCATACAAATACTTTCAGAAACGACTTCCTGACACTTAAGTCTATACTCAATGTTAACAAATTTCTCTTCTTCAGAAACGCTGTCCGTGCCATTGCCAGTCTACATTTTATATCCTCTCTACTTCGACAATGATCAGTTATTTTGGTCCCCAAATAGCAAAACTCCTTTACTACTTTAAGTGTCTCATTTCCTAATCAAATTCCCTCAGCATCACCCAACTTAATTCGACTACATTCCATTATCCTCGTTTTGCTTTTCTTGATGTTCATCTTATATCCTCCTTTCAAAACACTGTCCATTCCGTTCAACTGCTCCTCCAAGTCCTTTGTTGTCTCTGACAGAATTACAGTCATCGGCGAACCTCAACGTTTTTATTTCTTCTCCATGGACTTTAATACCTACTCCGAATTTTTCTTTTGTTTCCTTTATTGCTTGCTCAATATACAGATTGAATAACATTGGGGACAGGCTACAATCCTGTCTCACTCCCTTCCCACCGATGCTTCCCTTTCATGTCCGTCGACTCTAATAACTGCCATCTGGTTCCTGTACAAATTGTAAATAGCCTTTCGCTCCCTGTATTTCACCCCTGCCACCTTCAGAATTTTAAAGAGAGTATTCCAGTCAACATTGTCAAAAGCTTTCTCTAAGTCTACAAATGCTAGAAATGTAGGTTTGTCTTTCCTTAATCTATCTTCTAACATAAGTCGTAGGGTCAGTATTGCCTCACGTGTTCCAACATTTCTGTGGAATCCAAACTGATCTTCGCCGAGGTTGGCTTCTACTAGTTTTTCCATTCGCCTGTAAAGAATTCGCGTTAGTATTTTGCAACTGTGTCTTATTAATTAAACTGATAGTTCGGTAATTTTCGCATCTGTCAACACCTGCTTTCTTTGGCATTGGAATTATTATATTCGTCTTGAAGTCTGAGGGTATTTCGCCTGTCTCATACATCTTGCTCACCAGATGATAGAGTTTTATCAGGACTGGCTCTCCCAAGGCCATCAGTAGTTCCAATGGAATGTTGTCTACTCCCGGGGCCTTGTTTCGACTCAGGTCTTTCAGCGCTCTGTCAAACTCTTCACGCTGTATCGTATCTCCCATTTCATCTCCATCTACATCCTCTTCCATTTCCATAATATTGTCCTCAAGTACATCGCCCTTGGATGGACCCTCTATATACTCCTTCCACCTTTCTGCTTCGCCTTCTTTGTTTAGAACTTGGTTTCCATCTGAGCTCTTGATATTCATACAAGTGGCTCTCTTTTCTCCAAAGGTTTCCTTACTTTTCCTGTAGGCAGTATCCATCTTAACCCTAGTGAGATAAGCCTCTACATCCTTACATTTGTCTGCTATCCATCCCTGCTTAGCCATATTGCACTTCCTGTCGATCTCATTTTTGAGACGTTTGTATTCCTTTTTGCTTGCTTCATTTACTGCATTTTTCTATTTTCTCCTTTCATTAATTAAATTCAATATATCTTCTGTTACCCAAGGATTTCTATTAGCCCTCGTCTTTTTACCTACTTGATCCTCTGCTGCTTTCACTATTTCATGTCTCAAAGCTACAAATTCTTCTTCTACTGTATTTCTTTCTCCCATTCTTGTCAATAGTTCCCTAATTCTCTCCCTGAAACTCTCTACAACTTCTAGTTCATTGTCATTTTATCCTGGTCCCGTCTCCTTAAATTACCACCTTTTTACAGTTTCTTCAGTTTTAATCTACTGTTCGTAACCAATAGATTGTGGTCAGAGTTCACATAAGCCCCTGGATATGTCTTACAATTTAAAACCTGGTTCCTAAGTCTCTGTCTTACCATTATATAATCTATCTGATACCTTGTAGTATCTCCAGGATTCTTCCATGTATACAACCTTCTTTTATGATTCTTGAACCAAATGTTAGCTATGATTAAGTTATGCTCTGTGCAAAATACTACCAGGCGGCTTCCTCTGTCATTTCTCTCCCGCAATCCATATTCACCCACTATGTTTCGTTCTCTCCCTTTTCCTACTCTCGAATTCCAGTCACCCATGACTATTATATTTTCGTCTCCCTTCACTATCTGAATAATTTTTTTTTTCTCATCACACATTTCATCAATTTCTTCATCATCTGCAGAGCTAGTTGGCATATAAACTTGTACTACTGTTGTAGGCATGGGCTTCGTGTCTATCTTGGCCACAATAATGTGTTCACTATGCTGTTTGTAGTAGCTTACCCCCATTCCTATTTTCCTATTCATTATTAAACCTACTCCTGCATTACCCCTATTTGATTTTGTGTTTATAACCCTGTAGTCACCTGACCAAAAGTCTTGTTCCTCCTGCCACCGACCTGCACTAATTCCCACTATATCTAACTTTAACCTAACCATTTCTCTTTTTAAATTTTCTAACCTACCTGCCCGATTAAGGGATCTGACATTCCACGCACCGATCCGTAGAACGCCAGTTTTCTTTCTCCTGATAACGACGTCCTCCTGAGTAGTCCCCCCCCGGAGATCCGAATGGGGGACTATTTTACCTCTGGAATATTTTACCCAAGAGGACGCCATCATCATTTCACCATACAGTAAAGCTGCACGCCCTCGGGAAAAATTACGGCTGTAGTTTCCCCTTGCTTTCAGCCGTTCGCAGTACCAGCACAGCAAGGCCGTTTTGGTTAGTGTTACAAGGCCAGATCAGTCAATCATCCAGACTGTTGCCCCTGCAACTACTGAAAAGGCTGCTGCCCCTCTTCAGGAACCACAGATTTGTCTGGCCCCTCAACGGATACCCCTCCGTTGTGGTTGCACCTATGGTACAGCCATCTGTATCGCTGAGGCAGGCAAGCCTCCCCGCCAACGGCAAGGCCCATGGTTCATGGGGGTAGGGGGTTGTCTGGGAGGAGCTAAATAGCAGAAGTTGGGAGGAAGGGAAATTTGGTGGGAATTTCTTCACTTCCCAGAGCAGGCATTGGTCGGCGCTGGGAAGCGACGCAGAATTAATGTGACTTGCCCTGCAATTGGTGTAAGTGATTTTGCAGGAGGGGAAACCGAGACGAAGAGCGGACTGGCAGAAGTCTCCGTAGAGTTTGTTTTTCTTTCCGTTCCCAGCTTGCCTAGAGTGCGGACGGGACACTCTTGACTCAGCTTGCTTGAGAGAGAGTGATCGTCTCTGGAGTTTATGACTTAGCAAACGGAACGATTGAGCTTGGAGATAGAAAGTTTTCGTTCAGCTATGTACTGAGCAAGATAGCTAGGAGTGAATAGACGAGCGCAGCCTTGCAGCACCACGAGGCGGGCCGACGTCCGCACAACGACGCCGCCCCGCCCCGCCACGCTGAATTCGGCGATATTGCTCCCGCTCCGGCTTGTGTTAGGCCACTGATTAATTTGCTGGATCACGTCGGCAAAGTTTCCAAGAGGGTTTCATCGGCCGTGTATTTTAGAATTCTTCTCGCACTTCGCATTACACCTGGGTCAGTCGATAGGAATTAAGTTTGATTTATCGCGCTTTACTCCACGTAAACTTAATTTATTCACCTCTGCTTGTTAGGAGAGTCATGTAATGTGATGACTGAAGGTCGTGAATTAAAATAAATTTGTGCTAATCGACTACATCTGTTTTCAATCAAGTAGTTGAAATCCCAAGTCACTTTCTTAATTAATTTGATGTTCAACATTTGCATCTGGTGTTCAATAGCTGAATACAACATCAATGTGCACCCCTTTTTATTAAAAGGGGTCAATTCTGAATCAATTAATGTTAACACTGCCATCGCAGTTCAATCAGGAGTCACAGGGCCTTATTACTGTCTTTGCATTATCCGATATTGCGACAGTTTTGCACTCTCTGTTGATCTGTTAGTCAATTAGCTGGGGTGAACACACGTCAAAACCAGGTAAGTGATGGGTGGGGTGTTACATAATTGTGTATTATATATTCACCTCTAGCTCTTTACCTTTTGTGTGGGCCGGCCGAAGTGGCCGTGCGGTTAAAGGCGCTGCAGTCTGGAACCGCAAGACCGCTACGGTCGGAGGTTCGAATCCTGCCTCGGGCATGGATGTTTGTGATGTCCTTAGGTTAGTTAGGTTTAACTAGTTCTAAGTTCTAGGGGACTAATGACCTCAGCAGTTGAGTCCCATAGTGCTCAGAGCCAGCCAGCCAGCCTTTTGTGTGCAGCTAGCAACAATCTGGAAATGTAAAATCCGTACTAGTAATATTTGTATCGTAATACAATGCATCTCTTGCCAAAGACTATTATGTAGTAAAATAGAGTATCTGTCATATCCGCATTCCTTGTAAAAAGATGGGATGTTTACATCCAGTGTTAAACCAAGTGTAGCTACATACTGTGTTTATTTGTGTACATAGCATAATAATACACGTTATACGAAGCAATCTGACGTGAATACCACAAGGCAGTGCACTGTAAGTACCTAAAACATAAAAAACTTTCGGATTCGTAAATGTTTCGTCACCGATTACTAAATTTCTCTCATTTCCGCCAGCTACACCAGCACTGTATCTAGCTACGCTTTGCCCACAAGATAAAGTTTCTGTAATACCTCCATCTGAAGACGAGCCAGCAGTGGCTCGAAACAATGTTCGTGGTTGAATAAATCGTAAAAAAGCGACTGATTGCATATTTATTGTCAGATAAACGCGATGAATATTGTTTGTTTGTGGAGCTTTTTCAGCCTTTATATTCAGCGAAGACTTTGCAGTTCCTCTCAAAATAATCCGCCAGGTCGTTAATATAGATAATGAACAACGAAGGTCCCTGCACCCATCTCTGCGGAATACTTAAAGTTACTTCTACTTCTGCCGATGACTTTCCATCCAAGATATCATGCTGCCTCCTCCCTGTCAAAAATTCTCAATCGAGTCACAAATTTAGCTTGATACCCCATGCTTCGTACTTACCATAATAAGTGTGGGTGTGTTACTGAGTCAAATCCTTTTGTAAAGTACATAAATATTACTTCTGCCTTGATCCTTAGTTTTTATGATGTCACGTGAGAAAAAGGGGAGTAAGGAATCTGATGACCATGTTCTCCGGATCCATGGTGGTTGGCATACTGGGGATCATTGTGTGGTGTCGTCAGTCATACGAACATCCCGCCGCCTGAGAGATTGATCCGCCGGGTGCGGTTGTCTCGATAAACGGAACAGAAGAACGGCTGTGTTAGCCGAATAGTACACAGCCAGTGGCAGTACTTATGCTCGCCGCGAGGCGCCGCTAGGCCACTTCATGTGCAGCAGGAGAGTAGTGCAGTTGTGCCAGTCTACAGTTCGTAGCCGCGCCCAGTGGTCAGCCAGCGCCGATGTCAGTCATTGCCTGCAGCTCAGTCACTGCTGCCATCAAGTCTTTGTAGCTCCGTTCTAAGTTAATCTTGAAATTCACAGGATTCGACATTCAAGATTACGAGAGATTAATTCGTCACTGCAAGATTTGTTACTTGTAAATTATGTCATTCTACAGACGCTTAGTCTAGTCGCGTCTTCTATAACTGTCAACCAACTGATCTTGGACTACAGCAAAGTTAGTAATAAATACTTTCTTATTTTGTACACCTGCTAATTAATTGTATTTTGCTGTTGGAGCTACCAAGCAATCTTGACATAGTAAGACCCACGTTTCCACCTCCTTGGCTACCTCGTATTTGGCGCCTCATATTGATGGACTCTATTATGGTGGAAGATCGAGAGCCATCACATTCTGTTCGAAATACCTCACCACATTCGAGCTCAGAAGACGTTCTAATATATTACACCATACAGATGTCAAAATGTTGCGCGATAATTGTGTGAATTGCTTCAGCTACCCTTCTTGTAGACGGATGTGATGTGTACTACTAGGCACAGCTTTTTTTTGTGTGGTTTCTGTATATGTTAGCTAATAGAGCGTCTAACTCCCCTGCAAATTATGTACAGAATCTGATACGGAATCCTTCGGGGCCTGCAGCGCTGATCAGTTTTACTGATTTCAGCTGTTTCTCAACGCCACTGTCAAAAGTATCGATTCATTGACTGCTGTCTGTTCCGTCGGTCACATGAATGCATTTCTGAAAAGAAGTATAACGGCTCATCGGTGCTTCTCAAGAATATCGTTCCAATTCATACAGGAATCTGGATATTCGAGTAGAGAGTTTAACGGATGAGGGACGTGTCGTGAGTTGAAATTTAGGTAGGTCAGGGACCGTGTCCAGATGGCCGAAGCGGTTACAGCAATCGCTCATGCAAAGAGACAAATCTGGGTTAAACCCCCGATCCGGCTCAAATTTTCAACTTTCTCCATTGCATTACCTCACTAACTTGTGCGGCTACATGATGATGCACATGATAGGATATAAGACGGATGGTTCAAATGGTTCAAATGGCTCTGAGCACTATGGGACTTAACTTCTAAGGTCATCAGTCCCCCAGAACTTAGAACAACTTAAACCTAACTAACCTAAGGACATCAGAGACATCCATGCCCGAGGCAGGATTCGAACCTGCGACCGCAGTAGTCGCGCGGCTCCAGACTGTAGCGAGACGGATGGTATGAGGGTTCTTAGCATCCTTACTAAAACACTGGGAAGTCACCATACCTTTACCTCTAACGACTTCTGAGTTGTGAAATATTTTTATAATTTCTTTTCACAAAAGAATACTGATCAGGTTACCAAGAAATAAAGATAAATAAGATTGCGGAACGTCCTCAGTAAGCGAAACACAGACGATTTTGTTTCTTTGTATGGAACTAAACTGCTAGCCATTAAAACTTTAACACTCAGAACGATAGAAAATAACGACATTTTACTTATTTGGAGCGTAGAATAGCGAAAGAATAATACATGATTGGATTTGTAGGTGATTTAGAGCTATACAGGATCCGAAACATAGTAGATAGAGCTGCCACCTCTGGCAACAACAATGAATATAACGTAGCTCGGCATACAGACGAAGTGAATTATGATGACGGATACGGGCAAGTCATTTCATGTTGCTTGAGCGGTATGGCACAGCGACTGGCGACTGGTGGCACACCCAGTCTCTCGGCAACCCATCACCAGATGGGCGGCAGATACGAGCAACGTACTTGCTTTTTATTATTATTATTATTATGCTGAAATACAACTTTGGAACCAATTACAGCATGTGATAATATCACAACAAAAAAGTGAAATCACAACCTATTTTATAAATATAGGCAGAAGCTCAATTTGAAACAATTGAACGGCCTTTGAATAAAAGTTCACCAGGACAGCACGAGCAACATGTTTTCTTGCATTATTTTGTTGTAAGATAACGTCATGGAGACATCGAAGCTAAGGCACAGCCATTGGCCTTAACACGTCGGAAATGTAGCTCATGCTATCCAAGTTATTGTTTGTGCTAACCATTCACCTCAGCTGCTGAGCTCGGCTGACAGCGGCGATAGCAATCTGGTAACGTCAGCTATGCTCGGGACCTCCACACAGGGGAATCCTCATGTTGCAAGATGCTGAACCAAGACTCGTCTGTAAAGACTATTTAGCGCCCCCCTGTGACCAGCATCACTGTAGGCGCCGCCTCCTCTGATGCACCGTGCTGACAGTCTGAAATGCAGCAGACGTCGTCGCATAGTCCGACGGAGGTTATCTTGCTCCAACAAAACCCATTTCCGGACTCTCAGTACGCGCCGAGCCTGCATCGACGAGTGCACGATTTGTATTTTCGGGCGCTAGTCGCTTGGGACGTTTGAGACACTGCTTGGCGTCGTCCTCTTCGAGCCATGGGGCCCCGGAAGCTTGAGGGGAAGTCCCGCTTCTTTACGGCAGTACGGAGTGCGGCAACTGCGTGTGACTATTTCTTCACTAAGCACTAGGCTTCTTTTTAAGCTGGCGACCGAGAATATGCCGTCTTGTATTGGAGTTTTAATTGCTAGGCAGTTCAATGTCTGTGAAAGTAGTCCGAGGTTGTGTTAAATAATGGTATGTCGGAGAGATTAAAATAAAGTTAAAATTGCGTAGGATGATTTCATTTATTCAGCCGATAAATTTGACGCTGCGCTGGAAGAAATTCAGAGTTAGGTAATTCTGTAATTTCCAACGGCGTTCCTTTTTTTTCATAGGTAAGTGACATTACCAGCTTTCTTTCAGCAAATGCGAAAGAATCGCCTTTTAAGCTCAACGTATCGTATGAGGGGCGTTCAGATCCGGTGCTGACAAGATCATGCCATCACACGTACACACGCCTCCCATACACTAATAGTTTTTATCTCATTTGCCTTAACAGCTATGCACTACGCCGACAATCTTAGTTAGTGTTGCTCAGTCCAAAACCCGAGAACGGAGAAATTCCCGATCACAACCTATCCTTGGTGTTCACGAGAAGTGACGTCAGGTATTGCAATACAACAGCCGAGAAGGAAGCAGCCCATTTCACGTTCGGATCCGCTTATCCCGGTAACAATCGAAACCACGAGAAGAACAGTTGTTGGTTGTTGTAGTACAAGTTGTCTTCTTCTTTGTTACGTATTCGTTCACGTTTGTTCCGGGTTGCTTCTTATTTCGTGAATTCGGGTAAAGCATTCCACTTGATCACTAGTTACACTAAACACAACATTGAATTGCAAGATCTCTTTAAAAAATAGAGTGCATCATTTGTATATCACAGAGAATTTTACCGTTAACTTCGCTGTATCATAAATGCCCTGATCAGTAACAAAAATAGCCAGTTTACTATCAGCAACACTGTAGGGTTCTAGAAAGGAAGAGAATCAAATCTTTATTACCTAATAATTTATTTAAAATCACACGGGAATTACGTCTTATCAAAGCAACATAGCTAATCCAAAAAGCGTAGATTTTTATTTTTATGTAAAAAATGAAACGTCAAGCTGACAGAAGCAGTCATTCAGATAAACCTTCTGGAAAAAATAGCAAACGGAACTGGTCTCAAAATTTCAACTGAAAAAACAAAATTCATGACAAATATAAAAAATCCACCAAAATTCATAGAAACATTAATAGATAAAATAGAGCGAGTAAACAATTTTAAATATTTTGGAGAGACTATACAACAGAATGGACTTGAAAAATCTCCGATAGATGGAAGAATTAACAAAATGGAAAGAGCATATGGTTTGACCAAAGATATTTACAACAAGAAATGTATATCTAGAAAAACAAAACTGAAGCACTATACCACAGTGGTACGACCAGAATGTTTATATGGATCTGAATGCCTAACGGTGAACTATAAGATGGCCAGGCTAGAGGTACTGGAAAGAAGTATTATTAGAAAAATAATCGTTGCAATAAAAACTGCAGGTGGTTGGAAAATAAGAAGTAATGAGGAGATCTACAAAAATTTAGAGAAAATATCTGAAGTAATGGCCAAACGAAGGATAACCTTTTTCGGACACCTCTACCGAATGGATGGAAATAGACTAACAAATCAAATAGTCTTATATTTCTGGAAGAAGAAATCGACAATAGCATGGATTGCAGAAGGAAGGAAAAATCTTGAAAGAAACAACATCAAAGAATCAGAAATAGCAGAAAGAAACCATTTTAAAAATAGAATACTAAATTTGGAAGGCTTTCAAAGCAGAAGAATTAAATAATCGGGAACAACACGGACAGCAGAAAGAAGAGACTTCATGGGGAGAAAATGAGGGGATAGTGGAAAAAGAGGAAACAACAACAAAGGAAGAAGGGAAACTGAAGTTGTTGTCGTGATCCTAGTTGGTCAATACGATTGCGAAAAAAAGTCATTCGAGAAAACAACTTCAGGGACGGGGGTAGCGCTCTTGTGTCGTTTACACAACAATTAATTTCTACAGACGCGCAATTGCTGACATGAAATTCACACCATGGACGCTAGTATGCTATATTCACATCTAAGAACCTGTAGTGACCCGAGTCTTCATAAAAAAACTGGACGTCTGATATCGAGACAATTTTAGGTGTATTTTTATGTCGTTTGTAGTATGCAGGCAAACTATTAAAGGGTTCCCAGGCAGAATTTCAGAACAATTTTTGCGCTACAAACGGAAGTAAATCACAATGCACAGATTGAGTAAGACATTGATGGTCCGCTGCGTGGAGGAGTAAAGCACGGAGCGTACCGAATGCTGCTTGACAAGATCGAGCCGCGTCATAAACAGTCCCCCGGCGCCATGATATCGCACATCGCTCAGCGAACACGTGTCTTGCGCAAGCAACATAGTCCCTGAGATTTCAGCGCTTGCGGACGAGACTAGCTCCTCTGGTGGCGCCTGCTAGTGACTAACGTGTCAACAGGTGTGTTGTTTGCAGTACAGTTTCCAAAACACACGGAGCACTTGCGACGCTGGGCGTATGTCAGGCTCCCGGGCATGAGCATGCACCACTGGAGCAGACTACCCGCTGGTCGCAAACGTTGTGCCGGAAGCAGAGGTTGCCGGCGAGCGGCCGTTTGCAAGAGCATTAACAAATACGTTTCCATAAGCGTCAATTACGTGGGCGAGGGAGACGGCAGAGGAATGTCACTATGCATAGCTGTCTACACGTGGCTTCTGATCGCATATTGGAAGGACTTTTTGCACTGGCCTCTTTTTGGTAAGCATGTGAATGAGACCAATCGGGTGCATATATCGGAGGCATACTACCAGTCCCAGGTATCATACAAGAGCGACCTTACTACCAAGCTTAACAGGCATAAATTATTCTATTCTGCCTGTGGGAAGGGGATGCCTATGGCACTAGTTGGGTTGGGAACTTGCCGTGATGTCCTGAGTTAGCCTCAGCATAAAGGCCAATAGTTTTTGTAATGGAACCAGAGCCTACTTTTAGATGGACAGCGTCAGAGACGAGACGCGTATTGCCGCCTTCTCCATGGGGAATTAGCCTCTGCTTCCGACTTCGGGTCTGTGTGGCAGTGAGGTCATCTTCGCTGCCGCAGCCCACGTTGCAGTATGCAGGTAAGCCCTCTGTAATTAGGAAAAAACTAAAAAAACTGAACTCCGTCCGAACAGGCCTTGGAAGGCTGCCGTGTCATCCTTAGCCCACAGGCGGCACTGGATGCTGATATGGCGGGGAACGTGGTCAGCACACTGCTCTCCCGGCCGTATGTCAATTTACGGGACCGGACCGCTACTTGTCAGTCAAGTAGCTCCTCAGCTTGCCTCACAAGGGCCAAAAGCCTGGCACAGTTGTTGCTCTACTTACTCCCACTCCTGGGCTTCTTTTTTTTGCCATTGTAACTTGTGCACACCAAGTGCTGTAAGAATGTAAGCGGTTGTTACCACCCGATTCGAATCCTCCCCCCCTCCCCTCCCCCCACCCACCCTACACTCTCACCAATCCGGCCAGATAGCCGAGAGTATTAAAATGCGCGCTTCAGTGAAACGGAAGGCGAGCCAGCCCCATATCGGCACGCGTCTCTCGGATTGACGACGAGAACTGGGCAGCAGGCAAGCCTGGATGAGGTTTTTCGACTGTTCGAACGTTCAACTAAGTAAATATCGGACTGATAGCCACATCACACCTCAGATACATGCTACTAAAACATTTGTAAAACTTTATCACACTTCAATATAAGGCCTACACTAACGCAGAAAAGTGGGGTACACAGACTCCTTTCGTGAGGGAGGGGAGTACGACAGGCTGCTGGCATCAAAAGGGCGTCTAGCCACCAAGTGTCACTAACACTGCCGAAGCCAATATACACTGAAGAACCAAAGAAACTGGTACACCTGCCTAATATCGTGTAGGGCCCCCGTGAGCAAGTAGAGGTGCCGCAACACGACGTGGCAAGGGCTCCACTTACGTCTGAGGTAGTGCTGGAGGGAATGAACACCATTAATCCTGCAGGGCTGTCCATAAATCCGAAAGAGTACGAGGGGCAGACATCACTTCTGAACAGCACGTCGTAATGCATCCCAGGTATGCTCAAAAAGGTTCATCTCTGGGGAATTTGGTGGCCAGTGGAAGCGTGTAAACTCAGAAGGGCGTTATTGGAGCCAGTTTGTAGCAATTCTTCAGGTGTGAGGTGTCGTATTGTCCTGCTGGAACTACCCAAGTCCGTCGGAATGGGATGGACACTAATGGGTGCAGATGATCAGACAGGTTGCTTACGTACTTGTTACATGACAGAGTCGTATCTAGACGTACCAGGGGTCGCACATCACTCCAATTGCAGACGCCCCACACCATTATAGAGTCTCCGCCAACTTGAACAGTGCACTGCTGCCATGCAGGGTCAATGGATTCATGAGGTTGTTTCCATACCAGTACACACCCATCCACTCGACACGACAGGTATCTCGAACTCGGCCGACAGGTACCATGTTTGCCGTCATCAACAGTCCAATGTCGATGCTGACGAGTCCGGGCGAGGCGTAAAGCTTTGCGTCGTGCAGTCATCAATGGTACACGAGTGGGCCTTCCCTCTGAAAGCCCATATCGATGTTTAGTTGAATGGTTCGCACACGCTGACACTTCTTGATGACCCTCCATTGAAATCTGCAGCAATTTGCGGAAGGGCTGCACTTGTGTCACCTTGAATGATTCTCTTCAATCGTCCTTGGTCCGGTTCTTGCAGAATCTTTCCCGGCGGCAGCGATGTCGGAGATTTGGTGTTTTACTGGATACCTGATATTCACGGTACACTCGTAAAATGGTGATACGGGAAAATCCACACTTCTTCGGTACCTCGGTGATGCTGTGTCCCATCGCTCTTGCGACGACTTTAACACCGAGTTCAAACTCACTTAAATGTTCATAACCTGCCATTTACGAACAGTAGGCGATCTAATATCTGTGCCAGACACTTGTTGTCATATATAGGCGTTTCCGACCGCAGCGCCGTATTCTTCCTGCTTAGATAGTACTGTCCTTGGGTACGCATACCAATACCAGTTTCTTTGGTGCTTCAGTGTATAACAATGTCGGACCCGTGGATAAACAGCAAAAGACAACAGGAAAAGAAACGAAAATTAAAGAAGAATTGCCACCTTCACTCATTTTACAACTCTGGATTCGAACCACGGTGACACGTTTGATGTTCAAACTTTGAAATAGTATCGAACAGTTGCCCTTTGTTCTGAACCATTGCTACGTTGGTTCAAGTACGCCGAAGAGTAAAAATATGGTGACGGCAATATTTTGAGTAATGTCAGATAGTCAAACAAGCGCAGTTGGTGGCTAAGTATTTCACTATATCTGGTGCAGATCAACGGGATGCTACTAAGACAAACTCAGAACTTCACGAGAGCATCCGGCTGTGTGTCTGAAGCGTATAATGCCTGTAGCAGCTAGGCTTCTTGGATCTGCATTATTCCTTGTAGGTCTCAGAGTTTTCGATTCCTTGAATTTCTCGATTATGCCAACCATTACCGTATCTAATTTCCCTTTTCCAGACATCGGTATTTCCTCTCAGCCCCGAGATGACAGGCATCAACTTTTCTTCACTGGCTTCCTAACATTGTGATTAAATCCAGTTTATCGTCTTCCTCGGTCATTCCTGCTCCAGATTCGCCGGATATTAGCCCCATCGAGCGCCAGGTAAGAGCTCTGATTCCACTTCATTCCTTTTCCCCCGGGCACGAACGGTAATCTATAAAACGACAAATTGCTGTTATTTCATATACCAAAGACAGATGAGGTCATGTTTCGTATGTGCTTGCAGTGTCTACTTGTTCAGGTGTTTATCGAACAGTATTCTGTACTGATTTGTAATAATAGTCCTTACCCCTCACCGTCACAAGAAAAAAGAAAAATGCAATTTATAGTATTACTACCGTACGCGATATTGTATGTGCAATACCTTTTTCATTCATCTTTATTTTCCCTAGCGTTTACCCTGTTTAGTACGAGATCCACTTTTTTCAAGATTTGGCAAGCTTTTATTTTGATGTTTAATTTTGTGGCCCTTACAGACGCAACAGTCATGAAAGTAACGTATAAGAGGAAGTCGAGTATGCAATTTATACGTAGCCCGTGTGGATTTTGTTCGGTATGTTATTGTTTTCTCGGAGGCGGGTCCAGCCCATCATTGGCCTACACAAGGCTCACGACCTTGAGATGTAAGGCAGCACGATGCTCACCTACACTATACTAGCAGGTCATCCTGATTGCAGTAACATAAAAAATGATTTCTTCTCGCAGGTTTGACGTCTCAGTTTTCCCAGGACGAAAGATTAGGGTTTAATGTTCCGTCGTCATCTAAAATCACTACTGGTGGAACACAGTCTCGGATTTGGGAAGGATGGCACGAAAAATTTCTTTATGTAACGAAATTTCTTTATGTTACGAAAGATTCACCTTGGAATTTTCCTGAAATGACGTCTAGACGAAGTTAAGGAGGCAAGATTAGTGTTTGAAATCTAGTAGACGCTGAGTTTATTTGAGATGGAATGTCAGAAGGAAGGAGGATTGGACTTGAACTGTACACACGAGGTACACATCTCGGCATTGAACAGGGAACACAAGAATTGCTCACACAAATTACAAGTCCAGGGCACAGAACCATGCCCAGAAGGAGTCGTCTGTGGGCATCAAGCGATAATCTGGCCAACACAGCATATCGTAACATGTTCTTAGCGGTCGGGTCGAAAGTTACGAACAATAAGAGCCAGAGGCACGAGTCTACTAGAACGACCCTGTGGTGGTCGTCTTGAGACAGCAGAAACTCGACGACTCTCAATGCTCATCTGAGTGCTGGCAGTACTGTCGATGATTATAAAACTGCACAATATGTGTCTGTAATGTAAATGTTTCCGTCTTCTGTAAATGCTTGTCAGCCCATGAAGTGTCATGTGGGGTATCATCTTGGGTCTTTTGTGCAGGGATTTGAAGGATATTGCCGTAACAAATTTTGGGATCAGTGATTTGCTTTAGTAAAAAATTTTAAGATCTTTTTCTGAATGACATGGCAGATTCATAGTTGCCCTACTTGTGGCTACTACGTGCGTTTGCAGTACAGCGGTGATGTTAGGTTCTAATTAAAACAGATTTCATTTTGTAGGGTTTGCAGACATTTACAGTGAGTATCAGCAGCCATTGACCACACTTCTGAGCCCTTAATTGGATAGGACAGCAACCGAAATCACTCATCAGAAGAAACGCAACTGGACCTGATGGGATAGCAACACGATTATACGAACAGTATGCCAAAGAACTCGCTTAAAGCAGTGTATCGCAGGTCGTTGTAAGAGCGAATCGCTGCCAGTGAGTATAAAAAAGTGCAGCTGACTGCAGTTATCAAGAAGAGTCGTCGTACTGCGCACACACACGCACGCACGCACACACACACACACACACACACACACACACAGTTCTATAGGCCTACGTCTCGGACATCGGTGTGTCGTAGAATTTTGGAACGGGTCTTACGCTGACGTGTTACGACATTTATGGATACCAAAAATCTCCTCTGTAGGGATCAATATGGGTTCCTAAAACAAGGACAGATGTAAATCCACCTCCGTCTGTTCGTCCAAGAATCACAAATAGCAGTACATACCGACCGCTACGTTGATACCGTGTTTCTTGACTGCAAAGGACATTCGATACACTTCTGTACTGCTTCCAAATGAACCAAATAAGAACGTATCGAATATCATACCAGCTGTGTCATTGGACTGAAGAGTTTCTAGTAAACAAAGCGAGCCGTGTCATTCATTGTCAATGGAGAGAAAACTTCAGATGTAACTACATATATATCCCAAAAGTGTGTCGTAGCACCATTACATTTCACAATATATAAACGTCCATGAGGCTTTTCGCGGATGATACTGTCGAACGCAGAGAAGTTGCAACACAAGGTAATTGTAGCAAAGTGCAAGAACACCTGCAGGGGAATGACTCTTTGTGCAGAGATTGTCAGTTGATCCCAACATAAACAAATGTAGCGTATTGCGCGTATACAGGCAGAAAGAATCATTATTGAATGATTACACGATTCCAGGAGGATGACTGGAAGCAGTTACTTCGATAAAATATCTAGGAGTATGCGTACACAGTGATTTAAAGCGGAACGTCTGTATAAAACTAACCGCAGGTAATGCAGATGCCATACTGGGATTACTGGAAGAATCCTCAGGAAGTGTCGTCCACCCACAAAGGAGGTGCCTTACAAAACCCTAGTCTGACCAGTACTAAGCAGAATATTGATCGTCAGTCTGGGCTCCGTACCAGGTAGCACTGACAGAGGAAATAATTAAGATCCCTAGAAGAACATCGTGTTTCTTTACAGTTTCACTTAGTAAGCGTGAAAGCACCATGGAGATGAACAGGCCAGTTTCAGTGTCACACGCTGCAAGAGTAGCACTGTGTATTTACTGACTTCCTAGAAGAGTCATTCATTATATCTCGAGGAAAGACAATGAAAGCGAAACTACAGACATTCGAGTATACACGGGGGATTACCAACAGCCGTTCTTACCACCGACGATTCGCGACTGGAACAGGAAATGGGGAAGCGATTACGGCACACAAAGTAACCTCTGCCACACATCGTACAGGCGTAGATCTGAAGAGTGTGTAGGCCTACAACTGCCTTGTCGCCCGCGCAAGGTATGTGCTATCTTATGCTTATTATGTCGAAGATATATGACTGAGTCACATCAAATCAAGTCCGTGCCATCAATCGTAAGTTGATAACTTGAGTACTTCTGCTCGGTACTGAATAGAGTTATTTGGTATATCTCAGGGTTCGTTTTCATCTTCCAGACAGTGCACGACGGCGGGATTTTATATAGGTGGCTGTGGATTTACCCAACAGTACAGCTTATGTTGCAGCAGTGTTTCAATAAAGTGTTATCATCGCCTGTGTAGGTGTGTCGTTTGTGTAGGTGGAGCACAGCACAGTACGGCACGGCACAGCAGGGCACACAGAAACAAACTCTGCGGCACTGGAGGAGTAATCCACTTTATGCTGATGTGGCGGATGCCGTTCCTGACGATGAATCACCTCTCTTTCAAGAACGAGTCAGTCATTATGAGTATATGTGCTGGACATCCTGTGTAGTCATCGTGCGAGGTGACGCAGTGGTTAGCACACTCGACTGGCATTCGGGAGGACGAAGATTTAGATCTGCGTTCGACCATCCTGGCTTAGGTTTTCCGTGATTTCCCTACATCACTCCAGTCAATGCCAGGATGGTTCCTTTGAAAGAGAACGACCGACTTCCTTTCATAACCTTACAACGGGCCGAGATCGAGCGCTTTCTCCATTGAACTCGACGTCGACGAGAATTTAAAACCCAACCTTCCTTTCTACGGCACGTACTTCAAATTTTCAAGCCACCAAGTCAAACGCGCTCTGTGTGAAGGAACAATGTACAGTGCAGACGTACACTACTATCTACGTGAGGAGTTCAGTAAGTAAAGCAACGCTTTTTTTTTTAAGAAAGCAGGTAGGTTAAATTCAAGATTCTCATACAGCATCTTATTCCCAAATCTTTCGGCTACAGACCTCTATTCTTCCACATAATCTCCGTTCAATGTGACGCCCTTACGCCAAGTTACTCGGCGGGCCTGTTATGCTCTCACCGTGCCACTGTATTGGTCGGCGTCGACGTCGCAATCAACGTCCCGCTGCACCAATAACGTACCCATCATCCAGCTACTGCTTCCTTCATTGGGCCGAACAGTTCAAAGTTCGCAGGTGCGACATCTGGGCTGTAGGGTGGAACAGTTCAGTGAAGTTTCGAGAGCTCCTTTTGGGTGCGCAGACGTGTGTGAGGCCTTGCATTGTCACGGAGAAGGTCGTTAACATTTTCGTAACGGCAGATATGCTGAAGCGTTTCTTCAGTTGCCTGAAGATAGCACAGTTTATCGTTCCACGATGAGGGAGGACATCAAACGCAGTTTCACCCCCAGAGTCCCGGAAGACCGTTGCCGAGACTTAACTGGCTGAGGGAGCAGTTTTGAATTTTTTCTTAGGACGAGAGGTGATGTGGCGTTACTCCATGGACTGTCGTTTTGTTTTCGGATCGAAGTGATGAACCCAAGTTCATCATTGGTAACAATGTTACACAATAAATTGTCACGATCAGCCTCATAACGCACAAGCAAGTCCGCACAGATGGTCGTTCGTTGCTCTTTGTGGTCTTCCATTAGACGGCGAGGAACACAAGGAGCACACGTCTTGTAGTACCCTAAATGGTGGACGAGTGTATCAGCATCAGCGACGGGGACGTCCACCTGTGCACCGGGGCGTCTGGCTGTGAAACATCGATCACCTCGAAGGAGAGTGTCCGCACGTCCCAACGTTGCAGGAGTCACACCTGTGTGCGGCCGGAGATCGGACGGGCGTTATTGCGAAGGTGACAGACGCCTTGCCAAACGACTCACCGTGCTTTTGTTCAACTAACAGCTCTTTATAGACATTCTGCAACATATATGAACATCTGGGGTGCTCCTGTTTTCCCCCAAAAGAAACTCAGTGATAGCTCTCTGCTTGTAACGCACCTCCTCTACAGACGCCATTTTGAAGACTACGTATAGCACTGCCACCAATCGGAACTTCACGAAAGTAGAGGGGCTGAAGTGAGAATCTACTACGACGTCCCACAACAAATTCCGCATTTCTTTAACCAAAAGCGACCGAGAAAAAAATGTGTTGGGTTACTTAGTGAACGCCCCTCGTACATCTAAGTATATATTCTGCTGACTACTGTCAAGTGCATGGCAGAGAGGTACCTCGCATTCTCACACATGATAGGATTTCATCCCGTTGCAGACACGGCTAGAGCGCGTGAAGAATGACGCTTAAATGCCTTTGTGCGTGCTTTCATCTCTCCTGCGCGATACGTAGGGATTGAAGAATACATATCTCTAGATCCTCATTTAATACTGGATCTTGTAACTTGGTAAGTAGGCTTTAACACCATATTTGACAACTGTCTAGCAATTCAGGTTTCTTCAACATTTCCGTGCAGCTCTTCCGCGAGTGAAACAAATCTGTGATCATTCTTGCCGCTCTTCTTTGTGAGCATTAAGTCCTCTCTGTCACTACTATTTTGTACAGGCCTCACATACGTTTGCTAAATTCTAAGACAGCGCGCACGAGTTATTTGTAAGCAGACTCATTTATGAACTGGCTGCATTTTCCAAGTATACTGCCAAAGAAACGAAATTTGCCACCCACCTTACTTAAGACTGAACCACTGTATTCATTCTGTTTCATATTACTGTATTCCAGATATCTGGATGAGTTTTCCCATTCCAGTTGTGACTCACTGATATTTTAGTGAAAGCATTATACAATTTGGCGTTTTATGAAGTGCATAATTTTACATTTCTTAACATTTAAAGCACGTTGCCCATATTTGTGCCACATTCAAACCTTACAAAGATCTGACTGAATATTAGTGCAGCTTTTTATTAAAACAGTATATAATTATACATCACTGCATCATCTGCAAAAAGTAGGATGTTGCTACATTGCCTCCCTTGTTATTTACATACAGCATGAAGAGTAAGGACCCAACACACGTCCCTGGCGCTCACCGGATGTTACTCCTGCTTGTGTCGGTAACTCTGCATCCAAGATAACAAGTTGCCCCTTCCCTACCAAGAATGCCTCAGTACAGTCCAGAATTTAATTTGCTACCGTATGAGATCCTTTAGTATGATATTTAGAATAATGCTTTCCACAGGTACCAAACACTGTGTCCACCATTCCACGTCCGAAGTCTGTTAATTCCCTTCGTGCGATCGTAATCAGTCGGGCGGTGTGACCGAGCGGTTCTAGGCGCTACAGTCTGGAACCGCGCGAGTGCTACGGTCGCAGGTTCGAATCCTGCCTCGGGCATAGATGTGAGTGATGTCCTTAGGTTAGTTGTGTTTAAGTAGTTCTAAGTTCTAGGGGACTGATGACCTCAGATGTTAAATCCCATAGTGCTCAGAGCCATCTGAACCGTTTGTTTGATCATAATCACGTCGGTAATCACCTGAGTACGAACGACAGCTCGGCCAATGCGCTGCCCGTTTACACCTTGTTTACGCAGCACCGCCACCGTTTGTACATGTGCACATCACTCTCCCATGACTTTTGTCGTCATAGTGTCATCTTGCGGAACCAGAGCGGGTGATAACATACGCGAACCGTCTGACAAGTTCCAACGTTCTCATGGATTATAAGCGCGACCAGTCCAGTATACGGTTTGGCAGCTTGGAGTAACAGCTCTAAACAAGACACGCATTAGACCATTCAGCTGCGAGCTGGAAATGTTAAGTAGTGCTTCAACATTGTCGTCTCACAAATCACAACGAGCAACATCTCTAAATCAAGTGTTCATGACACTCTCTAGAATGTTCTGAAGGAGAGAAAAGTGTGTGCAGAACTTGTCCCGCACTTGGTACTCTAACAAAACTAAAAAAAATGGTTCAAATGGCTCTGAGGACTATGGGACTTAACATCTGTGGTCATCAGTCCCGTAGAACTTAGAACTAATTAAACCTAACTAACCTAAGGACATCACACACATCCATGCCCGAGGCAGGATTCGAACCTGCGACCGTAGCAGTCGCGCCCGGACTGAGCGCCTAGACAAAACTAAAACCAATGAAGCACGGACGCCTGCTGCGACTTGACTGAAGTGCAAAACGCGGACTATTCGTTTCTTGAGAAAATGATCCCGAGTGGAGAGACATTGTGTGATCAGTGCTAACCTATCACAAAATGACCAAGTGCAGAAATTCACGAAAAGAGTCAACAGTTTTATGACATAACCGACATCAGGCCACTGTGACGACAGAGTAGAACAACATACCAAAGAAGGAATTTCCTGACAGTTTCACATGGCTGTATGATTGCTCTCATCTGTGGGGAGACTATGTTGAATAGCTGACGCATTAAAACGTCATATTAACGTTTTTCTATGTATTATTAATCCGGTCTCCAAAATTTTGGACATGCGCAAAATGGTCGAACCGTTTCGTAGAATTACTGTCGTAACCGCTGACGGATACAAAACACCACGACGAGTTCAGTAGAGATGGAGTAAAACCGCGAACAGGGAGACGGTACAAAGGCAATCGCACATTCTTTTCCGAATGCACGTTTCATTTCACCATGTTCAGTACGTTATGGGCAAATTTCAAACACATTGTAAATCACGCATTGGAGAAGTATGTGCCGAAAAGTGGGTTATGGACGGAAAAGATCCACCGTGGTTTAACAGCGCAATTCGGAGAATGCTCAGGAAGCAAAGACAGTTGCACTCGCTGTACAAAAAAGATCGGGAGATTGAGGACAGGCAAAAGTTAGTAGAGATTCGTGCTGCCGTAAAAAGAGCGATGCACGAAACATACAACCACTACCACTCTCATACCTTAGCAAAAGATCTTGCTGAAAACCCAAGGAAATTCTGGTCTTACGTAAAATCGGTAAACGGTAAGTGGGTCGAAGGCTTCCATCCAATCACTCACTGATCAGTCAGGCCTGGCTCTGGAAGACAGCAAAACGAAAGCTGAAATTTTAAATTTAGCATTTGAGAAATCTTTCACGCAGAAGGATCATACAAACATACCACCGTTTGAGTCTCGTACAGATTCTCGTATGGAGGACATAGTGATAGACATCCTTGGGGTTGTGAAGCAGCTGAATGGGTGGAAAATAAATAAATCACCAGGTCCTGATGGGATTCCAATTCGGTTTTACAGAGAGTACTCTACTGCATTGGCTCCTTACTGAGCTTGCATTTATCGCGAATCTCTTGCCCAACGTAAAGTCGCGAGCGACTGGAAAAAAGCGCAGGTGACACCTGTATATAAGAAGGGTAGAAGGACGGATCCTCAAAATTACAGACCAATATCCTTAACATCGGTTTGTTGCAGGATTCTCGAACATATTCTCAGTTCGAATATAATGAATTTCCTTGAGACAGAGAAGTTGCTGTCCATGCATCAGCACGGCTTTAGAAAGCATCGCTCCTGCGAAACGTAACTCGTCCTTTTTTCACATGATATCTTGCGAACCATGGATGAAGGGTATCAGACGGATGCCATATTCCTTGACTTCCGGAAAGCGTTTGACACGTTGCCCCACTGCAGTCTCCTAACTAAGGTAAGAGCATATGGAATTGTTTCCCAAATATGTGAGTGGCTCGAACACTTCTTAAGAAATAGAACCCAGTACTTTGTCCTCGATGGTGAGTGTTCATCGGAAGTGAGGGTATCATCTGGAGTGCCTCAGGGAAGTGTGGTAGGTCCGCTGTTGTTTTCTATCTACATAAATGACCTTTTGGATGTGGTGGATAGCAATGTCCGGCTGTTTGCTGATGATGCTATGGTGTACGGGAAGCTGTCGTCGTTGAGTGACTGTAGGAGGATACAAGATGACTTGGACAGGATTTGTGCTTGGTGTAAAGAATGGCAGGTAACTCTAAATATAGATAAATGTAAATTAATGGAGATGAATGGGAAAAAGAATCCCGTAGTGTTTGAATACTCCATTAGTACTGTGGCGCTTGAGACAGTCACGTCTATTAAATATTTGGGCGTAACATTGCAGAGCCATATGAAGTGGTACAATTATGTAATGGCAGTTGTGGGGAAGGCGGACAGTCGTCTTCGGTTCATTGGTAGAATTTTGGGAAGATGTGGTTCATCTGTAAAGGAGACCGCTTATAAAACACTAATACGACCTATTCTTGAGTACTCCTCGAGCGTTTGGGATCCCTAACAGGTCGGATTGAGAGAGGACACAGAAGCAATTCAGAGGCGAGCTGCTACATTTGTTACTGGTAGGTTTGATCATCACGCGAGTGTTACGGAAATGCTTCACGAACTCGGGTGGAAATCTCTGGAGGAAAGGAGGCGTTCTTTTCGTTAATTGCTACTGAGGAAATTTAGAGAACCAGCATTTGAGGCTGACTGCAATACAGTTTTACTGCCGCCAACTTATATTTCGCGGAAAGACCACAAAGATAAGATAAGAGAGATTAGGGCTCGTACAGAGGCATATAGGCAGTCATTTTTCCCTCGTTCTGTTTGGGAGTGGAACAGGGAGAGAAGAAGCTAGTTGTGGTACGATGTACCCTCCGCCACGCACCGTGTGTTGGATTACGGAGTATGTATGTAGATGTAGGTGTTTACTACTGTACCAACTCTTTCCGGAGAGTCGTTTCGAAGGAGTAGCAGGAAAATTAAATCAGAATATTCAGATGGTTGTTTGGATGCCACTAGTCCATATATGGGCATGGTTACCAGAGTACACGGTGGGGATCAAGGGGCGTGCTGACAGTAGCAAGCTGCAACGCTGACGTCACAGCCCTCCCTGTCACCGCCATTGCCATAACCTACTGTCTCGTCATTGCTCTTCATTTACGGAAGTGTGAGTGCTTATCGGCGATTGACGATTAAGTACAGACTTCCGCAGCAGTTATCAGTGCTTTGAGGGGTTCTGCATGTATGTTTTAGAATGTTTTGGGTGATAAATAGTCTACACCTACATCGACACTCCGCACGTTACCGTAAGGTGAGTGGCGGAGGGCATTCACAAAGAGAGCGATGGGAAAACGACTGTCTATATGCCTCCGTATGGGCCCGAATTTCTTGGATCTTATCTTCGTGGTCCTTACGCGCTATGTATGTTGGCGGCAGTAGAATCGTTCGGCAGTCACATTCAAATTTTCTCACTAGTGTTCCTCGAAAAGAACGTCGCCTTCCCTCCGGGGAATTCCCAAAGCATCCCCATAATACTAATTTCTTCGCACTTATTTTACTGACGTGACTGTGTCAAGCAGTACACTACTAATGCTGTATTCTAACATTACAGGTTTTTTTCCGTATCCACCCGCATTAACTTACATTTTTCCACATATACAGCTAGCTGCGATTCATTACATCAGCTGGGGTCGTCTTATCTTCCTACAATCACTCAACTTTGACACCTTACCGTACAGTACAGCATCATCAGCAAACAACAGCAGATTGCTGTACACCCTGACCTCCAAATCACTTATGTATACAGAGAGCAACAGCGGTCCTGTCACTTCGCTGGGGCACTCCCGGCGACACCCTTGTCTCTGATGAACTCTCGCCGTCGAGGACAACCTACTGGGTTCTATTGCTTACCAAGTCTTCGAGCCACTCATATCTGTGAACGTATTCCATATGCTCGCGTCTTCGTTTACATCTGGCAGTGGGGCACCGTGTCAAATGATTTCCGAAAATCTAGAAATATGTAATCTGCGACTTCGCTTTCATCCACAGTTCGCTATATAAGTATATATCATGGGAGAAAAGGACAATCTGAGTTTCGCACGACCGATGATTTCTAAAACCATGTTGATTCGTGGACATAACCTGCTCTGTCTGAAGAAAATTTATTGTGTTCGAAGTGAGAATCTGTTCAAGGATTCTGCAGCAAACCGAAGTTAGGGATATTGGTATGTAATTTTGCGGGTCCGTTCTTTTATTCTTCTTATACACAGAAGTCACCTGTGCTTTTTTCCAGCCATTTGTGACTTTGTGCTGGGTCAGAGATTCACGATAAATGCAGCGAGGTAAGGGGTCAGTGGCTTAGAGAACTCTTTGTAAAACGGAACTGAGGTGGTTTGGTGTGTGATCGCGTGTTCTACGGACCACTGCACACAACGAAAAGCTTCAGAACTAACTTTCTTACATTTAGTAAAAACAATGAGGCGAAGAAAAAATGGAAAAATGCTTGTAAACCTGTCAGTTCGTTTTCAATTGTTAATGCTTGTGTGTCGCTCAATACATTACGAAAGTGATTTGGAAAGTAGGCTCGTAAACCGTCCTTCGAAACAAAAGGTGAACTGTGATACTATTCCAACTGTGCATTTCCCGTCACGCAGAGTTGATTTACCAGGTGGCCGTGAGCCTAACGCCGACAACCCCTCCACGGTTGCCGCCAGATCGGCGACGCAGTCGGGCTTGCTTAGCACCTGGACAGGTGACCGTCCGGGCCCGGGAAGCGGGCTGCACTCATCCCACTCAGAACACTTGAGGAGCCGCTTGACTGAGAAGCGGAGGGAGGCTCCGGTCACGAAAGCTGACTGCCGCCCGGGACGGCGGTGTCCTGACCACACCAGCAATAAATCATGGAAAAATAAATAAAAGGACTTGGCCAAGAGAGGTGGATTTACAGGAACTTCTGTTTCTGTGTAATACTCAATTACATGAAACAAAACATTTGGAAGAGCGGTTGATGGCTCTTTTTCTGTTTGCCGACAATCAGTCGTTATGAAAGTACTGTCTAGTAATCGCTTATTTCGAGGTGCTCCTAGTGCGGTGACATTATGTTGTGTCTCACAAGCGTAATGCCTTCTCAGGGATCTACTGAAATATCGTCTTCCTGGTGTAGCCGCTGTTAAATGAAGATTCAGGCTGTTCAGCGTTCCATCAGTATTTATTGATTTAAGCCTCAACATCATGAAATCATCCGAGATGACGATCGTAT
Source organism: Schistocerca americana (assembly GCF_021461395.2). Classification (NCBI taxonomy): domain Eukaryota; kingdom Metazoa; phylum Arthropoda; class Insecta; order Orthoptera; family Acrididae; genus Schistocerca; species Schistocerca americana. The sequence continues at coordinate 38,276,495 of NC_060125.1, forward strand.
AAAAAATAGCCTAGATAAATTTTAGAAAACAAATAGCCCTCTAGATATTTCTGAAACAAAATATTTTACAGAGAATAACTATTGATTAAAGGCAAATTTATTTAACTACTGAGGAAGTTACTAATAATAATGCATTATAACATGAAAACTGATGCACCAATGAAGACAGCAGCAAGTCAGGGCAGGATCGTGAACATGTGGTCTTGCGTCTTCTTGTTCGAACCTACCGTCACCTGGACCTCGAAGGTGGAGCACCGCTACTAACCTTAACGTATCTGGCAACGCCAGGTACTGATGATGATGATGATGATGATGATGATAATTGGGAGTGTGGCAACGTTCTTTCTGCTCAGAGCCTCTGTGCACGGATACATCCATTGAGATAGTCTACACAGAAACGGAAACGTTCGGAAAAGCGACAGTGTGCGGTGTAGTCGGTGGGCGCAGCGCTGCAGCACCGCCTGTCTCTGATGCCAGTCCACGGTGCTATCGATTTGGTCGCAATATCTGTGCGGGTACTTACCTTTCTTGAAACCAATTTATTGACTCATGGTATGTAAGGTTTTATTCCGCTGTGAGCACGATACGTGTTTTATCTCGGGCCCTAGTCCCGCGAGGCAGTTTAGATGCTGCATGACATTGGATATTGCCCATATAAACTCATGCCGAGCTTATAGATTCCAAATTCGCATGGTGATCGTGGGCTCCCAACTAATGTGAGAACCAGTATCTCGGAACTATACACCTCTGTCTCGATAAAGCGCGAACCTACTGCCGTTGAACTCCAACAGATGCAGTTGATTCGTCCTTGCATTACAAAATTATCTTTATCACATCAGAGAGACCAAAATCAAGCTCTCCTCCACATAGGGAAGACATCAAGGGAAAGCCCTGAGCGTTGGAGTAAGGCTGTTAGGCACTCTGTCCAATGGCGTTGTGAAATAAGGGCAGTATCGTAGTCACGAGAGTTTCTTTTCTGTCTGCTCGATAAGGAAATTCTAGACGAGCGAGAACTAGCTAGTCAGCAACGTCGTCGTCTGCTGCTTTGTCGCCATCGTAGCCAACCTTCCAGAATTATCTCGCTGCCCGTCCAATACACATCCCCGACGGACAGACAAAATAATCCGCAATAAAATAAAATTATCCCCCACACTGGCGGTCACTGGTATCCACGGTAGGTAAGAAGCGCAGGTGTGGTGTGAGCGGACACAAGCCACCGACCCTCTCGCCTAATCGCGCTACGTAGAGTTAATAGTACAAGCACACCGTGCACACATGCTTCATTCAAATGTAATTATGAATACAAGTGGAACTTTTCACGTCATATTACTGTTATTATTACTATTGTATTGTTATTATGTACGCACAGGTCGCTGGAGGACCACGCGAAACGTCTACTTGAGATGAGATTTCCTCTGGGGCCTCACTTCTTTCATCTGATCGATATGCATTTTCTTACTTTCGTTCGACCAAGTCGTTCAAGTCTTGAATTTCTTGGCCTCTTGTCTCTCTTTCCACTTGGGTACTTTGTGGCTGACTATTCGTCTCTCTTGTAACTCTGAGTTTCTTCTGAATTAATACTTTTGTCTACTGCAAAATCAGTTTAGTTCGCGGGTGTCTGGCATACTCTTGATAAGTCTCTAAAACATGAGTCGACGTTTCTTCATGTCATGTATCACATTATGTATCCGTTTGGTCTCTTGCCCACTTCACAATATGTAATCATCATGTGTCTTATTTGGCCAAAGGTTTATCTTACGAATATTCTCTCTAGTTTCTTAATTTTTTTAGTGTACATTTCTAGCCGTGACTGACGTTTCAGACTCGTGTAAGCTTTTTGGCTTGATGACAGTGTTGTGTTGTCTCACTTTTACATCACGGGATAGACGCGGTTTATTGTAGATGTTATCAGACTTGCAGAATTCTATACTCATCCACAGATTTCTTTGCTAGTGAGTTTCTTTCTGTATCCAGTTCTACTGTATTGTATGCCAAGATTCTGGAATTTGTGAACTGTCACAATCTCACCGTGTTTTGCAGTAGTCTTCATCGGTGTATCTTTTTTCATATTATAGTGCATTATTATTAATAGCTTGTTTGGTAGTTACATAAATTTGCCTTTAATCAAACTTATTCTCTGTCCTGACCTGCAACTTCTCCAGATCTCTCACTCAGTAGTCACGGGTAGCCTAAAGACTGGCAGGCCAACATTCGAGACCCACCATGATTAATCAGATCTGCCAGAGAGGTAAGAGAGCGTGAAATGGCGGACTCATATCTGTCAGCCAAGTCCAGTTCAGTGCACTTCTCAGCCGGGTTAGAGCCACTTTTGCCCAAGGTGTCAGTTCCTGTGTCTGTCCGAAATTAAAGCAACAAACAACTATTTCACCAGCCTGCGTCTAATCCACGATATAATAGCACAAACTGTCAACAGATGTCCGTACGATCGTGTCCTGCACTGAAGATTGCATTCTGGTCAACGGGAAACCACGGCAACGATGACGTCAGGGCATCTATCAAACGGGACAGTGTTTGTCGGGTAGTCCCACATCCACAGTCACAGACAGCGCAGTACCGCACAGAGAATGCGCTTGCCGGGGTCTCTGCGGTGGAGGACCGTGGGAGGAATGGAAGCAGGACGGTCGCAGACTCATCTCGCCCGATGGCATTATGTGAATCGTTCTGTTGTTGTCGGATGCAGTGACAGTTTATAGAGATCGAAGTTGCATCCCGAAGACCTAGGCGGGGCCGACCACGTGTAACATCAGAAAGAGAGAACCGTTATTTGGCTGCAAGGGCACGACGGTACGACCTCAGCACTGCACGGCAACTGGACTCTGACCGCACAGCATCCACAGGACGTGTTGTGTCGAGGCAAACGGTGTACCCAAGGCTTCGACAGAGTCGCCTTTATTGTCGGAGACCTACTGTGTGCGTCTTCACAGAAGGAAAAGTCTAGAGTGTAGCCGTCGAACAGTGGGCCAAATTTCCTTCTCACAGATGAGCCCCGATTTGGTCTGGGCAGTGATTCTCGAGGGATTCGCATCTGGAAGGAACACGTAGCACGATTTCGGGACCCAAACATTGCCGTAAGAGATTAATATCGAGGATGATCCCTAATGGTGTGGGCAGGAATTATACAGACCACTCGAACACCTCTTCATGAAACTATAAGCATAATTCGGCAAGCTTTGACTGCTCTCAGTTATCGTGACAAGATATTGAGGCCTAATCTGCGGTTGTTGCGGGCTGCTGTGGGCCCAGATTTCGTATTGCTGGACGATAATGCTGGATATCATCGACCACGTGTGGCTGACGTTTTCTTGGAAACGGAAAATACTGCACGCATGACGGGGCCTGCCCGCTCTTCCGATTTGAACCCCACAGAGCACGTCTGGGATGCACTAAGCACGCGGGTTGCATCACGTCATCATTCACGGACCACCCTCCAAGACTTGCGAGCAGCGCCGCAGGAAGGATGGGCATTCTAGCGTCAACGTGAGGTTGACGACATCATTCACAGCACGCCCCCTCGTTAGTCAGGCCTTTATTGTTGTGAGAGGGGATCACACCCTATACCCAGCGCATTAACCGGTTGTCGGAATGTGTGTGTAAATCCGCTAAGGTGGAAAAAAAGAACATCATTTTTGTCTACCGTTATGCATGTTGCTGCCAGCCGGTGTGGCCGAGCGGTTCTAGTCGCTTGAGTCTGGAACCGCGCGACCGCTACGGTCGCAGGTGCGAATCCTGCCTCGGGCATGGATATGTGTGATGTTCTTAGGTTAGTTAGGTTTAAGTAGTTCTAAGTTCTAGGGGACTAATGACCTCAGGTGTTAAATCCCATAGTGCTCAGAGCCATTTGAACCATTTTGCATGTTGCAGCTCTTCACCTTCTGTATTCTTTATATTGTTTCTACATTAGTCCCACCTGATTATACCGCTTTGTGGAAAAACAAACGCAACCTTGCAAAATTTCAGTTTGTTGCTTTAATTTTGAACGTCTAAATTTCGCATCCCATATACGCCCTAATCACCTACAAAGTTTATCATCTTCTTCGTAGTACATTGTATGCGCATAATGGGTAAAATTTGTCATTTGCTATCCTCCCCCGTTTTCCAATTTTTATGACTAGCGGTGTGGAGGGGGGTTGTTTGGGAGAAGAGACCAAACAGCGAGGTCATCGGTCTCATCGGATTAGGGAAGGAAGTCGGCCGTGCCCTTTCAAAGGAACCATCCCAGCATTTGCCTGGAGCGATTTAGGGAAATCACGGAAAACCTAAATCAGGATGGCCGGACGCGGGAAGCGGTGTGGAATTTAGAATCTTGCACTCATCATATCACCAGTACGCCAGCAGAAAGGTCGGCAATATTAGAGAATAAACAACGCAGTTATTCGCTGCTTCGCAAAGTGTCTGTTCTCAGTCCTTGGCACACCAGTGGAGAGCAGCTCACATTCCCTTATTATGGAGCAAGCTGCGGTCGTATAAATCTTAATTCCACGAGTGGAGACATGCGTAATCGGCAACCTTGGCTCTGTTTCCTGGTAGACAGATGCGTCAGGTGCTCTTCAGCCTCTTATAAATGGGAGCCGAGGGACAAATAGCGGCGCCTACATCAGAGCCACTTTTCTAGTTGTTTCCTTTTAACGTTTTTCAGAGCACACGCATTCGTTTGACTGTCTATTCCTCGTGATGATATCCGTTTGGACGAAATGAAGCTCAACGGCTGTCCTTGATAATTTCCGGCGTGTACATTTTTCTCTTTGGTTTCTCTTTGTAGTAAGTAATTTCAGGAGTGTACTAAGGTAGTTTTATAGGACCGTTACTGATCAGAATACACATAAATGAGCTAATGCACTATGTCGAACAATCTATTAGGCTGACCAAAGATAAAGCATTTTTATACAAAAAAACTGGGAACTCTATAAAATTGCAATGAAATGCGGTCGGATCTGCAAATGGACGATGTAGGTTTAAGGATTGGTATTTCGGCCTCTATATAAATAAATGTAACGTATTGCGTATAAATAGGCGGAAAGACCTGTTATTGTATGATTACAGCATTTTCCAACAAACACTGGATGTAACCACATTCATAACATACAGGGTGGTCAGAAACAGTCTGAAAAGCTTGTAAGGGTGCTACAGGATAGGATGTGCAGAGAAACAATTTTTAAGAAAATAATTCGATAAGTTGCCCCGTTTCCGAGTTAATTAGCACTGAAAATAGCCAATCGCGTCGTTGAGCGCGCAGATTCAAGCGGCCCGCCACCGACTATCTTTCCAAAGGTGTTCTTCGTTTGGTTTGCTAAAAATGAACAAGGGAGCGATGCAAAACTGGACATGGAACGGTAGTAAGAATAGATCCGGAGCCAGAGGCTGAGCAATCTCGTTCGCTGTCATCTGCGCTATAAGAAGAACCGATACTAATTGTATCTTGCAGGCTGCTTTAATTTGCTCGAGCAACGGAATGATTGCCTAACTTCGATGATAATTAAGTCGGTAAGGGCGCGACGTATCGAATTATTTTCTTAACAATTTTTTCTCAGCACACTTATCCTCCAACATCAGTACTAGATTTTCAGTCTCTTTCTGGCCACCTTGCATATAGGGGTGTCAGTGCGGAGCGATTTAAAGTGGAATGACAACACGAAACTAACCGCAGGAAAAGCAGATACCAGACAGAGATAACGTGGGAGAATCAGCTCACGAAAGAGTTAGATTTGTTCAAGCGATATAGCCAGTCAGGCTGGAACCTGACCAGCAAGGATTAATAGACGAAACAAAGAAGATTCAGCGAAGAACAGCGCCTTTCACCAAACGTTGATATAAAAAGAAATTTTTTAAAAATGTAAATCAGTCAAGTTTCTGTTTCAAGATGAATCACAAAAATTAAATGGCTATAGAGTCAGCTAAAAACCGAAGTGTTCCAATATCCAACAACTTATATTAGCATATTACTAGAAAATATTATGGGAAAGGTAAACTATTTTATTAGTATAACTGAAAAGACGCAACAGGTTTACTGAAGAAACTGCTTATACTATGCTTGTCCGTCCTCTTCTGGGGTACTGCTGCGCGGTATTGGACGCACATGACGTAGGGTTGACGGAGTACATAGAACAAGTTTGACCAATGGGAAATCGTTTTACATTATGTCGCGAAATGGGCGGGAGACTCACACGGATATGACACGTGAATTGGGGTGGCAGGCACTAAAACAAATTCATCGTCGTTTCTGCGAGATCTGTTCACGAAGTTCCGATCACCAACTTTCTCCTACGAATGCCAAGTATTTTCCTGACTCCCACCTGCATAGTGGTAACTGACCATCGCAACAAAACAAGAGAAATCAATATTTCACACAAAAAGATCTAGAAGTGCTGTTCGATAGCGGAAAGGTTGAGAAATAGCCTAAAAGTGGTTCCCTGGACCCTTTGTCAACAGCTTCAGAGTGAAAAGCAGAGTAACTATGTAGATGTAGCTTCGTTTAGTAGGTGCTCATCCAACTCGAGTGGAAGACGTTACAAGAGAGGCCTTGTGCACCACTGTTCTTGAGCGTACCTTCCTAGAAGAGGTGAATGCAGAATAGAAGTGTCAAACGTAAACCTTCTAAACGCGATTTCACTTTTATTGTGTTGTAGAAGCTCTGCTGCATGTCCCAGAGTTGTTCCAAGTGCCAAAACGTGGTGAACATGTTTCAAACATTCATTACCAGATACTCTCTGGTGTTTGTGACAAGCAGAGTTTTTCTCTGGCGTTCAAAGTGCCATGTGCGGAAGTCTTCCCCATCTAATTTAACCACAGTTTGTGTGGTCAACAGAGTCCACCTAATATTTTGTTTCTGCCAATAACAAAACATCTTTGTGACTGAAGAAGATAATTTTGGGTTTCAAAAATATTTGAGAAGAACCGTAAGCAAGGCCTTCTTTCCGAAAGATTCACGCACGGCTATTGAGTCACCTAAAGCTACGAACTCATCCCGCGTAATCCCAATGCAAAGAACTGACTTCTTTGATTTTACGGGTGCTGCTGAAAACATTGTTGTCAATGCACACGTGGAAGACCTCCAAATGCAATATTATCAAAGTGTTTGCATACTCATACCTCTCAAATAGCTATTAAAAATTTCTACTGTGCAAGAGAAGTATGGAAAAAATATCAAAGAGGAAAGAATATGGGGAAGGAGCGCGATCTACCTGAATTTGACCGAGGGCAGATTGTGATGGCGTGGAGGCCCGGGACGAGCATTTCGGAAACTGCACGACTTGTCGTGTGTTGGAGGCGTGCTGCGGTGTCTTCAAGACGTGGCGAAACCGGGGTGGAGCCGGGGATCAGGCGGCCAGCCCGCATTACCGATGCTGCATGTCGTAGGTTGGGCAGACTGGTGAAAGAGGATCGCCAGCGAACTGTGGCGGAACTACCAGCACCCACGCATGTTCCAATGTTAACACCACGACATCAGCAACTACGACTGCAATGGCCGCGTCACCATCGGCTCTGAACGTTGGCGCAGTGGCAGAGCGTTGCATGGTCTGATGAATCCAGATTCCTTCTTCATCGTGGAATCTGGGAAAGCGCAAATCCCTCGTCTTTCGGGGGACAACTCCTCGGCACCTGGCACGCTATGAGCGGCTCCATTATGCTCTGGGGAACATCCATGTAGGCATCCATGGATCCAGCGTAATTCTCCATGACGGCCAAGGACTATCATACACTGGTTGCAGACCACGTACATCCCTTCGTGGCTATCACGTTTCCTGACGGTATTGGCATTTTTCAACAAGATAATGCGCCATGTCACAAGGGCAGGAATGTCATGAAGTCGTTCGAGAAAGACACCAACTCACCAGATCTGAATTCGAGCGAACATATCTATGATGTCATTGAACGTGGCATCAGAACGCATCTTCCCCTTCTCCGAAATCTAAGGGAATTAGGCGATTTGTGTGTATAGATGTGGTGCCAACTCCCTCCGGCGACTTATCAACGCCTCATTGCTTCCATGCCATGACGCTTGGCCCCTGTTATACGTGCCAAAGGTGAACATAGCGGCTATTAGGTAGGTGGTCATAATGATAATGTTCTGGCTGATCAATGTATATCAACACGGAATTTATTGGATTGGGTAGCCGATTTGGGTGTGCCCCACAAAGCTTTCGCGAAAAAAAAAAAAAAAAAAAAACATTTTGACACGGCATTTTGGTAAGCACTCAGCCACGTGACCGTCTGCTTTAGGGTCACCCAGTTCCCTGACGCTGTTCAGTTTTCGTTTTTTTCTTGCCATCCAATGGTTAAGAGAAAACGACTGTAGTCAGAAAGCTTTAATTATCACCTCGAAAAAAGTGAAATTACATAATTACTTTTTGTATTTTTTCTCTGTTTGAAGGTACATGTCTGCACTCCTGGTACTCACTGGAATTTCCACTTATCAGTATTTCAGCACGCTGCTACGTAAACCAAAAGAAACTGACGCGACCCGTTGATGTAGTCAAGTACCATGCGATAGATAGTTCTTTATTTATCTATTTACACGTCAAGTTCCGTAGGACCGAATTGTGGAGCAAATCTCCAAGGTCATGGAATGTGTCAGTACATGAAATAACAACATAAAAGTAATAACAGATAAAAATAAAATGTTTATGAGCCCGAAAACAGTCAAACCATAAGTTCAATAAACGCAGTCAACAATATAATATAGAAATGAGATTAATTTTTCAAAGAACTCCTCAACAGAATAGAAGAAGTGAGTCATGAGGAAACTCTTCAGTTTCGATCTGAAAGCGCGTGAATTACTGTTAAGATTTTTGAATTCTTGTGGTAGCTTATTGAAAATGGTTGCAGCAGTATGCTGCACACCTTTCAGCACAACAGTTAAGGAAGTCCGATCCAAACGCAGGTTGGATCTCTGCCGAGTATTAACTGAGTAAAAGCTGCTTATTCTTGGGAATAAGTTGATATAGTTAACAAGAAGCGATAGTAAAGAAAAAATATATATATATTGAGAGGTCACTGTCAAAATAGCCGGCCGAAGTGGCCGTGCGGTTAAAGGCGCTGCAGTCTGGAACCGCGAGACCGCTACGGTCGCAGGTTCGAATCCTGCCTCGGGCATGGATGTTTGTGATGTCCTTAGGTTAGTTAGGTTTAACTAGTTCTAAGTTCTAGGGGACTAATGACCTCAGCAGTTGAGTCCCATAGTGCTCAGAGCCATTTGAACCATTTGAACCACTGTCAAAATATCCAGACTAGTGAATAGGGTTCGAGTGTAGAGGTTCGCGAACTTACACCACTTATTGCCCGAACTACGCTTTTTGAGCCAAAAATAGCCTTTTAGAATGTGAAGAGTTACCCCAAAATATAATACCATACGACATAAGCGAACGAAAATCAGGAAAGTAGACTAATTTTCGTGTCGAACGATCACTTACTTCAGATGCCGTTCGAATATTAAAAATGGCAGAATTAAGTCTTTGAACAAGATCCTGCACGTGGGCTATCCACGACAGTTTACTATCTATCTGAACTAGAAATTTGAACTGTTCAGTTTCAGTAATCATATGCCCATTCTGTGAAATTAAAACATCGGGTTTTGTCGAATTGTGTTAGAAACTGTAAAAACTGAGTCTTACTGTGATTTAGCGTTAGTTTATTTTCTACAGGCCATGAACTTATGTCATGAACTGCACTATTTGAAAGCAAGCCAATGTTGCACACAACATCCATTACTGCCAAGGTAGTGCCATCGGCAAACAGAAATATTCCAGTGTTACCCGTAATACTAGAGGGCACATCACTTATATAAATAAGGAACAGGACTGGCCCCAACACTGATCCGTGGGGCACCTCCTATTTGACCCTACCCCACTCAGATCCCACATCACAGCCATTCTCAACACCGTGAATAATGACCTTTTGCTGTCTGTTGTCAAAGTAAGAGGTGAACCAATTGTGAGCTACTCCTCGTAATCCATAATGATCCAATTTCTGGAGCAAAATTTTGTGAGCAACACAGTCGAACGACTTAGTTAAATCAAAAAATACGCCTAGCGTTCGAAACCTTTTGTTTAACCCATGCAGTACCTCACAGAAAAAAGATATATAGCATTTTCAGTTGCTGAACGACTTAAGACTTCTAAAGCCGAACTGTACATTTGATAGCAAGACAAGTGATACAAAATGATTAATTGGACAGACAGGGAACTCAATCGGGACACCACAGAAGCTGCAGATTCAGGAAACCTGATTCAGCCTTTGCAGATCATCGCCTGAACAATAATCACAAATATACAATAGATGTACAAATCCTACACACAGAGGAAAAGGGGGGGGGGGGGGAAATCGACCAATTAGAAATTTTAAAAATCAGAAAACCGATGTGTATATCCCCACACCTTTTATTAAACGAGCAAACCCAGTTCAATTATTCACGTCTTTTAGATGAGAGCACAACCCCAGGGTAGAAGCAAAATTTTGGGCCCCCGTCCATCGTAGTTAAAAAAAAAATCTTAGCTGATGCATAACTTTAGTCTGGTCATTGTAGTATAAGTGGTGAATGTGTAATAATTTATGTAATTTGTTTAAAAAGTTGCCACTGATAAAAGTATACACGAAGCTATGGATCGCTACCTAAGAAGTTGAGATTATCTTTGCCTCGTCATCATGTTTACCGATGTATTATCATATTTGGGAATCAGTAACGTATTTGAAGATGGGATTATAACCCAAAACCTAGATTGTGCAGTAACATTAATAACAAATTGTGAAACAAGGCTAAGAACAGTGTTTGTTTTGTTAATTTACAATGTTTCACCAAGAACCCACAGCTGATTCAATTAAAATGCGTATATATTCTTTACAGTACTTAAAAATTATATATGGAAGTGTAAATATCATGAAATATTGACAGATACAGGATATATTTATTACTGGCGTGCCAGAGCTAACGAAAATGTAACGTAGGTCATCAGTGACTTTAGGTTAAATAAAGGTGAACGAAGACCAGCTTATTGGCATACTGTACAGACGAATGATTCATAAAGATTGAAATTTCAAAAATATTTTAAGTATATTATCATTGTTAGACTGTCACAATGATCTATCGCGCATAACACAGATTTAAAATATGGCTCATGATCGACATTAGCTAATAGTATGATTTTAATGAAGCACAATACAGCCTACAACGGACAATGTATTCCTTTGTTAAACACTTAAAGGCTGTGTAACACCACAGAAGTAAAATCTTGCTGTACCGAACTTGTAACCGGTGGCTTTGTTCAAAGAACGGACGCAGCATTCCGAGAAATTCCGAAAAAATAAACACTGTGGCTTCAGTTATCCCTTTTGTGGACGAGCTAAGTGGTTTATAAAAAAATGTGTAAAATCTTATGAGACTTAACTGCTAAGGTCATCAGTCCCTAAGCTTACCCACTACTTAACCTAAATTATCCTAAGGACAAACACACACACCCAGCCCGAGGGAGGACTCGAACCTCCGCCGTGACCAGCCGCACAGTCCACTACTGTGGCGCCCGACACCGCTCGGCTAATCCCGCGCGGCTAAGTGGTTTATATATGCAACGTAATTATGTGCCCTCCCTCGTAGTATCACATGCCGTCAGCTTCGTTTTTCTACCTCCGTTCGTTCATCAAATAAATCGTGAGAACGTTCTATGGATCTAGGCCATAATCTGTGTAATGTGAGCAGTAATGATCCTATGGCACATCGCTGCGGTACACTTTAGAAGGAAGATTCACTTCTGAAGATATGTCACAGCTACAAAACAAGTCTTGAAATATTATGAAATTTGTTCCAGCACTTTCGTTATTAGGTGAGGGTGGGGAAGACTACCGAAGAATCTGCTGAAGACAAGAAACAGTATATGAATATTGATACCTCTCCCTTCAACAGCAAACTGTCGAACAGGTCGAGCTGGGTTTTACGCGATCGAATCTTGCACACTGCCGTTTATTTCATACCGAGGCGTTGCTTGGGTACCGAAAACATTTTTATAAGCAGTGGCAGAATGTTCCACATGTGCATCTATCATCTGCGAGTCACATTACGGTGTGTGGTGGAGCATGCTTAGTGCACCACTGCCACCTCTTCTCCTTTCCTCTTCGAATCGTGAATTGTACGCACACCGGCGGAGGTTCGGGTCCTCCCTCGGGCATGGGTGTGTGTGTTTGTCGTTAGGATAATTTAGGTTAAGTAGTGTGTCAGCTTAGGGACTGATGAGCTTAGCAGTTAAGTTCCATCAGATTTCACACACTTTTTTTTTTTTTTTTTTTTTTTTTTGTACGCACAAAGAACAATCGTTGGTAAATCTCTGTGTGTGCTGGAATGTCACTAACTTTGTCTTCATAACCTTTTCGGGAGATATGCATAGGAGGAAGCGACATATTACTTTGGGAGTGGAAATATCAAATTTTCCAAGCTCCATATGTCATCCCCGTCAAGAGGATAAAAAAACAATGTATGTCTACTTGTACAATAATTCATTTTCATCCAAAAAATTGAGAATGTATTCTGATGCCACAAAATAATGCGGTTCATTTCACCACTGGAAAAAATAATAACAAAATCAGAAGGCAAATAATTTATTAAGAAGTTTCTAGGTCGCATATCAGGGAACTGATTGATTCTAAGTGTAGTAACATTGCCAACACTCCCTTTGTTTTGCAGCTAATAAACGTGGCTGGTCTGTCAGGTGAAGTACGGCTTGTCATAGGTCAGCTGTGATATAAAAATCTGGAATGAATGCTACACCGCAGCTTACAAATGTTTGTTAACGGACATCTTTTAAACTCCGTGAGCTGCCTCTAAGTGGGTGGCCGAGAGGTTCTAGGCGCTTCAGTCTGGAACCGCGCGACCGCTACGGTCGCAGGTTCGAATCATGCCTCGGGCATGGATGTGCGTGATGTCCTTAGGTTAGTTAGGTTTAAGTAGTTCTAAGTTCTAGGGGACTGATGACCTCAGATGTTAAGTCCCATAGTGCTCAGAGCCATTTGAACCTTTTTTTCCCCCCCTCTAAGATGTTTAATAGCCGAAGCGGTACTCGTGTGTAAAACCCATCGCCAGTGGCATCTGACATAGAGAACAGCGAACAGTAACAAACATGTCGATATGTACGAATTAATATTGTATACGTAACAGTAGTAACATTAGTTTACTTACATATAATGAATCTCTGTACCAGCGACACGTGCGTTAATTACACATTACTTGTGATGATCATGTCGATGTTCACCTCGAAAGCATACAACCATGTGGATGTTTATAATACAATCATTACTACGTCTGCGCTAATACGGCATGCTGTGAAATCTGTGCTACCTCAAACCATACACGCTTTTGTTGTGTGTATTACTTCTGTCAAATCCTAACCAGTGACATTTCTTGCTTACTGCGGACACAACTGTTATGTAATGGAAACGCGAAATTGCTGACACACACCCCAAAGAGTCTATATTATGTGTTCCTTGTAACTCCTGAGATCATACTTATGTATACATCTATGACATGCATTCACATACGTAAAAATTCTGTAGTTGGACAGTTAGTATATAAAGGTGGAGTATATGAAGTAAAAAAAGTGTCTTGTTCGACGGCACACATGACGAACCTGGAGGCTACCAGCGATTTCATAAGTTACATAAGAAAGTGAAAGCAATGGGAGTATTAATTTTTTGGACCCGAAGGCCACAGGAGAAGACATCCACCTTTTCAACGTGCTACGAAAACCCACTCCATCTAACTGCATAATTCACAACAGTTCTTGCAATCCACGGTCCTATGATGAGGCGTATCTCCGCTTAGAGGTTGACAGGATAGTCTGACACCGTTTAATTGAGGTGAATACTAATGGTGAATAACATACACTGAAAGACGTAGGGCATGATAACACTAGAAAATAATCATCGAAAAGGAATAGATACGTTTATGACCTTACCATATTAAGGGCAGAAAGCAGTTTGTTTCGAACAATTGGGCTGCTGTTGGATTCAAACTGAGAGACTGAGATACCACGCATCATACACAACGTAGCTAAGAGTAGGCATACAAAATGTCCGCGCCGGCCGGAGTGGCCGAGCGGTTCTAGGCGCTACAGTCTGGAACCGCGCGACCGCTACGGTCGCAGTTTCGAATCCTGCCTCGGGCATGGATGTGTTTGATGTCCTTAGGTTTAAGTAGTTCTAAGTTCTAGGAGACTGATGACCACAGAAGTTAAGTCCCATAGCGCTCAGAGCCATTTGAACCATTTGAACAACATGACCGCAGTGTATACAAAAACATGTAGTAAATGTGATAAATTTTTCAGCGTGCTGGGAAAACAGGAAGAAACCTCATAACGAGGTTTCGAAAACGCAATAATGATAGTGAAACCTATCTTTCAGCATTCTGTGTCGATTTGAGAGAATACACGCATTCTGATAATGACGTCACTAAAAACGTGTCCATTCTGCACAAGGCACAGAAGGTACATTATTAAATGTCCTACAAATAATGGAGTTATACGCCCACCTGACGAAACATTACGCCAAAGTCCTTAATAAACAAAGCTACAGAATAAGATGTATTCACAGGATTTTAAGAGTGTTTTGGCGAAATAAGTTCATTTCATAGTTCCATCCATCTGCTACAAGTGAAGCTGACTGATTTGACATGACACGTAGAGCACCATTACAACTGATTCCAAATTGACAACCTCATTATAATGGTCCAAATGGCTCTGAGCACTATGGGACTCAACATCTGAGGTCATCACTCCCCTAGAACTTAGAACTACTTAAATCTAACTAACCTAAGGACATCACAGACACCCATGCCCGAGGCAGGATTCGAACCTGCGACCGTAGCGGTCGCCAACCTCATTATGCAGTAGGCACAGATTCTGCAATATGACCACGTTACACTATATATACGATTTCATAACAAACAGTTAACAAAGTTTTTAACTTTTCATACATATTTTAAGCTTTTGTACTTTATATGTTCTACCTCTACATACTAACTGTCGAAATACAGTTATGTGAATGCACGCAACAGTTGCATTTAAATATGATCTCAGAAATGACATAACAGACTCATTGACCGATCCATCAGTTCCATGTTTGCATTACACGCACACACACATCAAAAAAAGTTTTGCCTCACCCCGGTTCCCAGAACTCCCGAAGATAGACGATGACTGTGGATATTGTATCACAGACACAGTCCATTTGACTGTTCAGAGATGTCACTAAACCAGCCCAAAGGTGTAAACATCCGTGCTTGAGCGGCGCCTTTTAGATGGAGGGGGCCCGACAGCCGTCAGCTCCCGTTATTCAGCCAGGAAAGACGTACTCAGCTCGTGTTGTCTGTAGTTCAACCATGCCTAGACGGTCAACAGCGGGGTTAGATCGCGTCCGCGTTGTTATTTTATTCCAGGAAGGACACTCAACAAGGGAAGTGTCCACGCGTTTGGAATTGAACCAAAGAGATGTTATTCGGACGTGGAGGAGATACAGGGAGACAGGAACTGTCGATGACATGCCTCGCTCAGGCCGCCCAAGGGCTACTACCGCAGTGGATGACAGCTAATTGCGGATTATGGCTCGGACGTACCCTGACAGCAACGCCACCATGTTGAATAATGCATTTCGTTCAGTCACTGGACGTCGTGTTACGACTCAAACTGTAATAGGCTGTATGATGCGCAACTTCACTCCCAACGTCCATGGCGAGGTCCATCTTTGCAACCATGACACCATGTAGCGCGGTACATATGGGTCCAACTACATGCCGCATGGACCGCTCAGGATTGGAATCAAGTTCTCTTCACCGACGAGTGTCGCATATGTCTTCAACCAGACAATCGTCGGAAACGTGTTTGGAGGCAAGCCGGTCAGGCTGAACTCCTTGGACACACTGTCCTCCGAGTGCAGCAAGGTAGAGGTTCCCTGCTATTTTGGAGTGGCATTATGTGGGGTCGACGTACGCCACTGGAGGTCATGGAAGGCGCTGTAACGGCTGTACGATAGGTGAATGCCATCCCCCGACCGATAGTACAACCACATAGGCAGCATATTACCGAGGCATTCGTCTACATGGACGACAAGTCGCGCCCTCAGCGTGCACATCTTGTGAATGACGGATTACGTGACACACCAACCACTCTGAGGGATCTACGTCGAATCGCCGTTGAGTGGGACACTCTGGATCAACAGTGCCTTGGTGAAGTTCTGGATAATATGCCACGACGAATACAGGCATGCATCAGTGCAACAGGACGTGCTGTGGGTACCAGTGTGTACAGCAATCTGGACAAGCACCTCTGAAAGTCTCGCTGTATGGTGGTACAACATGCAATGTGTGGTTTTCATTAGAAGGAAAAAGGGCGGAAATGATGTTTATGTTGATCTCTATTCCAGTTTTCTGTACATGTTCCGTAACTCTCGGAATCGAGGTCATGCAAAATGTTTTTTGATGTGTGTATGATAGTTGCAGAAGAGAAATTTGTTAAGATCGAGTGTAGATTTAAGTGTCAGGAAGTCGTTTCTGAAAGTATTTGAATCGAGTGTAGCCATGTATGGAATTGAAACATGGACGCTAAACAGTTTCGACAAGAAGAGAACAGAAGCTTTCGAAATGTGGTGTTACAGAAGAATGCTGAAGATTAGATCACATAACTAATGATGAGGTATTGACTAGAATTGCGTAGAAGAGCAATTTGTGGCACAACTTGACTAGAAGAAGGGATCGGTTGGTAGGACATGTTCTGAGGCATCAAGGGATCATCAATTTAGTATTGGAGGGCAGCGTGGAGGGTAAAAATCGTAGAGGGAGACCAAAAGATAAATACACTAAGCAGATTCAGAAGGATGTAGGATGCAGTAGGTACTGGGAGATGAAGAAGCTTGCACAGGATAGAGTAGCATGGAGAGCTGCATCAAACCAGTCTCTGGACTGAAGACCACAGCAACAACAACATGATAGTTGTGTCCACTGCGAGCAAGAAATGTCACCGGTTAAGATTTATGAAGAAAATAAATAATCTCCGTCCGAAACCCCTTGGAGGTCCAACGGTGCCGACCGCCTGCTGTGTCATCCTCAGCCCAAGGCACCAGTGGATGCGGGTACCGACAGTCATGTGGTCAGGAAAGCGCAGTCCTGGCCGTTGTTAGTTTAGGATACCTGAGCAGCTACTTCTCACTCAAGTAGCTGCTCGGCTTGCCTCACATGGGTCTAGTGCAACCCTATTGCCAATAGGAGTCGGCATCCTCAAACGGTCACCCATCCAAGGGGTAGCCAAGAACGATAGCACTTAACTTCTGTGATCTGACGGGAAGCGGTGTTTCCTCTGCAGCTAGCCCATTCGCACGGTTAAGATTTGACAACTGTAATATAGACGAGGACGAGTGTAGTGTGAGATAGTACAGATTACTTATCCTAGAATATTTACTCATACATCGTTATGATTATATATTAAATATCCACTTGGATATATTCTCTGTAGATGAACATCAATCTGAACGATACAAGGGATGTGTAATTACTGTGTATTTTAGTACACAGAGATAAATAATATGCAAGTAAATGTATATGTCTGCTGTTATGCGAGACGAAGTGAAAAGCGATTCCCTGTTTGGCAGGTGGCTCGCAAAGCGACACGATACAGGCACGCAGATGTGAGTACTGAAGTCGGCTTCTGCCCCAGAGTGGCAGTCGGCCAGGGCCTCGCAGGCAGTGCGGGTAACAGTTCTGTGTGTGCTCGGCTGCACCGTCAGTCCAGCCGGACTGAAGCGCGGGCAGTACGGAGGGCCCGGCATCAGCTTCAGCTTCATTTGCGGAGGCCAGGCGAGCAGGCGCCAGCTGAAACTGCTTTGAGTCCAGCCCGGAACACAAGAATGCAGGTGGCAGGGCTTTCAGGCTCGACAGCATCTTCTCCGACCCCGTGCTATCAGATCGGCGAACCAGAATAACGTGCTTGGTATGTGTGTAAATTCTTGTGGGAGAGGAAGGTTGGTGCCGGCGTGTCGTTGCAGAGGTGATTTTGGGTACGCTTTCTGCCTTTGTCGAGGTCAAATTTTGATCGGCTCTTTCTCTTGGACACGTGGGTGGGAACATTATCTTTATTGCAAACTTTTCTGATTCATAGATGCGCCTTCTGTCTGCCCAGGAACTGCTCGGTGGCTCGGCGAGGAAGCACTGCTCCGGAATTGTGTGGAGAGGAGCAGCCTCGAAGTGGGACCCATTTGCTCAGGGGTTTCGGTACAGGTCGGTCTCAGTGTTCGAACTTTCGTGCAGCTCGGTGTCAAAACTTGCGCTGGGTGGACGGAGGCCGACTGTGGGAGCACGAAACCTGCGTCTGCTACCGGCGCCTAAGGCGGAGACGAACGCAGCAGCCACACGTCGACGCCTGCTGCTGAAATCAGCGGGTGAGCTGCAGCACGAACAGCGGAATGCGACGCACTGAATGTCCATTCAAATCAGAGACATGGATTTCACTTAACGTCAGGAAAAATTAATTGTCAAGTGGGGGACAGAGCCTAGGCAAGTGGTGTTAATCATCTTCGTTTCTTTTCTTACACTGTCAGGGACACGTGGCTACTTACTTAATGAATTAGACTTGCGACATCATGAGCCGTAATGTTTGGAGCCACCAAACTGATTTACTTCCTTAATTCAGCCAGTACTCTTGATTATTAAGTTTACATGATACCCCGTATTAAGCCTTTGGGACTGGCATGTGACGCCAAATTTTGTTCAGTTTAATAGAATAAAAAACAATAATCTCCATCGCGCTTATCATTCAATAGCTTTAATTTCATCTGTATCATTGTAGCATTCACCATTACGCCCATTACGAATTAATATAATTTACAAGTTCTAAGTTTATAGCGTTTCCTTTAACGTAACAGATTTTTGACCGCTAGTTTGCTGGTGGGCTCCTGCATCACAGGATCTAAAGTGACAAGGATTGAGAATAATAATGACTCCAAGTGTTTCCAGGTATAATTTTAGATTCTTCTGAGTATCACTCATCATTATTATTATTATTATTAACAGCTGGGAAAATTTTACGAAGGGTTTTCAATAACTAATGCATCACTTTTTTCCCGGCCAGTTTCGCTTGAAAAAATGCGTAATTGTTGTGATGCATCTTGGAATATTCCCGCTTCACCCCTATAGTTTCATGAAGCTCCGATAGGTGGCAGCGCTGTACGTAGTATTCAGAATGGCGTCTGTAACGAAGATGCGTTCCAAGCAGAGAGCTGTCATCGAGTTACTTTTGGGGGAAAAGTAGGACATCACAGATATTCATCGGCGCTTGCCGAAAGTCTACGGAGACCTGGCAGTCACAAAACCACAGAGAGTCGTTGGGCGTGGCATCTGTCACTGGCAAAACGAGGCAGTTCAAACTTGCCGGATTTCCCGAGATCCGCCCAGCCGCACACAGCTCACAGCTGTGACCCCTGCAATGTTCGAAAGTGCGGACACTTTCGTTTGAGATTATCTACAGATCGTAATCAAATATCTCGCTGCACAACTGCACATTTCTGTTGTAGTGCGGACACAGTCGTCCACCTGTCGGGGTACTGAGAGGTGTGTGCCCGCCGAGTTCCTCGCCGCCTAACGCAAGAAGAGCAACGAAGGATCGTTCGTGCGGAGCGCCTGCGCTTTACGACGCTGATCGTGAGAATTCTTCGTCGAGCATCGTCACAGGTGGTGAAACATGGGTTCGGCACTTCGTACTGGAAACAAAAGGACAATCCAGTGTAATACGTCTGGCCGTGGACACTTTCGCCAGCTCGCCGCGAGCGGCCGAGGATGAGGAGGCAGCCCGACACCCTGGGCGAGCCCCCGAGGGGAGGACACTGCAGTCATTCTGCGAGGACACAGTGGGAAGCCGAGCGGTCGCCCTCACCTCGCTCCAGGAGGGACATGCTGCGAACGGCCCGTCTGACAACGAGAAGTGTGCCAGGAACTGGCGGACACCTGCAGCCGTTAGGACGCAACGCCAAGAACTTACGTGCGAAAGCATCTGAGTTCTTCTGGCCTGGCGGCAGCCATCTTACATGGCTTAGAAGGCAGGGATGTGCCGACAATTCGAGCGTTTCACGGGCACAGCGAGGAGCGTACACAAAGCGCAGGGAATTGGCGCAGGGAGGCGAGTGCTTTTAAGAAGAAGACAGTGAGGACATTCCTTATAAATAATGGATGCCAGCAGATTTTAAGGAGGAGCCCAAACATGAGTCTGTCCAGCAGTCACGCAGAGAGAGCCGTTATAAAGAAGTGTTGTTTGTGTAGCTGCTCTCCCAACAGCCTCGGAATGCAGGAAAACATGTTAAGATTGTGAAATCGTGAGAAAGACGCCAATTCACGGGGCACACGCCAGCCCTCACGGGTTAGCAAATTACCACCCCACACAGAGAGGCGCGGCAATGAAACGGCGAACGGCCATTGCGCTGCATTGAAAATTTCTTCCGCCAATGACAACGCCGAAAGGAAGAATACTTCGAAGAGAAGTGAAGCTGAGAGACGGGGGAGAAGCGAGAAAGGAGCCGTGGAGACACCGCCAAAGACGGAGGACACGGGCGCTCTTCCATCCATCGCCAACGTCCGCCTTCCGACACCGTGACGGCACAGCTTCGGCCACGCAAGCGACAACGGGCAGACAACGCGGAGATCGTAGCTGGGCCCCGCCGCAAAGCCGCGACTGCTGCTGAGGGCGGCCGACTCGAGCCGCACAGCTCCGGGGCGACGCAGCGCCTGCCGCCGGCGGCACTGCACGGCCAACGATAACGAATAATGGCGAGACGATTCGTGAGGAGACGAATCGTCTCGCCGTTATTCGTTATCCTTCCCATTAACAACTGAGTCGTTTCCACGCACAGGCAAATCGGCCCTGATATTTGTAATTTTGTTTTGCTTTGTGTAAACAGTACGAAAATAAACAAATTTGTTTTCATATTTTGATCGTATAAGCAATTTTTTACATTCATAAATCAACGCCTTAAATTTGTACCCTTTGTGTTTGATTTCATTTAATTATTGATATCAATTAATTGTTGGCTCCCAACGAGGGGCAATCTCATTAGTCATCTGCTCGTCATTTCATGTCCGACAGCAGGGAGAAGAATTCTCAATTCACAACATTTTTGGAGCGTAACATGGGACGACCTTATTGGTAATTTTCACGGTATCTGAAATCACAAAATAATTTCTCGAGATCAGTGTACCGTAGAGTGGCGCCATACGAACTGTGCACCGAAGGAAGTTTTCAAAGCCGCAACCTCAGCCGGTAATGCATTCTGAAGAGGTTTTTTTCTGTTTGATGTCCTACCTCAACTGTGAGCGTATTGCGGTATCTTCAGGATATCGAAGAAATGGTTTCGAGGTATTCGCCGCCACAAAAATGCCTCACACAAGTCTACACACCTGAGAGGAGTTCAGAAATGCCATTGGATTGCACTTCCTCATCGACCCTATAGCCCGAATCTCTGAGCTCCCGACTACCAATCGTTAGGCCCCATGAAGAAGGCACTCTGCGGGAAGCAGTACACGGATGACTGGCAAGTTACTGATGCTCGCTCCGAGATCGACCAACTGCGCGATACTATGCGGCCTACAGCACCTCCCAGTAAGGTGGCTTCAAGTCATCGCATTATGTTGCAAAACAGGGCTTTGTAGCCAAAAGAGTAGGGAATAATATGGTGTGTTGTAATCCTGAATGAAACTAACCTGCTTTCAGAAAAAAATATATTGCATTACTTACTACTCGCCCCACGTATTAACTCAGTAAAAAGGCTAATTCAGAATATTTAGATGTAAACAGCAGCCCATTTAGTAATTCGTACTCACGTTTCTGATTGTTGATTTGGTTCACTTCAGTTGCCCTTTTCGGCATTGCTTACACATACAACGCCGTTAGTGATTCACTCATTGTGAGTCATAAGCAGCTTCCACGAGAAGCTGGGGAAGGAACTAGTGTCAGAATTTAAAGTAAATGAAGACTAGGAATGAGAGTAAGGGATAGGATTGTAAGGAGAATTCAGTCACAGTTCTGATACCGGTGCGCTTGTAAAATGTCGATGCAGCCAGTAAATAAGATTTAGTTCATGAGTAGTGGGCTAGGTATGGAGTTAATTTACGATAATGACGTAAGTTGAATTAATGAATTCAAATTTTTGCTACAGCCAGGTCTTGATCCCAGGTCTGCTTCTTTACTAGGCAGGAAGCGATAAAAATTGCAACAGTATCGAAGGAATTTGTCGGATACCCGAAATGTGAAATAATTTGGGTGAAGGCTCAAACATGGTAATTGGATGTCTCTATAGGCCCCCTGGCTCAGTTGCTGTTGTGGCAGAGCACCTGACGGAAAATTTGGAAAATATTTCTAGTAGATTTCCCCACCATGTTATAGTTCTGGATGGAGATTTTAATTTGCCGGATATAGACTGGGACACTCAAACGTTTATAACGCGTGCTAGGGACAAAAAATCCAGTGAATTTTTTTTAATTGCTTTATCTGAAAACTACCTTGAGCAGTTAAACAGAGAACCGACTCATGGCGATAACACAAAAGTTTTGTCTCAAGTACAGATAGTGTTGAGGATCAGTGAACCAATTTCTAAAGCATCGTACAATATGCATTAGATGAGTATGTGTCAAGCAACATCGTAAAAGATGGAATAGAGCCACCGTGGTACAACAACAGAGTTAGAAAACTGCTACGGAAGCAAAGGGAACTTCACAGCAAGCATAAATATAGCCAAAGCCTTGAAGACAAACAAAAATTACGCGAAGCGAAATGTAGTGTGAGGAGGGCTATGCGAGAGGCGTTCAATGAATTCGAAAGTAAAGATCCATGTACTGACTTCGCCGAATATCCTAAGAAAATTTGATCTTATGTCAAAGCGGTAGGTGGATCAAAACAAAATGTCCAGACACTCTGTGACCAAAATGGTACTGAAACACAGGATGACAGACTAAAGGCCGAAATACTAAATGTCTTTTTCCAAAGTTGTTTCACAGAGGAAGACTGCACTGTAGTTCCTTCTCTAGACTGTCGCACAGATGACAAAATGGTAGATATCGAAATAGATGACAGAGGGATAGAAAAACAATTAAAATCGCTCAAAAGAGGAAGGGCCGCTGGACCTGATGGGATACCAGTTCGATTCTACACAGGGTACGCGAAGGAACTTGCATCCCTTCTTGTAGCGGTGTACCGTAGATCTCTAGAAGAGCGTAGCGTTCCAAAAGATTGGAACAGGGCAAAGGTCATCCCTGCTTTCAAGAAGGGACGTCGAACAGATGTGCAGAATTATAGACCTATATCTCTAACGTCGATCAGTTGTAGAATTTTGGAACACGTATTATGTTCGAGTATAATGACTTTCCTGGAGACTAGAAATCTACTCTGTAGGAATAAGCATGGGTTTCGAAAAAGACGGTCGTGTGAAACCCAGCTCGCGCTATTCGTCCACGAGACTCAGCGGGCCATAGACACGGGTTCCCAGGTAGATGCCGTGTTTCTTGACTTCCGCAAGGCGTTCGATACAGCTCCCCACAGTCGTTTAATGAACAAAGTAAAAGCATATGGACTATCAGGGCAATTGTGTGATTGGATTGGACAGTTCCTAGATAACAGAACGCAGCATGTCATTCTCAATGGAGAGAAGTCTTCCGAAGTAAGAGTGATATTAAGTGTTCCGCAGGGGAGTGTCGTAGGACCGTTGATATTCACAATATACATAAATGACCTTATGGATAACATCGGAAGTTCACTGAGGCTTTTTGCGGATGAAGCTGTGGTATATCTAGAGGTTGTAACAATGGAAAATTGTACTAAAATGCAGGATGATCAGCGAATTGACGCATGGTGCAGGGAATGGCAATTGAATCTCAATGTAGACAAGTGTAATGTGCTGCAAATACATAGAAACAATGATCCCTTATCATTTAGCTACAATATAGCAGGTCAGCAACTGGAAGCAGTTAATTCCATAAGTTATCTGAGAGTAGGCATTAGGAGTGATTTAAAATGGAATGACCATATAAAATTAATTGTCGGTAAAGCAGACGCCAGACTGCGATTCATTGGAAGAATCCTACATAAATGTAATCCGAAAACAAAGGAAGTAGGTTACAATACACTTGTTCGCCCACTGCTTGAATGCTGCTCAGCAGTGTTGGATCCGTACCAGATAGGGTTGATAGGAGAGATAGAGAAGATCCACCGGAGAGCAGTGCGCTTCGTACCAGTATCATTTAGTAATCGCGAAAGCTTTACGGAGATGATAGACCAACTCCAGTGGAAGACTCTGCAGTAGAGACGCTCAGTAGCTCGGTACGGGCTTTTGTTGAAATTTCGAGAACATACATTCACTGAGGAGTCAAGCAGTATCTTGCTCCCTCCTACGTATATCTCGCGAAGAGACCATGAGGATAAAATCAGAGAGATTAGTGCCCACAAGGAGGCATACCGACAATCCTTCTTTCCACGAACAATACGAGACTGGAATAGAAAGGAGAACCGATAGAGGTACTCAAGGTACTCTCCGCCAGACACCGTCAGGTGGCTTGCGGAGTATGGATGTAGATGTAGATGCTGACCATTATATGACATTACGGCTAACACTGCTGCACGGACTGCACAAGTCCAGTGGCCTCCCAAACGCGAAATTCAATTCATACGTCGAGCTTATTTTCCCCCTAATCGTCACTATTGCCAGGACTTTCCAGCTTTGGAAATAATGGGGAAATCCTGTACCTTCGGTGATCATGTAGATCTTATAATTAAATTTTCCTTGAGACATTTAAAATAAGCTGAAGATATGATTTGAAGTTTGTGGTGAGGAGGGCATTGGACGTGGGTAGTTCGTGCAGCAATGTTAGCCACAGTGCTGTAGTGGTCAGTATTTTTACCTAGTAAGCATGGAGACCCGGGTTCAAGTCCAAGCTGTAGCACAAATTATAAATCATTCATTAAGTTTACGTCAATATCGTAGATAAAGATGAGACTTAAATGTCTTGAAGAAAATTTAATTATAAGGTCAACTAATGTTAAGTAATTTAGAGGCAATACTCTGGTAACGGATGGCGATCTACGCACACGCAGGTGGTAACAGTGTAACTTACTGGGACATCGCGCACCGTATACACTGTCAGTACCCGGTGTTTGGTCGGTACGTAGGAGATATGGACGCTTGGCAGCTGAATGTACTGGCTGTGTCTGGTTAGCAATGCGTCGTCTAAGAAGGATTAACAGAGAAATATCGTGAGGAACACCTGTAATGAGTTCGAGCAGTGAATGTCATTCTGAGCGCAAATATGCTGGGAAGAAGTATTGATTTAAGTTTTCGCTGGGAAAGAAAGTTTATCCTGAGCCTCCGTGTCGTAAATAATAGTAAAAGGATAAGGAAGACCGCGGAAGTTTTGAGAGGTATCGGTGGCAAGGAACCACTTCTTTTCTACATTGAATATTTTGTCTTGATAAACGCGGGCACCGGTATAAGTGCACGAGGATTACGTGCTTCTAGTCTGTCGGTGTTTCACCTGTGAGTTACGCACATGTGCGATACGGTGTTTTTTTTTTTTTTTCTTTGTTGCCCCCGACGGCGGCGCTGACGTTCCTCGCAGTGGACGTTTGTGCTCGGCCAGCTCCCTGCTCCCTGTTTACTGGCAGCCCCGCCTCCTGAGGCCCAGATAAGCGACGTCCGGCGGCCGGGGCCGAGGAGCGCATTCAGCCGAGCAGCAGATTACACACCTGTGTAAACACCCCAGGTCCCCCACCGCGTGCCGACAGGGCCTCGCTGGCTGCGTTTATAAGGGCGTTACCAGCGCGTCCAAAGTCACCAGCATTTGCAGAGTTTCTTAAATTAGCAGGAACCTGAAATATCGTTTGTATGTAATCGTATTACAAGGACAAGAGCAAAATCTATAGCATCGGCGCTTCCATTGCTTATCTCTTTCTTCGTCTCTCATTTTGTACTCCATTGGTATTTCTCATTTTTTCTTTCCTCTCACACTATTTTCTATCTCTCTTACTCTTTCTGCATTATCTGTTCCGTCCTAACTTCTGTACAACTACTATGTCTGTCTCATACTTCGTCCTTATTGATCCTTGTATCTCCCCCACATACTTTCTTCTATGCATTTATTCAAATTTCTCTCTCCCATTCTTACTTTCATAATACTCTCGTTCTTCGCACCTGTACTTCTTTGGGTACACACAACTTTTACTTCTATATCGTCTAAATTTACACGGATGACGTGCCTCATCGCCCGTTCACCGGTCCGCCTTGTCGATCCTACTCTCGCTGCTAGGAGCCAGTGCTACACATCGCACAGTGGGGCTACTGGGTTTCCTCGATTGTAAATCGATTCATCGTAGTATTGGATCACCACTACCACGGGCACTGTCGTAGCACATCAGATAATGTAAGAATGAATGCACGGTACCCTAGAGGAGCGACGCTTAGCACCGCCCCACTGCCGGCGACGGTAGGACCGACAGTCACAACTTCTGCACGGGCGGTGAGCTACGTTATCCTCTGACGTCACATGTTCGACGTTTTTCATCCACCTTTGTGGTTTTTCTCGACATTTTCGACCCCATGTGTCTCATATCAAATTGATAGTCTTAGCCTCACCTGCGTCGCTTTTGACGTTTTTAAACGTTAATATAAATCACTAGGTATTTGAGGTACACATTATAGGTAACTCCGAAGGCCGTTATATTTGGTATCGTCTTAAGCAGTGCTTCTGTTGACTGAGTAAGCTACTAAACAGACTCCGAAGGCCGTTATATTTGGTATAGTCTTACGCAGTGCTTCCGTTGACTGAGTAAGCTACTAAACAGATTTACAGGATTACAAGTCTAGAAACACAGCTTTCATCAGCTGTCGTATAGTACACCTTCTCACATTTTACTTTGAGTTAATTATCACATCATTCATTAACCCACATGAAGAGAAGATGAGTAGCTGGAGAAAGAGGAGCGACAAATATGCTGATAGAGACAGAAAGAAAGAGAGGGGGGGGGGAGGTTGTGACAACCGATAAACAGTTGATAGAAACTCACCTAATTACGAAATGGGACATTAAGTTCACATATGAGAAATGCAAAATACTGTTGTTAAAGGTAAAATAAAGTGCCCGACTGAAGCACCCAAAATACATGGTCTAACTATGTCAGCGTAACTTCTTGCACATATACGTGCAGGTACGTAAAGCATTAGAGACACAATTCTCTGTGACAGGTGTAATAACTATCAGAGTGCATTAGCGCTGTTCGTGTTTCGCGTTGATGTCAGGCCCGGTAGCGTACATAAGGAGAGTGAAAAGCGTTAGATGATTAGTCATCACCGTGGAGGACACGGAGATGCCACGTATTTGTGCCAGCGAGCGTCATCAGCACTTGACCGTGTTTGCTACTAGCCTCGTCGTGGACCACCATTTGGGGGCCTGGTAGAACCGCGCAGTACCTATATTTGTGGTGGATTCGGATGTGACAGTGGTCCGTTGTAGGGCTTCGTGGAACCGTAATGACACGCATACTCGGCGTCAAGGTTCCTCTCGACCGCGTCTTACCACCACAAAAGGTGATTGCCGCATTGTGCGCAAAGCACTTCGCAACCATTTCAAGTCCGTACCTCACGTCTATAAGTAAGTAATGTCCTGCCTGCTATATTCTGTGTCTGCAGACTAGCAGGACCTGGACTAGGGAATTACCATCCCAGACGTGGGCTGGCGTTCACACCACAGCGCAGCGGCTGCGTTTGGAGCAGCACCGTGACCGGAAACCACAGACTGATGACGAATTGCGTCGCATTGCTTTTAGCAATGAACTGCAGTTCTGCAGTACCTCTGATGATCCTCGTCGGCGAGTACAGTAGCGACCTGGTAGAGCCTTATTCTTCTAGTGTTTTGGAAAGACACAGTGGTGTTACATCCTAGCATCGTGGCGCGGGGAGCCATCGAATGTGGCTTCAGGTCATGCCTGATGACTGAGTAAACTCTGACATCACAACGGTAAATCAGACATATCCTGACCTCTCATGTATCACCTCTCACCCAACGTTTACGTTGTGTAAGTTTTCAGTAGAGAAATGCTCGTCCAGAAATAACACTTATCTCTATGAACTGTCTGCGTGATGTGCAGGCACTCCCATTGAAAGCAAGATGCCCAGATCTGTCCCCCAAAAGAACATTTATGGCACCAGCTTGGACGTCAATAACGCCCCTGTGCCAATATTCAAGATGGATCAAAATGTTTCAAATGGCTCTAAGCACTATGGGACTTAACATCTGAGGTCATCAATCCCCTAGACTTAGAACTGTTTAAACCTAACTAACTTAAGGACACTACACACACCCATCCCCGAGGCTGGATTCGAACCTGCGACCGTAACGGTCGCGCGGTTCCAGACTGAAGCGTCTAGAACCGAATTTCAGTAGTTGTGGGCAAGATTTCTGCAGGAGAGAATACGACAGCTTCATGACATCTTTCGCAACCGAATCGCTGTATGCAATCCAGGTTAGAGGGGAGAACAAATCTTACTGGTAAGTGGCTCATACTGCAAAGTTCTTTGTATATCTGAGTCGATTTCTTTTAATCACTGAAATAACATCGCTTACCCTCTAAGTCTTGAATTTTCCTTCCTTTCTGAAGTATTTGAGCTAGTAGAATAGAAGTGCGGAAGTCCTAAAACAATTTATTCGACTCACCAAAACCGAACAACAATACAACATCCAAAAGAACAACCGACTCGATCCCAACCACGGAGCTACACAAATACAAAATAACAAATAATAATAATAATAATAATAATAATAAAGACCCGACTCTTCATGGGGAGCGGACACAAACACGTCAAGAGGTTCGTCGACTATACCGAGAGATGGGCCAGCTAGAAGAGGCGTCTGGCCGTGGCTGCCGGGGAGGCAGCTCTGTATTCTTCCGAGCGGTGCGTCGGTCTGGCTTTTGCCGGCACTGCGCCTCCTTATAAAGCCCGTTGTCGGACGTATCTGCCGGAACTATCTGCGATCACGTGCCCAGCGTAGCAAAGTAGTTCCTAGGCTAGCTGTGACATTGGGTGAAGCTGTTCTGCAGGTTCCGCAAACAGGTAGCTGTCCTTGGCGGCCGTTGGTAGAGAGCTGGTGGGGTGTTGTGTTGTGGCCGCCAGTAAGTCTTTGTTTTGACAACACATACCACGTAGGTTTTCCTGGTGAACATAAGCCCTGTGATGCAGGCATCCCGCGATGGCTTGACGTAAAGTAGGATGCCGAAGCAGTAGGCGCTACGATGTCGTAAGTGTGCGGCCACACCACTTTCTGAGTGCTTCACATTTTTATCATATAGTGTACACTATACAACGCGGTTTACATACATTCATGCTAAGTGAAATATGAATGTGAATATCTGGTTGTATTAATAGACAATAAAAGATTTCACCACTGCATTCGATGTCTTGCTGATTACTTTGGTGCTGAAAATTATGAAAACTTACAGCGAGGTGAAACCCTTAATTCAGAATTTAACGATCATTTCAGAAGCGAGGATACTACCTCAGCGGTGATTGAGGGATGCAAATACTCACTAATCAGATATATCGAAATAGCTAGGATATATAATGTAGACTGGAAATGGCAAGGAAAGCGTTTCTGAAGAAGAGAAATTTGTTAACATCGAGTACAGATTTAAGTGTCAGGAAGTCGTTTCTGAAAGTATTTGTATGGAGTGTAGACATGTATGGAAGTGAAACATGGACGATAAATATTTTAGACAAGAAGAGAATAGATGCTTTCGAAATGCGGTGCTACAGCAGAATGCTGAAGATTAGATGGGTAGACCACGTAACTAATGAGGAGGTATTGAATAGGATTGGGGAGAAGAGAAGTTTTTGGCACAACTTGATTAGAAGAAGGGATCGGTTGGTAGGACATGTCCTGAGGCAACAAGGGATCACAAATTTAGCATTGGAGGGCAGCGTGGAGGGTAAAAATCGTAGAGGGAGACCAAGAGATGAATACACTAAGCAGATTCAGAAGGATATAGGTTGCAGTAGGTACTGGGAGATGAAGGAGCTTGCACAGGATAGATTAGCATGGAGAGCTGCATCAAACCAGTCTCAGGATTGAAGACCACAACAACAACAGACTGTTCATTGACGATGTTGTCGATCTGCAGTAAAATATCGCATATCTCTCTCTTCAGTTTCGTCTCTGTTCTATTAACACTCTAGCTATAGCTTTCAGTTCACATTCCTCCTTTGCAATAACAACGGTATCTTCATCCAAGGGTTCCAACTTCACTTCATCATATACTCTCGCATCCACCCCTATAGCCCGCATCTCGTGGTCGTGCGGTAGCGTTCTCGCTTCCCACGCCCGGGTTCACGGGTTCGATTCCCGGCGGGGTCAGGGATTTTCTCTGCCTCGTGATGGCTGGGTGTTGTGTGCTGTCCTTAGGTTGGTTAGGTTTAAGTAGTTCTAAGTTCTAGGGAACTGATGACCTAAGATGTTAAGTCCCATAGTGCTCAGAGCCATTTGAACCATTTTTCCACCCCTATATGTGAAGTAATGTGTCACGAATGAGCAGTTACATTAAAGCACACTTATAATTCGAGTTCACAGTTCAAGCTCACACAGAATTCACAATGCAAAAAAGGTAAATAGTACTTCACAAAATTTTTGTACCTTGTGTATAGAATGGAGCTTACTATCTTGCATTAATCTGATTATGGAACGAAGTCGACTGCAATTGATACGGGTTGGGTGGAGCTGTTCTAAGATAAAAACAGTTCCGAACCATTTAACGAACACGTTTGTTGCATTGGTCACGACAGCTGTGTGTGCAGATCGCATCCTTATCTGTAAATCGTCCCATCTGCCACACTAGATGATATTGCGTCGCCGAATGGGTCAGCGTTTTGACCACGCCACTTCTACCGGTCGCTATGGAGACAGCGCTGTAACACAACTACGCATTATTTTACGACAAACAAGAGAGACTTCGCTTTTATTGAGGATTTAATTTGGAAACTGTATATCAACTTCTCTGCGGTCTGTTATCCAGGTAGTTTATCGGCATTAAATTTATTAGATATTTCCACGTCTAACAGCCCGTTCATAGTTTGTCAAGCGGGAAAATACTATAGAGAAAGTTGAAGTTGAATTGGTTATCGAGTCCGTTTTAGTATCAAGAGAATATATACGAGGGTTTGGACTTTAATAGTGGCAACTATATATTTACAGCTCGTACAAAATAGATACGTGTTTCAAAGTTTTACTGACCTTCAAAGTAGTCACCAGCATTGTGTGTAACGCGTTGCTAGCGATGTGGCAGTCGTAGGACACTCTTAGCAGTGCCAGTTGTGTTGACAGTTCAAGCGGCGCGGTCTATTGCCCGACGAACTTGTGGCAGTTCTGAAGCGAATGCCGTGAAGTGTTTCCTTCAGTTTAGAAAACGAGTTGAACTCACTAGAGCTTAAGTCAGGCGAGTGCAGTAGGTGGTATAGCACTTAGCAGCCCCATCAGTCAAACAAACCAGTAACAAACTGTACGTGCTTGAGTATTGTCCTGTAAAATAATGGTCAGGTCCTGCAGAAAGTTTCATAACTTCTCTATCTATGCTGTTCATTAAGGGAGCACAGCCTACGACCAGCTCAGAGACAAAAGTGGTGACGCTTTCTGCAGTATTTGCGCATCGTTTTTCAGGACAATGCTCAAGCAAGTACAGTGCAAGCTGTTACTGATTTGTTTGACTGATGGGGCTGCTAAGTGCTATACAACCTACTGCACTCCCCTGACTTAAGCCCCCGTGAGTTCAACTAGATTTCTAAACAAAAGGAAACACTCCTCCTCTTGCTGCTCCTCCTCCTCCTCGGAGATGATAGACCAACTCCTGTGGAAGACTCTGCAGTAGAGACGCTCAGTAGCTCGGTACGGGCTTTTGTTGAAATTTCGAGAACATTATTCACTGAGGAGTCAAGCAGTATATTGCTCCCTCTTACGTATATCTCGCGAAGAGACCATGAGGATAAAATCATAGAGATTAGAGCTCACACAGAGGCATACCCACAATCTTTGTTTCCACGAACAATACGAGACTGGAATAGAAGGGAAAGCCGATAGAGGTACTCAAGATTCCCTCCGCCACACACCGTCAGGTGGCTTGCGGAGTATGGATGTAGATGTAGAACACCGAAGAAATCCAAATTCATACTGCATGTTTTAAAGCTCTAATTTGCCAAGAAGACTGGCAACCATATTTTGCGCTGTAAAATTGTTCACCATATTTCCTTACAAGCCAAGGTTGAGCGTATTGATTTCTCCAAACAAGTGCGTCATTTTGGCTCAGTCCGCAAGCGAACACCAGACTCGTGAAGCGATAAGCGACAAGCGAGGCAACAACTCGGTGGAATCACGGGATGAGCAGGGCAGCAATTGGCTAGATGTGCTAGATTGTGGTCACCGCTGACTGCGCGCTAAATTCAAATAATCTTGTGCACCCGTTCGTTTCACTACTATGTGGCGCCCCTCGCTAGTGATCGTACTAGAAAATCTTAAGTAGTTATTTATTACCTACTTATTAAATACTGAGGTAATACAACGGTTGTAACAAACAACATTTTGTAAAAACAATTTGGGTTTATAACTCAACCATAATCGATCGCTTTTTGTTTTTACCACTCCTACAATATTACTGTATTCCCCCTACGACAATTCCCCTCCATTCCTCTTCTTTCTCCATAGCACATGGCCACGCATACAAACTTGTTATCTACTCCCTACTGGCTGTTGGGGCCTACTCTACGTGGCTGTCTTTGTTTATCAGTTGAAATTGCAGATATGCTTTCGAATACCTATTCTCAAATAAATGAACATGTGCCTTCAGCATGCAAAGCATGTCTTAACGACCAATACATTTTCACTTTATAAAACAGAAAAAAATGGCTCTGAGCACTATGGGACTTAACCTCTGAGGTCATCAGTCCCCTAGGACGTAGAACTACTTAAACCTAACTAACCTAAGGACATCACGCACAGCCATGCCCGAGGCAGGATTCGAACCTGCGACCGTAGTGGTCGCGCGGTTTCAGATTGTAGTGCCTAGAACCGCTCGGCCACATCGGCCGGCTAAACCAGAAACTTCTACGGAATAATGATTGACATAAATTTCATCACTATCAACTAATCCTGCTTTTCTGGAAGGATTTTCTGGACCATAATAGAGCGGGAAAGAAAGAGTAAAGCAAAACAAGGAAACAAGCACTCAATGATGAGACTTGTAGCGTGGCCACGCGCAACTTCAAACAAATTTCATGAACTATTTGTAACTCTGTAACGAAGTCGTTATCGCTAGATAACATATGCTAATGTTTTGCGGCACCTTATCTGGTATCCCACAATAAAGGTCTCATAGTAAAGATTCTCTTTTCTTAGTGGACAATGTCACCTTTGCCTCATGAAGTGTGAGAATTACGACTTACGTGTGTCTGTAATTGTAGGTAATTAATGAGAGTGTGTGGAGGCTTGGTGTTGCGTTTCTGTCATTCATGATTGTGGCAGACGAGGAGTAGGCACGGGGATGTAATTAGGTGGCGGCGCACGTCCTAATCCCGCCTAAAAGAAAAAATAACCACCTCCAAGTCTGACGTCCACATCCGGCAGCGGATCACCATCAGCACCTCAGCGAGGTATAGAGGAGACGTTTGCATTTTAACTTTAGTAATCAACAACGTAACGCCATCATCTTTCTTCCCCTCGTAGACCGAATACTATCGATAAATTCTTTACTCCCACCAGATCTCGACCCTGTTACTAGCAGCCTGACCACCATGGCACGAGCAACCGTCAAGTAGCCTCTCGCTCAAAGCGTTCTGTCCTTAACATTTTTTTCCATTTCTCCAAGTATCTCAAGATCCATCCTTCCCATCTTGTCTCTCCGCCTTTAGGCTTCCGTCCATCGGGTTTCTTATGTGACAGTTCTCTCAATACTGACCCTTTCTCTCTTCTGTAGAGGTGGCCGGCCCATCCCAGTCTTCTTGTCTTGGCTTACGCTTTCATGTCCACATCACATATGTTTTCATCACGTATCTCCCTGAGCTCCCTGTTCTTTCTTCCTCCCCATTTTCCTCCCTCACAAATTTGTCCAAATACCTTCCACGGGATTTTATTTTCAAAAACCATTTTATTTCCCTTTTTATGTAGATCTACATACACACTCGGCAAGCCATCGTATGGTTCGTGGCGGAGGATACCTTGTACCGCTACTAATAATTTCCTTTCCTAATCTTCATGCAAATAGAGCGAGGAGAAAACGACTGTACAAATGCATCCGTTCGAGACGTAACCTCTCTTATGTTTGTGGTCCTTACGCTAAATGTACGTTGGCGGCAGTAGAGTCGTATTGCAATCAACTTCAAATGCCAGTTCTCTAAAGTTTCTGAACAGTGCTTTTGAAAAGAACGTTGTGTTCCCCGCAGTGATTCCCATTTCACATCGCGGAGCATCTCCGTAAAGCTCGCTGGTTGATCAAAAGAATCTAGCAGTGCGCCTCTTCATTACTTCGATATTTTCCTTTAATATGGCTTGATGGGAATCCCAAAGACTCGAGCTGTACTCAAAAAACACCTTTATTCCCCTAGAATTCTCTCACTAAAACCAAGTCGATCACTCGCTTTCCTTACAACCGACTTACACTCTCGTTCCGTGTCATGTCGCTTTGCAAAGCTCCGCACAGACATTAAATCAACGTGATTATGTGAAGCAGTACACTACTAATGCTGCCCTCTAACATTACGGGAGTGTTTTTCATACTCATCTGCATTAACCTAAATATTTCTACATTTAGAGAAAGCTGCCATTCCTCACACCAAATAGAAACTCTATCCACATCATCCTCTATATTCCTACATCACTCGAGAGATGTAACCTTTCTATACAGTACTGCCACGTCGGTAGACACACTGTCCGTCAGATCATTTATGTTTACAGAAAAGAAGAGCGGCTGCGCCACACTTCCCTGGGGCGACAATGCCCTTGCATTTGATGAACACTCGCCGTCGAGGACAACGTACTGGGTTCTGTTGCTTAACAAGTCTTTGGCGGATCTGTCCGTTGCTCTTCACCCACGGTTGGTAGGATACCACGCGAGAAAAGCGCAAGCTGTTTACTTTTCTATTCTCCATATACCTACCCCATATGGTGATTTTAATCTGATTACACTTAATAAAGATAAATCTCAGTTTGGCTGAGTGTACATTTAAAGTCCCTAGATAAGAAATGAATATGTTAACTGTAAATTCGCCTACTTAGATACGGTAATTTAAAACTTACTTCTTCGTGCTGTATCAGAAGCGGCGCTTTACAGTTTCATTGAGCAACAGCCTCACATACATATCAAAGATTGAGGGTCCGCTGACGTACGTGAAACAAAGAACACAAGCGCGTGTTATTGGCGCGTACGCGGGAATACAAAGTTCCATAAAAAAAAAAAAAAAAAAAAAAAAAAAAACTACCTTTTATCGAGATACAATGATTACAGTGACAACTCGTTTCTTTTTCATTATATACTCTTCTAACCGCATTATTTATGTGAGGTCGTGTGAACATAGATACAGTGAGATCACCACAAATGCTTGATATTTGGCACAAGTTCACCTACTGTAGAATACACTTTTCATCATGGAGCGTGTGAAAATTTTCATTCTGTTAGAAAACCATTCGTAAATGTCCTTCTTATGCTTTCAGTTGCGTAAGAAAATAAATGAAGATGTCGAATGAAAATCGCTTGGATCACCCATTCTCTGTCACACAGGTGCACTTATTCACTTGAACCTATTCATGCATTGTAAACAAGCAAGCGCAAAAACTTAGTACCGCCACGAGACATCACGCTAATACTGTGTAGCATCGCCTCTAGCCTTGATAGGTGCTTCATCAGGTAGGCCATAGCCAGCTGAACCAATCCTTTGATAGTTAGATTCTGTAGAGCTACCAAACTGCGGCAATTTTCAATGCTGTTACCCAGCGCTGTTCAAAAGAGTCACACACATTTCGTATGGGATTACCATCGGATAATTTTGCGGGCCAGTCGCGGTGTGATATTGTCCTTTAATATTCTTCAGATGAATGACGTATGCATACAGCTCCTTCAACACGGCTGTGGCCATACTCATCACGAAGATGTACAATGAAGGGCAACACCTGGTCACCGAGTTTGTTGAAATAAACATCCTGTTTTATGTTCACGGAAATCTGAATGAGTGCAATGAGTCATGGTACGAAAAAACATCCACCACACCAGACCACCACCTTAGGTTTGAATTATACCCTCCACCGAAGGCACATTAATAGCCTCGCCGGAACGCCGGTGCATTCAGCGCCTGGCATCCTTTGAAAGCGGTAAAATCGCGACTCGTGGAACCACACGACACACCTTCCTCAGCTACGGTTAAGTTTCTGTGCTGTTTGATTCACTGAAGGCGTGTAGATTACTGTACCTCTACGAGAAATGGTGTTTTGCGAGGTACCCGATTAGAAATGTTTCAGTTTTGAAACCGGTGAGTTTGACATGCATTCGTGACAGCAGCAGTTCCTGTTGAGCTTGAAACCGATTATCTTGACAAGGTGTTGGTTCAAATGGCTCTGATCACTACGGGACTTAACTTCTGAGGTCATCAGTCCCCTAGAACTTAGAATTACTTAAACCTAACTAACCTAAACACATCACACACATCCATGCCCGAGGCAGGATTCGAACTTGCGACCGTAGCGGTCGCGCGGTTTCAGACTGTAGCGCCTAGAATCGCTCGGTCACTTCGGCCGGCATTGAAAAGGGGTACTAACGAGTTCGGTCTCTGTTGGGCAGGATCTCAATACGACCACTGTTCTTACAACTTGTTACATAGCTGCGAGTGGTAGATAATTTTGACAGTCTACGTTGGCAGATCAACAAATCGCACAGCTTCATTCACGGTGTGTGTTGTGTACGATCTAAGGAGGGGATCAGGGTGCACAATTAATACAAGCAAAGCACAGACAATTAATTAAGGAACAGCTTGACTTTCCTTGATCGACCCAGCTGTGGCAAGGTTCTGTTTGATACTTCGGTCGTCGGAATAGTTTCAGCTATACAGGGTCTTAGAGCTGGCCCTACTAATAAGGTTTATGCAACCAGAAATGCTTTCAGAGACTTGATACTCCCTCGCTCAGTAAACGTAAACTATTAGTCCTACAGGACGTTTTTGTAGGTAATTTAGTTTCTTAAATGTTCTACTGTGATACATTTTCGCTGGAGGTCACAGTTTTGAATTATTTAAGAAAAACGTGTTTGAAGTTAATTTTTGCAGGTTTTTCTCCAATAATTCTAAGACTACGGCCTGTACCGAAAACGTGTCCTGGTAAAAAAAAATCAACTACATTACATTTCCTACACGAATATACCTCTTCATTTTCTTCGGATGGACTAATAGTTCGCGCGTAGCGAGCGGGAGCATATTGAGCGTGGTGTTTTAATGCGCTGCGGGTTGCATAAAACCCATGGGTAGTGGCTGCTGAATCAACCCGAACAGCGATCAAGTAACAACTGTGCCGCAGGGGAGCGGTGGTCTCATAAGTCCACCCCAGTGCTCCATATGAGTAGACACGCTGCTCAGACTCAGTACTAACGAATATTTGAACAGAGAACTGTAACACAAAATACTAAAGTGAACACTTCTAAGACTTGTACATACGGTGCACAACGGGAACTTATACCACTCGTCAACTGCAACAGTACTCTGAAACGGACTCAACGACAGTGACTGACTAGTAAAACTCGACACACACTTTAGCATCAGATACACAGCACAATAGTGAGACGAGTGCACAGTGCCATCGAACTGCTTGTCTGCTGCGGGCGTTCTTATATGCTGCAGTTAGATTGTTGTGACCACTCACAGAGCTGAAGTGGAAACATTACCAGTGGAGGGCATATAAAGGGTGTCCGGAGGAAGCTGCCAGAGTCGTTGTCGCAATGCGGAAACGGAGCGATTTGTCTGACATTCAAAAGGCCGTTATCGTCGGCTTTCGGGCCGAGTGTGGAAGTATTTTCGTACGGCTGTGTTCGTAAATGTTCGCGTGCCACTGTGGCTAAAGCAAGTCGTGCATGGAAAAAAGGCGCTATCCAGAATCGTCGCCGATGCAACTGTGATGCAGCGCGGACCACAGATGAAAGTGCACGGGCGAGCAGACACGCAGTTGTCGAGCAACTGGCCGCCCAGATGAACCGAGGAGCTGCCAGCTGTGTCTCCTCGACGAACACTGCTCTGTGTAGGTCTCCACACCAGGCGCCGTGTTCGTGTACCCATACTGACTGCTACTCATCGGCCACGAAAGCTGCAGTTTGCCCGTCAATATCGCAACTCGACGACCGCGGAGTGGTGACAGGTGCCGTTTTCAGAAGAATCATGTTTTATACTCCATCGGATAGATGGCCGTGGGTACGTACGTTCCTGCAACAATCGTCATAAGGGTCTAAGCTGTAGGAGGAAGAGTTACGGTTTATGGAATGTTTTCGTGGTACTTCCAGTGTGATGTCGTCATTCTGGACAATGTATCAACTCAAGTTTGCATTAATCACTCGGGATCTTGTCCACCGCTACATGCAGTTTATTTTTTCCTCGGCGAGACGGCATCTACTAGCAGGACAATAAAATGTGTCCCGCAGATTACGGAATACGTGCACGGTTCGAGGAGCACCAGGAGAGTCTTCCGGACTCCCGTGGCGGTCTGTGGGAGCGGACCGCCTCGATCGGGCTGTTCGCGGCGTGGGTCCTCAACTGAGAAGCCTCGGGCAGCTGGCCACAATAGTAGAGCCAGCACGGTTCCACAGCCATGTCGGTACGTCCCAGAACCTCGCTGACTCCCCTCCTGCAGGCTTGTCACAGGTGGTCGCAGTCATGAGACGTACAGTGTAGGCCTATAGCAAGGCCGCGCCGCGATGGGCGTGGCCTAAGCCCCTCTCGGACTGCCTCCGACATGAACGCTATGTTGCCTTTTTTTGCGGTTGTCGAACTCTTCCTTAGAATGTCGATATTTGACAAAACCGCAGTGCGATTATGAGCACGATCAAACCCGATACCTACTTTCTGCCATTCTGTCACGTCCCCACGTCGATGCTTCTTACTGGGCCGATTCGTACAACTGACTGACACATACATACCATCTTACTGCCAGGATTCACGTCAGCAGCTGAGTGCCATATGACTGCACGGTACGACTTCCATTCCTTCTATAGCGTTACAAAGCAACCGGGTAACAAATATTCTAGGTGTATGGTGTCTATTCATTCGGGCATGTCCGTACGAACAGACATCATACAATATAAATGCGGCAATCACAAGCCAACGATCATTTCTGTGAGGATGCACACACATGCTTGAACTCATGCGGGAATAGGACTTGCCACGAGCATTGAGATTAATGGGCGGGGAGCACTACTTTCTTTGTGTGTGGAGTAAGTTGAGAGTGTGGGTCCGCTGGGGGGCGTGCTTGGGACGAGTCCGCGCAGCTGCACTAATTCCTGTGTTCTCGGTGGCTTATAGGTTAGAGCGCCTGCCTAGTTAGCAGGAAATTCCGGGTTCGAATCCCGGTCGGGCACACGTTTTCAACTCTCCCCGTTGATTTCTATCAACGCACCGCACGCAGCTGATGTTTGTAATTCATTGAAATGTCAATAAATATTCCGCCCGGGGAGCTTTTGGAAACAGATTTACGAAGCACCTTTCGTAATGGTGTTCAGCGCCAACTTCCGTTGTCGATTTATGAGGACTCCATATTCTCTCAGTTCCCTACACAAAATACCTTTAAAGATTTTAAAATCCACGGATTTATCTGCAGCACTGCAATACTGAAAAGTAGAGAGTCTAACACTTTCAAAAATGGGTTCAAATGGCTCTGAGCACTATGGGACTTAATTTCTAAGGTTATCAGTCCCCTAGAACTGAGAACTACTTAAACCTAACTAACCTAAGGACATCACACACATCCATGCCCGAGGCAGGATTCGAACCTGCGACCGCAGCGGTCGCGCGGTTCCAGACTGTAGTGCCTAGAACCGCTCGGCCCCCTCGGCTCGCTAGAGAGTCTAACACTTTCACTAGTCTGGCATGTAGTCATATAAAAAAGCGACCTGCTGTTAAAAGACGTGAGCAGGACCACTTGTTTTCGCTGCACAGCCGTGTCACAGTTTTCCTAATGGTGAAGAAACGCCGAGGACGAAGATGTCTGCGCCAGTGGCATTTTAAAGAAATATACCAGGGCACAACTGCCTAAATCATTCCACTGCCTCAACAAACAATTCCATTACGCAAACGCCTGAAAAGACCAACTCATAAAAGAAGTTTTGTGTACAACACAGAGTGAGTTATCTACGAAACGTTTCGGAAATGTATCCTGAAGAAGTAAATATATCGTTTGTGTTCTCAAAGTTATAACAGCCTATGTGGCGAATTTTGTAATGCGCGCGCGTAATTTTTAGCGTATATAGCCAGCAATTTATGACACCACCTGTGAAGAAAACGACTAAACTTCGTCATAACCTACTGTCTTACACTGCCTTGTCACTAAATGAGTCACATGTGAAGAACACGTTTCTCAGAAATCTGCTTTCTGTAATTCTGACCGTGAATTTCGGTTATTTAAACTCAAAAGAACCGGTACTACTTCCAAAGTTGGCTGACGTAACCACGTCAGTGTTTCGGCGAACTCCAAGAGAATACTTAATACAAAAAAATCATACAAAAAATTTCATACACGATAATTAAACAGGGTGCTATTTGGTTCAGCTGTAAATCAACAGTCGAACAAACTCGTACTTGGCTATGATCGTGCCGTTAATGTCGCGCCCTGTTGGTCGTAAACGCAGTCTACCTAGCTTACAGCCGTCAGGTTCAAATTTCCCACACTTGCACCCCAGACTTGCATAATAAACGCACTGAAGACGTATATTGCAACAGCCCACTCCTCGTCCCCCCAAAAAGCGCAAACCACTTGCAGTTATAGCTACAATAAAACAAAAACCAAAAAGAAAGGTAGCACATATATTGACTAGTGTTAACTGTGCAATAAACAATGTCAATACAGACTGTAATATACTTCGCTGAAATTACTTTTATTTTTAAGCAAAGCAATTATTACAAAAGTTCGTCACGAAAGAAGAATATATTACATTTGAAACTATATGAAGTGCTTCAAATCTTTACAGTGGGAGAGCGCTAGGTGTTGTAGATTTTGTTGTTGTTGTTGTAGCCGATGCCGTGTGATATCTGCGGCAGCTTATTGGTATTGGTGGTGAGGCTAAATCAGCTCCTTCAGTTGTGAAATTGCCATGGATTTGTCCTCTTTCGGGGAATATGGTCATAGGCCGGTTAGACGAAGTTATCGGAGTTCGTATGTGAGCAATTACGACATTCCTTACACACACGATTTTATCATAAATGCCCCGTAAATAATTCTAAGATAGTGTAAAATTTATTCTGACTCGTCAGTTGTGAAACTACAGCCCATTCGCTATCGGAAATCACGACCGCGAATTCACAGGTTAGGTGAAGACAATACTACACGTCATAAACCGTTTAAAGTCTCCACAATGTCAGATAATGTTTTAACGTGCGCGGCAATTCATTGAGTTGCAAGACTATGATAATTTTAAAGGACATTAGTTAATGCATCTGAGTTACATGCTAACAGTTCGATTCTAGCAATGTCGATCACTGTCCATTCGCTTGTACATTGTCACTGCTATTTATGGTACTCTACGATACAGTATTCACACATTCTAACGTTTTGTTTCATGTACACGTAGAAATTTATTTTAAACCATGTCCAAAAGAAAAAAAAACAAACGCGGCCAAAAAACTTGCGTGTCTTTGTGTCTAGCACGATTACACAATATGAACGAGCGTCCACTGCACGACACTGCCACCCACTGGTTGTCACTGTTAGACCGCAACCATCGATATCACACTGGCACCACACTTCATACAACTGTGCTACATTTTAGATTTAGTTTTACACAGCGCGTTTCACAAAAGCATTTCAAAGAACACCATACATACATACAAATTTTTCATACTCAGTTAATAAGAGATACGCGCAGCAAAATAAATAAAGCGAAACGGAATCACATTTCATACCACAAAACAAAATAGAAACCATTTTAGACCGCCAAAGACATTTGTACACAGAAGACGAAGCAAAAAATTATCCATAGTACCTTCAAATATCTTTGCTTTTTAAGCACTGCATCTACATCTACGTGGTTACTCTGCAATTCACACTTAAGTGCCTGGCAGAGGGTTCATCGAACCATTTGCATACTACTTCTCTACCATTTCACTCTCGAATGGCGCGTGGGAAAAAGGAATACCTAAATCTTTCCGTTCGAGCTCTGATCTCTTTTATTTTATTATGGTGATCATTTATCCCTCCCTAGGTGGGTGTCAACAAAATATTTTCGCACTGGAAGAGGAAGTTGGTGTTTGAAATTTCGTAAATAGATCTCGCCGCAAAGAAAATCGCCTTTGTTTCAGTGACTGTCAAGCCAACTCGCGCATCATGTCAGTGGTGCTGTCACCCGTGTTGCGCGATAACACGAAACGAGCTGCCCTTCTTTGCACTTTTTGATGTCCTCCGTCAATCCTACCTGGTAAGGATCCCACAACGCGCAGCAATATTCCAGCAGAGGACGGACAAGTGTACTGTTGGCTGTGTCTTTAGTGGGTTTGTCGCATCTTCTAAGTGATCTGTCAACAAAGCGCAGTCTTTGTTTCGCCCTCTCCACAGTATTATCTATGTGGTCTTTCCAATTTAAGTTGCTCGTAATTGTAATTCCTTTGTCTTTAGTCGAATTTACAGCCCTTAGAGTTGTGCGATTTATAGTATTCCCAAAATTTATAGGATTTCTTTTAGTACCCATGTAGATGACCTCACACTTTTCTTTGTTTAGTGCCAATTGCCACTTCTCGCACCATAGAAAGAAGGATCCGTTATTGTATGATTATATGATAGCGGAACAAACACTGGTAGCAGTTACTTCTGTAAAATATCTGGGAGTATGCGTGCGGAACGATTTGAAGTGGAATGATCATATAAAATTCATTGTTGGTAAGGCGGGTACCAGGTTGAGATTCATTGGGAGAGTCCTTAGAAAATGTAGTCCATCAACAGAGGAGGTGGCTTGCAAAACACTCGTTCGACCTATACTTGAGTATTGCTCATCAGTGTGGGATCCGTACCAGATCGGTTTGACGGAGGAGATAGAGAATATCCAAAGAAGAGCGGCGCGTTTCGTCACAGGGTTATTTGGTAACCGTGATAGCGTTACGGAGATGTTTAATAAACTCAAGTGGCAGACTCTGCAAGAGAGGCGCTCTGCATCGCGGTGTAGCTTGCTCGCCAGGTTTCGAGAGGGTGCGTTTCTGGATGAGGTATTCCTATATATTGCTTCCCCCTGCTTATACCTCCCGAGGAGATCACGAATGTAAAATTAGAGAGATTAGAGCGCGCACGGAGGCTTTCAGACAGTCGTTCTTCCCGCGAACCATACGCGGCTGGAACAGGAAAGGGAGTTAATGACAGTGGCAAGTAAAGTGCCCTCCGCCACACACCGTTGGGTGGCTTGCGGAGTATAAATGTAGATGTAGATGTAGACATACAGAAATTCTCTCTAGATCATTTTGTAATTGCAATTGATCGTCTGATGATTTTACTAGACAGTAAATTACAGCATCATCTGCAAACAATCCAATGGGCTGCTCAGATTATCACCTAGATCATTTATGTAAATCAGGAACAGCAGAGGGCCTATGACACTACCTTGCGCCACGCCAGATATCACTTCTGTTCTACTCGATGATTTACCGTCTATAACTACGAATGGACAGTGTCTTGAAAGGAGGATATAAGATGAACATCAACAAAAGCAAAACAAGGATAATGGAATGTAGTCTAATTAAGTCGGGTGATGCTGAGGGAATTAGATTAGGAAATGAGGCACTTAAAGTAGTAAAGGAGTTTTGCTATTTGGGGAGCAAAATAACTGATGATGGTCGAAGTAGAGAGGATATAAAATGTAGGCTGGCAATGGCAAGGAAAGCATTTCTGAAGAAGAGAAATTTGTTAACATCCAGTATTGATTTAAGTGTCAGGAAGTCATTTCTGAAAGTATTCGCATGGAGTGTAGCCATGTATGGAAGTGAAACATGGACGATAAATAGTTTGGACAAGAAGAGAATAGAAGCTTTCGAAATGTGGTGCTACAGAAGAATGCTGAAGATTAGATGGGTAGATCACACAACTAATGAGGAAGTATTGAATAGGATTGGGGAGAAGAGAAGTTTGTGGCACAACTTGACCAGAAGAAGGGATCGGTTGGTAGGACATGTTCTGAGGCATCAAGGGATCACCAATTTAGTATTGGAGGGCAGCGTGGAGGGTAAAAATCGTAGAGGGAGACCAAGAGATGAATACACTAAGCAGATTCAGAAGGATGTAGGTTGCAGTAGGTACTGGGAGATGAAAAAGCTTGCACAGGATAGAGTAGCATGGAGAGCTGCATCAAACCAGTCTCAGGACTGAAGACCACAACAACAACAACTACGAATCGTGACCTCTTTGAGAGGAAATCACGAATCCAGTCACACAACTGAGACGATACTCCATATGCACGCAATTTGATTAATAGTCGTTTGTGAGGAACGGTATCAAAAGCCTCCTGGAAATCTAGGATCGTCTGGAACCGCAAGACCGCTACGGTCGCAGGTTCGAATCCTGT
The DNA here is from genome assembly GCF_021461395.2 of Schistocerca americana. Taxonomy (NCBI): domain Eukaryota; kingdom Metazoa; phylum Arthropoda; class Insecta; order Orthoptera; family Acrididae; genus Schistocerca; species Schistocerca americana. Next base: position 38,321,311 of record NC_060125.1, read on the forward strand.
CTCGGGCATGGATGTTTGTGATGTCCTTAGGTTAGTTAGGTTTAACTAGTTCTAAGTTCTAGGGGACTAATGACCGCAGCAGTTGAGTCCCATAGTGCTCAGAGTCATTTGAACCATTTGAAATCTAGGATTATGGAATCGATCTGATATCCCTTGTCGACAGCACTAATTACTTCATGGGAATAAAGAGCTAGCTGTGTTGCACGAGAACGACATTTTCTGATTCCATGTTGCTTATGTATCAATAAATCATTTTCTTCAAGGTGATCCATAATGTTCGAGTAAAGTACATGCTCCAAAATGCTACTGCAAATTGAGGTCAGTGATGTGGGTCTGTAATTCAATGGGTTACTCCGATTTCCTTTCTTGAATATTGCTGTGACCTGTGCTACTTTCCAGTCTTTAGGAACAGATCTTTAGTCAAGTGAGTGGTTGTATATGATTGCTAAGAAAGGCGCTATTGTGTCTACATACTCTGAAAGGAACCTGATTGTTTACCATCTGGACTGGAAGACTTGCCTTTCTTAGGTGATTTGTTTCGCAACACCTAAGATATCTACTTTTATGTCACTCATGCTAACAGCTGTTCTGGTTTCGAATTCTGGAATATTTACTTCGCCTTCTTTCGTGAAGGAATTACGGAAAACTGTATTTAGTAACTCCGCTTTAGTGGCACCATCATCGGTAACATGTGCAAATTTTACCGTGGCATTGCAAAGAGCTTTAGAAGGGGGCTTGAACGACACAATATGTTTGGAACTTGATCAGACAGTAATAATATAACAGTGCAGCAAACCACTGTTGAGAAGATATTCCACATACGTCTGCCCTATCGAACCAGATCCAAGCAAACATGTGACTTTGGTACGGTTCGTGTGTTCACCTGTGCACGTGTAGCCCATCAGTCTGTTCTCTGCTGCTGCAGCGACCAGGCGTCTTGCTGGTGACTGCATTTAAGCTTCCACCAGGTATACGGTAGTCGAAAGAGTTGATACAATTTTTGTGTGGGCCAAGAGTCTCTAAACTGTTAAATAGCGTTGCTTTCGTGTTGTGAAAGTACCCTCACCGTGCTGACGCCTCATGATATATCTTTCCAAACATAAAAAAATCAAGAAACTGGAAACGTGAAGAATGAAATACTGCACCTGAAAAGAACAACATCCTATGAGAGGGATGGAACCAACATAATAACAGCCGTAAGATACAGTCCACGTGTCGCTGCACGGTCGTTTGCTCGTGCGATTGGGATAAGCGAGAAGATATATTTTAGCTGGAGTATCAACCCAAGTTGTGTACCATTAAGTTATTCTGCAATTAGTAATAATTATGTTGAGCCCCTTAGATTACAAATACCATAGGATTCCACACATCTCGTCCGTTGATAACTCACGCACCACTGCCTCTTGTTTAGCTGTAAGACTCATGAACATCACATCATTTAGTCCCTAAGAGGAATTTAACAGAGACTGACAGACCAATGCAGACTTTTGTTTTGGCATATACGGCCAATGTAACTGCCGTTGATCGATGCACTGCAGTTAAAAGTTCAGCTATTCCATTTGTAAACAATGTACACTGCAAGAGATGCAGCAAACAGCTGCCATACATAGCAAGCAGTAAGATCAAAAGGGTGAAGAAACTCAGTTACTCCCATTTACGTCAGCGCGCCTGTGTTTCTCAGTTAAACACGAGTCCTTTCTGCTGTTTCTTTCTCTCACTGCAGCCTATTAGGCACGATTTTACGATCTTTTCCACCGATACACAGTTTTTAGTGCAGCAGCACTAGGTTTTACGCAGTACTAAATACCGTGACGTCAGCACATTCGACCTGTACCGCAGCGCTTAGCGACAGAGTCTAAAAAAAACACTGTATCCTGGCTTATCTCACATCTGCATTTAAGATCTCTGCGGAAAGGACTAAAAACCCTTAAATTAAACAAAAAAAGAGAAAAAGAGATACGAGGGGAAAAAGATTAATAAACAATTACGGAGAAGAAATATTTCATAAGGACTTATGTCTGCTTGAAGTTCAAATAAAGGAGTAAATCATAGAAGATCATTACACTTACTTTCTTCAGTTCGTTCTAAATTACTGAAAGTTCAACGCGTAAAGTTCCTGTTGCGTATATCAAATCCACAATGATTTTCTCACTAGATAATGTAAAGAGTTGACAATACATTTTTATTTACTTGTATAATGGGACAAAGATTTATTTACAGATATTAGCACCCATCCACTGCAAGACATCGGGCACAGTGCGTACAGTGGAATGGAGCAGGTCATTCACCAGCACCTGCGCCTGCATCGAGTACCCACAACGTCAAGCCCACATTATCACCTAACAGCACCTCTGGAATATATCTATGGCGCTTCGTACGAAGGATGTACATAATGTACTGCAGAATAAGAGGAAATATTCTATTACTACAGTGCGCAAAGCGTGTGAAAACTTCAGAAAAAAGGGGCGGGCATAAACCAATACTATCAGTTTTAGCAGGCTTTGAGGAACTATACGTGTATGTCATACTGATGTGCCGGCTACAATCCTTGTGTAAAGCAGTTGTATGGATATTAGGGACTCAGTGGGCAAGCCAGTACCAACCGATTTTACTTCTGTGATCGTCTGCTATTTTTCTGCCCAAATACCAAAACTAACTACTATTTTCAGTGCCCTATCTCCTAGCGTGATTCACTTGCTTTAATGTGGATACATACCTTTACCTCTGTTTTATCCTTGTTAATTAACTTATTCACCAGAAGGCAAGTCAGTCTAGAAATAAGGGAATGGGTCATGAAAGCATTTGTTTGCAGTGTTGCCTTATACGGGTGTGAAACTTGTACAATAGGAAAACTAGAGAGTGGCTAGAAGCTCTGGAGATTTGGTGCTACATGAGGATGATCAAGATCAGCTGCAAAGACAGAGTTACCAACAAAGAGGTGCGGAGAAGAGTAGAGAAAACCAGATCTCTGTGGAGATGCATAAGAAGAGACAAGCTCATAGGACAGATGTTGAGACGCAGTATCACCACTGGAACTATAGGAGAAGTTACTGAGAGGACGATCAAGGATATACATACATGCAGCAGATTGTGAATGATGTGGGACGCACTACATACGCGGAAATAAAGAGGAAGACAGACAGAAGGGGTAATATCGTACTGTTGTAAATCAACTCAAGGTTAAACATTGAAGAGAGAGAGAGACAGAATTTTCATTTTATAACCTCGTATCAAGACATTATCCATTTCGTGCGCCGCGCGGTATGGAAGAGTGGTTTGAGGCGCCATGTCACGGATTGCATGGCACCTCCCGCAGGAGATTCTAGTCCCTCGGGCATGGGTGTGTATGTTGTTAAAGTAGTGTGTAACTCTAGGGACCGATGACCTCGGCAGTTTGGGCCCTTAGGAATTCACTCACCCATTTCGTGCAACTGATCTTCGAAGTTCTTTCCGTCTGTGACAGAGTTACAATTTTATTGCCAAACTTCAAGTTTTATTTTGTTATCCTGACAAACTGCTTATTTGTTTCTTTACAGCTTTCTCAATGCACGCTTTGGATAGTGGAGTTCGTTTGGTAAACCACACAGAGTTTTCAAATTAAGATAACGAAGCGTCTATAAAGGAGAGTTAAGATTCACAGCATTTTCGTAGTTTTACTTGTAACAGTGATACACGGATTTTAATGTGGAAACCATTACGAAACAGGATAGCTCAACGAGCAGTAGTAAAATTTATGTTCCGAATTATTAAAAGAGGCAGGAAAATGAACATACGTATGACGGAAGACAGTGGAGTGGAACACATAATTACGACTCTAATGGACTTAAAATGGAGGTGCATGGGTTTTTTTTAACGGAGCAACGGAGGAAGGAAGCAATCTGTTAGATTCTAGTGCATACCATAGCGTTAAATGTTCGTGTACTTGGTGCAAAGCTAGAGTACACGCCACAGACAACTGAGAATTGAATTGGTAAAGGTAACTACAGGAATGATTTCTCAAATAAATCTCGGACGCTAGAAAAACTAAGAGTTAAATCGGTAAGTTACCCGCATTCTCACTGGACACCAGCACCATGTAGCCCATCCCCATGAGTTATATCACGGTACCGCCGAAGAACTGTCACTTTAACTAAACAATAATTCTTTTCCCGCTAATGTCTGATCAACAAGAAGAGTCAATGGAAGGAGAAACATTAGATTTTACCTTTTGTCATAAACTGAGAGTCAGAGAAAATTAACAAAGGATTTTGTGTAGGGGAATGAAATTCATATCCCGTTTCGGAAGAGAAAAACCTGGCTTTTATTCGTTCCCAACGTATGTTGTCACTGTGGCCTTCAGTCCAGAGGCTGGTTTGATGCAGCTCTCCACGCTACTCTACCCTGTGCAAGCTCCTTCATCTCCGACTAACTACTGCAACCTATATCCTTCTGAATCTGCTTAGTGTATTCATTTCTTGGTCTCCCTCTACGATTTTTAGCCTCCATGCTGCCCTCCAATGCTAAATTTATGATCCCTTGATGTCTCAGAACATGCCCTACCAACCGGTCCCTTCTTCTTGTCAAGTTGTGCCACAAACTTCTCTTCTCCCCAATTCTGTTCAATACCTCCTCATTAGTTATATGATCTTCCCATCTAATCTTCAGCATTCTTCTGTAACACCACATATCGAAAGATTCTATTCTCTTCTTCTACAAACTATTTATCGTCTATGTTTCACATCCATACATGGCTACACTCCATACAAATGCTTTTCTAAAAGACTTTCTGACACTTAAATCTATGCTCGATGTTAACAAATTTCTCTTCTTCAGAAACGCTTTTCTTGCCGTTGCTAGTCTACATTTTACATCCTCTCTACTTCGACAATCATCAGTTATTTTGCTCCCCAAAATATTAATTAAATTTTAATTACAAAATTTAAAAAAATTTAATTACAAATTTTCAGAACTCATCTACTACTTTAAGTTTTCCATTTCCTAATATAATTCCCTAATCATCACCTGATTTAATTGGACTACATTCCATTATTCTCGTTTTGCTTTTGTTGGTCGTATACAGGATGAAAAACAACAACCTGTGTGCAAGGTCAGAGGACGGTATGGATGTTAAACCTAGCAAAAGTTTCCAAATAACCGTAGGTATGAAGTGCACCGTCGTGGAGCTCTGGCCATAATACAATAGCCAATAAGCGATGAGCACGTGGGAGTTTGCCTGGTAAATGGCTCTGAGCACTATGGGACTTAACAGCTGAGGTCATCAGTCCCCTAGAACGTAGAACTACTTAAACGTAAGTAACCTAAGGACATCACAAACATCCATGCCCGAGGCAGGATTCGAACCTGCGACCGTAGCGGTCGCTCGGTTCCAGACTGAAGCGCCTAGAACCGCTCGGCCACACCGGCCGGCGAGATTCTTTCTAATTTTTTTTTTTTTTTTTTTTTCCTTCCTGGTAAGCGAACTTACTTGGGTGTGTCTAGCGGCGCAGTTTTGTCGGACTAAGCTGCTGCTGCTGTGATTGCTCTGCTCCGCCCCACATCGATGAGACAAACTTTGTAACAATCGGCAGGAATTTCATGTATTTGCTTCAAAGGGTGTTATTTGAAGAAATAGGATACTCAGATTTTAATTTCGGCTTTCTTTTTTACCACTGATTTAGATCACATTTAATGAATTACTGTAGTTGTTAGAATTAAAGCTCATTCGTGCGCTCTGAAGTTCGGCAGAAATGAAAACATGTGAACTTCAGATTCGATTATTGAAAACACTGAATCTGACAGTACCACATGCTGACTACCTTACTGCAGTACTGTTCCTTAATTACAGCTTATTATCTTAAAAACTTAAGGACATTATTTCACTTGTAGCAGGTAACGAAACGAAAAATCGCCTCCAACTTAGTCAGTCATGGATGGATATTTTAAGATTGTCTGGCTTTGACTGTTTAACTGAAACCATTACTTTCAGCTAATGTTACAAGGTTTAGGAAAAATACGTCAATAATTGATAATATTTACATTATACGAATTCTATTTGAAAACAAATTTGAGTACGCTAAGGATGTGCACATGCTTCCCTCAAACTTCAAGAAATAATTTTATAGTACTAACAGAATGTATCTATGGATATCAGTGAAAGAATTTGGAAACGCAAGTAAATTAATTGAGATGCTAAATATGCGCATTCAGAATTCAAGTTTTAGAGATAAAGTAGAAAACAGTCTCTCAGAAATGTACCATTTTACTTCCTGAGTCAAACAATGAGATGCTTTGTCGCCTCCACTTTCCAACATCGTCACGGAGAAGACCACCAGGAAAATAAAATCGCCGGCCGAAGTGGCCGTGCGGTTAAAGGCGCTGCAGTCTGGAACCGCAAGACCGCTACGGTCGCAGGTTCGAATCCTGCCTCGGGCATGGATGTTTGTGATGTCCTTAGGTTAGTTAGGTTTAACTAGTTCTAAGTTCTAGGGGACTAATGACCTCAGCAGTTGAGTCCCATAGTGCTCAGAGCCATTTTTTTTGAAAATAAAATCATCACAATTTGGAACCAAACTAGAGACCCATTTTAAAGTATTGTCTTGTGCAGATGATATCGTAAACTTAGGAGAAAATGAACAAGAAATTAGTTCACTCACCACGACATTGCACAACAGTTTACGTATGACAGGACAAGTAATTAATACCAGTGAAATCAAATACTTCTTTGGCTCACAGGGAAGTAAAGCAGATCACTCCCTTAAAACTGGTGCAAAGAAAATCGAAACAGGTCATTTAATTTATAACATTGCTAGCTATAAACAATGTCTAAGAAGGGATAAATAATAGAATATGGTTCAAATGGCTCTGAGCACTATGCCACTTAACTTCTGAGGTCATCAGTCGCCTAGAACGTAGAACTAATTAAACCTAAATAAACTAAGGACATCACACACATCCATGGTCGAGGCAGGATTCGAACCTGCGACCGTAGCGGTCACGCGGTTCCAGACTGAAGCGCCTAGTACCGCACGGCCACACCGGCCGGCAAATAATAGAATAGATAACCCCAGTAGATAATGGAAAATTCAGGACGGAAGGAAACAGTATTGTGAAAAGGATAGTTGCTACTCAGTATATGGCGGAGATGCTGAGACGCAGATATGCACGACAAAAGACTGTCCGAAAGTGAGCTTTGGACCAACTGGTCCTTCCATGGGAAATATAAAACACACACACTTACACACTGACACACACGAAACTCTCTTACACAGACAAATGACCACAGTCTCTGACTGCTGAGGCCAAAGTCGTAGTCTGAGGCCAGAGTCAGGTGATGTGTGTGTGAGTTGCGTTTGTTTGAGTGTGTATGTGTGTGTGTTGTCTGTTTCCAATGAAGGCCTTGTTGGCCGAAAGCTTACATTCGGACACTCTTTTTGTTGTGCCTATCTGCGCATCAGCATCTCCGCCATATGCTGAGTCGCGACTACCTTTTTCATCATAATGTTGCACTGAATCCCAGTAGACGATGTTTTGCATTGCTTGACATACTGAAAAGCGAACTAATTTCAAAACGTTCAGAGATTTCCAAACATATTGCTTATCATACTTGTTCCGACATATGCTTCTGAGACATGGACATTAATAGAATCAGAAGAAGCAAAACTAAAAATCTTTGAAAGCAGGATTTTGAGGAAGGACCTGGCCAGATTAAAGACAAGAACACAGCGGGATGGAAGTATTAACAAACAATGAACCACCCATTGTATCCGAAATTAAAGTTAGGAGACTTGAGTGTACTGGGCAGAAACTTCAAGCTCCAGAAGAAAGATACGTACAGAATAGCTCGAAGGAAGACAACTTCTTGGAAGACCAATGTTACTCTGCCTCAGTAACATTAGAGAATATATAAAAGTCCTACATGGGATGATTCGAAAGTTAAATGCCAAAAAAGAAGTACTTGGCAAAGCATTTTGACGTCAGCAGCGAAGAACTTCTATAGCTCGTGAATCTGGGTACTACTACTACTACTAACAATAATAATAATAAAAAATTGCGTTGCTTAGCATAACAGCTATTATATGGGACAAGTTAATTTCAATGCTTACACTTCCACGCGCTCGTCGCCAATTGGCTGTCGTTTTATATCTGCCAGCTCCACATCAGTACATTTACAACACGTGCTTACCTCAAAAATTTTCTTCGGTTCGATACTCCCTACCCTAGTCTGCCCTTGTTATTAGCTTGTTTCAGAGCGGTTCTAGGCACTTCAGCCTGGAACCGCGTGACCGCTACGGTCGCAGGTTCGAATCCTGTCTCGGGCATGGATATGTGTGATGTCCTTAGTTTAGTTAGGTTTAAGTAGTTCTAAGTTCTAGGGGATTGATGACCTCAGACGTTAAGTCCCATAGTGCTCAGAGGCATTTGAACTATTTATTAGCTTTTGTTTTCCCTATCGCATATTTTCCAGTTTGACAGTCTCCTTCATGACTGAGTTATTGTTCAGCTTTGCTGGTGCGCAGACATCTGGCAGCGGTGCGCTCTTGCTGAAGAGTCAGGATGCGAAATACGGGATCGCCTACTTGCGAACTGTAATCTTAAGAGTAGTGACGACTGCAACGAACGAAAACGTTACCTAAAGGATGAGAATACAGTAAGGAGACGAGACGACGGGGATAATCCGCGAGACAGACAATCCGTGTAATCCTCTGCAGCGTGAAACCCTGCAAACAGCCCTGCACTGCATCACGAAAGCGGGCAATCCATGTTGCTGTAAGTGCAAAGTTTTTTAAAACTTGTAACAACTGGAAATAATAATGAAAGTGAATTTCGCATATCATATAGGTTGCACCACGAAGTACAGTTAAATGAACTGATCAATACGAAAATACCACAGTAAGCAATCATACGTCACGTAACATGTGTTGATATAGATCAGTGTCGTTGCAATTAACAACTAGTTAGCCGATCGTAGAAATCTCAGACGTTAGTGGATGTGGCAGGTAGAGCACTCCCACATATCTGTTGTAAAAAGCAGGCGCCATAGGGAGTCGTTACACTAACACGTTGTGATAATGTCACTCTTGTGGAATGAAAAGCCAAATGAGGTCTGTATAGAGTGACGGAAAAAAAATCGCAGCACCAAAAAATAATTAATGTAGAGTAATGAAATTTCGGGAATACATTTGTTTAGGTAACATATACAAGCGATAAACATTGCAAGATCACAGTGTAAGCGGGATACAAGTCATTGCAAATGTGAAATGCTGGAACATCAATAACTGGTGTAACCGACAGAATGTTGAATGCAAGCAGGCAAATGTGCGTTTATTGTGCAGGCCGCTCTGGGTGAGCGGTTCTAGGAGCTCCAGTCTGGAACCGCGTGACTGCTACGGTCTAAACCTGCCTCGGTCATGGATTTGTGTGATGTCCTTAGGTTAGTTAGGTTTAAGTAGTTCTAAGTTCGAGGGGACTGATGACCTCAGATGTTAGGTCCCATGGTGCTCAGAGCCATTTGAACCTTTTTTTTTTTTTTGCATTCATTGTGTCGTACAGGTGCCGAACGTCAGTTTGTGGAATGGAGATCCATGCATGTTACACTTGGTCAGTCAATACAGGGACGTTTAATGCTCTTTGTCGATAACGGAGTTGACTGACGTTGTGGCGTATGTGCTCGATTGGAAATAGTTCTGGTGATCGATGAGTCCAAGGCAATGGGTCGACGCACTGTATAACACGTCGGGTTACAGCAGCAGTAAGCGGTCGAGCGTTATCCGGTTGGAAATTTGGAATTTGTGGTAAGGTCGTATGGGACCAAACTGCTGATGTCATCGGCCCCTAAGCCTACACACTATTTAATCTAACTTAAACCAACTTACGCTGTGGACAACACAGATACCCATGTCCGATGGAGGACTCGAAGGGGCGGGGGAGAGCCTCACGAACCGTCACAAAGCGCCTTAGTCCGCGTGGCTATCCTGTTGCAAAACACCTCCTAGAATGCTGTAAATGAACTTCAGCACCACAGGTCGAATCGCCATACGGCACTCACAGTGCTTGGGTTAACGACAAGAATGCTCTTGCTGTCATACGACAGATAGAGTACGTCTAGTTCGCATACAGGTTGGTTGCAGGCCCTCAACTGGCCTCGTTCTAACCAACACACGGCCATCACTGGCACCGAGGCAGAAGCTGCTTTCATCAGAAAACACTACAGACTTCCACCCTGCTCTCGCTTACACGACTGAAGTCGCAAATGATGGCGGTTTGGGGACAGCGGAATGCACGCAATAGGGAATCTGGCTCGGACCTGTCCTTGAAGTAATGGATTCGTAACAGGTCGTTATGTCACTAAGGCGCCAACTGGTGCTCATATTGCTGCTGCAGGTGCAGTACGATGCCCGAGAGCCGTACACCGAACACGACGGACTTCCTTTTAGGTAGTGCCACATGGCCGTCCGAGTCCCGGTCTTCTTGCTACCGTACATTTTCGTGACCACCGCCACCAGCAATCATGTACAGTGGATACATTCCTGCCACGTCTTTAAGCACTGTCGCAAAGGAACATGCAGCTTCTCGTGGCCCTATTACAAGACTAAGTTCAAACAGAGTGAGGTGTTGATAATGGCGTCTTTGTCCCTTAAGAGGGTTTTCTGTTCTAGAAGTTTCAAGATATCGATCTTTTATTCCGTATTTCTGAACCTTATATTATTCAGAACATGTCGGCGAGCCGCAGGGGTAATCGCGCGGTCTGGAGGCGCCTTGTCACGGTTCGCGCGGCTCCTCCCGTCGTAGGTTCGAGTCCACTCTCGGGCATGTGTGTGTGTGTGTGTGTGTGTGTGTGTGTGTGTGTTTTGTCCTTAGGGTTAGTTGGTTTAAATTAGATTAAGTATTGTGTAAGGCTAGAGACCGATGACCTCAGCACTTTGGTCCCATAAGACCTTACCTGAAATTTTACCATGTGGGCGAAACGGTTTTGCTCTAAACTACTGAAATTTCAGGAAATACGTTTAGCAGTTAAGGAAAACCACGGGGAAGTATATATATATATATATATATATATATATATATATATATATATATATATATATATATAGGGTGTAAACGGTATAAGGCGCCAAAATCATACAGATGGTACATCTCGGTGTGCTTGACAAAAAAGTCTAATGACATTTTCTTGTATCATGTGCTTGAATTTTGTATTATTAAAACCTAATGTTCGTAGGATAGACAGTATACGCATTTCTGTTTACGTAGTCAACTGACAGTACACGGCGTACCGAGCTTATTGCCTACAATGACGGGGCGGCCAGAGAAAGTCAACGAGCCGACCAGAGGATTGAAACCATTAGACGTGTACAACGACGTGATGTGATAATCAGGTGGTACCGAAAAAATGAATGTAAACGGTTTTTTGGTTGTCAAGAATGCGTAATTCGCTTTACGCGAATTGAATACAACCAGTCTGTTTCTCAAGTCGATAACGTAGGTCGTAGTAGTAATGACAAGCTAATATCAAACACAATGTATTTCCATTAGTACAAATTCAATCAATCACCAAGTACAAAGTTGTGCATTAATTACAATCAACTGTTTCACCTTTTTACGGCAATGCCATAACGAATACTAAATTCACATTATTTTCCTTCTGTATAACAACATCGTAACGAAAAGAAAACCCATTCCTTCGTTCCCTGTTACACCAATACTACAATAAATGTTCGAAAGGACCACCATTCGCTTCTACACACGCTTCATTACGGCGAACCCAGTTTCGTTGCACTCGCTCACAAACATGCACATTGGCCTTTATGGTATTGGCAGCATCTAAAATCTTCTGCGTCAATTCGTCCACATTATTTACTGGCTTAGCATAAACAAGTTCCTTCATATGGCCCCAAAAGTAAAAATCCAGTGGATTTAAATCAGGGCTGCGTGCTGCCCATCGACGTGGACCCGAACGCCCGATCCATCGTCCTGGAAATCGACTATCCAAAAATCTGCGTACTCTGTGACCAATGTGGGGTGGAGCGCTATCGTGGAGAAACCACATGTTATGACGTATGCCTAACGGAAAGTCTTCTAACAACGTTGGTAACAATGTTTCCTCTACAAACGTTCGGTAATAGTTACCAATCAAACGTGCAGGTAAAGCATAGGGCCCCATAATGTAATTATCGAGCATACCCGCCCACGCATTTACGAATAATCGTCGCTGAAAATGTGTTGCCACTACGTGGCGAGGATTGTGTACACTCCACGACTGCATGTTATGGAAATTAGTTATTCCGTCGCGACTGAAACACGCTTCATCTGTGACGAGTATTTTGTTGACAAAATCATGCTGCGCACTGTGTAACAAAAACCACTCTGAGAAATCACGTAGTGGAGGGAAACCTTGTTCTTCCAATGCTTGTACGCGTTGAATGTGGTAAGGCCGCAGACGCCCCTCTTGCAAAGTGCGATGAACGACAGTGTGCGATATACCCACGTGGCGGGCGATGCTTCTACTCTAAGAAGGATCCTCCTGGATGCAGTCCAGAATTCTTTCCTCAGCTTCCAATGTACGATCGGCGCATTGTGGGCCTCTTCCTTCTGCGCGGGGCAGTATGGAGCCAGTATCTCTCAATCTAAGGAAATTAAATACGTACTCGTCAGTTGTATTCTGTCATGACGTAACAAAAACGGAAAGCATATCAGAACAGAAGATACGTTTCACATACGGACGAAAATTTACAAAGGTGCAGATAACTACTGTACTTTATTAAGATGTAAATGCATAATAATCGCATACAAGTAGAGAATTACAGTGACAAAAACCTTTGGTGCACAGCAGCAAATGTCTTTCGTGCAGGAAGTCGTCGTCGTGGGAAGCGTTCTCGATAAATTCGTACAGCTGCCCTCGCAACACCTTTTGCCTCGCCATAAATTAAATGCATGTCGCATAGCTCAGCTATAGTAAATCTCCTTTCCATCCTAACAGTTAACAGAGTTGCAATAACATCTGCACAGATTACTCGCCTACTGTCGTCGCTCGGTGTATTACAATGACGCAGTCACTCAGGCCGCAGTTGCCTATGTGTTCACGATTTACGCTCGCGATGTTAATACGCGCAGCGGGCAATAACAGGAACCGATTGCTTACATACGTGCACGGCCAGGTATCTACTTTTCCAAAATCATTATCCTGAGACGAACTGTTTTTTCTGGGACAACCGTAGGAAATACGCAAACATGTTACTAGACTATTTTGTCAAGCATTGCGAGATGTACTATCTGTATAATTTTGGCGCCTTATACCGTTTACACCATATATATATAAACGGGCGTGGTTTTAATCAAGTTCGTCGCTAATGAGAGTTCATTGCCATAAATATTGCCTAACTTTGCTTGGAAGATATCTTAGAGCATATACAGCATGTTACATAATTTATATGCTTCCGTAGTGGAACGTAAGAAACGATATACGTGTACCAAATCTACACAGTCATCGAAATTCGTAGCAGATATCTTGGTAGTTTTTTTTTCTTCAAGAAAATTTGGCACTTAATCTTGTAAGTGGTTCACAGTGGTTCGAGTCTGATTGCTGCTCATACTCTTTAGTAAGCTGGCAGCTTAGATTTCTTAAGTTGAACTGGTTACAGTAGAATCCGATTCAGAGTGCTCCGCCCCCGGACACAATTCGAATGTAAGCTCTGAATATCGATTCTCTTACATATTACCCATCGGTTTTCTGTCACCACTACCTGTGAACATGTTCCACGTACTACGCCTCAGTTTTTTCTCTTTATCGTGTGCTTCCAGAACCTTGCGTCTGTAGCCTTTCTCTGACTGATTACAGCATTAGTTGAGCTGTGTTAAACTCTGACTTAGGCAATTTGTTAGTAGTACGAGACCGTTCTCTGCGAGTATCTCCCTACTCCATTTTGATGTATATCTTGCGTCCATGTGACGTGAGTCCGTACGTTAATATTGCGTAGATCTTTATCGTCGACTCAAATGGTGAAAACTTTCGTTTCATTTGAGCTGTTGTTTCGAAGGCCTCTGGTTTTAGGATGGTACAGAGGGTGAACCTAAATTTAACCTCCAAAATTTCGGAGGCTGGTGAGAAACTACTTCTGTATATTTTGGTTTCATGGACCCGTGGTCTCAGAGTGCTCGTTACAGAATAATAATTTATTTATGTTTCATTCGATATGTCACCATTGATCACCTTTGTTTCTAAGAGAATACGTTCATAACAGTGAAGAAGCCATCACCAAAAAGTACAGTAAAGAACAAAGACTAATGAAACTATTTTCAGACGAAATTCGTACATTTTTATCACAGTGTGGTTATTCTGTCGTGTCAGTTTGCAGTGTAGTACTGACAAACGCACAAATGCTGCCTTGCAGGTATGTCCAAGACAAGGTGAAAGCAAAGGATACAGCGAAGCACCATCGACTATTCACGCTCAAGTATTCCATACGTCTGACGTACTACTTACGCACTTAAGCGGCTGCTACAATCCCAGTAACCGGGTCCATGTAACACCGACAGAACTCTTGTAGACTATACACTTCATTTCCTCCAGCAAAATACGTCTATTGTTGTCATGGCTTGTGACCGAGCTGGTCATGGAACAGGATCACCGCAACCTCTCCATTGTTGTCCAAACCGCACATCAAAGGCGTTTGTGGCATGGAATGCGCAGTGTACCAGCGTCCCATCGGCTTTCAACTACACAGGTTGAACGAATTATCAGCGGCACGTCTTCTAGAAATCATGGGGAGACATAACGAGTTTGTTCCCGTGACCATCATCAGCAGCAAGCACTGAAATATTCGTTTCTTTGTGTTTCTGCAACGTTTTTTATTTATTCCAGTCGCGTTTCGCATTTATGCTGTTAAGGTATCTACAGTGTAAACTAGAATGGGACAGTTTTACTTTGATATGCGATATTTGTAAATTATGAAGTAGTTCACATCCTTTTTTTGCGTAAATAAGTGATTACCTACAGTTACTCTAGTTTTTGGCTGGGATCTGGTCACATGCTGGAGGTCACACTGTAACTTCACTTACGAAACATGTGAAGATTTTTTCGTGACGTGAAAATGTGCTCATATCTTGTAAGTGAAGCTATAGTGCGACCTACAACAAGTGGCCAGATGAGAGGAAACGCAGATGCAACCAAAAACTCGAATAACTGTGAGTAATCAATTACTTACTTAAAGAACAAGACGTGAAATGTTTCATAAGCTACAAATAATGCATATCAAAACAAAACTGTATCATCCTAGATTCTGATGAAAATATCTTAAGTCAAGAAAGACTAAACGCGTCTGAAATAAAATACACTAAAGCAATAAAAAGGCAGTTTTTATCTACAATACGAATAGAAGGAAATAGTAAAGGAAAGTGCTGAGCAGTACCAGGTTAAGTTGATCGGAAAGTGCGTAAGATCCATAAAATACCGCTCCATACGTTCACAACAAACTTGCTTTGATGGGATCGACACACCAGTGTGTGTCGGTTTTCATCAACCAATGAATAGCTGTTCCTTCCGTTGACTACGCCATGTTTTATGAACATTGCCTCGTCTGTAAATGACACGAAAACAAGAAAATCGTGATTTTTTTCTGCACGTTCCTGAAGGAACCAATTTGCAAGCTGCATTCGACATGGCAGTTCTGCTGGCTGGAACGAATGCGACTTTTGTAGGTGATACGTGTGCAGTTGTGGTTCGTCTAAGATTCTCAAAGATTTGTCTGCCTTATATTTAGGGCCCGCGCAACGTACCGACTAATGGTGGCACGAGTCTCACCAATCGCGTATAATGTGTTCTCTTTAATATCGAGTACTGCTGCGTGCCTCAAACGGCCAGGTTCCGACTTCTCGCAGTCGGCCCTGTATAGAGGCGGAAGCACGTCGATGTGGCTAGCGGTGCCCCGGGAACTCCTCAGTACAGCGTCGCCGTGACGCTCTTCCATCGCGTACATCGAACCCACACACAGCGTGAATGTTGGCCAACTTTCCATCAGTAAACTTATCGATACTACCCTATGTCACTGTTGACAAACAGCTAACACTGCCGGGATACAAATTCGAGAAAGAACAGAGCAAAGCGAGCGTTTCTGTTGTCAACAGCAAGTCTGTGAGTGAATGGAACGAGTTTGATTTCAAAAAACACAAAAATACCGCTCAGCGTCAACATTTGTAATTTGGTACACCTACTATCAGTGCATTACAGATATAAGATTAATTTGGGGAGGGGTGGCAAGAAATCAGACTAACTGCAATTACTTTCTCACAACCCGTCAATGCCTAATACCAAAATAGTCAGCAAATATCCCTGAACGACCTATGAAGTTCTGTCAGTATAACCCGGGATCACTCTGTACAGAGAAAAGTGATTCCATATTCTACATCATAATTTCATAATTTCTAACGGAGCAAAAGTGTAACGTGGGAATTCCGCTGTTCATTACAGAGCTTCCTACGGCTGAAGTCGACTCTTCGATGTGTGTTTGTGGGTTAGCGGCGTCCGACGAAGGGTTTATAAGCGCTCGTGTGAAATAAATAGAAACGTATGTTCGAGACTTCGACATCAGTTCGATTCAAAATTAACTACTGAGGGAGGGTTGTTTGTGCGTGTCGGGAGTCGTTTGAGCCTTAATACCCTGTGACTCGACGTGACGAATGAGCGACGCTGGAAGTTATTACTCGGAGCCTATTTACGGAAATCTCTGTCCGAGTCACGATCTGGTGCCTCACGAGCAATGCAAGGTGCCGCACCTATAATTCCTACGTAACTCATTTCTGTAGGTTTTGAATGTGTTTCGCGTTTCTCTTTTTGTCACAGCCACGTGCCATTTAAAACAGTAGAATGTCATAGGATATGTTTGACGCATTAATTGAGCTGCCCTAGCCAGCAGATGGAGAAACTTGACATAAATGATATTCTATGTCGATGACTACACCAGCTTTATCAAATTCTCTTGTGCCGAAGAATGAAATATTATAAGAATTTTTTATTTTACTATGTAAGTCAATCAAACGCTCTGGGAACATGTTTCAACAGGCACATGGATTTCAAGTAGAAAGGAGACAGTGGCTAACAGAAGAATCAACAGAAGAACTAAATACTTCAATGGCATCACCTAACTGCTAAACTCTAGTGATTTTCTAATCTTGTATATCGAAGTCTGTGTATTGATATTCTATAGTATGCGACCCAATTGCTCTAACCCGTTTTGTCAAAATCGCGGTGATAGTTGCTGAAAAAGACTGTTTAAAATAAAGTTTCGTCTATCCTTAAATAGTAAGTTTACACTTGCAGAAAACGCATTTTTCTGTTGTTAACGTGTTGCTTGCCCGCATCTCGTGGTCGTGCGGTAGCGTTCTCGCTTCCCACGCCCGGGTTCCCGGGTTCGATTCCCGGCGGGGTCAGGGATTTTCTCTGCCTCGTGATGGCTGGGTGTTGTGTGCTGTCCTTAGGTTAGTTAGGTGTAAGTAGTTCTAAGTTCTAGGGGACTTATGACCACAGCAGTTGAGTGCCATAGCGCTCAGAGCCATTTTGTTAACGTGTTGCAGATATCCTTTGCTTGACACAAGGATGCTGAGATCTTCGCTCTACGGCAAACGTAGTTCTATTTGTATTGTGAACAAGCACACAGAATATAAAGCATACGTCTAAGGCTCCAACGGATATAAGCAATATTGTGAAGAGTTTTTGTGCCACAGTGATGTATTTCGAGTATGTGTGCTGTTTGTACTGCAACAGTTTTTGCATAGTCCTAGAAAAGCATAAAGACGAAAGTAAGACGAAACGCCGTCCACTTGAACGTATGTAGGTATATATTACTGTTGCACTTTATATGTTATTAAGTGCAGGCACATTACCATCTTCCGCCATCAAAACAACATATACCTACACATTGGGGCTATGTAGTCAAATAGTCTCGTGCAACGCAGGAGCAGACACGCTGCTGCGAACACATTACCACACTGTAACTGAAAACACTAGCCGTCTGATGATCGGCATTGTAGCCAGAAACCAGTAATTGCATTGGAACAAAGTATTTGTAGCTGGCTATTTTCTTCATCAAAAAGTTTATCTTCACTATAATGCGCCACAACCATTACCTCCGTCTGAAAAGGCTCACAGAATCATCACCCTTTAATTAGCAGTTCGAAAACCGTAATTAATGATCGGTTACTGTACGTTTGGAAGGTATTGTAAGGAGTATACTTTGTTAAGGTGTGTATATGGGGAACAGTGAGTAAGTACAGGAAGATTAGGTCACGAAGTCCCTTGAGCGACAAGGTCGTTAGTCAAACTTGGATTGCCGAGGGATGAGGAAGGAAATAGCCTTCTCCTTTACAAAAGAACTATCACTACAGTTGTCTTGGACGTATTAATGCAACAACGTAAAATCTAAAAACAGATGCAACGGTGGAAACTTGAATGAGCAACCTCCTGAACGAGAGTGCAGGGCGGCCTCGTTGCGACAGTGGTTAAGTGACAGGTAACTAACCCAAAGCTCTCAAATTCAATCCACAATCTCTATCCGATTTTTTTAAATTTCCTGACATTGTCATTAAGAGAGCGATCTCGTATTCCACTGAAGCGCCAAAGGAGCTGGTATAGGCGTGCGTATTCAAATTCGGAGTTATGAAAACAAGCAGATTACGGCGCTGCAGTCTGCAACGCCTATTCAAGACAAGTGTCTGGCGCAGTTGTTACATCGATTACTGCTGCTACAATGGCAGGTTATCGAGATTTAACTGAGTTTGAACATGGTGTTACAGTCGGCGCACGAGTGATGGAACACGCA
Organism: Schistocerca americana; assembly: GCF_021461395.2. Taxonomy (NCBI): domain Eukaryota; kingdom Metazoa; phylum Arthropoda; class Insecta; order Orthoptera; family Acrididae; genus Schistocerca; species Schistocerca americana. Next base: position 38,340,099 of record NC_060125.1, read on the forward strand.
TCTCCGAGGCAGCGATGGAGTAAGGATTTTCCTGTAGGACCATTTCACGAGTGCACGACGCAAATCTTTGGGCCTCTATTGGGCCCGTCAACACCGACATTGGACTGCTGAAGACTGGAAACATGTTTCCTGGTCGGACGAGTCTCTCAATTAATTCCAATTTGTATCGAGCTGATGGACGTGTCCGGATTTGGAGACAACTTTTTGAATCCATGGACCCTGCTTCTCAGCAGGATTGTTCAAGATGGTGAAGGCTGTGTAATGGTGTGGAGCATGTGCGGTTGGAGTGATATGGGACCCCTGACATGCGACTCTAGTATGTGACAGGTACGTGAGCTTCCTGTCTGACCACCTGCATCCATTCATGACCACTGTGCATTCAGACGGACTTGGGTTATTCCGGCAGGACAATTCGACACCCAACAAGTCCAGAATTACTACAGAGTCTCCCCAGGACGACTCTTCTGCGTTTAAACACTTCCGTTGGCCACCAAACTCCCCAGACATGAACATTATTCAGCATATCTGTGATACCTTGCAACGTGCTTTCCAGAAGAGAAATCCACTCCTCGTACTCTTACGGATCTATGGGCAGCCCTGCAGTATTCATGGTGTCAGTTCCCTTCAGCACTACTTCAGACATTTGTCAAGTCCATGCCACGTTGTGTTGCGGCATTTCTGCGTGCTCGCGGGGACCCTACACGATATTAGGCAGGTGTACCAGTAAATGAAAAATATTCTTTCTTGTTAGAGAAGTTTTATTCAACCAGATCACAATAATTACATTTACAGGCGACTAATTTCGGCAAACTTTAGCAGCCATCTTCAGATCATCAACATACATCAAACATTTAGCCACTCTATTTAGCGCACTATCATCTAGTCATGAACATATGGGAGATCAGCTCTCTGGGACAGATGTAGCAGTGTAGAGTCATATGTCAAGTAATAAAATAATTGTGGTAGAATTTTTTCTAATAATTATCGCCTCTTTCTCTTCTTGTCAAGCCGAGCCACGGTTTGGATCTACATTGAAATGTAAGTCTCCATCTAACTGGCTGGTTATTCTATCATACAACCTAGGAAGGCAGTGGCATAATACCTCTAAGAGCTCCACACATTTTAAAGCAGCCCCATGTTAAACCAAATGTTGGATTCGAGATTTATTTTCTTTGTTGGGGGAACTTTTGGTGGATCGTTTATGTGGGGATTGATTTGATATGGTCTAGCTTGGACGGCATAACATACATGAATTACCTTTGTTACTTACAAACAGTGCACTTATGTACGGTGAATTGCCATCAGTCATATGCTTGCATCCCATTTTCAATCTGAAGAATTAGTTGCAGCAGCTGTAAGAACGTAGGTAAAGAACATGATAATTGAAACTACAGATAAAAACTGTATGAGGCACCATGACATCAACCTGGAGAGACCGGTTAGCAACAGCGTAGAGGAGTGTTTACAATATGGATCTGGGAAACTAGAAAAGAGATACTGGCGGAAGTAGAGATGTGAGAGCCAGTCGCGCATTGTACTTGCATAGAACAGTAGGAAGAGCATTTGCATGCAAAAGGCAAAGTTTTCGAATTTGAGTGTCGGTCTGCCACATAGTTTTAATTTTTCATGAGGATTTAAATCAATTTTGAGTGAAGTGACTGAATAGATAAAACATTTGAATCAGTTGTCCATATGATATAAATCTTTTCCGAGGTTTCGGTGTTTGGTAACTGTTTAAGTAAATGATTATGCTACGTTGACGGAAATAAAATCGCAATGCAAAAAAATAATTAATGTAGAGTAATGGAATTTCTGGTATATATTTGTCTTGGTAACATTTAAGTAGTTGCATTGCAAGTTCTCAGATATAAGAGTGAAAAAAGCCACAGCAAAAATAAAATTCTCGTGCATTAATAACCAGTGCAACGGCCATAATGTTGATTCAAAGCATGCAAGCATGCACGCCTTACGTTGTACAGCTGCTGATTGCCAGTTTGTGGAATGGAGTTCCTTCCACGGTTGTTGGGCTGGTCGGGTAATACAGGGACGTATAATGCTGTCTGTGAATGACGCTGCAGCTGGAGTTGTCGTCCGACGAAGTCTGTTACGTGCTCGATTGCAGACAGATCTAGCGATGGAGAAGGCAAGGGCAACAAGTCAACACACTGTAGAACGTGTTGGATTACCACAGCTGTAAGTGGAAGAGCGTTATCCTGTTGGAACAGATGAATGGCAGCACAACAGGTTGGATCACCAGATTGACGCTCTAGTATGTAGTCACGGGGCTTGGAACAATCACGAGAGTGCTCATGCAGTCATACGAAGTCACAGTGCAGACCCCCAAGTGGAAGTGTAGGTGCAGTGTGTTTGCGTGTCCAGGCCGCAGGCAGGGTGGTTGTAGGCCTCCTCCTAACACTATCTCGGAGCTGTCCTTGGAAAAAAAAAAAAAAAATTGGAAATTTGTGGTGAGGTCTTATGGGACCAAACTGCTGAGGTCATCGGTCCCTAAGCCTACGCAGTCATTCATCTAATTTGAAATAACTTACACTAAGGGCAACACACACACCCATGCCCGAGGGAGGGACTCGAACCTCTGACGGAGGGAGCAGCGCGGACCGTGACAAGACGCCCTAGAGCGCGCGGCTACCCAGCGCGGCAACTGCCCTTGAAGTAACCGGCTTGTGACAGTTCGTTGTGTCACTGTGGTGCCACCTGCTGCTCAGAGTGCTGCTGCACATGCAGTATGATGCGGAAAAGCCGTACGCCGGACATAATAGCCTCCCCTCTCGGTATCACCACGTGGCCGTCCCGAGCCCGGTCTTCTCGTGGTCGTACATTCTCGTGAGCACCGCTGCCAGCAATCGTGTTCAGTGGCTACGTTCCTGCCAAGTGTTTCTCCAGTATCGCACAAGGAACAGCCAGCTTCTCGTAGCTCAATTACACGACGTCGTTCAAACTTCGTGAGGTTTTGATACTTGCGCCTTTGTCGCCTCAACGGCATTCTTGTCCAACAACTCACCAGGTCCAATCTCAAGGGTAACAAACACTCGCGACCGTTACAGCGTGTATGTAAAGTAAATCTGACATTCGTCCTCGTAGTGGCGCCTGCCGCGAAATCTGAATAGAAATCATCTTTGAGATGTTGAAACACACCTGTATGCTTTAGTTTGTTCCCACAATTCCTCCTTCGTGTTGTTTTCTTTTCGTAAGTGTATGTTGCATGCACTACCTCGTTAAAGTTATTGCTTGAAAGGATATTATTTAACAATGTATTGAACTACGTTTCCGTTCTCTCAAAACTCTGAGGAAAATGCATGATATAATATTTATTGTCAAATTTGGTTTCCTACCACAAAATATGCTGATGTGTTTTGTGTGAGACTAACACAGATATTCTGTGTTATGAGTATCGTAGACGTGGTACTTACGAAGTCTACAATATAGTTACATTTTACAGAACTGTATATTAAAATACATCTTAACATGTTGGCCATAAACAATGTCGTCGATATCGTCGTTCTGCAAAATTACATCGCTGAACCGATTGTTCAAATATGCTGCAATGTTTTTGAACTACGTGTGACACTTTGGTGGCAAGTATGGGCGGAGTCAATTGCGCACTCAGTGATCTGCTGGCCTGATAAGTAAATCTGTATGCACTTTTAGTAGTGTATGCTATGATCTTCCTTTTAGTTTCTTGTCCCTAGTCACCTCTCGCAAGCAAGCACAGAAGAACAGAGATCGCTGAAAGTTTCTTACAGTTTAATCCTTATGAGCGTGACTTTTTTCAAACCTGTGGCATCCTGTATTGATCCAACTGACAGGCCGTCCTTGTGTGTCCACTTTCCTGTTAGTTACGACGTTTTTCCGAAAGTGTTAGCACGAACTACATTATTTCTGAACATTAATACGATTGTGAAGTTAAGTTTACTATTGTTTTATTGTTCTTATCAAATGGCGCTGAGCACTATGGGACTTAACTTCTGAGGTCATCAGTCCCCTAGAACTTAGAACTACTTAAACCTAACTAACCTAAGGACATCACACACATCCATGCACGAGGCAGGATTCGAACCTGCGACCGTAGCAGTCGCGCAGTTCCAGACTGAAGCGCCTAGAACCGCTCGGCCACACCGGCCGGCATTGTTCTTATCGAATGCTCTGACATCTAAATGTATTTTACTTTTTTTGAGTAGCTTTTTCAGTTACAAGAAGTCAGGATTGTTAGGTAAAAATGAATTCCCATGCTCTAGAAACCTCAAACCTATAGTTTCTATTTCCAGCTCCAGAACATGAACTAATTTTTTAGCCCATATTAAGAAGGTAGGGCCGATCTGGAAATACTCAGCTTGAAGGAAGGAAACTTCGCAGCCGAGATCACTTTTGCAAGACCTTTATTTACGAGTCCGATTTCCTTAAAACAAATCAGCATCATCTGATCTCGAAAAAAGGTAATGCAAGTACCCAAATAGAGCAATAAACGTACTCCATATCTTAATTAACCATAAAGTTGACGTAAGATGCATTGGTACGCTAAATTTAAAATCAGTATTTGCAAAATGTTTCGCCAAATGCATCTGTCCCATATTACAAGTCACAAAGTACATTAGAATAATGTAATAATTCCAATTCCATAGAAGGCTGGCGCTCATGGGTGTGAGTATTACCAAACTATCAGCCTAATAAGTCGTGGTTGCAGAATACTGCCAAGATTTATTTATAAAATGGTTCAAATGGCTCTGAGCACTATGGGACTCAACTGCTGTGGTCATAAGTCCCCTAGAACTTAGAACTACTTAAACCTAACTAACCTAAGGACATCACACACATCCATGCCCGAGGCAGGATTCGAACCTGCGACCGTAGCGGTCGTGCGGTTCCAGACTGTAGCGCCTTTAACCGCTCGGCCACTCCGGCCGGCGATTTATTTATAAAAAAACCTGAAAATCTCATAAAAGCCGACATCAGAGATCAGTTTTAATTCTGCAGAAATGTATGAACACGCGATGCAATATTGACCCTACAATTTAAGAGGCTGAATAAAGGAAACTAACGTTTACATTACGCCGGCCCAGTTGGCCGTGCGGTCTAACGCACGGCTTTTCCGATTGGGAAGGAGCGCCTGGTCCCCGGCACGAATCCGCTCGGCGGATTTGTGTCGAGGTCCGGTGAACCGGCCAGTCCGTGGATAGTTTTTAGGCGGTTTTGCATCTGCCTCGGCGAATACGGGCTGGTTCCCCTTATTCCGCCTCAGTTACACTATGTCGGCGATTGCTGCGCAAACAAGTTCTGCACGTACGCGTACACCACCATTATTCTACCACGCAATCATAAGGGTTACACTCGTCTGGTGTGAGACGTTCCCTGGGGGGCCACCGGGGGCCGAACCGCACAATGACCCTGGGTTCGGTGTGGGGCAACGGAAGGGTGAAGTGGACTGCGGTAGCCGTCGTGGGGTTGCGGACCACTGCGGCTGCGGCGGGGACGGAGCCTCTCCGTAGTTTCTAGGTCCCTGGTTAACATACAACACAATACAACGTTTACATTTCGTTTAACAACCTAATTCAGAAGATGCTGAAGAAGCAAAAGCTGTTGTACTCTCGTTTTAAAAGAGAATCCGCAAATGACAGCAGTCAAAGGTTAACAGAGATTCTTGTGTCTTTGAAGAGATCCAGAACGAGGCATGCATAAACGACCATCCGTCACACTTAGCAAAAGATCTGGCCGAGAACTTGAGAAAATTCTGGCCCTTTGTAAAATCGCTAAGCAGGTCTAATGTTACAATCCAGTCACTCGTTGATTAGTCTGGAGTGGCAGTTGCACATACCAAAACGAAAGCCGAAGTTTTAAATTTCGTGTTTAAGAAATCCCCCATGCAGGAAAATCGTACAAGCACACCGTTGTTTGATCATCGCTCAGACTCCCGTACTGACTACTTGGTAGCAAGCATACTTATCGTAGAAAATCAACTAAAATAGTCTGGTCCGGATTGTATCCTAATTCTGTTTTATAAACAGTACTCTACGGCATTGGCCCATTACGTAGCTTGCAATTGTCGCGAATCTCTCGCCCTGCGAAAAGTCCCCAGCGACTGGAGAGAAGAGCAACTACTCATGATGATGATTATGATGATGATGATGATGATGATGGTGGTGGTGGTGGTGGTTATTGGTTTGTGGTGCGCTCAATTGAGTGGTTTTCAGCGCTCGTACACATTCCCACCTTCGCTCAGTCCAATCTCGCCACTTTCATGAATGATGATGAAATGATGAGGACAATACAAATACCCAGTTATGAGGAGGCAGGTGAAAATCCCTGACCCCGCCGGGTGTCGAACCAGGGACCCCGTGCTCGGGAATCGAGAACGCGACCGCGAGACCACGAGCTGCGGACAAGGGCAACTGAGTCCTGTATGTAAGAAGGACAAACAAACGGACCCGTAAAATTACAAACCAATATCCCTAACTTCTGTTTATTGCGGAATCCTTGAACATATTCTCAGTTCGAATACAGTAAATGTTGTTCGGACCGAGATGTTATGCCCGCGAATCAGCATGGTTTTAGAGAGCATCGCTCGTGCGAAACTCAGCTTGCACTTTTCTCACATACAATACTGCGAACTAATAATAAAAGGCGAAATAATAATCAAAGGTAACAAGCAGGTTCGATATTTATCGATTTTCGGAAATGTACAAACATATAGAATAGGCTCCCAGATATGCGAGTGACTCGACGGCAAATGTTCGTCATACACGAGCGTATCGTCAAGAGTGCTCCAGGGACACGTGATAGGACCCGTCAAGGGTGCTCCAGGGATCCGAGATTTTTCTATATACATACACGATGTGGCGGAGAGGATAGGTGGCAATCTGCTGTTGTTTGCTGATGATGCTGTGAAGTATAGGAAGGTGCTGAAGGTGAATAATTGTAGGAGGATACAAGATTTCTTAGACTAAACTTCTAGTTTGTGTAATAAATGGCAGCTAGCTCTAAATGTAGAAAAATGTAAGTTAATGCGGACAAGTAGGAAAAACAAACCGTAAATGTTGGGATATAGCATTAGCAGTGTCATATTTGACACGGTCACGTCGTTTACAAATATCGACGTGATGTTGCGAAGCGACACGAAGTGAAAAGAGCATGTCAGGACTGTGGTAGGGAAGGCGAAAAGTCGACTTCGCTTTACTTGGGGAATTCCAGTAAAGTGTGGTTCATCTGCACAGGAGAATACACACGGGACACTAGTGTCAGCTATTCTTGAGAATTCCTCAAGTGTTTGGAATTCGCTCCAGGTCGGATTGAAGGAAGATATTGAAGCAATTCAGAGGTGAGCTGCTGCATTTGTTACCGGTAGATTCGATCTAAACGAAAGTTTTCTGGAGAGGTTTCGGGAACTCAGATGAGCTTCTCCGTCCGTTTCGACGAACACTATCAGAATATTTAGAGAATCGGCATTTGAAGGTAACTGCAGAACGATTCTACTATTGTCTACATACAGGCTGACAATTACTGAACTATATGGAAGAAAATGGTCATATCTTCTGAAAGGTTTGCGTTAGGAAGTTCAAACTGCACGGTCTTCCGCGGGCCATGGTGGGACCCGCGTGATTTGGTTTAGCGACGAAGCCATTTTCGGTTGGATGGGTTCACCATTAAGCGAATCAGGAGCATTTGGGGAACTTGGCATTTCGCGGTCAAATAGTCGCTTCACCCTCAACAGGTGACTGTGTGGCGTGCAGTGTCCAGTCACGGAAATATCGGTGTGGTGTTCCTCCATGGCACGGTGAGCCTCTCACTAAGGCTCTGAGCACTATGCGACTTAACATCTATGGTCATCAATCCCCTAGAACTTAGAACTACTTAAACCTAACTAACCTAAGGACAGCACACAACACCCAGTCATTGGCACGGTGACTACCAAACGTTACATGAAGGTTTTGGGAGGATATTAAAGTCAAGGTGTACAGCAATAACCTCAAAACTATTCCTGAACTGAAAACAGCCATTCAGCAGGTCGTCATCAGCATCGATGTTCCCAAAATTCCGCGGGTCGTGCAGAATTTCGATATTCGTTTGCGCCACGTCATCGCCAATGATGGCAGGCATATCGAATATGCCATAACACAAATTCGAATTTTTGTAGTGACGTTTACATGTTGAACAAAGTATGTGCACGCCGCAGTTTGTAACTAATTTACGTTTTTTTCGTATAGTTCAATAATTTGACCCTAAAGAGCGAAAAGTGTGAAGTCATCCACGTGAGTACTAAAAGGAACTCGTTAAACTTCGGTTACACGGTAAATCAGTCTAATCTAAGAGTCGTAAATTCAACTAAATACCTAGGTATTACAATTACGAACAAATTAAATTGGAAAGAACACATAGAAAATGTTGTGGGGAAGGCTAACCAAAAGCTGCGTTTTGTTGGCAGGACACTTAGAAAATTTAACAGACCTATTAAGGAGACTGCCTACACTACGATTGTCCGTCCTCCTCTAGAATACTGCTGCGCGGTGTGGGATCCTTACCAGATAGGACTGACGACTACATCAAAAAAGTTCAAAGAAAGGCAGCACGTTTTGTATTATCGAGAAATATGGGAGAGAGTGTCACAGAAATGATACAGGATTTGGGGTGGAAATCATTAAAACAAAGGCGTTTTTCGTTGCGACGAAATCTTCTCACGAAATTCCAGTCAGCAACTTTCTCCTCCGAATGCGAAAATATTTTGTAGGCACCGACCTACATAGGGCGGAACGATCACCACTATAAAATAAGGGAAATCAGAGCTGGTACGAAAAGATATACGTGTTCATTCTTTCCGCGCGCTATACGAGATTGGAATAAAAGAGAATTGTAAAGGTGGTTCGATGAACCCTGTGCCAGGCACTTCAATGTGATTTTTCCAGAGTATCCATGTAGATGTAGATTTTCACTCTGTACATTTCATGTAAGGACCACGAAGATATCACGGCTCGTCGGTTTTCCCTCGCTCCATTTGCGAGTGAAACACGAAAGGAAGTGACTAGTAGTGGTACAAGGTACCTCCCGCCACGCACCTTATAGTGACTTGCGGAGTATGTCTGAAGGTGTTGATGTAGGTTTTGGAAAACTTTTTATAATGTTGTCTATAATACACTATTCGATATTTTGAAGTTAGCAGAGATAAAATTCAGGGAAAGAAATGTTATTCGCTTTATAAAGTAGCCAGGCTATATAAAAGACACCAAGAACATAAAAGGGAGCAGAATTTGAGAGAACAGTAAGATGGGGTTTTTAAGTATCGCCAATGTTATTCAGTCTGTGCGTTGAACAACGAGATGTGAAAGAAACTAAGGAGAAATTTGGAAAGGCAAGGAAAGCTCAGGGAGACGTAAAAAGAACCTTGAGGCTCGCCGGTGGCAAAGCACTTAGGAGAGCTATTGAACGCAATGTATACTGTCTCGAAAAGAGATTATGAGATGAACATCGACGAAAGTGAAACAGTTGTAATGGAGTGTAATCGAATTAAGAGATATTGTAGAAAGACTTGGCCGGAATGTATCCACTGTACACGATCCCTGGCTGCGGTGGACACGAGAATGTACGGTCGTGAGAAGATGGCGATTCGGACGGCCACGTGACACCACCGAGGGGGCGTACGGCTCCGGCCCACCGCAGCAGCAATCTGAGCAGCAGTCGGCGCCACAGTGTCACAACAAACTGTTACAAATGGTTTACTTGAAGGACAGCTTCGAGCCAAGCGCACTGTAGCGTGCATTCCATCGACCCCAAACCACAGCCATTTGAGATTTCAGTGGTGTCAAGCGAGAGGTCATCGGAGGGCAGGGAGGAGATCTGTGGTGCTTTCTGATGAGAGCAGTTTCTGACTCGGTACCAGCCGGCCGCTGTGGCCGAGTTGTTCTAGACGCTTCGGTCCGGAACCGCGCTGCTGCTACGGTCGCAAGTTCGAATCCTGCCCCGGGCATGAATGTGTGTGATGTCCTTAGGTTAGTTAGGTTTAAGTAGTCTAGGGGAGTGAAGACCTCAGACGTTAAGTCCCATAGTGCTTGAACCATTTGAACCTTTTGAACTCGGCGCCGGTGAGGGTCGTGCGTTGGTTAGGAGTAGGCGACTTGAGGGCCTGCAACAGAGCTGTATGCGTGCTGGACACAATAGACCAACACCTGGAGATATGGTCTGGAGTGCTGTTCCACGTAGTTGTACCACGCACCTTTACTGCAAATTTGCACGTCAATCTAGTGATTCGACGTAATGTGCTGCTATTCGTGAACAGCGTTGTAGGGGGTTCTTTCCAACAGAATAACGGTCGCCCATATGCCGCCGTCGTAGCCCAATGTGCTCTACAGATTGTCAACATGTTGCCTCGGCCTGCTTGTTCGTCATATCTGTCTCCAGTGGAGCACATAGGGGGTATTATCGGACGACAACTCCATAGTCATCCACAAATAGCATTACCCATCGCTGTGTTGACTGATAAAGGGCAGGGCAGGGCAGGGCAGGGACCTCCATCCCATCAACAGACATCCGGAACCAGTACAACACGATGCATGCACGTTTGCTTGCTGGCGTTCAACATTCTGGTGGCTAAACCGGTTATTAATGAACGAGCATGTCACATTTTCAGTGACTTATCTCGCGTTTACCTTAACCTGTGATTTTGGAATGTTAATCACTTGAAAATGTTTCCTGGACAAATGTATTCCAGAAATTTCATTTCTCTAGATTAATTATTCTTTTGTTGCTGAGATTTTTCCCCGCCAGTGTATGTGCACAAGCTGTACATACGTGTAACATTTGTGTATCTACAGCAGGCTTTCATGTATCTACTGCTCTCCTTGAACGTCTGATTGTATGGTGCTGAGAAATGCACTTACTTACAGAAATTGCGCAAGAGTTCGCTGCTGTCTCACCTGCGCTTTACACTGTCTTTATTGCGTAATACTGTGTAACCATTGCTGCCCGTCCTACGCTCTGGAATCTGTCGTGTCTAGTTAACGTTAACTTACATCTTTCTACTCCTGTAATGCTCATATGGTTGGAGAGACCACTGGGGTAAAATTAGTTCATTCATATTTACCGATGGAACGAAGTAACTCCTGCACGCCAAGGCACGGGGTGGAGCAGAGCCGGTTAATTCCGCGCGCTGCCCCTTGCCCCGGCCGGGAGGGAAATGGGCTGCCGGCACGCACGGGGGTGTGTTCGCCCGCCCGCTACTGGGTAGACCACGTCCTGTTCTCCGCTGCTAACGTTCGGGCTGTGCGGCTGTCACGTTACTGATAACTGATGTGCCTTGCCACTGGCTGCCGTTTAAGTAAGCTAACTGAGGAACCTTCTTAACCAAATTTCTGCTATGTGATTGGACATTTTAACGTTCACTTGTTTCACACTACCGCGATTTCAGCTTTGTAGCCATTGTGAACTGCAAGGGCGAAATATCACAATATGTCCGGTATGCTTGAATGACGTGACATTGTCGAAATTTTACTAGACATATGTGGGCTTATAAACAAGTAGGCGCACTACAAAATGTGAGAACAGATCAAACATACATAGTATGGGTGGCATCTATATTGTATTGTATGTTAACCGGGGATCTAGAAACGACGGAGACGCTCCGTCCCCGGCGCAGCCGCAGTGGTCCGCAACCCCACGACGGCTACCGCAGTCCACTTCACCCTTCCGTTGCCCCACACCGAACCCAGGGTCATTGTGCGGTTCGGCCCCCGGTGGCCCCCCAGGGAACGTCTCACACCAGACGAGTGTAACCCTTATGATTGCGTGGTAGAATAATGGTGGTGTACGCGTACGTGCAGAACTTGTTTCCGTAGCAATCGCCGACATAGTGTATCTGAGGCGGAATAAGGGGACCCAGCCCGCATTCGCCGAGGCAGATGGAAAACCGCCTAAAAACTATCCACGGACTGGCCGGTTCACCGGACCTCGACACAAATCGTGCCGGGGACCAGGCGCTCCTTACTAAGCGACCATCTCGGTGCATGGAACCGAGCCCCTGTTGCAGTTTGCCTATTTAGTGGTTTCCAGGGGCAACAAAAATTTTATTTTCTGCGTCTCATATGAAGGATTTTGCAGCATTTCCTGCCCAAGGCAACCCTAAATGCTTTCAAACACCAAGCGCACGATTTTCATATCCTCTCGCTCGCTAGTATTACATAAAAAACGAGCAAAACCTTTTTGTAGGAACTTTAATGTAGTTCAATTTTGTACTGCGATATGTTCCGCTAGACACAAAAGTGTCTTTCAAACTCATTTTTCTTTAATAACTCGAGAATGTTAGCTTCCCCCAAAAACTTATCCCAGTACGAAAGTTAACTACATTAAATTTCCTACAAAAAAATCATATTCACTGTTTCTGTAGGACTAATAGTTTTGAAAAAAGAAACAGTTTACTTACGTTTTCTCGTGTGTCTCGATTTCATTTGACTGCCTGTTACAAGACCATTGCAGACTAGATGGAATGTCCACATCATAAGTAGGCTAACTCATGCATGAAAAAGAAAAAAGAGGAAGAGTAAGAAGAAGAAGGGGAAGAAGAAGAAGAAGAAGAAGAAGAAGAAGAAAGATAAAAGGAGAAAAGTAAGATGTTGTTGATAAATTGGAAAAAACGACAGCAGTTTTATTTGGAAGCGAGAAGCCTAGGCAGTAGCATATTTTACTGCTATAGGGTGCGTGGTTGAAGGTAAGCCTCCCGGGGGGAAAAGTGCGCCACGGAACGACCGCAGCGAAAGATGCTTCGGCCATAGAGCGACGACAGAGCGGCAGCGCGTGCTGGGCGCGGCGGCCGTGCCCGTATACTTCCCCTTCTCACTGCGAATTCTTTTGCCTAGGTTGTCCGCTGCGAAGGCTGATGCCATCTTTATTACGTCAGCTTACGATCACTGTATGTTTCGTATTCACCTTGAACAATCAAGCTACCTCCATACAACTTTCATGGTAACCATAGTGGCAATGCTTGACAAATCACAGACGGTGCAATAGATGGAAAACTCGATAGTAAAATCAGTCTGGTGCTTTCCCAGTATCGTGTTTAGTACTCCTCCAGCGTGCATTTCGAAGGCATTGCTCCATCGACAGGGATGTAGTTGTTCTACATAGAAGTTCATTGCAATATAAACACCCCAGAAACGCTTATCTTTCAATTTTGATTACATATTTTCTACCAAAATATTCTGAGACTTCGGAAGACGACTGTGCGAAAACTACTGTACATACAGGAAGTAGCCTCATTTCGGTTGACAGAGCATCTCGCCAAGTTTTAGATTACATTTTAGGTGCAGGTTCCCACAACAACGAATTTTGTTGGCACACAACATTAAGCTCAGCTGCGCTATACTGTCAACTATTTTCTTGTGTAAAGATTGTGAGGAGATACATTTTTGTATGTTCAAGGGAAAACTATAGAAAATCATTTAAGATAAATGATATTCAAAGCTTCTTATTAAAAGAATTCAAAATCTACGGATAATATGCTAGTAAAATTTGACACCGTGCAAGCTAGCAGCGAGAATGTTCAGGACGAAATTAGGTGTAAATGATAAATTCGTAGAAAACGTACGGAGTTTAAATTACTTAGCCTACTTACTCTGGTACGTGGAGAGAATGGAGATTACAAATAAAATGATCAAATATGCAAATTTGAACAACTAACACGGAGTTAATGGGGAAAACACACAAATCAACACAGCTATATAAGCTGATAGTAGCCGTCCCTGTTAATTAAGGCCGCGAGCACTGTACAACAAAAGAAAGGAGCCTAAAGGGAATTAGAAGCTACGGAGACGAGATTTTTAAGACTTGCGCCCATACCCTTGATAAAAAGAATGCAGAAAAATTGGAGATTTTGGATGACAATAATACACAGCAGGACCATAAAGTAAAATGAGAAGATCACATTGAAGCAGTGGACAACTGTGAGCTGAAACGAAATGATTTATCTCTAACAGAATTACCTCATACATGTCAAACAGCGTGGTTTCCGAAAATATCGTTCATGCGAATCCCAGCTTGCACTTTCCTCAAATGACATTTCGAAGCATTGATCAAAGCAATCAGGCGGGATACAGAATATCCTCACTTCCGGAAAGCGTATGACATGGAACCACACTAATGCTTATTCATGTTGCATACACTTTGTTTCACAATTCCTGTTACAGACTTTTACGTGTTGCAGAGGTCTCTTGGTAGTTAAAAATTTGATTAGTAACCATTGTCCACGTGCCATTTGGATGTAAAATAAGTTTGAAGGTGGGATCACTTTCAAATTTCCCGTTTCACAGCAGGGACACAAACTGAGACGAGGGCACCGTCGCCACACCCTGTTGTAATTATGACGTCACATAGAACTTTCGTCCGACTATGACGACGCCCGCGATAAGCTGGCGAGGTCGGCTCGCAGGCGTTTGTCGTTGGCGCTCCGCAGACGCGCCGAGAGAGAGCTACCTCCTCACGTCCTTCGCCACGTGGAAGAGAACCCCACGACTTTTACTCGGAACACTGCCGGCGGCAAGGGGCCCCGCTCTGTGTGAGCGCCGTGAAGCGGCAGATTTAAAAGTGATTCCACCCTCAAATTACTTCCACGTCCAACCGGTAGATTTCAGGACATGGGTTCCTTATTAAAACTTTATCTACCAAGTCCCGTTTACAGCCTGTAAAATCCTGTCATAGGAATTGTGAAACATCCTATACTAACGATGCGTCAGACAACATTAACGGCAACCTCAGAATTTTTGTGTATGGCCAAACGCAGCTGTCTATAATACAGTACTAATTGAAAAAATGTATTTGTTTCGTATGTTCGAAACCGTGAAATTGTGCCAGTCACAAAACTCAGAAATGTTTTATTCTATGACTAAAATTGTTATCACACAATTCTCACAATTGTAATCAAGCAGCTCATTCCAAATGCCTGCATGTAGCTCTTAGCAGGAATATGAACTGGAGTTATGAATTACGATTTTGATCGCACAAAAGTATACGGACACCCCCAAAAACATACGTTTTTCACAGTAGGTGCATTGTGCTGCCACCTACTGCCAGGTTTTCCGCATCAGTGACCTCAGTAGTCAGTAGACATCGTGCGAGAGCGGAATGGGACGCTGCGCGGAACTCACCGCCTTGGAATGTGGTCAGCTGATGGGTGTCACTTGTGTCATACGTCTGTACGCGAGATTTCCATACTCCTAAATATCCCTAGCTGCACTGTTTCCGATGTGATAGTCAAGTTGAAACGTGAAGGGACACATACAGCACAAAAACGAATAGGCCGACCTCGTCTGTTGACTGACAGAGACCGCAGTCAGTTGAAGAGGGTCGTAATGTTTCATAGGCAGACATCTATCCAGAGCATCACACAGGAATTCCAGACTGCATCAGGATCCACTGCAAGTACTATGATAGTTAGGCGGGAGGTGAGAAAACTTTCATGTCATGGTCGATCGGCTGCTCATAAGTCACACGTCTCGTCGGTAAATACCAAACGACGCCTCGCTTGGTGTAAGGAGCATAAACAATGGACGATTGAACAATGGAAAAACGTGTGGAGTGACGAATCACGGTGCACACTGTGGCGATCGGATAGCACGGTGTGAGTATGGCGAATACCCAGAGAACGTCATCTGCCAGCGTGTGTAGTGCCAACAGTAAAATTCGGAAGCGGTGGTGTTATGGTGCGGTCGTGTTTTTCATGGATAGGGCATGCACCGCTTGTTGTTTTCCGTGGCACTGTCACAGCACGGACCTACATTGATGTTTTAAGCACCTTCTTGCTTCCCACTGTTGAAGAGCAATTCGGGGATGGCGATTGCATCTTTCAACATGATCGAACACCTGTTAATAATGCACGTCCTGTGGCGGAGTGGTTACGCGACAATCACAGCCCTGTAATGGACGGACCTGCGCAGAGTCCTAAGCTGAATCCTATAGTGTACATTTGGGATGTTTTGGAACGCCGACTTCATGTCAGGCCTCACCGACCGACATCGATACCTCTCCTGAATGCAGCACTCCGTGAAGAATGCTCTGCCATTCTCCAAGAAACCTTCCAGCACCTGATTGAACGTATGGCTGCGAGAGTGGAAGCTGTCATCAAGTCTAAGGATGGGCCAACACAATACTGAGTTCCAGCATTATCGATGGAGAGCGCCATGAACTTCTCATTTTCAGCCAGGTGTCCGGTTACTTTTGATCACATAGTGTAAGTATGGCAGGTGGAACATTTCGGTCCATTGACAGGATACTTAGGAAATTCATACAGTCCACAGACTGGTAGTCTGTAGCGTGTAGGACCCGTAGCAAATAGTACTAAGTGAAGTATGTAGAGATATGCTCCGTCCCTCTGTGTATCGCTCCCAAAGGGAATGTGAAGGCGAGATTAGACAGATGCAGAGAAGCATTTAAACAATCATTCTTGCAACGACTTGAACGGGAAGGAACCCTAACATCTGCTGCCATACCAAGTACCCACTGCCAGGCGCAAGAACTGTTAATACAATTATGCCACTGGAGACAAGATGGTCAGGGCCTTCATGGAAAAATGTTTTCTCTAGCCAACGGAACTTTCTCCGAAAGAAATGTACGGCGACGAATATTTTTTTCAGCACTCAAAAGAATATTAAAGCTCATGGGGAGAGATCGAGACAGTACTGAGGGTGTGTAACGGCTTTCCAGTGAAACTTCTGCAGCGGAGGGAAAAAACCTGCCAGCAAGATGCCCGTCCACGCGTTGTCAAGGTTCTTTCGAATACGCTGCAGAAATTCTGCTGCAATATTCTTACACATCCTCTACACAGTCCCGATCTCTCTGCCCGTTCGATTTACTTTTTGAGCTCTGAAGAAAGGCATTCGTGGCAATCGATTTGCTTCGCACAAAGAGGTGCACGCCCGGGTACTATTATGGTCAAGAGGCAACAGCAAATATTTTTTTCCTTGAAGGTGGAGTGCGATAAATGTATCAACAGTTACGGTGATTACTTTTGAAATAATAGCCAGCTTACTTTTTTTGTGAATACGAAAGATCATCAGCTGAATAAGAGAATGACGACAGTGAAAATTAGTGCCGTAGTAGGAGTGGAACCCGGACTTGCCGCTTACGACTCACGGCCAGAGCCAGACTTCCGTGCGTCGCCTTCCCTGCCTGCCACAGCCGGTACTCGTTCACCCGCCACGTAATTTCCGTAGACTGGAGAACATTCTAACTTAAAGTCACTGTCTGGCATAGGCGGGTTAAATACAGTACTGCAGCGCCTGTACTGTTAAGACGAACGCTGCAATGTTTTCTTCGGACGTGCTTCCATCATGTAGCAAAAGCGGTCTTCACTAGAAAAGAACAAAGTTTTTTTCAAACAACATAAATAATAGAGTGAGAAAAAAAGGCGGCTAAAATCTGCATTTGGAGCGTAGCCCTATACGGCTGTGAAACATAGACAATAGACAGAAATCAAATGAAATTCCTTGAAACAATTGGGGTATAGTGCTGGAGACGCCTGTTAAAGATCATATGAACAGATAAAACCATCAACTGGTGAATATACGTTTTTAGGATAACAACAGAGCCCGCATCTCGTGGTCGTGCGGTAGCGTTCTCGCTTCCCACGCCCGGGTTCCCGGGTTCGATTCCCGGCGGGGTCAGGGATTTTCTCTGCCTCGTGATGGCTGGGTGTTGTGTGCTGTCCTTAGGTTAGTTAGGTTTAAGTAGTTCTAAGTTCTAGGGGACTTATGACCACAGCAGTTGAGTCCCATAGTGCTCAGAGCCATTTGAACCATTTGATAACAACAGAGCGATTAAGACATGAGTGGGCTGCTCCCATAACAAAGCACAACGAGATTCCCTGCATGTAATGTACGTGGCTCCAAATACGCAGAGGTGAAGAAATTAGCTGTTAATAGATCCTGTTGGAAAGCTTCCAATCAATCAACAGATTGATGGAGAAGAATAATTTTGTAAGGTAAGACATCTTCCAATGGAAATATTAGGATTTTTGAACTTTCTCTGGAGTTTTGCTGTTTATCGGAATTCTTTAATGTAGTCCACTGCATTAGATTATTAGCTATTACTATTGTTTTTGGTAGAGAATTTTCAGAGTTACATTTTACTGATGTAATGCGCAGTGGTAACGAAGTTGTAAATGAAGACAATTTAAGAAGCGAAAGACGCTTTAGTAACTGTAATGAAACGAAAAAAGATATCATAAAGAAAAATGTTGTAGAAACTGTAAGTACAGACTTTTCGATAACTGTACACTTAAACACTAGGTGGTTACAATTAAAGTGTAGCTACTCACGGAAATCCAGAGATGGTTTTAATTATTGTATGCCAGACGAACTTGGTAGGTATGTTAATGTGTTAATGCGGAACCGATTTACGCTGTGAAAAATTAGTTCCAGTTTTGGTCACCAGGTGTAAATCTAGCGCTGTACAGCAGATGGACGACGTTTCTTGTGCTTATATTGAACAAACTGCGCAAGTGGCTATTACTAACAAAATCAACATTATGTCATTATCACTTGCTTCACCTTTCTGTCCACGTCTCATCCTTAATACATTACACATGGAAACATTTCTATACATCTTTCTTGCATTCGAAGAGCCAGATTTGCGCATGGTGGCCAACTGTTTTTTTTTTTTTTCTAGCATAAATAAGTTCCGTATTAACGCTCCCATACGATAATTACAGATCGCGATGGACCTCTGTGAGCATCTCAGCTTTAATTGTAACTACCCGGTATGTAGAAACTACTATGACCAACATAGGGATTGTATTTTAGTTTGAAAGTATTGAGGGGGATTAGGAGACGTCGTCATCCAATGGAAGGATTGTTCCTTGACCAGCATACAAGCCATGAGGAAGAAGCGCCAAGGAAGAACAACATATGGATATCTTTGCGTAGACGGCTCCATTTCTCGCGATATCACTGACTGGGCGACGAAGAGCATATTTAAAATGGTTTGTGCGTGGGACTACAACACTCAGAAATACAAAGTACGATCATCCAAGTCAACAGATGTGCATCAGTACCGACAGTCTGTACGTTGTCAGTTGTGCCTAACTCAATGTCTGAAAGACATGTTCGTAGACTCAAAAATTTTGGTAACATTTTCGGGGAACAGCGACCTTGTAAGCTACATTCATGCTCATAAATTAAGAATAATGCTGATGCATGGGGAAACAACGCTCTGGTGAGCGGTTTGCCGGTTTAAATCACCTGGGGGTATGACCATGCGGTGCATTTGACCTGCGGTCGTCGCACGGTGGCGCTGGCAGCAGTCCACATACGCGGAGTTGTGTTGGTGCATGTCACAGTACGGTGCAGCGAGTAAGTGTGCAGACGTTTTCAGGCGTGCTAATGGTGACCGTGTGTTGAAAATGGCTCAAAGAACACATAATGATGACGTTATGAGGGGTAGAATACTAGGGAGACTGGAGGATGGTTAAACTCAGCAGGTCGTAGCACAGGCCCTCCGTGTACCACAAAGTGTGATCTCACGATTATGGCAACGATTCCAGCAGACAGTAAACGTGTCCAGGCGCTACAGTACGGGACGTCCACAGTGGACAACACCACAAGAAGACCGATATCTCACCATCGGTGCCCGCAGACGGCCACGGAGTACTGCTGATAGCCTATGCTTGGGATCTTACCGCAGCCACTGCAACAGTTGTCTCCAGACACACAGTCTACAAACGACTGAACAGACATTGTGTATTGACCCGGAGACCTGCAAGATGCATTCACTGACCCCTAGTCACAGGAGAGCCCGTAAAGCCTTGTGTCAAGAACACAGTACATGGTCATTGGAACAGTGGTCCCAGGTTCACAGACGAGTCCACGTATAGTCTGGACAGTGATTCTCACCGGGTTTCCATCTGGCGTGAACCAGGAACCAGATACCAACCCCTTAATGTCCTTGAAAGGGATCTGTATGGATGTCGTGGTTTGATGGTGTGGGGTGGGATTATGATTGGTGCACGTATATCCCTGCATGTCTTTGACAGAGGAACTGTAACAGGTCAGTTGTATTGGGACGTCATTTTGCACCAGTATGTCCGCCTTTTCAGGGGGTGCAGTGGGTCCCACCTTCCTCCTGATGGATGATAACGCACGGCCCCACCGAGCTGCCTTTGTGGAGGAGTACCTTGAAACAGAAGATATCAGGCGAATGGAGTGGTCTGCATGTTCTCCAGACCAAAACCTCATCGAGCACGTCTGGGATGCTCTCGGTCGATGTATCACTGCACGTCTTCAAATCCCTACGACACTTCAGGAGCTCCGACAGGCACTGGTGCAAGAATGGGAGGTTATACCCAAGCAGATGCTCGACCACCTGATCCAGAGTATGCCAAGCCGTTGTGCGGCCTGTGTACGTGTGCATGGTGATAATATTCCATATTGTCGGGGTACGTGCGCAGCAAACAGTGGCGTTTTGTAGCACATGTGTTTCAGGACGGTTTTCTCAACTTATCACTAATACCGTGGAGTTACACATCTGTGTCGTGTGTGTTCTCTATGTGCCTATGCTATTAGCTCCAGATTTGTGTAGTGCCACATCCTGCAATTATCCTTAATTTATGAGCATGAGTGTACATAAAGCTACAGAAAATTAGTCAACTGAGGTCTACTGACTGTGCTGGACATCGACAACATCGGCTGAAGGTATTAGCCGAATGGTACGGAATTCGGTCGACGTGATGTAAAGACAGTTCTACTGTAGTCAGTGAGATTGCAGGCCGAAGACAAATCGTTTGTGAATGCAAACCAAGTTTGCTTTTCTATAGAAAGTTTCAAAAAACTACGTAACTTTAAAACTGCGTCTCAATAACGGTGTGGAAGATGCCGAGAAAATTACTGCTTGCCCTGTTTTTAGGCTGAATATCACCCAAGCACACGCAAATAATCAACTATAAAATAATGGAAGTATCTAATTGTATGTACGAGTTTCTTGTGTACATCTTGTGGCATCTACTTTGAAATTTATTTAGGATCCCATATTTTCCTTTCCTTTTCCTGCCTTTTTATGGAAGTATAACAAATATAATATATTTAACACTAATTAGTTCTATTTACAGTGTAAGTAAGTACTGTGAAAATGGAAAGTAAAAATGTTTCGGCATAGGGAAAGATCCTCACAAACCTCGGATTACCGTTTTGTACTCTTACCCCTGTGCCACCCACTGCCGTGAAACTACGCTAACATGAACGGGTCGTGCCTCGCTCTACTCACGCCAAAAACGCTATTGTATCTAAACGCTTCGCCATCTGGAGCTCTCGCTTCTGTCAGTTTCCTTTCTGGCTAGGCTCTGCATAGTCCAGAAATCCGCAGGAAGTCGGTAACGACAGACAGGCACGGTCCCCTTACGTGTCGGGATATGAGCTTCTTTGCAGCAAATGAAGTATCGACACGTCCGACCAAGGGCTATTCTTGCGGCTGCCCTTCTTATGGCAACGGGGAGATGCGAGCCGTCTGTGTGGCATACAACGGCAACTCTAGGCACAAGAGTGGCATCACATCATCTTTTAAAAAGAATCCCAATTCTGCGTACTGCATCACAATGGTCGTAACAATGGGTGGATCCTCCAAGGACAACGAGTGTTTCCAGACAGCGATTTCTCATCATCACATGGGCCCAGCACCTAACGTCATGGCATGAGGTTCTATGTGGTACGCAACACAGTCACTTGCGGTCCGTTTAACGTGGCAGCCGGTAATTTGGACAACATGCGCTCCATTTTATACTGTTTAGTCTGATGACTGAACCCTATTCTCAATGACTTCGTGCTGTTGTATTTAAAAAGATAATGCAAGACCATACGATGCTCGTACTGATCTGACCTACGTCGATACAGAGCGTGCTAGGCTGCTAGCCTAGTCGGTGAGCCCTCCAGATCTCGCCCTCTCAAGTCATATGATCGTGGCCTTCCGAATGCTGATAGACCAACACTCGCCAGCACGTACGACTGATCAACTCTAACATAATGTTGGAGCAGCATTTAATGACGTACCCGTGTCCGTCATCCGAGTTCATTTCGACTATGTGCAGCAGATTTAGAGCCTTTCTTGCTCTCAGAGATGCCATTACGTCTACTAACTTCCATCGTCTGTATACCTCCAAAATCACCTACAAATTTAATCATGCGTTGCTCCTACTACACTGCATACACACAATAAGTATCACATCGCTGTTTGCTTCCTTACGTATCATTTTTAATGGCTAGCTGTGAATAACTGAAATTGTCGATGGCCCACATATGATTATTGCAACTACTGATGATTCCTTTTCAGGTGAATAACGTTTCACAGATATAACAATATAGGAGACAAAGTCATGATAGATCTTGCAAAATTTAATCACAAAATGTATCAACATGCAATGACAGGAGTCAGCGGAAGCAAAAGATAGTTCTCTCTGTAAATGGTGGAATTATGACTATATTCGCCGTATTTCTTTTCACACTGCACTGCTCACAGTACCCATCTTAAGTGAAATGGTGGAGTACTGAACAAGGAACGACTGATTCTTCGACATCGAAAGTCGGAGCAGTTCACTGTCCTTCTTGGTCGTTTTATTATAGTACATACGATTTGGAAAAGACTTAGAAACTTTCTGAGAATGTGTACTTGTAGACTCGCTGGACAAAATATTAATGTCCTCCTCAAAAGAACACACTGGTCGCTTTACAGCGCTGTAGAACTGGTACCTGACGGTCGTGTGTGCTGTCACTACTAACGTCTCATCGCAGTGAAATGGTGTGCATATCGTACACTCCTGGAAATTGAAATAAGAACACCGTGAATTCATTGTCCCAGGAAGGGGAAACTTTATTGACACATTCTTGGGGTCAGATACATCACATGATCACACTGACAGAACCACAGGCACATAGACACAGGCAACAGAGCATGCACAATGTCGGCACTAGTACAGTGTATATCCACCTTTCGCAGCAATGCAGGCTGCTATTCTCCCATGGAGACGATCGTAGAGATGCTGGATGTAGTCCTGTGGAACGGCTTGCCATGCCATTTCCACCTGGCGCCTCAGTTGGACCAGCGTTCGTGCTCGACGTGCAGACCGCGTGAGACGACCCTTCATCCAGTCCCAAACATGCTCAACGGGGGACAGATTCGGAGATCTTGCTGGCCAGGGTAGTTGACTTACACCTTCTAGAGCACGTTGGGTGGCACGGGATACATGCGGACGTGCATTGTCCTGTTGGAACAGCAAGTTCCCTTGCCGGTCTAGGAATGGTAGAACGATGGGTTCGATGACGGTTTGGATGTACCGTGCACTATTCAGTGTCCCCTCGACGATCCCCAGTGGTGTACGGCCAGTGTAGGAGATCGCTCCCCACACCATGATGCCGGGTGTTGGCCCTGTGTGCCTCGGCCGTATGCAGTCCTGATTGTGGCGCTCACCTGCACGGCGCCAAACACGCATACGACCATCATTGGCACCAAGGCAGAAGCGACTCTCATCGCTGAAGACGACACGTCTCCATTCGTCCCTGCATTCACGCCTGTCGCGACACCACTGGAGGCGGGCTGCACGATGTTGGGGCGTGAGCGGAAGACGGCCTAACGGTGTGCGGGACCGTAGCCCAGCTTCATGGAGACGGTTGCGAATGGTCCTCGCCGATACCCCAGGAGCAACAGTGTCCCTAATTTGCTGGGAAGTGGCGGTGCGTTCCCCTACGGCACTGCGTAGGATCCTACGGTCTTGGCGTGCATCCGTGCGTCGCTGCGGTCCGGTCCCAGGTCGACGGGCACGTGCACCTTCCGCCAACCACTGGCGACAACATCGATGTACTGTGGACACCTCACGCCCCACGTGTTGAGCAATTCGGCGGTACGTCCACCCGGCCTCCCGCATGCCCACTATACGCCCTCGCTCAAAGTCCGTCAACTGCACATACGGTTCACGTCTACGCTGTCGCGGCATGCTACCAGTGTTAAAGACTGCGATGGAGCTCCGTATGCCACGGCAAACTGGCTG
The DNA here is from genome assembly GCF_021461395.2 of Schistocerca americana. Lineage (NCBI taxonomy): Eukaryota > Metazoa > Arthropoda > Insecta > Orthoptera > Acrididae > Schistocerca > Schistocerca americana. The sequence goes on from NC_060125.1 coordinate 38,364,106, forward strand.
ACACTGACGGCGGCGGTGCACAAATGCTGCGCAGCTAGCGCCATTCGACGGCCAACACCGCGGTTCCTGGTGTGTCCGCTGTGCCGTGCGTGTGATCATTGCTTGTACAGCCCTCTCGCAGTGTCCGGAGCAAGTATGGTGGGTCTGACACACCGGTGTCAATGTGTTCTTTTTTCCATTTCCAGCGTTGCATTCAAATGATGCCACAAAGCAAAGGATGACGGGGCGGTCAGTCGGCAACAAGTGATTCTTTAGGGTTGGAGGCAGACCTAGTTTTTAGCACTTCATGTTTTCCACATGAGTGTCGCTTCATTAGAATCACGTGTGTGCGCGCGCTAATTCCTTCACTATCTGTATACGTTTTCCTCAATGCAGTATCGGTGTGAGCTTCGTTGTAAGGTAGACCCTAAAGCCGTATAGAGGGGGATTTTGCTAAACAGGGACATTGTTCTTAGTACCGTCTCTGAGAAGACAATGAGTAAAAAGTTTCACATGGGCATATGGCCGGAAATACGTTCCAAGGGATGTATACACACTTGGAAGTGGAGATAAAAGATCTTTGACTGTGAGGATTTTAATGATTGAAAGCGCACATGAGAATACAGCTGTGGATATGTGCGTTTTGTACCCTAGTGCCTTAGCTCCAGGCTCAGTAGGCAATTGCCAATAATCCCAGTCGATACACTGACTGTGGACTGTTGTTGAGTTTCCGTTGCCACCATATTACGGGGGTTATCAATGCCCCACAGGTGGGTGTTGTCAAGGTTGACGATAGCGCCCGGCGCAAAGGCAGCCTCATCAGTGAACAGATGGATGACAGATATCCCAGCACTATGCGGCGAACGAGAGAGAAAACCGTCATCGCAGAAGCAAGTGTGTGGGTAATGTGGGCTGCGCGCACTGCAAATGATACGGATAGTAGCGACTGTTGACGGGAACGTCCGAAACGGTCATGCGGCGTATTAGATGCTGGCAGACCACCTGCCTGGTGCCGATACCGCGGTCGGTAGGCGTGGGCCAGCAGTACTCGGAACCACAGCAGCCGGTCTGACTGTTGTGCGACGTATCTTTGGTCTGGGGCGTGTAAGGGGTTAACCACCCCTTACGTGTTGAGAACAATGTGTCTTTGCCTCACGCAGTTCACAGTAGGTACTATCGACAGTCGAGCACCCAGTGCGCCAGAGAGTAGTCAGTGTTGAGACTCCGAGCAAGTAAGTTTTTGGCTGCTGAGCGAGCAGCGCGGATTTCGTCAGGACGGCCGACAGCGTTTACAATTGTTTAACGGGTGTGTGAGTCACCCAAAGCCGTGGGCCTGACCTGCAGCAAAGACGTAAATGGTGTTACTTCAGGGATTTCTTTGATGTGTTTTTGAGTTTTCGTTTGTCCACCGTGATTGCGCGACAACAGCGCCGGACACCCACGATTTGGATTGCAGTGAGGATTGTGCATTCCGTGCCACACGGAGAATATTGGCGTGTGACGACATTAATGGGCAACCTGTGATGAGTTAGCCGTTATTACTTTGTCAGACGCAGGGAGTAACTGCCTCATTCGTGCTGTTTAGGCAAAGCATGTACAGATTATTGCTGCCTGACATCCTAATTAGCTTCGTTGGATTTGATACGAAACAACTCCCTTGCAAATATTAACCGATCAGCCTTTATCTGTTGCACACGGTCAAGATATTTTAAACTGTTATTCTATAATACACTAGTCGATAACGGTGGGTTAATAGGGAGTGTTTCAGGCGGATAGGCATCTTATTACACCGATGACGTCTCTGAACCACATCCATTATATTCAGAGTTGTTTTCCTGTTATTTACGTAATGCTCTAAGAAAGATAGCCATAACATTGGCAGGACGTCTACTTGATTGTTTTAGTGCTTGTCGTTGCCAGGCGATTATGCGTCTACAGGGAGCATTGGCTAACAACATGCAGGAGTCTGGCAGGCATCCCCAGGCGGCTTCGGTAGCTGTGCCCATGGCTGGGTATGGTTTAGCGTCTACTGGCTACGACTCGCTGATCAAAGCACCCGGCGACCTTAGGGCCGCAGTCAAACGTCACACATCCCAGTAGCGAAAGCTCTCTTAGGAACTCACTAGGGCGACTTTCTCTCCTAGCGCCCTGAAAATTCGGATTGGGTGGATCCTTTTATCTGACTGGGCAGCTCAGATTTATTATTTCGCAAATAGAATTATTTACACTGCTTGTTATAAACATTGCAACATCAGGAAGGAAAGAAAATAACAAAAATTTACTTACTCTACGTATACGTTACCCCAGAAAGAAAACTTGGCAAAATTTGTAGGTGGTTTGGGGGGGGGGGGGGGGGTGGACACAGAGTGCGAAACTAATTACGCAGACCTGCCACCTCTTGTAACAAAAAATGTTTTAAGCCCGGTCGAGAAGAGAGTTGAACTGAACTTAGACGACGGGTAGGGATTTGTTGTCCCATGCTGCTTCAACTCTATGCGAGAAGTTATCAGCCGTAATGGCTTGTGAATGGTGGCATACAACTCTCTTGGCAACTCATGAGCAGATATTTTCAATGGGTGACCGATCTGGAGGGTATTAGTGGAACACCCTCTTTTTGAGACAAGTAATTACATGAACTGCATGCGATCTTGCGTTATGATGTTCAAAGATAACGTCACGGTGACCTCGAAGATAGATAGATCGCAGCCACCGGCCTTAATACGTCAGCAACGTAGCAGCTGCTGTCCAAATTAAGTCTAAAATCAGTCTGACAGCATTCGTTGCCCTGAGAGCCTACATACACGGACACGTCCATTGGGATACTGTGCGCCGAGATTGGCCTTGTCTGATACGACGACGTGGTGCACTTTTGTGTCCTTGTACAAGTAACTGGTATGCTTTTGTATTCTGCTGATAGAGCAATCTCACAAAACGACTGATTTCATAACTCCAGACTTACTCTCTCTGTAACAGGGATTATAACAGGAAAATAATACTCGAGTTCTTATCGATCTCCTCAGTATGTTTCTAGCATCTTCATGTTAGGAAGGGCAAGAAAAACATTTATAACAAAGACAGATTTGCTAAGATCGAATATAAATTGAAGTGTTAGAAAATCTTTTCTCCAAGTATACAGGTTGGTCCGATGATCGTGACCGGGCCAAATATCTCACGAAATAAGCGTCAAACGAAAAAACTACAAAGAACGAAACTTGTCTAGCTTGAAGGGCGAATCCAGATCGAGCTATGGTTGGCCCGCTAGATGGCTCTGCCATAGATCAAACGGACATCAACTGCGTTTTATAAAATAGGAACCCCCATTTTTTATTACATAATCGTGTAGTACGTACAGAAATATGAATGTTTTAGTTCAAGCACTTTTATCACGTTGTGACAAATGGCGCTGTAATAGTCACAAAGTTATGGCTCAAAATTTTAGACGAACAGTTGGTAACAGGTAGGTTTTTTTAAAAATTAAAATACAGAACGTAGGTAAGTCTGAACATTTTATTTCGGTTGTTCCAATGTGATACATGTACCTTTGTGAACTTATCATTTCTGAGAACGCATGCTGTTACAGCGTGATTACCTGTAAATACCACATTAATGCAATGAATACTCAAAATGATGTCCGTCAACATCAGTGCAATTGGCAATACGTGTAACGACATTCCACTCAACAGCGAGTAGTTCGCCTTCCGTAATGTCCGCACATGCACTGACAATTCGCTGACGCATGTTGTCAGGCGTTGTCGGTGGATCACGATGGCAAATTTCCCTCAACTTTCCCCACAGAAAGAAATCCGGGAACGTCAGATCCGGTGAACGTGCGGGCCATGGCATGGTCCTTCGACGACCAATCCACCTGTCATGAAATATGCTGTTCAATACCGCTTCAACCGCACGCGAGCTATGTGCCGGACATCCTTCATGTTGGAAGTACATCGCCATTCTGTCATACAGTGAAACATTTTGAAGTTACATCGGTAGAACATTTAGATTGCCATCGATAAAATTGGGGCCAATTATCCCTCCTCCCATAACGCCGCATCATACATTAACCCTCCAACGTCGATGATGTTCCACTTGTCGCAACCATCGTGGATTTTCCGTTGCCCAATAGTGCATATTATGCCGGTTTACGTTACCGCTGTTAGTGAATGACGCTTCGTCGCTAAATAGAACGCGTGCAAAAAATCTGTCATCGTCCCGTAATTTCTCTTATGACCAGTGACAGAAATGTACACGACGTTGCAAGTCGTCGCCATGCAATTCCTGGTGCACTGAAATATGGTACGGGTGCAATCGATTTTGGTGTAGCATTCTCAACACCGACGTTTTTGAGATTCCCGATTCTCGCGCAGTTTGTCTGCTACTGATGTGCGGATTAGCCGCTACAGCCGCTAAAACACCTACTTGGGGTTCATCATTTGTTGCAGGTCGTGGTTGACGTTCCACATGTGGCTGAACACTCCGTGTTTCCTTAAATAACGTAACTATCCGGCGAACGGTCCGGACACTTGGATGATGTCGTCCAGGGTACCGAGCAGCATACATAGCACATGCCCGTTGAACATTTTGATCACAATAGCCATACATCAACACGATATCGACCTTTTCCGCAATTGGTAAACGGTCCATTTTAACACGGGTAATTTATCACGAAGCAAATACCGTCCGCACTGGCGGAATGTTACGTGATACCACGTACTTATACGTTTGTGACTATCACAGCGCCATCAATCACAACGCGATAAAAATGGTCCAACCAAAACATTCATATTTCTTTACGTACTACACGAATATGTAATAAAAATGGGGGTTCCTGTTTAAAAAAGAAACGCAGTTGATATCCTTTTGACCTATGGCAGCGCTATCTAGTGGGCAAACCATAGCGCCATCTGGTTTCCCCTTTCAAGCTAGACAAGTTTCGTTCTTTGTAGTTTTTCCGTTTGACACTTATTTCGTGAGATATTTGACCCGGTCACGATCAGTGGACCAGCCTGTATATGTCTAAAGTAGCCTTGAACGGAAAAGAAACGTCCACGATTTTTGTTCAGACAAGAAGACAATAGACGATTTCGAAATGTGCTACAACACAAGAATACTGAAAACTGAATGTGTAGCACAGATAATGAATGAGAACGTACAGAATTAAACCAGAGAGAAAAGAAAATATGGAGAAACGTAAGTAATAGAAAGGACAGATTAATCCGATAAGTTCTGAAGCACCAAAGAAACGTCAGTCTGGTAATGAACAATGAGTGGCGGTGGTAAAGGTTGTGAAGAGAAGCATCTGTAAAGGAAATCGTATACAAGACACTAGTGCTGTCAACTCCCGAATATTGTTCCAGTGGTTGGTGTGGTTATCAGGCAGCCATAACAAAAGTCTTTCACCTGAACCCATAGACGCACTGATAGAATCGCAACAGGCACGTACAGGCTACGCGAAATTGTAATAGAGATGCTGGGGACTTAAATGGGCATGCTTGGAAGGAAGGCGACAGAGTATTCGCGAGTCACCATTGGATAAATGTAGAGAATGTATATTTGCAGGAAAGTATGTGACTAATGTGCTGTCCCCAACGTATATGTCGAGTAGGCGTCGTGAGAAGCAGATATGAGAGAATCATGGCGCATCCAGAGGCATACAGTCATACTTCCTTCGTTCAATACGCGAACGGAATAGGTAAGAACGGTGATAATCTATTTCTGTACTGCAGTATAAAGACAGTTTGTAGTTTAACATTGTTATTAAAAATCTAAAAAAGTTATTCAACTATTTACTTAAAATTTTTAGAAGATACTCTAATAAATGTTCGAACGGATAGTGCCTTCTCATTTTTAGAGATATTTGTTATATGCATATATTCATTATATAAATGGGAAAAGTTTTAATCAAAATTCTCCAGAAGTTCTTGACCGATTTACCTCAGATTTTTACTCAATACTCTAATTAACATTTCGGTGGACATACTCTACATATTTTGATATACATTCTGCATAAATGTATGTGTAACACGTAAAGGGGAAACATTGTTAGCAAATATGTCGAAAATTTATTGAACAAGTTTCCTTTTTTTTTTAATTTTACTACAGTAAGCTTTCGGACAGACATTTGCTACTTAGTTTCTAAATATACAGGGTGTATCAAAAAGAATCATCCAGTGTGCCATGTCTGTATTTCTGAAACTAATAAACATATTCAATGAATTTTGCTTTTTGATTAACAGGAAACTCAAGAAAATGTTTTCATACCTTTTCATAGGTGTTCAATATGCCCCCCTTGAGATGCATGGCATATATCAATGCTGTATTCAGATTGTTCCCACACTGTAGCGAGAATGTCTTGAGTTACGGCTTCCACAACTGCTGTTATGCGATGTCTGGGTTCATTCATTGTTTTTGGCAATGAAAAAACATAAACAGAGTCTTTTATAAACGTGCACTAGAAATAATCACATAAAACCAGGTCCGGTGATCTTGGAGGCCAATACCGTAAGACTGAATCATTTGGTCCAGTGCGATCAATCCATCGTTCAGTATTCCTTTGATTTAAAAATTACCATACATACATATGCCAGCATGGCGATGCCCCTTCCTGTTCGTAAATGAAGTCGTTCGAATCAGTCTCCAACTGCGGGAGAAGGAAGTTCTCAAGTATATCGAGATATGTGCTTCTCGAAACAGTGTTCTCGGCAAAGAAAAATGAACCGTACACATTTCCCCGTGAAACTACACAAAACACATTAAATTTTGGAGAGTTCCTCCCACGGTGTGCAACTTCATGTAGTTGTTCCATAACCCATATTCTCTCACCATGACTGTTCACCTTTCCATTTAAATGGAATGTTGCTTCGTCACTAAACACTAAGCGCGGAAGTAAACTGTCATTCTCCATCTTGCCAAGGACGAAATTACAGAACTCCACACCTTCAAATGGCTCTGAGCACTATGGGACTCAACTGCTGAGGTCATTAGTCCCCTAGAACTTAGAACTAGTTAAACCTAACTAACCTAAGGACATCACAAACATCCATGCCCGAGGCAGGATTCGAACCTGCGACCGTAGCGGTCTTGCGGTTCCAGACTGCAGCGCCTTTAACCGCACGGCCACTTCGGCCGGCTCCACACCTTCACGGAGAGCTTGCAGTAGCTGAATTTTGTATGGTTTCATATGCAAACGTAGACGCAACACACGCCAGACGGACATCGGGGGCATGTTAGGCTGTAGCTGCACGACGAACGGATTTCAGCTGACTCCTTGTGAAACTGTGGCAGATGCTTTCGACGTCTGTGTCAGACACTCGGGCACGGCCGGTGATTTGCCTTTACACAAACAACCTGTTTCTCGGAAACGTTCTTGTCATCGTCTAATGCTCTGTGCTGTAGGAGGATCCACATCATACCTAGTACGAAAGTCATGCTGAACAGTTATTACTGACCGGCACTGAGGAAAACGTAGAACACAGAACGCTTTCTCTTGCCCCGCCACCGTTTTTACTGTAACTGAAGTGGCCACATATTGTTGCTGCGTAGCGGGAACCATGAAAAACTCGAGAGTTTGCTGTTTCCAACAGTACGTTCTTCACGTACATATCTCAAATAACATAATAGTTATGATTTTTTTTTTAAATCGGAGATTCTTTTTGATTGACCATGTACATGGTAAATAAAAATATGTATAATGAATAAAGGGGAAACATTGTTAGAAGAAACCTCTAAAAGTTCTTGAACAGTTAATTACAAATTTTTATACTATGCTCTAATGAACACCCCACAGTATTGGCTGTATATTTTTTAAATCTGTGTAATATGTAGATATATGTTATATATGTGAAGGGAAAAGGTAAACAAAAATCTCGTTAAGGAGATTAGGATGTACATACTATTCCCATAAATATTTAGCGGTTTCCAAGTATTCCGAATACTTCGGTATTGGTACACTCCGACATGTGGTTTGCAGTCGCATGCGGAGTATTAATTGGGTGTAGCTTTATGTTTCAGAAGGTATATGAGTCGGCAAGGCGAACTGATTACCTGGCTGCGGTGGCAGCACCGTCGTGTTTACGCTGTACAAGCAGGGAGGGGGCCCCTTGACAGTGTACTCTCCGGCACTCCAGTGAGCGGACTGCTGTTACGCGCTGCATCTGTGCACGTGTACTGAACGAACTGCCTGTTTACAACAAGAACACAAACATTAAATACAGTGTATATGACAGAGGTTGCTGACGATGCCATGCTGCGAGTGTACGGTGTCGCTATTTCAACAACTGTCGCTGTTTTTTTTATGTCTGATGTTACACTTAGAGAATATAGTACCAAGTCTTCGTTCGAACCGACTGATGTCTCTAAATTCACTCATGCGAAAACGATGCCCTAAAATCAAATATTTCATCTGCTTCATTTGTCAGAATTGGAACTTACGATGCATTTCTTTGATTTAATTACGGGAACGTAGGGAGGATGAAAATATTAGGGAGAATGGGCTTTCATATAGGAAATGTCGCTCACGAGGCATCGAGAAAATATATTTATAGCTCCTCTCTGCACCTGAAAAGTTAGTTGAAGACCTGGTAAAGGAAAGATGGCACGAAACAACGAACCAGGAGAGAAGCCATGAAGGAAAAGAGGAGCCTTGAGTCGTCTTGAGATGCGACATAAAAAAAAAACCACGTTAGGTTAAACTTGAAATTTCCTGAAAATTATTCTTTTAAAGCTTTGTACCTTTTACTCAGAATCTACGAAGGGTAGAAATGCGAAATTTAGTATACATATTTCTATAAATGCAAGTAAGTGTAGCTGAGATATAGTGCCTAGAATTTAGGAATAAAATTTTTACAATACCCACAGAATTATAATTAAAAAAATTTTAAATTCTCGTATTGTATGTATTTAAGAACCTCACGAGAAAAGCTTACTGTATAGGAAGAGATTAAACAGAGAAAATTGTGTAGAAATCTTTTGAATAGTTTCTGAGAAAGGAAAAAAATATATAATTTTTTATAAACAAACTTTCAAATTCCACAAGAAGCTAAATATGTATAATCCAAGGAACTTAACTGTAAATGTCATAATTTAATGTAAAGCATGGTATTAAATATTATTGCCGTATCTTAAAAACTGTAAATTTAGCGCATATTTCACATATTGTGTGGTTTTTTTATGGATGGATCACCGTGGATGATAATGCATTCTCTGCTACCGTGCTAATCACAAGTAGAACATCTTGTGGTAAGTTCTTCCAGTCCTGACAGCTGCTGCCTGGTAGCTGGTGCTGCGGTACGCCTCCCCAGTGCATTCTGCACGTGTTCGACGTGCCTTAAGTCGGGGGAAACGGGCCGCCCAATCCATTCGGCGCTCTCGTTGCGAGAGCTCCTCTACGTGCGATGTTCGCTGCGGTCGCGCATTGGCACCCACAAAAATGCAGTCAGACCCGAACGCACCCCTGAAACGACGCGCGTAGGCAAGCAGCGCAGTGGCACTGTAACGTCGGCCGGCGACTACAAGGTGCAAACATTTCAGAGTCATTATTTCCATGCAAAATTATGCCTCCTGACAGCGTAGTACCTAGACCACCAAAATGCTCATGTTCAAATGTTGAACGTACCTTCACAAGGTGGGAGGCGGAAACAAGCAATGCAAGCAGCAACGTTGTCGAACATGGTCGCTGGTGGAGGAACGACACAACAACTCCTTACCAACATTGACTTCAGTGTGATTACAAACTCCACAACTCTAGGACATACATTTTGCAGAAAGGTCACTCTGCGTAGCTGCATAATGATCTTTAATGGGACACAACCATTTTCGTGGCCTGTAACCACATCCGTAATCAAAAATACCGAATGACTACCAACACGATCCAGTGGACCCACGCCATAACGTTACAATTACAAAACCTTTATAGTAACAATCACTAAACATACAATACTTTCTCGTTAAAGAATCGATGTTGGAGAGAAGGGAGCCCCAACCTTCACTGGTAAAAGATATTCACTGCCAAATACAGTTAGTCAGTCAGAAAAGGTGCGTATATCATCCTCCAGAAAAGCGAAGAAGAATCTACGCCCAGTAATAAAAAATAATTCAGTGTGATTGTTGCCTTTGAATAAAAGTGTAATTTCTGTTCGTCTCATTGGGTATTTCTTTCAATTACCTTCTGTCGTACTTTCTATGTACGGTCCACGTTTCATAGAGCTAAGTCACTTGGTAGTGACGCATCATGTGCAAGTTACTTTCATCGTTAAGTTGTGCACGCCAGAGTATTTTCGACTCCCTTCTTCAATTTATTTCTCAACCAGTAATAATCAAAAACTTTATGGCGTGATACAAGGCCTTTCTAGTCCCTTAATGTCATAGCAGTGAAAATTGTTGGTACAACACCACCAAACTGGCCGTCTGGTCTAGTGGCCAGCGTTATTTGTTCTACATCTACATCTACATCTACATCTATGATTACTCTTCAATTCACATTTAAGTGCTCGGCAGAGGGTTCATCGAACCACAATCATACTATCTCTCTACCATTCCACTCCCAACTCGCGTATCATATCTGCCACACTCTCTCCCCTATTACGTGATAATACACAACGAGCTGCCTTTTTTTGTACCCTTTCGATGTCCTCCGTCAATCCCACCTGCTAAGGATCCCACACCGCGCAGCAATATTCTAACAGAGGACGAACGAGTGTAGTGTAAGCTGTCTCTTTATCGGACTTGTTGCATCTCCTAAGAGTCCTGACAATGAAAAGCAACCTTTGGCTCGCCTTCCGCACAATATTATCTATGTGGTCTTTCCAGCTGAAGTTGTTCGTAATTTTAACACCCAGGTACTTAGTTGAATTTACAGCCTTGAGAATTGTACTATTTATCGAGTAATCGAATTCAAACGGATTTCTTTTGGAACTCACGTGGATCACCTCACACTTTTCGTTATTTAGCGTCAACTGCCACCTGCCACACCATACAGCAATCTTTTCTAAATCGCTTTGCAACTGATACTGGTCTTCGGATGACCTTACTAGACGGTAAATTTACTTTATCATCTGCGAACAACCTAAGAGAACTGCTCAGATTGTCACCCAGGTCATTTATATAGATCAGGAACAGCAGAGGTCCCAGGACGCTTCCCTGGGGAACACCTGACATCACTTCAGTTTTACTCGATGATTTGCCGTCTATTACTACGAACTGCGACTTTCCTGACAGGAAATCACGAATCCAGTCGCACAACTGAGACGATACCCCGTAGGCCCGCAGCTTGATTAGAAGTCGCTTGTGAGGAACGGTGTCAAAAGCTTTCCGGAAATCTAGAAATACGGAATCAACTTGAGATCCCCTGTCGATAGCGGCCATTACTTCGTGCGAATAAAGAGCTAGCTGCGTTGCACAAGAACGATGTTTTCAGAAACCATGCTGATTACGTATCAATAGATCGTTCCCTTCGAGGTGATTCATAATGTTTGAATACAGTAGGGAGCTATTGTTAGTAACGTCGAGGCCCTAGTTTTAATTGCCAGTGACGACCCCAAATTTTTCTGTTGTGGAACAGTTCATTCAGTCTGTGTGGCCAACTGAAATGCATCTTGAACGTAATTGGCGAAATACCGCGAGTAATGAGTATAATGGGCAAGGGGCACTACATCAGTAGTGTGTGGACAAGTTGAGAATTAGAGTCTGACGGTAGGCGTGCTAGGGCAGTCCGCGCAGTTGCGATGACCACTGTGCCCGGATGGCGCAGTGATTGGCGCATTTGCATACTCAGCAGGAGACCCGGGTTTGAGTTCCGGGCCGACACAGATTTTTCATCTTTCTCTGTTGATTTAAATCAGTGCACGATGACAACAAATTACATTAATTCCTTTGTGTCTTAATTAAGTATGCAAGTTTGAAGATGGTGCAAAACGTATTTTTAGACGTTTGATGCTACTAATCGTGTGCGGGAACGTCGAACGACAATATTTGGTTGGGAAAGCGCAATAGAGGATAGTAGGACAATGTGCAGCTCGTTATGGCGCAAACCGCGTCAGTTACAATGTGGAGACGGAGTTGCGGACGTGGCGAATTAATCAGAGCGGAGGTTAGTCTGCGAAGAGGGTTGTGCGAGGCGGACTTGGCCGCGCTAGTTGCTCGGCTGGAGGGGTTAGGGTAGTGGGGGAGGGGCGACCACAGTTACCGGCGCTGCGGCCAGGCCGCGGCAAATGAGGAAACTTTGAGAGTGCGGCAGGCGCCGCTAACGTGAGCGGCCAGTTAGCTATCAGTTTATCCAGGAGCGGCCGTCATCGTCTGCACCTCGGAGACCTCGTCCTGCAGAAGAACGAGCCCTCGCCACGACCGCCTGTCTGCGTTGCAACACACAGCACTCGACAGGTGCAAGCAGCTTTCACAGTCACGTTGCGAAATATCAACTAGCTGCCATGCGGTGCGAACGGACAGTGACCAAGAAAGTCGCCAACACTAGCTGATCAGAAGTGTCGGGAACGTGGAGTTGATCACTAGACATCACGAGAGGCGGACCTGCCAGTGTAGAAGGAGGTGGGGGATGCTGTGACAGCAGAAAGGGTCAGTCCGAAGACCTCAGCGACTTCGAACGCGGACTAACCGCTGGGTGTAACCTCACAAGGGAAACTCCCCATTGCCCGCCCGTCACATTTAATGGTAAGCTGGTCTAATGGAAAGCCCGCCAAAAACTGAACATCGATCAAGCACGAAAACAGAAGAAAGCGTGCCGAATTGTGAAAAAATAAGCAAAATAGAAACAGTGAACGGTCCACGCTCAAGACATGCAACATCAAGCGAAACGGCACAAATCAGGCGTTGTGGTTATGTGGTCACGGTGTTGGACGGCGAAACGGGGGGATCCGTGTTCAAATCTCTCCCGTACCAATATTTTTCCACAAAATTATTAACTGTCCGTTGAGCATTGGGCACCGAGACAAATGAGAATACTGCCGACAGACATATCAATGACTAGGCGCACAGTTCACAATTTCGTGAAAAAAAAAATCGGCATGAGGGAGATTTGAACAAAGCTTTCCCGATTTCCAGTCCAACACTGTGACCACATAACCACGATGCCTACGATGCCTTCGCTCTTCCAATTAGCTTGACATAATATATTTTGAGCTTCGACCCTTCACTGTTGCTTCTTCTTTCGTAGTTCAGCACACCGTCTTCCTGTTTCAAATCTTGACCTGTGTTCAGTTTTTGACGGGCTATGCAGTGGGCTGTCTTTAGTGACGAAGCATTTTATGTTTGGTGATTGTTATTATAAAAATTTTAAGGTTGTAATATTACGACGTTGATCCGCTGGAACATATGGGTAATCATTCAGTATTTTTATTTTTAGCTGTACACCCGAGGATGTGGTTACAGGCCACGAAACTTTTAGTGTCCCACTGAAGATTATTATACAGCTCTACGCGGTGTCCTTTTCCCATTATGTGTGTATTTAAATGAAATTAACACATACACTGTTAAGTTCCTTGGACTATGCATACTTACCTTTTTACGAAATTTACAACTTTATTTTCAAAAAATTATGTATGTACCTTTATCTCAAAATCTATTCAAGCGAATTCTCCAAACTTTTCTCTTTGTATATAGTAAGCTTCTCTCATGAGGTTATTGAATGTACCGAATAAGGGATTTTAAATTTTTTTAATTATAATTATGTGGGTATCATTAAAATTTCATGAAAAATTCCAAGCACTTTACTATATATCTCAGCTACACTCACAATCTCAAAATTTACCCTCTGTAGAACATTTATTACATTTATAGAAGTAAATGTACTAAATTTCATAATTATAGCCTCCATAGGTTCTGACTGAAAGGTGCAAAACTTAAAAATTTAATTTTCAGGAAATACAGTTTCAAGTTCAAGCTAAAGTTTTTTTCTTATGTCACCTATTCAGAAGACTCCAGATTTGTACTCAGGGTCCTCTTTCCCCTCATGGCTACTCTCCTGGTTTCCTGTTTCTTGCCATCTTTGCTTTACCAGGTTTTCAACTGACTTTTCAGCTGCAGTGACGCGCTGTAAATCTATTTTCTCAATACGTCGTGAGCGACATTTCCCATCGTCCTATCATTAAATCAAAGAATTGCATCGTAAGTTGCAAATATGAAAAATGCAGCAGATGAAATATTCGGTTTTAGGGCATCGTTTTTACATGAGTAAATCTACATCTACATATACATCCATACTCTGCAAGCCACCTGACTATATGTGGCGGAGGGTACCTTGAGTACCTCTATCGGTTCTCCCTTCTATTCCAGTCTCGTACTGTTCGTGGAAAGAAATATTGCCGGTATGCCTCTGTGTGGGCTCTAATCTCTCTGATTTTATCCTCATGGTCTCTTCGCGAGATATAAGTAGGAGGGAGCAATATACTGCTTGACTCCTCGGTGGCCGGCCGAAGTGGCAGTACGGTTCTAGGCGCTGCAGTCTGGAACCGCGAGACCACTACGGTCGCAGGTTCGAATACTGCCTCGGTCATGGATGTGTGTGATGTCCTTAGGTTAGTTAGATTTAACTAGTTCTAAGTTCTAGGGGACTAATGACCTTAGAAGTTGAGTCCCATAGTCCTCAGAGCCATTTGAACCATTTGACTCCTCGGTGAAGTTATGTTCTCGAAATTTCAACAAAAGCCCGTACCGAGCTACTGAGCGTCTCTCTTGTAGAGTCTTCCACTGGAGTTTATCTATCTTCTCCGTAACGCTTTCGCGATTACTAAATGATCCTGTAACGAAGCGCGCTGTTCTCCGCTGGATCTTCTCTATCTCTTCTATCAACCCTATTTTGTACGGATCTCACACTGGTGAGCAATATTCAAGCAGTGGACAAACAAGTGTACTGTAACCTACTTTCTTTGTTTTCGGATTGCATTTCCTTAGGATTCTTCCAATGAATCTCAGTCTGTCATCTGCTCTACCGACGATCAACTTTATATGATCATTCCATTTTAAATCACTCCTAATGCCTACTCCCAGATAATTTATGAAATTAACTGCTTTCAGTTGCTGACCTGCTATGTTGTTGTTGTTGTGGTCATCAGTCCTGAGACTGGTTTGATGCAGCTCTCCATGCTACTCAATCCTGTGCAAGCTTCTTCATCTCCCAGTTCCTACCGCAACCTACATCCCTCTGAATCTGTTTAGTGTATTCATCTCTTGGTCTCCCTCTGCGATTTTTACCCTCCACGCTGCCCTCCAATACTAAATTGGTGATCCCTTGACGCCTCAGAACATGTCCTACCAAACGATCCCTTCTTCTAGTCAAGTTGTGCCACAAACTTCTCTTCTCCCCAACCCTATTCAATATTTCCTCATTAGTTACATGATCTACCCATCTAGTCTTCAGCATTCTTCTGTAGCACCACATTCAAAAGCTTCTATTCTCTTCTTGTCCAAACTATTTATCATCCATGTTTCACTTCCATACATGGCTACACTCCATACAAATACTTTCAGAAATGACTTCCTGACACTTAAATCTATACTCGATGTTAACAAATTTCTCTTCTTCAGAAACGCTTTTCTTGCCACTGCCAGTCTACATTTGATATCCTCTCTACTTCAACCATCATCAGTTATTTTGCTCCCCAAATAGCAAAACTCCTTTATTACTTTAAGTGACTCATTTACTAATCTAATTCCCTCAGCATCACCCGACTTAATTCGACTGCATTCCATTATTCTCGTTTTGCTTTTGTTGATGTTCATCTTATATCCTCCTTTCAAGACACTATCCATTTCGTTCAACTGCTCTTCTAAGTACTTTGCTGTCTCTGACAGAATTACAATGTCATCGGCGAACCTCAAAGTTTTTATTTCTTCTTCATGGATTTTAATACCTACTCCGAATTTTTCTTTTGTTTCCTTCATTGCTTGCTCATTATATAGATTTAATAGCATCGGGGAGAGTCTATAACCCTGTCTCACTCCCTTCCCAACCACTGCTTCCCTTCCATGCCCCTCGACTCTTATAACTGCCATCTGGTTTCTGTACAAATTATAAATAGCCTTTCGCTCTCTGTATTTTACCCTTACCACCTTCAGAATTTCAAAGAGAGCATTCCAGTCAACATTGTCAATAGCTTTCTCTAAGTCTACAAATGCTAGAAACGTAGGTTTGCCCTTCCTTAATCTAGCTTCTAAGATGAGTCGTAGGGTCAGTATTGCCTCACGTGTTCCAACATTTCTACGGAATCCAAACTGATCTTTCCCGAGGTCGGCTTCTACTAGTTTTTCCATTCGTCTGTAAAGAATTCGCGTTAGTATTTTGCAGCTGTGACTTATTAAACTGATAGTCCGGTAATTTTCACATATGTCAACACCTTCTTTCTTTGGGATTGGAATTATTATATTCTTCTTGAAGTCTGAGGGTACTTCACCTGTCTCATACATCTTGCTCACCAGATGGTAGAGTTTTGTCAGGACTGGCTCTCCCAAGGCCGTCAGTAGTTCTAATGAAATGTTGTCTACTCCGGGGGCCTTCTTTCGACTCAGGTCTTTCAGTGCTCTCTCAAACTCTTCACGCAATATCGTATCTCCCATTTCATCTTCATCTACATCCTCTTCCATTTCCATAATATTGTCCTCAAGTACATCGCCCTTGTATCGACCCTCTATATACTCCTTCCACCTTTCTGCTTTCCCTTCTTTGCTTAGAACTGGGTTTCCATCTGAGCTCTTGATGTTCATGCAAGTGGTTCTCTTATCTCCAAAGGTCTCTTTAATTTTCCTGTAGGCAGTATCTATCTTACCCCTCGTGAGATAAACCTCTACATCATTACATTTGTCTTCTAGCCATCCCTGCTTAGCCATTTTGCACTTCCTGTCGATCTCATTTTTGAGACGTTTGTATAAATTCAATATTTCTTCTGTTACCCAAGGATTTCTATTAGCCCTCGTCTTTTTACCTACTTGATCCTCTGCTGCCTTCACTACTTCATCCCGCAAAGCTACCCATTCCTCTTCTACTGTATTTCTTTCCCCCATTCCTGTCAATTGTTCCCTTATGCTCTCCCTGAAACTCTCTACAACCTCTGGTTCTTTCAGTTTATCCAGGTCCCATCTCCTTAAATTCCCACCTTTTTGCAGTTTCTTCAGTTTTAATCTACAGGTCATAACCAATAGATTGTGGTTAGAGTCCACATCTGCCTCTGGAAATGTCTTGCAATTTAGAACCTGTTTCCTAAATCTCTGTCTTACCATTATATAATCTATCTGAAACCTGTCAGTATCTCCAGGCTTCTTCCATGTATACAGCCTTCTTTTATGATCTGATATATTGTAGCTAAATGATAAAGGATCTTCCTTTCTATGTATTCACAGCACATTGCACTTGTCTACATTGAGATTCAATTGCCATTCCCTGCACCATGCGTCAATTCGCTGCAGATCCTCCTGCATTTCAGTACAATTTTCCATTGTTACAACCTCTCGATATACTACAGCATCATCCGCTGTAGTATATCGAGCAGATGGACGCCACCGCGACCCACACAACTATCTCCGCGAGTTGGGAGCATGATTGATTTACCTAGTGAGTACGCAGCCACCCCACGCCACTGAAAGGCCATGCAGAGAACGTAAGTCACGTTATTTATACGATATCCCAAACTGGTCAGACACACTGCATAATATGTAGCGAAATTAATTCTTATTTGTACCACTGGGTAGCGAAGGCCAAAGGTCTGTTAGTTCTTGTCGCAGTGTGAATTAATACACAACTGGCCATTAAAATTGCTACACCAAGAAGAAATGCAGATGATAAACGGATATTCATTGGACAAATATATTATACTAGAACTGACATGTGATTACATTTTCACGCAATTTGGGCGTATAGATCCTGAGAAATCAGTACCCAGAGCAACCACCTCTGCCCGTATTAACGGCCTTGATACGCCTGGGCATTGAGTCAGACAGAGCTTGGATGGCGTGTACAGGTACAGCTGCCCATGCAGCTTCAACACGATACCACAGTTCATCAAGAGTAGTGACTGGCGTATCGTGACGAACCAGTTGCTCAGCCACCATTGACCAGACGTTTTCAATTGGTGAGAGATCTGGAGCATGTGCTGGCCAGGGCAGCAGTCGAACATTTTCTGTATCCAGAAAGGCTCGTACAGGGCCTGCAACATGCGGTCGTGCAATATCCTGCAGAAATGGGATCGAATGAAAGGTAGAGCCACGGGTCGTAACACATCTGAAATGTAAAGTCCACTGTTCAAAGTGCCGTCAATGCGAACAAGAGGTGACCGACACTTGTAACCAATGGCACCCCATACGATCACGCCGGGTGATACGCCAGTATGGCGATGACGAATACGCGCTTCCAATGTGCGTTCACCGCGATGTCGCCACACACGGATGCGACGATCATGATGCTGTAAGCAGAACCCGGATTCATCCGAAAAAATGACGTTTTGCCATTCGTGCACCCAGGTTCGTCGTTGAGTACACCATCGCAGGCGCACCTGTCTGTGATGCAGCGTCAAGGGTAACCGCAGCCATGGTCTCCGAGCTGATAGCCACGCTGCTGCAAACGTCGTCGAACTGTTCGTGCAGATGCTTGTTGTCTTGCAAACGGCCCCGTCTCTTGATTCAGGGATCGAGTCGTGGCTGCACGATCCGTTACAGCCATGCGGATAAGATGCCTGTCATCTCGACTGCTAGTGATACGAGGCCGTTGGGATCCAGCACGGCGTTCCGTATTACCCTCCTGAACCTACAGATTCCATATTATGCTAACAGTCATTGGATCTCGACCAACGAGAGGAGAAATGTCGCGATACGATAAACTGCCATCGCGATAGGCTGCAATCCGACCTTTATCAAAGTCGGAAACTTGGTGGTACGCATTTCTCCTCCTTACCCGAGGCATTACAACAACGTTTCACCAGACGACGCCGGTCAACTGTTGTTTGTGTAAGCGAAATCGGTTGGAAACTTTCCTCATGTCAGCACGTTATAGGAGTCGCCACCGGCGCCAACCTTGTGTGAATGCTGTGAAAAGGTAATCATTTGCCTATCACAGCATCTTCTTCCTGTCGGTTAAATTTCGCGTCTGTAGCACGTCATCTTCGTGGTGTAGCAATTTTAATGGCCAGTAGTGTAAATAATGGATTCCAGGGGTGTACGAAAGCTGATCAGGATCGTGTAATTCTGAACCGAATAGCGTACTGTTTACTTTATTATCATTTTTATCAGAATTCTCAGCGTAGGCGAATACATTTAGTGATGTTATACGGCGAACAGAAGCTGCAAGAACATGTAAAAAGCTTTTGAGGGACGGTGCTATGATGTATGCTAAGTAGTAGTACAGTGCTAGCGGACCGCACTATCTAATGTAGTGTTTTTACAAGTGCCAATTGGAAGGGAGGATAGGGCAATAGTGCCAGTTAAATTAATTAAGGTAGTTAAAGTGTAGAACTGATGGCCATATTGGCAATTTCCATCTAGCTTCCTTGCAAATACAATGAGGTGACAAGAGTCAAGGGATACGTCCCAATATCGTGTCGGACCTCCTCTCTCCCGACACAGTGCAGCAACCGGTCGTGGCACGCGTCCAGCAAGCCGTCAGGAGGCCGCTGTACGAATATTGAGCCATACCGCCTCTGTAGCCGTCCACAATTGCGGATGTGTTGCCTGTGCAGGTCTTTATAGACGAATCGACCTCTCGATTATGTCCCATAAACGTTCGGTGGGAATTATGTAGGGCTATTGGGTGGACAAACAATTTGCTCGTACTGTCCTGGATGTTCTTCAAACCATTTGCGAACTACTGTGGCTAGGTGGCATGGCACACTGTCATTAATAAAAATTCTATAGTTGTCTGTGAACATGACGTTCAAGAATGGCTGCATATTGCCTCTAAGCACATGAGCATCCAGTGAAACCAGTCCATTCCATGCAAACACGGAACACAGTGTTGTGCAGCTACCACTGCCTCGTTGAGAGCTTGAGTCCGTGGCTGCGTGGAGTCTGCGCCACATTCAAAACCTACCGCCAGCTCTGACCAACTGAACCTTGGTCTCACCTTACCAGGGCACGGTTTTTCAGTCGTCTAGGAGCCAACCGACAACCGATGTGGTCGAGTGCCCGGTAGAGACGCTGCAGGCTACGTCGCGCTGTTAGGGAAGGCAGTGCGCGCCTCGGTCGTCTGCCGCCGTAGTCCATCAACACCGTATCTCGCTGCACTGTCCTGACGGACACATTCGCCGTGAGTCCCACATTGATTTCATCTATATCTAAATGGTTCAAATGGCTCTGAGCACTATGGGACTTAACATCTGTGGTCATCAGTCCCCTAGAACTTACAACTACTTAAACCTAACTAGCCTAAGGACATCACACACATCCATGCCCGAGGCAGGATTCGAACCTGCGACCGTAGCGGTCACGCGGTTCCAGACTGAATCATCTACACTCCTGGAAATTGAAATAAGAACACCGTGAATTCATTGTCCCAGGAAGGGGAAACTTTATTGACACATTCCTGGGGTCAGATACATCACATGATCACACTGACAGAACCACAGGCACATAGACACAGGCAACAGAGCATGCACAATGTCGGCACTAGTACACTGTATATCCACCTTTCGCAGCAATGCAGGCTGCTATTCTCCCATGGAGACGATCGTAGAGATGCTGGATGTAGTCCTGTGGAACGGCTTGCCATGCCATTTCCACCTGGCGCCTCAGTTGGACCAGCGTTCGTGCTGGACGTGCAGACCGCGTGAGACGACCCTTCATCCAGTCCCAAACATGCTCAATGGGGGACGGATTCGGAGATCTTGCTGGCCAGGGTAGTTGACTTACACCTTCTAGAGCACGTTGGGTGGCACGGGATACATGCGGACGTGCATTGTCCTGTTGGAACAGCAAGTTCCCTTGCCGGTCTAGGAATGGTAGAACGATGGGTTCGATGACGGTTTGGATGTACCGTGCACTATTCAGTGTCCCCTCGACGATCCCCAGTGGTGTACGGCCAGTGTAGGAGATCGCTCCCCACAACATGATGCCGGGTGTTGGCCCTGTGTGCCTCGGTCGTATGCAGTCCTGATTGTGGCGCTCACCTGCACGGCGCCAAACACGCATACGACCATCATTGGCACCAAGGCAGAAGCGACTCTCATCGCTGAAGACGACGCGTCTCCATTCGTCCCTCCATTCACGCCTGTCGCGACACCACTGGAGGCGGGCTGCACGATGTTGGGGCGTGAGCGGAAGACGGCCTAACGGCGTGCGGGACCGTAGCCCAGCTTCATGGAGACGGTTGCCAATGGTCCTCGCCGATACCCCAGGAGCAACAGTGTCCCTAATTTGCTGGGAAGTGGCGGTGCGGTCCCCTACGGCACTGCGTAGGATCCTACGGTCTTGGCGTGCATCCGTGCGTCGCTGCGGTCCGGTCCCAGGTCGACGGGCACGTGCACCTTCCGCCGACCACTGGCGACAACATCGATGTACTGTGGAGACCTCACGCCCCACGTGTTGAGCAATTCGGCGGTACGTCCACCCGGCCTCCCGCATGCCCACTATACGCCCTCGCTCAAAGTCCGTCAACTGCACATACGGTTCACGTCTACGCTGTCGCGGCATGCTACCAGTGTTAAAGACTGCGATGGAGCTCCGTATGCCACGGCAAACTGGCTGACACTGACGGCGGCGGTGCACAAATGCTGCGCAGCTAGCGCCATTCGACGGCCAACACCGCGGTTCCTGGTGTGTCCGCTGTGCCGTGCGTGTGATCATTGCTTGTACAGCCCTCTCGCAGTGTCCGGAGCAAGTATGGTGGGTCTGACACACCGGTGTCAATGTGTTCTTTTTTCCATTTCCAGGAGTGTATATCAGGGCTTCACAACATACGTGCTCGCGGAGCAAGCTGTGAGCAGCAAGGCGCGAGCACAGAGCAGCGCGAGCACGCTACCCCGACTACCGGACCAGAGCGGAGAGTGAGGAGAGTCACGTGGGGCACATAATAGCTGCCGCCAGTCAATGTAAATCCGCGGCCACCTGCAGGCATATCACTCACGAATTATTACTGCGAAAAATGAAACAAATAAAGGAGAATCTACAGGTGCCACATAATTTTATTAGCTTAGTGTATGCCTCTACATTCGTATTAATTTATGAACTGTTACACAATAAAAGGTGTCACTGAAGTGTGGGATTCTCGAATATCTTGTACTTTTTGCCCTTTACAATTGCGTCTATGTTTGGAGTAATTGTTCTCGTGCATTGTAGGCGCAGCGTGCAGTTTAAATTTTGATCAGACAATGCGTTTCTCAGGCGCGTCTTGTTACATTTCATTGCAGAGAACAGTCGTTCACAAACATACGTGGAACCGAACATTGATATTATTGTAGCCGCCAGTTTGTGCAAACGACGAAATCTGTCCTGAGGGAAGTGTCTTTAGAATTCCAAAACGTTTTTCTTGTTCTGAAATTTATCTCTGTATTTTCTGTCACACTGCAGGTCAATAATTTCTAGTTGCAGCTCAGGACGAATTTCTTCAATATTCGCTGAATATGGAGAGGAGAACAGATCAAAATCACTGTCTAGTGCTTTCAGATCTTGAAAGCGTTGATCAAATTCTTCCTTAAGGACAACTAAACTATGCGAATAATGTTCACAGTCTTTGTGAACATCTTGCATGGATGATAATTTAGGGAAATGAGCTAGATTTCTTGTTTCCAGCTGACTCACCCAAAGTGTCAATTTCATTTTAAAAGCTCGTATTCGATCTATGAAATGAGTAATTAGCAGATCTTTACCTTGTAGTGAAATGTTCAAAGCATTCAGATGGCTAGTTAAATCTGCTAAGAACGCGAGATCACATTTCCATGAAGGCTCTTTCAATTCAGGAACACACATGTTATTTATTTCCATGAACATATTTATCTCACCTAATAGGCAAAAAAATCGATTTAATAATTCGCCACGACTAAGCCAGCAGACCTCGCTGTAATAAGACAGGCTACCATACTGGCTTTCTACATCCTCAAGAAAGCTTTTAAATTGCCTGGGTTCTAGCCCATGCTTCCTTAAGTAATTGGTTGTACGAACAACAACACTCATCACATTTTTTAGTGATACTCTTTGCACGTAAGTTTTCCTGGTGGATCACACAGTGAACGCCCCTTATTTCATTCGGCACGGTCAGTTTTTGCATTTTCTCCTTCAACAGCGCAACGAAACCTGATTTTTTCCCTGTCATCGCTGGTGCACCCTCTGCAGACACTGAAACTAAAGAATTCCACGACAATCCTATATTTTAAACACTTTCTTCAACACTACTTAAAATATCACCTCCGGTTGTAGTGTTCTTCATGGCTACTACATCGAGGAGCTACTCCCTCACCTGAAGATCTCTAACACCTCTAATAAATATGGCAAGCTGGTCTGTTCCAGTGATATCAACACTTTCGTCCAGAGCTAGAGAATACGCCACAAAATCTTTACAGATATTTGCAAGCTGGCTCTGGACGTCGTCTGCCATGTCCTGTATGCAACGCATAATGGTCATGTTAGATATTGGCACAATCCGAAACTGTTCAACTTGAGATGAACACAAATGTTCCGCTGCAACTACCAAACAAAAATGGCTCAAATGGCTCTGAGCACTATGGGACTCAACTGCTGAGGTCATAAGTCCCCTAGAACTAGTTAAACCTAACTAACCTAAGGACATCACAAACATCCATGCCCGAGGCAGGATTCGAACCTGCGACCGTAGCGGTCTTGCGGTTCCAGACTGCAGCGCCTGTAACCGCACGGCCACTTCGGCCGGCTCCTACCAAACATTCTCTTATTAAATCGCCATCAGTGAAGAGGCGCAGGGATTTTGCTAAAAGGAAAGCAATTTTGTAACTCACTCTGAGAGCTGCCTCAGTTGATTTTTCTTCGTCGTCCAGATCTTCTTCGGATAGCTTCCTTTTAAGTTTAATAACTTGCTGTGCACGAACTGGTCCATCACATTTTCCACTTCCGTAGTCTTTCGCGTGGTACGACATAAAATGTCGGTGCAAATTAAATTTCCTAAGAGAATTCAGCGTTTTGTGACATACTAAACATTTTGCAATACCATCTTTTTCTGTAAACAGATACAATTCCTCCCAATGGAGGTTGAACTGCGAAAGCATGATTGTGGTTACACAACGGCGACATGATTCTTAACCAGCGAAGTGACTGTTAGAGCTGATCGTAGTACTTTAAACGTTACACAGTCGGCGCGAATTCAATAGGCACGCTGCGCTCCTATTCAAACGTGCGCGCGCATTTCCCCTCCCTCCCTTCCCTCCCTACTCCGCGACCTTGCACCTGCTCGCGAGCACGTGCGTGAGCAGACGCGAGTACTCGCGCTCAAAACCGGCCAGTTGTTAAGCCCTGATCTATATCTACTTCTACTACATCGACACTCAGCAATTCACACTTCAGTACCTGGCAGAGGGTTCATCAAACTACCTTCACAATAACGCCCTATTATTCCACTCTCTAACAGCTCGTGGGAAAAACCAACACCTATATCTTTCCGATCGAGCTCTGATTTTCCTTAGTTTATTATGATAATGGTTTCTCGCTATGTAGGTCGGTGTCAACAAAACATTTTCGAATTCGGAGGACAAAGTTGATGACTGAAATTTCGTGAGAAGATTCCGCCTCAAGGAGAAACGCCTTTGTTTTACTGATCTCCACCCCAAATCATGTCATGTCAGTATTCAGTGACTCTCTCTCTCCTATTTTACGATAACACAAAACGTGCTGCTCTTCTTTGGACTTTCTCGACGTAATCCCTTATTCCTATCTGGTAAAGATCCCACATCGCGCAGCAGTACTCCAAAAGTGAACGGGCAAGCCAAGTGTAGGCAGTCTTCGTAGTACATCTGTTCCGCCAATAAATCGCCGTCTTCGATTCGCCTTCCCACAACATTTTCTGTGTCTTCTTTCAGTTACAGTGGCTCGCAATTGTAATTCCTAGGTATTTACCTGAATTTGAGGGCTTTATATATCACTGATTTATCGTGTAATCCAAGTTATTTCACCAAGTGTTGCTTCTTCATTAGCACCGACAACTCTACGCAAACGCCGCTGCTCTCGGTCGTTAACTAAAGGCCGTGTTGAGAGGTAATGCCTGGTATTAGGTACTCCTGGTGCACTCATTGCCACTGTGTGTTGCCAAATATTTAGTTCCCTAACGATTCCGGAAATGGATATCCCATGCGTCTACCTCCAACTAACATTCCGCGTTCAAAGTCTTAATTCCCGTCGAGCGGCCAAAATCACGTCGGAAATCTTCTCATGTGAATCACTTATGTACAAATGACGGCTCAACCAATACACTGCCCTTTAAAAACTTGTACACACCATACTACGGCCACCTGTACATGTGTATACCCTTATACTCTGACTTCTGTCAGCTCAGTGTAAGTGACTCATCCTATATTACCCTACCAGCTAACTACTTGACATGGCCGTGTTACCTATTCTTCACCCGCACACCCCCGCCCTTCTCCCTATGTAACGTTTCCTCTCAGCCCATTCCAACTCAGTTTACAAATGCTCGTGCTTTATGAATTTTGCAGCCAGTAAGCCACATCTACACCAAGCAATAAGTCGCGTATATATCAAATTAAGCTACAACTATCAATGGCGTTGACGTGTCTGAGTATTACCGAACTCCCACCGAGTAACTCATGCTTACAAAATGGTGCCACAGCATTCACTGACGACTGGTAGAAACAGATCTCGGGGAACACCACTTTCGATTACAGAGAAATGCAGGAACACAAGAGGCGGTACTAGGCATACGACTTGTCTTAGAAGAAAGACTGAAAAAAAGGCGTGACGTTTATAGCTCCTGTGGATGCACAGAAAATTTGTTGCAGTGTTCCCAGAATGAGATTGCAGTGTTGATTAGAATACGGTACTTGAAGTATTAGAGGGAAACCGGTACAAATTACGCACAGTGAAACCTTATTTATAGCTACTATAGAAACCTCACTGGGGTTATAAGAGTTAAAGGACTCGAAAAGGAAGCAGCAGTTGAGAACAGAGTGAGACAGGTTTCTAGACTATCAATGATGTTATTCAATATCTACATTTAACAAGCAGTAAAGGACACCAAAAATAAATTTAGTTAAGTTCAGGTAAATTAAAACTTTAAGATACATCAAATGTGGCATGAAACATCTAAGAGTAGTTGAACGGAATACGTAGTGTCTTGAACTGAAATGATGAAATGAACATCAGTGAAAGTAAAATATGGTAAAAGAATGTAGTTGAATTAAAAACGGCGATGCTGTGGGAATTATACTCGAAAATGAAATATTAGAAGTTGTAGATGAGTTGGTCTATTTGGCCAACAAAAAAACTGGCGATGGCCGGAGTAGAGGAGATATAAAATGCAGACTGGCAATCGCAAGAAAACCGTTATTCAGAAAGAGGAATTTGTTGACGTATAATATAAAATTTAGCGCTGGTAAATCTTTTGTGAAGGTATTTGTGAGGAGTGTAGCCTTTTACTGGAATGAAAGGTGGACGATAAATATTTCAGACCAGAAGAGAATAGAAGGTTTTCAGATGTGGTGCTACGGCAGGAATTCGAAGATTAGTAGGGTGGATCGAGTAAATTATGAGTTACTGAATCGAACTGAGGAAAAATGAAATTTCTGATATAGATTGTCAAAAATAATGCCTCTAGCAGTATGACACGTTCTGCAGTCGGCCAGTTTAGAGTATTACGTGTAGAGTGTGAGAAAAGAGGAATACAGTAAGGTAAAAGTATTACTACAGTTAGTGGATTCCGGATAGGACTGCCAGGATTAATATACCAGCTTTCAGTGATTTTTCAGTATCTGTGCTGGAACAGTTTCTCCTTCACTATGAAAACAATCAATCCTTTTTTCTTGACGTTTTCATAGTACCGTGTTTAGCGTCAATAGGGTTGTTGAAGTATTAAATCTTTCAGAACGTAACAGTTCACAATGTTAATCGACAGTAATGGTGCGCCAAACTTCTTGCACGCCAACGGGATGCGATTTTGGCACCTGAGTGGGCAGAATGACGGCCACTGATGGAAATGGGTAATGTTACACCATGATGCACCAGTCTGATATTTATCGAACTTACAAGGGGACCTTACGGTTTCAATAACTCATTTCTGGATGAGACTTCGCATATTAGTAGTATGCCTTAAGGGTGTGCACCCGTAAAAGTTGTAAAGCGCAAAAGGTAGAAGATACCGAGGGAAGGTACTCTAAAGTTTTACGCGTAGCTTATATACTGGCCAATTTGTGAACTACGGAAGCACAGCGAACTTGGCTGCGCCTGTAGCGGACTCGCTTGCCGTGCTAGCGATCTAGGTCCAATCCTACCTACCGGGAATTTTTTCTTTTTTATTTGTGTAAAAATTATAATGACTTTTAAAATAAAGTTAATAACCTAAATTACTACGAGTTACATCATCAAGAATTTTATTCTATTACTGTAATGACTATTACACCTCATTAATGTAAAATTTCGATTACAATTAATATTTTCTGTTTAAGAATTTGAATAATTTAAAATTCATTTTTAATGAACGCACATTTTGGCTCTAATAAACGTTGTAGCAAAATTTTATGTAGGATTTTATTTATATAACTTTTACAATATTGTCTTTTTCAGTTTCGTATCTTACATACAAGCACCAGAATGATAATTAACATAAACATTAAAACAAAAAGATGTTTTGACATCTTGTGCAATTTATGAAGGACGATTGCTTACACGAACGACCTTGCTTGAAAGATGTGTTGGGAAACATACTGAGTTAATATTCATGAGAACGTCCCTTCGTCAGAAAGCATGGAAGCACACCGAGCGTACCGGATCACTTCATTAAAAACTGGCGATGACAGTTGACGATGCCCTATTTTTTTTTTTTTAATTCGCATTTTATATTTATTGGCTACAACAGTCATTTCACAAATAAATAAAATTTTAATGATGTAATTGATGGTATTTTAGTTCATTGACTTTATTTAGACGTTTTTATTATTATGTTTATTTAACTGTTTTAAAAATTGTAAGTGACCTGAAGGTACGATCGAGTCTGTATCGCCCACGTGGCAAGCGAGACCGGCACAGGAGCTGCTGCTGGAGCTGCTGTAGTGTACAAATTGGTCACTGTACGTGCTGCGCGCAACGCTTCACACCCCTTTTTCTCGGTATCTTCTACGTAGTACGCTTTATAACCCTTGAGGTATACTACTCAACTGCGAAGTCTGATCCCGAACTGAATCTCCCATAATGTAAGGTGCCCTTGTTAGTTAAGGTTTTCATTACACTGCGAATATTGAACGAGTGGACCATCACTCCATCGAAAACTAATATACATCATCAAAATCAATATGAAGCGTTATCCAGATGCGTGGAAGTATGCTCTTGTATTCGTTGTGGAATGGAAGAAAAGAGCCGGCCGTGCGGTTAAAGGCGCTGCAGTCTGGAACCGCAAGACCGCTTCCGTCGCAGGTTCGAATCCTGCCTCGGGCATGGATGTTTGTGGTGTCCTTAGGTTAGTTAGGTTTAACTAGTTCTAAGTTATAGGGGACTAATGACCTCAGCAGTTGAGTCCCATAGTGCTCAGAGCCATTTGAACCAAGAAAAGAGCCTCCAGTGTCATCTTGACGAACTCCTTTCCAAGCCTGAAACGTGTGCTGTGTGGTTTCGTGGAGACTGTTAGCTGGAGGCTGGTGTGAAAGTAGGAGTCTTCCCATCTCATCCCAGACGCGCTGGATGGTTGACAAATAGGGAACCGGACACGTCACTCAAGGTCAAGGTGTTTCCTCTGTAAAGTGAAGTATGAGGCATTGCATTATCAAGTGAAACGGGTTCCTACCTTTGTATATTTGGCGAATCGTTATTTAAAACTACATTTTATGCTCTCTACATATGTTATCAGCATATACCCGAGTTTTAGTCGGCTCCAAGCTGTCCCATGGTTGATCTGACGTCCACACGTTTTTTATAAAGAACGAAATAACATAATTTTAATTTCAGAATATGAAAATTTATCCCTCTTCAATCACATCGAACGTATTATCACACACCATTCCGCCATCTTATGTATGTTTTTCTTCACATACACCAAACATCAACCTTCCAGAGACTCCATTATATTGACAAATTCGCATCAAGTAACTAGCACATATCAACTGCGAAAGTGTGTATCCAATACTGAATTGAATCCAACTGGACTCCATTTGATCTCTCGAGAACTGTTGGTTCTGCTAGTTATAACCTATCCAGAGATCCTAATGTAAGCTGATGTTTTGGAATAGTCAGATAATTAACATTCCAGTTCCGGTCTCTATCTGTGCTAGTACTAATTAAATCAAATACGTTGTTGTGAATTAACAAGGCAATGGATACTTTAAATCATGATATGCACGTAGGTTGCAAAAATTACATTCAAAGTAGATCGCTCTTTTGATTTAATGTTTTTGTTTACATTTTGCAAGATACCGAATTTAAAGAACAACGCATCGATTTAAGCGCATCAAAGAAACCGGTATAAGTATGCGTATTCAAATACAGAGATATGTAAACGGACAGAATACGGCGCTGCGCTCATCAACGCCTATAGAAGACAACAAAGGTTAGATCGGTTACTGCTGTTACAATGGCAGGTTATTATGATTTAAGTGAGTTTGAACGTAGTATTGCAGTCGGTGCACGGGCGATGGGACACAGCATCTCCGAGGTAGCGACGAATTGAGGATTTTCCCTTACGACCATTTCACGCGTGTGACGTGAATATCAGGAATCCGGTAAAACATCAAATCTCCGGCATCGCTGCGGCCGGAAAAAGATCCTGAAAGAACGGGATCAACGACAACCGAAGACAATCGTTCAACGTGACAAATCATTGCTTATTTCAAGTGTCAGTGTGCGAACCATTTAACAAAACATCATCGATATGGATTTTCGGAGCGGAAAGCCCATTCGTATACTCTTAATGAGTGCACGACACAAAGCTTTACGCAGCGCCTGGGCCCGTCAACACCGACATTAGGCTGTTGATGACTGGAAACATGTTGCCCAATCGGATGAGTCTCGTTTCAAATCGTATCGAGCAGGTGGACATACACGGGTATGGAGACAACATCATGAATCCATGGACCCTGCATTTCAGCAGGGGACTGTTCAAGCTGGTGGAGCATTGTAAGCATCCTGTCTGATCATCTGCTTGCATTCATGTCCATTCTGCATTCCGACGGAGTTTGGCAATTCCAGCAGGACACCCCACACGTCCAGAATTGTTACAGAGTGGCTCCAGGAATACTCTTCTGAGTTTAAATACTTACGCTGGCCACCAAACTTCCCAGGCATGAACATTACTGAGCACATCTGGGATGCCTTGCAACGTACTGTTCAGAAGAGGTCTCCACCCCCTCGTATTCTTACTAATTTGTGGACAGCACTGGATGATCCATTTCGTCAGTTACCTCCAGCACTTCTTCAGACATAAGTCGAGTCCATGTCAGTCCGCAGCTCGTGGTCGTGCGGTAGCGTTCTCGCTTCCCGCGCCCGGGTTCCGGGTTCGATTCCCGGCGGGGTCAGGGATTTTCTCTGCCTCGTGATGGCTGGGTGTTGTGTGATGTCCTTAGGTTAGTTAGGTTTAAGTAGTTCTAAGTTCTAGGGGACTGATGACCACAGCTGTTAAGTCCCATAGTGGTCAGAGCCTAACCTAACCAGTCCATGTCACTTCGCGTTGCCGCACTTCTGGGTCCTCGCAGGGGCCCTGCACGATATCAGGCAGGTGTACCAGTTTCTTTAGCTTTTCAGTGCACATGTCTCCTATACCAACTCTACAAGTACTGTGCCTAAAGCGTAGCCAGGTACGCGAGCGACCTAGATGGACGATGCATCCGGAAGTCAATGTTAGAACCACAATGTAAAGAGTAATTCGTCAAATGTTTGTTGCGTCCCATAGTGCTCGCTCCTGTGTACCTCAGTGCAGCCGGGTCCCCGCTACACAGGCTGGTAACGGCCGGTAGTAGGCGGAAAACCAACAAACGGTGACAGGAATTCCTGGCAACGAAAGTTAAGTACGTCTTATGAGAAGATATCCTTAACAGAAAGCAGTAGTTCTAGGCGCTTCAATCCGGAACCGCGCTGCTGCTACGGTCGCACGTTCGAATCCTGCCTCGGGCGTGGATGTGTCTGATGTCCTTAGATTAGTTAGGTTAAAGTAGTTCTAAATTCTGGGGGACTGATGACCTCCGATGTTAGGTCCTATAGTGCTTGGAGCCATTTTTTGAAGAACGCAGAAAACAAACATCTTGTGGAGGTGTCACGCCTCTTATTTAATTTAATTTGTTCGCTACCTGGAGTTTTTTTTCCGTTTTTCATATTTGTTTAATGTGTTATTCATTCATTAACTTTGGCCTATTCACTCATGTTATTGTGGGGTGTCCGTAGGTTTGGTAGTAGATCCCTGGAATACAATTGTCTCTCAGATATGGGCGGTCACGTCGTCTCACTGTTGTTACCACGTGAATTAATTGTTTTATCCACTATAACTTAGTTACTTTATTATTGACATATGTAGTAAGTGTTTAGGCTGTCAACCGCAACGCAAATTGCTATGCAAATGATACAGGAGCATATACATTTATAAACGTGGCGTAACCCCTAAACAGTTTAAGCCTCACTGTAAGCGTTCTTTCACCTACGTATGTACGACCTCGAATGTCTTTTTCCTATTTTTTATGCAGAGTAGTGCTACACCTTTGCTTGCTCTTTTATGAAGACGGGAAAAAAGATGAGTGTGAAAGCTTCTATGAAGAACTACAGAATACACTGAACAAATACAGTGCTACTGATCAGATTATTGTCATGGGTGATTTCAATGTCAGAATAGGAAATATAGCAGTAACAAGCGTTATAGGTCCGTTTGGAGAACCAATATGTAATGAAAATGGAAAATTACTAAGAGATTTTGGCAGTTATAACAATTTAAAAATCACAAATTCGTTTTTTAAGAAAAAGGATATACACAAGTATACTTAGGCCAGCAGAGGTTTTAGATCAATAATTGACTTCATTTTAGTAAATGATAAGCTATTGGGCTAAGTAAGGGCTAGAAGAGTTTATAGAGGACCAGATATAGAACATAATGTAATCCCCTACATTTTTATTTTCTCGTAATTTCTTTTTAGTTTCAGTGAGTGCTACAGCTTCGATATTCATGTCGCTTAGTATATATACTAGTTCTACCTCCTTCAGCCAAATTCCTCACATTCCAGGTTGCTACTTTGATGTGTCCATTTATCCATTTTCGTTCGTCCTTTCTCATAACCTCGTCACTTACCTCTGAGACCGTCCAGTCTGCGAGGCTCGTTTTGGTACTGGGAGTAGTCCGTGTTTTCCTAAAGTTGGTTACCAGCCGTCTGCTCAACCCCATTCTAGAAGAACCAGGATTTTCTTGCGGGGTGATCTCCCTTAGCCGATGTGATCCGATTATTTAAAGGCGCCGGAAATAAGTTCGCCTTTCATCCTCACCCATTGGCTTTGCAGCCCGTATCCACTGTGTGTCATACATTGTCTAGGGGTCTTGCGACTCATGCCTTCTAGGATGTAGGAGTAGGGTTTGTTGGCAGAGCTGCATTGAAATCCTTGAGGTCTGATTGATTTCCCAAATTTCAGTGGACATATGCTGCAGTTTTGTTTCTGCAGACTGGTATCGGCAGCCTGAGCAGACTCCGGGGTCCTTTGCCAACATTCGATTGTTGGAGAATAGAGAAGAGACATGAAATACACCCTTAGGTCTCGAAACCTAATACCGTTCGTATCGAAAGAGTGAGAGTTGGCCAAGGGAGGCCGATAGGAAAGAAACCAGAAGAAGCCTGATACAAGTAAGTGGTAGTAATGTCAGACTTAGCTAAGCGTCCATGTGGTTGCCACCCACATACTCCCAAGACAGGGCCCCCAGCTGACCTGTCTGGGCCGGGTGACCCTACCGGGAGCATAGCTCCCGCCAGCAGGGCTCACTGGATCACTGATTCGCACAAACCTCCCCACCAACGTTAACGTGTAGTCCTTGACGAGATTGTATATATTTATAACTTAACAATTATGGCCGTAGGTTTTTTGTAAATTACAAAACATTGTCAAACAGCAGTTCATTGTATATCAGTTTGTGGTAAGTGCAGCAAGTTGTAAGGTAGCCTCTACAGAGGCAAACTTGTGTTAAGTGTGCGTACGAAGAATAAACCTTTGCTTTTGTTTTAATAAGTATTTCACAACAATTATAAAAGAGGTGTTTATGAATCTTTTATTGAGACATAACAGGAGGCGTGGTGTAATGAAAATAATGTTAAGTAGTAATTACAGGGATACACTGGCGACACGTGTCGGCGGCAGTAACGTTGCGGCAGGTACAGGCCGCCGCACTGCCCTGGCTGCGGCGAAGAACACAGGAGTGTGCGCCGCGGGACGCCGGCGTTTGGGGAATTACCCTGCGTGCTGTGTTTCTAACACCGACTTGCCGGCCCCTCGTCCATCTCGTCGCTCGCGTACCTGGCAGTGTTTTAGGAACAGTATTTGTACACCCGGTATAGGAGACGTGTAACAACCTGTTATCGACATATGTTGTAGCACGGTTTCGCTATTATAATGCATCTGCTGTTATTATTAATTTTATCTCTTTATAAATTTCTCATTCTATCAATGGATTCACAGATCTGAAGATGGTAGCCGTGCTTCCGAAAACGGTTTACAAGCGATCTCGGCTAAGAAGTTCACTTTCTCTCAAGTGATCCCATGTCCCTCATGACACAGATACAACATCCTTCCAAGCCCGAAAATGGTGGAAAGTTGCACTTGCACGTTCCCTGGTGACGCTGTGCCACGCTCTCTACAAGAGTAGTGAAACTACTGAAAATAAGCTCCTATAACGGTGGAATCTTTATCCACGGAGACCATAGACGGGGATATACACGACCATCACTCTGCTTGTTTCCGGTCGATGAGCTGATTGCGTAATAGAGCACTGCACCCGTGTGTCTAACCAGTGAGGACGGCGTTCATTGCCCGTCAGTCGCTCTGCACGCAGCCAGCAGTTGTCTCTCTCGGCGTCAGTCGGGCGAGCACTCACTCACAAGGGGACCATACGCCTTCCCTTCACCACTCTGATTCCTGTTGACAGGATCTAAAGGGCACGATTAGGACTTCTACATGCCTTTGACTTTCGCGGGAAAATTCTCTACCAACTGAGCTACCCAAGCCTACCAAGATTTTTTTTCTGCTTTTTCGTCAGTCAGTGGCAGACTGGAGGGGGCAAGGCAGGCAGGGGTCGAATATCGTCGCCTGGCCACGACGTCTTCCCCTTCCCCGTCCTACCATCGAAGCGCACCATCACATTTTTTTAATATAATAAGCAACAAAAAACCAGGGACCCACACGCCAAAAGTTACGACGATAATGTGAATTAAAAATGGCCGTCTTGCCAGCTGGGATCGCCTTATCGAAGCGGGTGGCAAGCAAGAGGCGGTCGCCATTAAAATAGGCGTCACCAGTCATCAACCGTCGGAGTGGCCGGCGCCGCTGAACACAGTCAGAGGCTGTTTGTGTTACCGTAAAGGAATCGTGGAAATATCACGTCTGCAAGTCAACTTCTTCTCACACCCGTCACACACCAGCTGGGCGGCGGGTCCATAAATGACGAGCCAAATAGTAAGCAAAAAATTCCGGTATTGCGTTCTGTTTGTTAAGACCAGGAACTCGTCGATCATGTATTGCCCCAAATCGAGGACTTCCTTCTCGCCGTCGCGGAACATGTATTGTATCGCTATTCATTGTACCCAATTGACCTCATTCATCAGAGTCATCGGGAAATAGGCGGTGTCGGGATGAAAGAGGACCAGGGACACAATCGAAACATAGGGGCGGCGTAGGAGGAAAGCCAGTTTCCATCTCTCGCGTGCGGGACCACAGTTCAGTCTGTGTTCGTCGCGTAACGGGGGCACACGGGGTCGTCAGTTGGGTGACTGGCATGTAGCTTTCGTCGGGCCTGAAATTCCTCGTTAGTGACCACATACCACGTTGAGCGCACTAAAGTGGACACGAAAGGCTCGTGGATGGTTCGCCAAACACGTGTCGAGTCGACTGCGAGATGGCGTCGTATAATGTCATTAGTCGAATTCCAGTGTTGGAGAACACTATAATAAATCTTTGCTGTCGGATTCCCTGTCTCCGGTAGAACCTCCAACATACAGATGTGCTCCACGAAAAAGTCCTAATATGTGATAGCGAGGGCGATAAAAGTCTAACGGGTGCCGGTGGGCACAACGCTCGTGGGGTCACCTCTGCTGTCAGGATGCCAGGAAGATTGTCTGTTGGTGAAAGCCAGAGTCGCCGCACCGAGTGA
Organism: Schistocerca americana; assembly: GCF_021461395.2. Lineage (NCBI taxonomy): Eukaryota > Metazoa > Arthropoda > Insecta > Orthoptera > Acrididae > Schistocerca > Schistocerca americana. Next base: position 38,399,513 of record NC_060125.1, read on the forward strand.
AGTTACAGCGACAACGCTCTGCGCTTGACGTGCGTGAGTCCAACACCTCCTCTGTGGAGGGGTAAAGTAAGAGTAACAAAACGGATCTTAAAAACTGCGCCAGCGTTCACCACGTGTCCGAACACTGCCTGTATCCTGGAAGCCGTCGTGTCTGTCATCGGTAACACGTGGGCGTAATGGTTAAGTTGAGAGGCCATGTACACATTGACGTACTGAGCGCGTTGCAAAATGTCCAACGATCTACATTTGTTTAGACGAGCCTCTATTCGCAGTCGTCGTAATACCTTACGATACGTAAAGGCCGCCGTACGTTGTTTTTGTCGGTGTGGAATGAAATCCCTAAACATTTGAGCATTGAGACTTTTGTCAGGGGTACATCCAGCTGTGCAGGCATCCCTCGCCGCACCTCCATGTAGCGTGATTTCTCGAGGTTGATCACACTGCATGCCACCGCCCCATACTGTTGCAGCAAGGAAAGCGCCGTTCGTATTTCGTCACCAGTCCGTGCTAAGAACATCACATCATCGACGTATGCGCCACATCGAAAGGTCACAGAGCGGATGCCAAGACCTACCAAACGTCTCCGCAGTCCGTGAAGAGCTGATTCGAGGGCAATGGCGAATAAGATGGCAGAAAGAGAACAACCCTGTCTGGCGGACCTGTTGACACGGACGGGAGCGGACAAATAGCCGTTTACCGTAATTCGCTTTACCGCCCCAAGAATCAAACGAAGCACAACGGATGTCGTCATGCTTGGGATACCGATGTGTTCTATAAATGCACGCAGAAAACTATGTTCGATGCAATGAAAAGCGTAGTCAAAATCCAGCGCAACAAGAGCGCCGTGGAGACGGCATGTTTGCCTGAGCGCCACGACGTCTCTATAAGCGCTCGAAGTAGTAAACACATCAGTGTTGCCTCCGAGACAGGTTTGATCAGTGTGAATGGCCGGCATTATGGTAGATCTGAGTCTCTCATGGAGGATGCGCGTCAACAGTTTGTAGTCGGTGTTTATCATTGTCAATGGTCGAAGATCAAGTGGGTGACAGCCTCCTCCGGGTTTGGGACCCGGAATCAAGAGGACCTCAGTGAATTCAGGTGGCACTTGAAAATCGGGATTCAGGAGTTCTCTGTACATCCTGACCCACATTGAGCTCATAAGATCGAAAAACCTTTTGCAGAATTCAGGAGGGAGTCCGCCAGAGCCTGGCGTTTAGTTGGGAGCACCGCGCAATATAGCCTCTCGTAGTTGTTATTAAGTCACCTCCGACAAGAGCGTAGCACCATCTTGCGGGTTCCGAGAGACGGCTAGGTCGGATAGGACATCGCTGACTCCTACATCTGTGTTGTACTCCCGCTCGTAGAGAAGTGTATACGACTGTGTGAACGCTCGGACGATGTCATGCTCGTCGGCCGTCCTCTGTCTCGCCATCCGTAATGAGCTGCCTCCTGCGTCTTCTCCTGTCTTCAGTGGTAGAGGGAAGGTCGTTCTTCTCTGACGTCATCAGTTGTCCTCGCCCGTGCCCGCACCCCCGCGAGACGTACGGCGGTGATACGTAGCAACCTTGCCTTGACTGCCTATTGTCGTTCCGGCGATGGAGGTTTCACAGCCAGTTCGCGGAGTGTTGTGTAATAGAAATCAGTTGTCGCATTATACCAGCGCGCTCCATCTCGTCCATAGCTGGCTAATGTTCGGCACAAGGCGGGTTTGACACATCGTAACCACCACTGAAGTACGGAATCGTAAGCCGGTAATCGACGGTGCCATCTGCTCCATGCGGACTCAACTTCGTCTGCAAGTTACCTCATGAAGAAGGGCCACATTGAGGCGCCACGGACCTCTACTCCGTCGGACGTGTTGGCGGGGATGGGTGAGAGTACACACATACGCTAGGTGGTCCGTGAACGCTGCCGGCCACATCTCAACGTCGACAACTGCCGATCGCCGGCTGCGTGTGACGTAAACTGAATCTAAACGGCTCGCGGAATGACTGGTAAAGTAGGTGTATGTCTTTAGGCCGCCGTGTTGTGCTGTGACTTCGGCAAAAGGGTGAGGCGTTCTGTCCGTCTGTTGGTGCCGGAAGGAGCAGGCATGTTTATCAGACGAACTGTACCAGCCACGAGTGCGACCTCCTCCGCCCACATCTGAAGGCATAGCGTAGGCGTCATATCCGAGGTGTCGATACGGAGTCCTGAGCGGACCTCTTGAAGGAAAACAACATCCAGATCCGCAGCTCGTAGCGTATCGTGCAACATGCCGGCTTTGAGAGCACAAGTAGCGCCTTGGACACTGATCGTGGCGAGGCGCTATGCCTGTTGTACCACCTCGAGGGGGCTTGGGGGCTGTCCTCGGTACTGCAGGTGGATGGTAGTCGTCTTCAGGGCGTAGAGATAGGAAGTAACGGGTGTGGGTCGTGCCGGCCTAGGCGTCTGTCGCCGTCAACGTAGACGCTGCCAACGTCATGGGTGTATCGTCAGGGTCCTGAAAAGCATGCTGCATCTCCGTCTCCTGTGCCCGGTCCCCCACGGAGGTCGATACCACTGTATCTCGAGAGGCAGACGTAGTCGTGGGTGCATGCCCGGGGACGGGGCTTCGGTGATCTCCCACATCCCCACAGTGCGTGTACCCACCGGAGGCGGGAGAAGACGGCGAACCACGTGATACGTTAGTATCGGCAGTGTCGGATCGGTTTATCGGCTGACGCACCTCACCATGCATCGTTGCTTCCTCGGGCCTTTCTGCTGCGTCCGTCGTTATGCGAAGCTTCTTGTGGCGCTTCGGTGATTTCTGTTTACGCCGTCTCGCCTCTGTGTGCGGCGCAGGGCACGGGGTGGACGCGCCATCCTGTTCTTCAGCTTCGTCAGCACCGTTGGCTCGTCGTAGTAGTGGTGCGCCTGGGCTCGACGAGAGAGCAACAGAGGCATCGGCGCTGGGAGACGCAGAATCCGTTGCAGGGGCCTCCAAGACTTTCACCAATATAGAAGAGTCGTCATAAACAGCTGGCGTCTCCCGCCTCGCCGCCAGCACAGAGATACAGGCCTACCGGCCACTGGCCGTTGTTAATTGCGACTACAAGGTGTACACGAGAAGAACTGCAGCACGCTTCAAAAGCGTTCTCCGCCAAGTGGTATCACTCGACCTAACCCAACTAGGAGGAGATAGCAATATACAAACGGCGCTCAGCGACTACCGCGATGTTACCGCACTGGCAACCACGTGTCGTTTCCGGTGTGCACTGGTACCGATAGATTTCGATCGCGCCTTTGACAGAGTGCAACACGCCTATCTCGTGGAAGTGATGGCGCAAATGAAGTTTCCAGAGAGTTTTGTCGCAGTCGCTTTGCAACTACTCCACGGCACCTCATCCAGAGTGCTCATCAATGGAGCCCATCGTTATCTTACGATCGGTCAGACAAGGGTTCCCGCTGTCGACGATACTGTATGCCACCGCTGTCGAGCCGCTGCTCTGCGGGCTCCGGAAACGACTCCAAGGACTGACGATAAGGCTCAACAAGTCTATATGCAGGACACACCCGTATGACCTAGTGTTTTTAGCGCGTCGGCCGACGAAGCAAGAGCGGCTTTGCATTGGATTAATCTGTATGGTATGGCTTCGGGAAGTCGCATGAACATGGCAAAGTCGGGAGCGATGAACATCGGAAGAGGACTCCCGACGGGAATTGTCGCACCATTACAGCCCATTAACAACATGAAATGCTTGGGAATTATCTTCACTGCTAACGATCGACGCACGGTGGTACTGAGCTACAGACATCTTCTGCAAACAATTCGTGCGAGTGTCCGAAGTCACAGGTTAAGGGTTCTGGACATGATACAACGGGTCACCTTTGCCAACATTTATCTAGTCTCTCGCATCCTTCACGTGACCCAAGTTCTTCCTATGCCAGTGGTGTTGGCGCGCCGAATCTGGGAGCATTAGGATATTTTGTGAGCGCATGGTTGCTTTTTAAAATCGGATACGAAACTCTTACCCTTTCTAGAAGCCGTGGAGGTCTTGGACTAGTCCACGTGCACGACCGACCAGTGGATATTTACGTGAGCACGATGATAAAGATGTGGACACGACACCGGACAAGTCTGACGGGCACCTTGATAGACGAACCAGCTGCACCTTCTCGTCTGGCACCGGTAGCGGTGGTTCACATCTCACCATCGCTTGCCCAAATACGAATCTTTTCTGTGGAACACAGCCATGTACAAATGGAACTACCGACTACCAAGAGGGCAATGGCACTGATATATATCGCCTCTTGACTCGGTGACGGCCGAATAATGGCGTAGACAGGCGACAACCAACAGTGACATGGTTAGTGGTATGGTGTACTGTGCACCACGTACACACTGATACGAGGACGCGCGCACTGTGGTATCGGGTTATAAATGGGAAATACGTGACTAGTTCCAGGCTACATACAAGTCATATGGCGGATGCGCCACTGCGCCCACAGTGAAATGTTATAGACACAGAGGAACATGGCCCGATATGCGGGCCTTCGGCGGACATGTGGTATTTAGTGCAAAAAATGATCGCCTTCCTCCTTTGGATAGTGCCACAAGCAATAGAACCACGAATACTACTTCTCCCACATATGACATATTACTGCCGAACGAAGACCAACGTAGTGATTTGGATTCGGGTTCTGACTGTACTTTACCTCTCCCGAGAGGGCAGTAAGAATGTACTAGAATTTTGGGCCTTACTACAACAACATCACTCACTGATAGTGACAAAGCCGAGGTATCGAACATATTACTCTCATTTTTAGGGTGTGCCTTGCTTTATCCCCCACTCAGTTGGGGTGTACCAGGTAGGAGAATGTAATTAATGCATGTAGGTATACAAACAAGAAAGGACCAGGACAGTGGAGAGCATCGGCCACCGTACGTGAAGACGTACACGGCACCAACGAGAGGTGTAACGTGATTAGCGAGGAACGCGTCCGAGAACAGGGACGTGGTCCGTTATTGCCTTGTACTCAAAGAAGCAGTTTATGATCGTTATTTTTACACCATTTATGTAACAAAAGTCCACTTATTTACGCTTTCCAGGAATATTTTATTGAAAAAAAAGCGGTCAGCGCAGCTGAATGCCAGATGGGGGGCGGGGGGGGGGCGGGGTGGGGGTGGGGGGGGGGGGTTCAAATGGCTCTGAGCACTATGGGACTTAACATCTACGGTCATCAGTCCCCTAGAACTTAGAACTACTTAAACCTAACTAGCCTAAGGACATCACACAACACTCAGTCATCACGAGGCAGAGAAAATCCCTGACCCCGCCGGGAATCCGGGAATCGAACCCGGGAACCCGGGTGTGGGAAGCGAGAACGCTACCGCACGACCACAAGCTGCGCACGGGGGGGGGGGGGGGGGGCATGGGGTCCTATCCTTTCTTCCAGGAGTGCTAGTTCTGTAAGGTTCACATAAGAGTTTCTGTGGAGTTTCGAAGGTAGGAGACAAGGTAATGGCAGGTTTGAAGCTGTAAGGACGGGCTGTGTGTCGTGCTTTTGTAGCTCGGTTGGTAGAGCACTTGCCCGCGAAAGGAAAAGGGCCCGAGTTCGCATCTCGGACCACCACACAGTTTTAATCTACCAGGAAGTTTCATATCAGCGCACACCCCGCCACAGAGTGAAAATCTCATTCTGAAAACATCCCCCAGGCTGTGTCGTTCAGTCGGCCTTTGGCTGTGGAGCGGTGCGGCACGTCCCGGCCGCTCCGTGTCGCGTTTCCAGGTGTGCTGTTTGCCGCGCCACCGCGCTAGTGTTGAGTGTTATACAGTAGTTACGTTAATGATATCCGAGGCTCTTTCGCATCGGAGAGCCACGATCAAGCTGCAGTTTGACACTACGTACTCTAGACTCAAGGGCCACGAAGTAGAGAGATTTTTACGCGACGTGATAGATGTTGACCTGAAAGAGGTGCTAGGGATCCACCGATCTATCGTGTCCCTCGGTGTCTACCTTAAATTCACTGACGATGAGGTCTGCGACAAACTTCTCAGACGCTAGACGGAAGGTTATAGGTTCCGCCACTGTGACGGAAACGTGGGTGTGCTAACGCTCGAACGTGCTGGACTGGGAACACAAAATGTGCGCGTGTTGAAGTTACCATTTGAAGTTCCAGCAGATTTCGTCACCCTTGCTCTTCGACCCTACGGCACAGTCCTCGGTCATATGGCCGAAAAATGGAATACCCTCGAAACATCCGCTGTCCTTAACGGGCTGCGGCAGGTCCTTATTGAACTGCACCGCCATATACCTTCGTATCTCACGATCGCTGGTTGCCGGGTGATATTATTTACGACCTTCAGCCGAGGATCTGCTCCGGATGTGGACAGGTAAGACATGTTTGTACCGAATACTTGCAACGCCCTCTCCTGCTGACGCCGTCGGCCGATCAGATTCGACAGTCGATAGCGACCTCTATGCGGATTAGGAATGGTTTGTGGATAGGGATGATCATTCCTTCCACGAAGGCGGGTGGAAGAGGCACGTCCGGTGACATTAACTCCCGGTACATGGCAGCCCACAGGGGAGTCATGAGATGTTTAAATGTACGATAAAACTCTAACGGAAGCCCGTCGGGCCCCGTCGACTTGTTCGACGCTCCCTTATCGAGCGCTTCTATTACGTCGTCGTCCGTTAGGTCTCGGTCGGCTGTCACGGCGAGGCACGCGGATAGCGTTCGTGGGACATCGTGGAAGGCTGCCTGATCGTGTTCCGCTTCTTCATAGAGACGACCGTATTGCTCCACAAAGGCGTCGACAATGTCTTCTGGCGTTGTCATACGGCGACCGTCTGGCAGTACAGCCGTCTGTATTAAGGTTCGGCGGCTACGTCGTTTTTCTCTGATAACGTGATTCTCCACGGACTCGTTCAAAGGCCCTTGCGCGCACTGCGACACCCTCCAGAGGGCGTCGCGTTATGGGAATTATGTGGGCCTGTGCTCGTTTTATAGCAGCGCTCCGACCGTGTGAAGGCGCTCGTACAGAAAGTTTGCGGAACATCGTGAAATAAAATTCCGTCGCGTGGCGCCTCCACATCATCTCCTCCCTTCCATATGCAATTAACGCTCGGCGCGATGCAGGTTTAACGTATTCCAGCCACGATTGCAACGTCGTCGTATACGTACGTCGGGAGGTGTCGTTCACGTATGTGTCACGTGTCTTCGATTAAGCGTCTACACTCAGATTCCCCGAGGTGCGCTGTATTCAAATTCCAAACACGGCGACTCCTCCACATTCGCTGACGACTTACGGAGACCGTGCGTATGTATGCTATGTGATCTGGAAAGGCGACGGGCCACAATTCCGCGTCAAGGATCGCAAATTCGAGACGCCGTGTCACGTGAATTTGATTGAGGTGACTTGCAGAGTGACTTGTAACGTAGGTATATCCGCGTCTGTCGCCATGTATCGTCTCCCATGTATCGACTAGATTCGTGTCCTGGTTCAGTTGCCGCAGCTCGTGGCATCAATTGTAGCGTGGGTGCTGATCCTTTAGCGCGACCACGCATTTGAAGTCGCCTCCAAATAAGGCATGTTCATACCGGCCTAAGAAAAGTGGCGCTACCTCCTCTGCGTAGAATCGGGATCGATCGCGCCTTCTGTAGGACCCAGACGGTGCGTAGATGTTAACGATCCGTACTGCTAGCACTGTGAGCGCCAGTCCTCGCACTGACGGCAGGTACACCACGTTCCCGGCTACTATGCCGTCACGGAGAAGTATCGCTGTTCCGCTGCCCCCGTCTGTAGTGGGTGTAATGTATGTATCGTACTCATAGAGATCGTGGAAGCTCTCGACACATACTGCCTGCAGAAGGACGACGTCGACATCTGACGCATGCAACATGTCTCGTAATAACTGCAATTTGACCGTCATTCTGATTGTGTTAATGTTACTAGAGGCTGTCCGATACGCCTGCCGCTGTTCCTCAGTGCCTATGGCCGCACATGAACGCTTGTGTTTACCTGTGTGCTGCTGCTCGGCGACATGGCGTCTGTGCGACAGTCTGCATCTCCTGCGTGGTTATCATCCGGTGGACGCCGCACCAGCCACTGCGGCTCCGTCATTGATCTGCGGACCAGTATCGGATTCATCGGCCCAGTTCCTGTGCTGGAGATCCACCTGTCGTCGTGTTTCTGCCACCGTGTCGATCGAAGGCGAAGGTGTTGCTGCGGTGGATGGAGGGACTCCCACTTGCGGCTCTCCGTCCCGTGGGTCCGTGTTCAATCCCCGTCCCGTGTCATTCTCGTCGTGCTGCTGTGTGTGGAAGATTGAACCTCCCGTTGCGCATCCAGCTTCACTGCGTCGTCGTTACACGCAACTCCGTCCGCCGTGGAATGCGTTAAGCAGGTGTCCGACGGCGCTAGCCGTCGTTTCTTGAGGCGCTTCGGCGATCGTTGTCTGCGCGTGTGCGTTTCCGTGTCCGTGTGCGGAAGTGACTCCCGGTGCTGAGGGACGAAAGCTGCTGTCGGCGCAATCGTAGGATCAGTTTCCATCCCACCTACCGATCCTTTCCGGTCGGTTAACGGCGTCGTCGATGCCACAGTGGCAGAAGTGTGCGTCGTTTCTTCACAGGTGGCGGTCTCTGCTGCAGTCGGTTGCCGTAAGATGTCAGGATGTTGGAGCTGGTCACTCTTCGGCATGGAAACTGTTCGAATCGCATCCGCATACGTTAGTGTCAGCGGCGTCAGCGTGGACGTAGGCATGGGTTCGCCAGTTGCAACTTGCACAATCCCCCGCTGCATACATTCGGAATGGACGTGGCTCTCTTCCCCACATCATCAGCACGTGTTGGGTTGTTCATCGTAGGTGACTACTGTTCTGTATCCGCCGGTGAACAAGTACGAGGGCACGTGTTGCGTCAGTTCTATTCTGATTTGTCGCGCTCCATTGAGAACGGGGTAAGTCATGAAGTTGGAACATTTTTCCTCCACGTGGGCGTAAGGCGTCAATAACCAAGTCAGGCGAGACCTCCAAGGGAAGTTCGGAGATACGTATGCTTCGTAATCCTAGTCCTGCACGATCACTAGGTACCTCTCTAAAATGTCCAACAGAGTGGCGAAATTTTAGTCCATGTTTAGTATCTCGAATGATTTTGACGCACACTGCATCGTTAATCAGTTTAATGTAGACGACACTGCACACTATGGACAGGTGTATTCCAATAAGTTCGCTGTAGTCAAGTTTAACTTTTTCCCGTAGGAACCTTTAAATTTCATAGGATTTCAGTCTCGCATATTCATTCGAAAAACAAATCTTGAGAGTCGACTTATGATATGCATGTGCCATTGTACAAAGGTGTTTTCGAAACTTGCGAGTACGCCGGACGCCGGATACGTAAACAACCGCGCGCCCTCCAACTTCCACGGCACGGACGTAAACACCCGAAGGCAGACTGAAATGAGTACCCAAGCCCGACTCACGACCCGTCCTCACAGCTTCAGTTCTGCCAGTACCTCGTCTCCTATCTTCCAAACTTCACAGAAGCTCTCCTGCGAACAACTTGGTTGGGAACTTGCCCGCAAAAGGAAAAGGTCCCGAGTTCGACTCGGTCAGGCAAAATCCCTTCTTCTAGGACTGCTAGTTCAAAGTGGTTCAAATGGCTCTGAGCACTATGGGATTTAACATCCGAGAACTTAGAACTACTTCAACCTAACTAACCTAAGGACATCACACACATCCATACCCGAGACAGGATTTGAACCTGCGACCGTAGCGGTCGCGCGGTTCCGGACTGAAGCGCCTAGAACCACTCGGCCACCGCGTCCGGTGAGTGCTAGTTCTGTAGGTTCGCAGAAGAGCTTCTGTGAAGTTTGGAAGGTAGCAGACGAGGTACTGGCAGAACTGACGCTGTGAGGAGGGGTCCTGAGTCGTGCTTGGGTACCTCAGTTGGTAGAGGACTTGCCCACGAAAGGCAAAGGTCCTGAGCTCGAGCCTCGGTCCGGCGCACAGTTTTAATCTGCCAGAAGTTTCGTATCAGCGCACATTCCGCTGCGGAGTGAAAATCTCATACCGGACAGTAACTTTCAATCAAATCAGTATAGTCATTTTATTTATGTTATTTTAACCGCATTTGTGACAAGTATAATGTGTAACCCATGGAACACTGCACGAATCAGGATGATGCTGATCTTAGAAACAAGGTAAACTATAATTATTGTGACATACAGCACTCCTCTGCGTCGAGTTTTGCATCTGCACAATCTTTTTTTCAGTTTGTCTACTGCAAACAAAGTGCGTTCACGTTCATCGATGGTTCTCGGTTATCACAGTATTTGGGGGTCATACCACGCGTACCTGTTGTTAGAATGCCTGCAGGTACCAGCAGCAAGAGTCGATCCACAGACTTCGCGCTAATGCACTAGGAGCTTACTCTCTCAGCTACGGAATTCTTGAATGCTGGCAACCATATGCCGTATGTAAACACGTCTAAAATATCCAAACTCGATTTTCTCGAAAACGGTTAAGAGCTGCGTCTTCCTATTTACATATGTTGATGTCATAGTCGTGCCCAGCCAACCCTGCCAATACGAATTAAATCCATGAAGGAATGTTCATACGATATCCTTCTGTTTGGGGGGAACGGGCGAATTGTCCTGCTACGCGGCTAGGAAAATATAGACTCTATAGAGCGTCGTCATGACGTAGCGGCACTAATGGAACCGGGCAGCGTTGGAATTGTAACTTATTTTTAGCTGTTGACTTTCCATGTTTTCTGTGGGGAATTCAACAAGTATTGCCACACCGCTGAGTATGATTATGTAGAATGAGAAAAAAAGTGATAAGCGAATACTGAGTCTTATTAAAACTTACCGATTCTGTTGTGTAATCGCAAATTTACGTGAATGACTAGCTCATGAAATAATGCCCGCAGTCAGTCTGCAGCTAAAATCTCACTGGCAACGAGGCCTATTTTGGGCAGAACAAATGGGAAACTTCTGCACTGAGGAACGGGATGACTCATTATAACAGTCAACTTTGTGCATGAGTAAGCAACCCGGTAATGCTCCGCAAAGTGTATATGAGCATTGCATATACATACTTATCTCCTCGTCCCCCTCCCCCTCTCTCTGTCCACCACCTCCTCCGCCCTTGCCTTACGTGTATCCTCCTGCCCCTGTCTCTATCCATCTCATCCTCCCACTCCCTTTTGTCCATCTCGCCCCCCTCCTCTCACCGACCTTAGCTTCGTTTATTATTATTGCATGTACGTACGCCGTACTACTAGTATATCCATAAACCCGTAACACATACAACTTTTCTGTTTCCTGTGGAAACCGATTGTGCGTAGAAAACAAAATTACACGTTATTGTGCATGCAACTTTTCAAAATTGTATATAATGAGAAAGAATGTAAATGGGAGACACAATATGTCTGACTACGAGGAAGAAAACAAAACCGCATATTTCCGCAACAGAGCACAGCAAAGGATTTTCTTTCTCGGGGTCAGTTTTAACAGAAAACTTGTACATTGTTTAAAATATATGTAGCCCATGTCTGTCCGATTATCTATTAAAGTATCGAGTAAGAGATCAAAGCAAATCGGTCAAGAAGTTGTAGAGAATTATGGCAACAACATTTCTTGGGTGATTAAGAAAAACGTTTACAAACTGACGTGGCACATTGGACATATTCGAGTACCATTAATCACATAGGATCCAGGTGTCGCAAACGCCACGAAAGGGCGTTACGGTCTGTCTGTTTAACTGGGCCGTATGTTCTCCCGGACCGACATGATGGTTTGTATTCTTACGAGAGATTCTGCTGTACGTGCTGAACGATGTCCCGTGGCCGTTCGTCGCCGCATTCGGTTTCTGCGAGACGGAGCCGCCGCGCATTTCGGCGGGAAAAGTGAGGCAGGCGACGTCTGCGGGCAGCTTTTCCCGGTCGCGGGGCCCAGTCGCACGGCCTCCACGGTCGACACGTCTGTCGGCAATCGACTCTTTCCTGTGACGATATCTGAAGGCTCTCGTGTACGAAATACCTGCTGTGTCACCGGAAGACCTGGTGGGGAGAATTGTTGCGGCAGCAGGATGTCTTCGAGAGGTGCGCCGCTCAACGCAGCGCTTGGCTCGATGCATCTGGACGAAACTTCGGTCATCTCCTGTAGGGAGTGTCCATTTGTAGCATGTGACTAAATAACGGCAACGTCTTTTAGTAGCCGCCGATGGCCCTGGCGACCCGCGGTTCCTATGCAGTTACTGGTCGTTGCATGCCCGACGTGCCATGTCAAATTGTAAACCATTTTGTGGATCACCCTGTGATATAATATAATATCTGTCCGAATATTCTCTGGAGTATCGTATAAAAATTTCAAGTAAATCGGGCAAGAACTTTCCAAGATTTATGGTAACAACATTAAACAGCAAACAGTCTTTGTATAGAAACAAAAATTACGCAAAAATCTTCAATCCAGCTGCACATTCGGCTCTCGTGAGTAAATAGTGCAAAAGGCCTAACAGAACTCGTTACAGTTAATAACGTGAACTGTACTGACAGGAAAAAGGAAGGGATCGCGATGTGTAGTGGTAAGCGAGGCGCATCGCACATGCGCACACTGCAGATTTGCAACCTGTGTGCAAGTGACTGTGGACGACACTCACTCGGCTGTGACATTAAGCGAGGCAGCATCGGCCATGTTCGGCAACTTCCGTCGAGCTATGTGAAGCGTATTCACTTTCTCTCCCACACACAGCAGCTGCGCGCACACCACTCGGATGGACCACACGCCTCACGCCTGCTGACCTCAATTGTGCCACACTTTCCATTGTCGTTGTAATTCCACATGCTTTTTCTATTTTCTATATACCGTTTATCCCATTTGATATATCACTGTTATAACGTTCTCTTGCTTTGGAGCCAATAACGCTTCTGTCTAAAAGAACTGAGCGTCAATTTACTTCGGTGAGTGTGAAGGTGGATACGTCCCCGTTTTAATACCTGGAAAACGAAACCGTGCAGATGGAATGACACAGCTCTATGGCTCGCGTAATGCGTGCAGCACCAGTGACACACAAGCAATTTTGAAAGTTGCTCGACACGGGAGGGGGGTGGGGTAGCAGGGAGGGGTTTGTGGGGGAGAGAGGGGAGGGTTGCTGGGTCCGTGACGAGAGCCTAAGTCCGATAAGCCGGGGTGCGATGACTGTGGCGACGCGGGCCGGGGCCGGGGCCGGGGCCACGTGTGGGCCCAACTGCGCGCCGCACAGCCGGCCGGCCCTTTATTAATTTCTGGCGAGCGAGCAGAGCGCACAGCCGGCCAGCACTACTTTATCGGAGGAGCGGCTACTGGCGTCCCCTCCCGGAGAGGGGCAGCGAGTGCCTGAAGTATGGACCGGCATCGACGCGGCGCCCGCGGATAACGGGATCAATAGCAGGCTCAGGCAGCGGCGGCGGCGGCGGCGGCCGAAGCCGTGCCGTGCCGTCTGCGAGTCGGCCCAGGAACACGTGTGCCCGAGGCCGGCAGTCGTGCCGCACGTGTTCCACCAGAAGACACGTGCGTGCCGGCCAGCTGCTCAGTCGCGCTACGCTTATTTCGAGTGTACCCAGATGGCGGCAACGGCTAACCGGCTGTGTCGGTGGGGAGCTTACGTGACACTTCGTACCTGGCCGACAGATGACGTGGAAGGGTGAACGGCAGCCGACAGCCGGGCGGAGGCTGGGGGCTGCCGGCAGCTTCCACTGTGACGGCACGCTGTCGGTGTCGTGGGGAAAAGCCGGCGCGGGTAGTCTGACAGCAGAGGGCTTCACATCTACCCGGCAAGCGTCGTCAACCCTGCAACGTTTCGCTTTGCTGCTTCCGTCTGTTCTCGATAGTTCTACTGTATCGTGGCGGAAACTTATATCGAAATCGTCGTGACATTAATTCAGTAAATCGCTCACAGAAAGTGGTGACATTACGGAAAGACCACTCTCTGATGACACTTTTACCCGTTTGAAAATGTCTCAGCCAAGGAGACGAATTTTCGAAGGTGTAACGAGGCACGTCGTCCGGTTATTCCCGCTGACTGACATCCTCGACCAGTGGGTGCGATATACACTGAAGCGCCAAAGAAACTGGTACAGGCATGCGTATTCAAATATAGGGATATGCAAACAGGCATAACACGTCGCTGCGGTCGGCAACACCTATATGGCACAACGAGTGCCCGGCGCAGTTGTTAGATCGGTTACTGCTTCTACGAGGGCAGTTCAATAAGTAATGCAACACATTTTTTTTTTCTGAAACAGGGGTTGTTTTATTCAGCATTGAAATACACCAGGTTATTCCCCAATCTTTTAGCTACACAACACTATTTTCAACGTAATCTTCATTCAATGCTACGGCCTTACGCCACCTTGAAATGAGGGCCTGTATGCCTGCACGGTACCATTCCACTGGTCGATGTCGGAGCCAACGTCGTACTGCATCAAAAACTTCTTCATCATGCGCGTAGTGCCTCCCACGGATTGCGTCCTTCATTGGGCCAAACATATGGAAATCCGACGGTGCGAGATCGGGGCTGTAGGGTGCATGAGGAAGAACAGTCCACTGAAGTTTTGTGAGCTCCTCTCAGGTGCGAAGACTTGTGTGAGGTCTTGCGTTCTCATGAAGAAGGAGAAGTTCGTTCAGATTTTTGTGCCTACGAACACGCTGAAGTCGTTTCTTCAATTTCTGAAGAGTAGCACAATACACTTCAGAGTTGATCGTTTGACCATGGGGAAGGACATCGAACAGAATAACCCCTTCAGCGTCCCAGAAGACTGTAACCATGACTTTACCAGCTGAGGGTATGGCTTTAAACTTTTTCTTGGTAGGGGAGTGGGTGTGGCGCCACTCCATTGATTGCCGTTTTGTTTCAGGTTCGAAGTGATGAACCCATGTTTCATCGCCTGTAACAATCTTTGACAAGAAATTGTCACCCTCAGCCACATGACGAGCAAGCAATTCCGCACAGATGGTTCTCCTTTGCTCTTTATGGTGTTCGGTTAGGCAACGAGGGACCCAGCGGGAACAAACCTTTGAATATCCCAACTGGTGAACAATTGTGACAGCACTACCAACAGAGATGTCAAGTTGAGCACTGAGTTGTTTGATGGTGATCCGTCGATCATCTCGAACGAGTGTGTTCGCACGCTCCGCCATTGCAGGAGTCACAGCTGTGCACGGCCGGCCCGCACGCAGGAGATCAGCCAGTCTTGCTTGAACTTGCGGCGATGATGACACACGCTTTGCCCAACGACTCACCGTGCTTTTGTCCACTGCCAGATCACCGTAGACATTCTGCAAGCGCCTATGAATATCTGAGATGCCCTGGTTTTCCGCCAAAAGAAACTCGATCACTGCCCGTTGTTTGCAACGCACATCCGTTACAGACGCCATTTTAACAGCTCCGTACAGCGCTGCCACCTGTCGGAAGTCAATGAAACTATTCGAGACGAAGCGGGAATGTTTGAAAATATTCCACAAGAAATTTCCGGTTTTTTCAACCAAAATTGGCCGAGAAAAAAATGTGTTGCATTACTTATTGAACTGCCCTCGTACAATGGCAGGTTATCAAGATTTAAGTGAGTTTGAACAGCGTTCTACAGTCGGCGCACGAGCGCTGGGACACAGCATCTCCGACGTAGCGATGAAGTGGGATTTCCTCCTACGACCATCACTAGTGTACCGTGAATAACAAGAGTCCAGTAAAATATTTAATCTCCGACATCGCTGCTGCCGGGGAAAACGTCCAGCAAGATCGCGACCAACGACGACTGAAGACAGTCGTTCAACGCGACAGAAGTGCAACCGTTCCGCAAATTGCTGCAGAATTTAATGCTGGGCCACAACAAGTGTCAGCGTGCGAATCATTCAACGAAACATCATCGAGATGGACTTTCTGAGCCGAAGGCTTTACGCGTCGCGTGGACTACTGATGACTGGAAACATGTTGCCCGGTCGGACGTTTCTCGTTTCAAATTGTATCGAGCTTATGGACGTGTACGGGTATGGAGACAACCTCATGAATCTATGGATCCTGCATGTCAGCAGGGAACTATTCAAGCTGGTGGAGACTCTGTAATGGTGCAGGGCGCGTGCAGTTGGAGTGATATGGGGCCCCTGATACGTCTAGATACGACTCTGACAAGTGAAATTTACGTAAGCATCCTGTCTGATAACCTGCATCCATTCCTGTCCATTGTGCATTGCGACGGACTTGGGCAGTTCCAGCTGGACAATACGACACTCCACATATCCAGAACTGCCCAGAGTGGCTTCAGGAACACTCTTCTGAGTTTAGACACTTCCGCTGGCCACCAAAATCCCCAGACATGAACATTATTGAGCATATCTGGGACGCTTTGCAACGTGCTGTTCAGAAGAGATCTCAACCCCATCGTACTCTTACGGATTTATGGGGACAGCCCTGGAGGATTCATGCTGTCACTTCGCTGTAGCACTATTTCAGACATTAGTCGAGTCCATCCCACGTCGTACTGCGGCGCTTCTGCGTGCTCGCGGGGGCCCTACACGATATTAGGCAGATGTACTACGTTCTTTGGCTCTTCACTATATATGCCGGTCGTATATGTGGGTGTGATATACAGGGCGATTCTGAAGTCGTATTACAGACTTACAGCGGCTTTAGTAGATGAAGTTTTGGTTAGAAACCCACGTCTCGAAATGTATCATTCGGATGTATAACGTAAAATCAGGGGATGAGCTCTGACCTGTGCACTATAGAAGCACATGACATGGGCAATGTTTCGAGTAATTGTCCTCAGGTTCTCTTCTGCATCACGAAACCACGTCCTGTTCAAAGTGGAGAATGCTGCGCGTTCGTGGAGCACCGCAGCCAACCCTCCTAGTTTCCAACGTACCAGTTTCTCGGAGCCATTGTTTCGGAGACGGTCGAAGGTGTTATTTGGTGTCACGATTACAGCAGGCACTGACGATGGCACTCTCTTCTCAGTTTATTCGCGTGCCGTGAAGATGGAAATCTGAAAGTGACCCGATCTTCAAACTTATTTTATATCCAAACGGTACATTTCTGGACACGGGTTCCGTAATATCACTTCATATACTAAGTCCTCTGTACAACTTTTTGAAGCCTGGGTCACCACGTACACACTGGTCGTTCCGTGCCTCCACTGACCCGTGTCCGTGTATGGTCCGCGCGCTGTGTCGTCCGCGGTGCTGAGGGCAGCTCGCGCTCCAGAGTCTAGTTGTTGTCCTCAGTCCGCGCTCCGCCTTCGCCATGTTCCATGCTCCGTTTCCGCTGCATCTGCTGAATTCTTAGTGCCGGAGATTACGCCTGACTAGGTTAAAATCCATTGACCTCGTAGACGAGATACTCATGCAGTCGGACATCGATAGCCTCTTTCTGTCGCCAGCAGGGGATTCATTGTGCACAACTTTTGTATCTTCGTATTTCGGTTTGTGGTTGCTTTCAAGGTAAAGTACAGCAATTGCTGATTTTGTGGGTTGCTGGCGATCGGTGTGCCGTTTGCGTTCCGTACACCTTTCTTCAATTGCGGCAATGGTTTCTCCGACATGGGCATTCCCGCACTCGCATACTGAGTAATACTCTCCAAATTTCTGGAGTCTCAGGTCGTCCTTTACTGTTCCTAAGAGGGATGGGACCTTTACCAGCGGGCAGGACACATATTTGATATTTTGTAATCGTAAAATGCTACCGGTTTTTCCAAATATGTTGCATGGAATGTCGGTTTCTTAATCTCGTGCTGGCTGTCGTGCAGTCTTTTCCTTGAAAGCGCGTCGAGTTTCGCGATCGCTACAGCCTTTTTTCTCGAATACGTCCTTGACGTGTCCAGTTCCGGTTATATGCCTTCTTCGTCGGAGACACGAGGACTTGTTTAACAATATTCCCTTTGTGACGGATGATGATAGCGAGAGCGCAAAGCTACTAATCCGTGTGGCTTTTTTTTTTTTTTTTTTTTTCAAAAGACGTTGTGTCTCTGTATTTCGTAACGTTTTCTCCGTACCAGAACATCTAAGAATAGTAGTTGACCGTTTTGCTCCACCTCCACGATGAATTTAATTTGCTTGTGGACAGAATTCAGATGTTGCAAGAAAACGTGAAGGTCGTCTTCCCTGTGAGGTCACGTCACGAACGCATCGTTAACATATCTGTAAAACAATGTCAGTTTTAATGCTGCTGAGTCCAGTGCCTTGTTCTCAGAGTCTTCCATTAGCATACTAGCCACCACACTTGTTCGCGAAATTCGACGCAGCTTCATACCACAGACATCAACCGATAGAGATCGACCGAAAAAGATAGCCTACATTCCGTACTCCTGAAAGGTCGGTAGAATTTTACGACGACAAAGTATCAAATGTGTGTATCGCCCGCCGGCAAAGATCACATTTCCTTTAGGGACAGTGAAAGATGACCTGCGATCCCGGAAGTCTGGATTGTATTACATACCGTGCAAGTGCGGTAATGAATATGTTGGACCAACTATTCGCATAACTGAAAGAAGGTGTACGGAACACAAACCATTCGACACCTCCAGCAGTCCATAAAATCAGCAACTGCTGAATGTTGCCTTGAAAGCCACCCCAAAATGAAATACTAAAGCACAAAAGTTCTGCACAACACATCCCAGTATTGGAACTGTGTATAGACTGAGGTTATCTAAATCAGGCATAAAAAAGAACAATAGATTTGAAGTTAGTGAAGTGCGCGCTCCGGCAGTGAAAACTCTTCAGAGGCAGCGGAAACGAAACACGGAACACGGCGAAGGCGGAGCGGAGTTTGAGAACCGCAACTTAACACCGGAGGGCGAGCTGCCCCGGGCACCAGGAGTGGCACGTCCGGACACGGGGTGAGTGGAAGGGGAGACGATCGGAGCGTACATCGCACCCACTGGCCCAGGATGTCAGTCAGCAGGAACAACTCAATCAAAATACATTTTACAACGTTCGATCACTCCAGCTGCACGTAAAAGAGACTTTCAAGCAACAGAGTCGTCAGAAAAACCTACGAACACACGCATCTTCAATTACTGGCGATGTTTAGGACATAGAAAATTGTGGTAACGATACGCTCACACAGAAAGTACGTAGCTTTAAAAAACCAGAATCATGCAGTAATAAGAAAAGGAAACCTGGCCTTATAGCGGTAGAGCTGATTCATGCGCTGTACAGAAAATCCAGTCGGCATATCTCTTTTTTGAAAGTAACCGTTCCAGCTCTTGATTCATTTAACAAAGATGAGACAGTGGAGATTGTTAAGAATTACGCAGCTTATTTCCGTAATTGTTGTTGTTTGTTGTGGTCTTCAGTCGAGAGACTGGTTTGATGCACCTCTCCATTCTACTGTATCCTGTGCAAGCTTCATCATCTCCAAGTAACTACTGCACCCCAAATCCTTCTGAATCTGCTTAGTGTATTCATCTCTTGGTGTCCCTCTACGATTTTTACCCTCCAGGCTTCCCTCCATCCAAATTGGTGATCCCTTGATGCCTCAGATCATGTGCTATCAACCGATCTCTTCTCCCCAGTTCTATGCACCACCTCCTCACTAGTTACGCGATGTCCCCATCTAATCTTCAGCATTCTTCTGTAGCACCACATTTCGAAAGCTTCTATTCTCTTCTTGTCTAAACTATTTATTCTCCACGTTACACATCCATAAAATTTCGTTGGTAAACATTAATACAGCTGCTCACCCTAGTACATCATGTGCCTGCGTTTACCCCTGTATCAAGAACAAATACTTGCAAATGTAGCGGTAAACAGCCAGCCATCCATTACCGACACGCAGCATTATGGACAAGCAGTGGAACGGTTTTCAGGGACACGTTGCACACATCCCACGCCAGAAAATTCGTCTATTGGATTGTTCAATCTTTGACAAATGCTTTCATTTATTGAGATTGTAAGCGTATTGTCAAATCGGTGGCTTAGTTGTGGAGTATCTTTGCGGGCAGCCGCGTCTGTAGAGCGGAGATCGGGACACGGAGCTGTTATGTTGTGTAGTGTAGTGTGTAGCTCTGCATGTGAGAGGCACTGTTAGCATGGAAGCTGAAGTGTTGCAATAAGTGCTACTACAGTAAAGTATACAGTAAGTAAATGATTCAGAGGAAAGTGCGTCAATCAGTAATTTGAAAATGAGCAGTGCTGCTGTTAACGTATTTGTGTATCCTCTCGTTGCGTGTCGTACCGTACTGTATCAATCATCCGCGCCGTGTTCGGTCTCCCAGAATCAACTGATGTGAATCAGTAGAAATTGGTTACCATAAAAGAGTGCAGTCAAGTGCCAGTGTGTAGTAGCGAGATTGAGGACGTGCGTTCGATCATCGCGTTTCCGCATTATCAACAATCAGCCGCGCCGCGACGGTTACGCGCACGCTCGTCCAAGTGATATTGTGGACAAATAATCATCAAGATTGTTAATTGGGATAAACAGTTACGATTAGAGTGTAAACAGTGCAACCTCTGATTTCTTATCGCCTCAGAATATAAATGTTCATACCAGAGGTAGGACAGTGTTGTGTTTTAACGTTGAGTGGTTCCCCTAAACCCGCTTGCATATTTCTATAGATAATTTCAGGTAAGCCAGCAGCAGTGTGGAGCAGAACAGTACGACCGCCGTAGGATTATCAGGTACGTGGTGTGGACAGGGCGCACGGTCAAGAGACGGTCAAGAACGAAAGACAGCTTAAAAAGGACTCCACCCATTTGTACCCCCGGGCGTGTTACAAGATGATTACAAAAATGTGCATTCTTTACAAAATAAACTATTTCTTTCCATTCACTTGATTGTCATTGCGAACACTTCAGTAGGATATGTTGCGGCATTGAATGTGATATGTCGCTCACACCGATACAGGGAAAACAGTGATCAAAGTTTGCAGAACTTTATTGAGCGAGGAAAGAAGCATCTGCTTCGACGATAATACAAGGGTTGTTTTTTAAGTAAGGGCCGTTTTTATTTTTAAAAAAAGATACAAATACTTTTGTAAAAAAACTTTTATTTTCTGATTCTACACACTTTTACCTATTTCTCTACGTAGTTGCCTTGTTTATTTCAGCACTTGTCATACCGTACAACTAAGTTTTTAATTCCCTCTTCAAAGAATTCGGACGCCTGCTCCGATAGCCAAGAGTTCACGGCCGCTTTCACTTCATCGTCGTCATTGAAGCGCTGCCCGCCAAGATGCTGTTTCAGGTACCGGAAAAGGTGAAAATCGCTAGGATCAAGGTCGGGGCTGTATGGTGCATGGTCCAAAACTTCCCAGCCAAAAGAATCAATCAAATCCCGAGTCTTTTGAGAGGTGTGAGGCCTAGCGTTATCGTGCAGGAGCAAAACTCCTTTTGTCAGCATGCCGCGCCTTTTGTTTTGAATTGCTCTGCGGAGCTTCTTTAGAGTTGCACAGTAGGCATCTGAGTTGATTGTCGTTCCTCGTGGCATAAAGTCCACTAGCAAAACACCGCACCGGTCCCAGAACACAGTTGCCATATTCTTGCGCTTTGACAGCGTCTGTTTGGCTTTGACCTTGACGGGTGAGGTTGTGTGTCGCCATTCCATCGATTGTCGCTCGGTTTCGGGAGTGATATGGGATACCCACGTTTCATCTCCAGTGACAATTTGAGTCAACATGTCATCCCCTTCTTCCTCGTAACGAATCAAAAAGTCCAATGAAGTGGCAAATGTCTTCCCTTTGTGGTCCTCTGTGAGGAGTCTGGGTACCCACCGAGAACACAGTTTCTTAAAGTTTAGGTTTTCAGACACAATTTTGTACAAAACCGATCTTGAAACTCGTGGAAATTCCAAAGAAAGAGTGGAAATTGTGAATCTTCTGTCCTCACCAATCTTTGTTTCGACTGCAGCCACCAAATCATCAGTGATCACAGAGGGCCGGCCTGAGCGTTCTTCGTCATGGACGTTTTGACGGCCATTTTTAAACTCTCTAACCCATTGACGCACTTTACCTTCACTCATTGCATTCGAGCCATAAACTTCTGTTAACTGACTATGAATTTCTGCAGCTGATAGGCTTCTCGCGGTCAAAAAACGCATCACTGACCGTATCTCACACGCGGCGGGCGATTCAATAATCGTAAACATTATGAAGTAGCTCAGCGATGCGTACACGTCAGCTACAGAGCTGCAACTTGCATCAGTGTGAACGGGAAGGATGCCGGCAAGTGGCTCCGTGGCTTGTTGCGGCGTCCGCGTGAACTACGGGACTATACGCGCGAACGGCCCTTACTTAAAAAACAACCCTCGTAACAAAATCACAATTACTGTGTCTCACAGGTATGAAGACTTGACAGTATGGTGACTCCAGAGTCTGACAAAGTACGAAAATTAGGATCTTCGAAGAGAGACACACTTCCATAGAAAATATTCTAAATCCGATGAGGCTGTCCTGAATAGTACCAGCATAGGAACAGAAAAGTCTATCCTGGATATAATGTGATTGCACCAAGGGGAACGACGACGAATGCTGAATACACCAGTCTCGGTCCTTACAATGGGCTTCGACACAATAGGGTGGGTAGCATCGGCCTGGAGGCTAGGAGAGGCTCTCGAAGCCGGAAGAACTGATCTATACAGGTCTGGCGTCGACCTCTATAGCGGCCGGCGGTGGAATACTCACAGCACTGTTTTCTGGTAACGTGCGTGGCGGTCGCGAACAGGTCCCTCGGAAGTAGCGGCCTCTGTTAACGCTGGTACCGCCGCATGGCGTCCGTCCGATACTGCTTCGCAGCGGCCATGTAGGCTGCGCGCTTGTCCGAGGGGCCCGAAGCGTTGCCGCTCAGACCTCCTGTATACCAGGACGAAATTCTTCATTCGCGCTTCTAGTCCGACGTAAACTCGTCACTAATACTTAAAATCTTATCTCCATCTCCTCTTAATTTCTCAAAGAACAAGAAATGCACCCACTTCATCTCTTCTCATAGTGAGTGGATGGGCCCAATGCACTCTTCTTCTTCGATTTTTCAATCGTGTCTACAACACAAGCCACGCTAATAACTGACCGTGCTCCATTTGTAGCCTGAGAACAACTGAAGACACACAAGTCGGGGAAGGACGACACGGCAGGCCGAGCAGGTGTCGGGTAGGCGCGGCTCTCGCGTCGTCCCGCCGAGACTGCCTGCCGGCAGTATCTACCGTTAACTACGCAAGACTAAATCAGCCAGAGGGACATAAACTGGAACGACCACATAAGACAGATTAAAGGAAAAGCAGGCGCTAAACTTGGATTCGTTAGAAATGCCCTAAGAAAATGTAATTAATCCACAAAAGAATTGACTAACGAAAGAGACTCTTACCACGTAGGATTAATAGAAGAAGTAGACGAGCTCAGCGAAGATCTGTGCATCTAGTCATGGGATCGGTTAGTCGGTGCGAGAGCCTTACGGATAAAGTCAACAGAAGTCAACAAACTCCAGTGGAAAACGCTAAAACAGAGGCTTTGTGCATCACGGAGACATTTACTTTTTAAACTGCGAGGAACTACGTTCCAGAAAAAGGAGGCCAACATGTTACTCCCTTTCACATACTTCTCGTGAAGTGACCACAAGGCAGGAATCCGGAAAATCAGAGCTAAAACGGAGATTTATCGACAGTCTTTCCTTCCACGAGCCGTTCGCTGGAAGAACAGGAGAAGAGGAACGAATAGTGGTCACAGCCATACAGCTTAAGGTGGCTTTCAGAGTAAAGGTATAGGTTTAGAAGTTAAATTTGTTGTTATTAAAATCCTAACTGACCTATAGGAGAAAGGATAAGAAAATAAGGAACATATGACTGGTTGATAATTTACAAAAAAGGATACGTCAGGCACCATGACAACACATTAAACCTCCTTCCTAATATTTTAGAGAGCATGTCAGACTTGACACAAAATCTTAAAAGTCGAAAAGTCGTACCACATTCGTCTCATTGTCAGCTGAAATACAGGACGGATCACATGGTGAACTAAACTCCGCCCTCTTGTCTGAATATAAAATACAAGTACAGCGTACTCTCATCTGACTGTGGACCATTGGAACGTGAGCCAGAAGTGCTTCATCGTGCCCAAGTGGCCAGAAGAGGTAACCAAGGCCGAGTAGCTGGCTTCACCAACTGCAACTTACTATCAGTCTTTTTCAGCCATTCTTCTTCCCACTGATGGTTGACAGCATAATTTTAAAGGTAGGATACATAGAGAACAGTACATTGTGGAACCTGAATTAGAAAACACACTTCTAGAAAACATGCTTCCCTGGCTGTCGCACCCGCTAATTAATTCCCCTGTGTTTCCTCGAGCTCATCATCTTCCTCAATGTTTGCAGGCAGAGAAGGCCGTCCCGGATGTTCTGCTTATATTTATTTGCTGGGTACATCTGTTCAGTAGATTTAAGGGCACACAAGGAGTCGGAGGAGCGTGTAACGTCTTATCACAGCCACTCAATTGGAGGAGATAATAGAACTCGAGTGCTGGTGAAATACGAGCGGAGCATTTCCACGTTTTCCGGGACAATTCTACAACAGCTACATTTATTTATTCGGCTGCTACTACATTGCGACACAATAGAGGCGGTATGTAATGATAAGCATTTCAGAGCAGCCACACAAGGTGGGTAGCATTAAGTCCATCAGCATTCCCTACTCATACTGTCCCCGGAGGAATAGTCAGTATTCAGGGATATGACGGGAACGATCAATCGAAGTGAAGTGTAGGAAATATGGTTCTAAAATGCATACCTTACGAGCTGTGAGCACTTCTTCATCTTCAGTACTGTGAAACAAATCTCTTCCCCTACAAGCTCTTTGCTTTCCCCTTTTGGAAGGAGGTGGCAGGGTGGAGTGCGGCTTTCTGAGTAATGGCGCTATGTGCACGAAAATTAGAAAATATTATACTGCTCAGCAAGCATGGGTATCTCTGGCGACATTATGTTAGAAGGCCCTTGAGAGACAAGACGAGCACAAGTGGCAAGAAGCTTTTCCCACAAACATTTAATCTACACAGCAATTACCTAGAACGAAATAGAAAAGGTGCAACAGTATTGCTTATAACAATTCGTTTGTTTAAAATAAGGTCTGTTGCTGAAACATATGACTGCTAGTTAAAAATCTTTCCGACACCGTTGTGTAGCATCCAACAGCTCGGTCAACAGAACGACTAGCGATATTGTTACGAATTTGAGCAGCTGCTTACATTTTAAAAAATAATATTGGAATCGGTCATGTGAATCAGTCTTCGACCGGCTTTCTGAATAGGAATACAATATGTATTCTTTCTTTTTTATTAAAGTATTGATGCGGCCTAGTTATACACAATAATCACTCAGTCTCCGTTACAAGAGTTGTTTTGGGTAAAATTTTCTACATCGGTTCGAGACTTGGAGGTATGTGGGAAATGCTACGAAAGGATTTGACCGCAAGGAAATTTTCCTCTTCAGTCCCAACATAACACCACCACACAAATTCCATGCTTCGTACACACTGCTGCATGATGAGCCCAGTTCTGTTACCATAGATGCAGAAGTAAAACCAGGCCCTGTAACTCCTAATCCTCCAAGAAATTCGGAAAGTCAGAGCTTATCATCATCAACATCATCATCATCATTTGATTTTTGTTTTGCCAGTCCCAACGCAAACTACCACGTGCCACACGTGTGCACGGAGAGAGAGGTATTCTGCTCGCCATCTGACTTCACCACCTTAGCTGAGTCTTACAAGAGGATACAGAAAACTGTACTTCGAAAATTCCTAAACAAAAAGGTCAAGGTTGTAGAAATGAGCTAGATGTTCAATAAAAACCTTCAAGTCCAGAACATAATTCAACTTCATCATCATCTGAAGCTGACTCGGAAGAATAATACATACTTTGTGGTTTTTGCAGCATCAAATATTACGACCCTAGATCTGTGAAGAAAGGAGAATGGATCATCTGTGGTAAGTGCAAGGAGGCATTTGACGGTATTTACGAGTGAAAGTCAAGTATTATCCGCAATTTTATAATATTTTTGTTTATTTTGGTATTACTGTCGTTTTACGTTGGTGACGCATGCTTTGTTTATTTGTTGTTATATCTTTGCAATTTTCAAGCTTTTTGGTTGGTTTCGTTGTCTCTGCCGTGCTGTTAATCATGGCTGCTCCGCTGTCTATTTGTACCGAAGAAGAGCAACGTTCAGTGATCCGTTTTTTGTGGTCCGAAGGCGTATCAGGGGCCGAAATTCATCGACAACTTTCTGTACAGTACGGGAACAGTGTTTTGCCACAACGGAGTGTGTACGAATGGATTGAAAAATTCCGAAATGTTCGCACAAGTGATACGCATGATAAAGTAGCCGGACGACCGTTTACCGCCACAAATGAAGAAACCATTGAGCGTTCACGTGAAATGATTCTCTTAGACAGGCGATTAACTATTGACGAAGTGGCACAACGTCTGCAAATTAGTCACAGTTCTGCCTACTGAATCATCCACAACAGACTAGAGTTTCATAAAGTTTGTGCAAGATGGGTCCCAAAACAACTCACACAGTTGCTTAAACACACGCGATTGGACAACCGCAAAAAACATTTGGATCGCTACGGTAACGAAGTGGACAACTTCTTAGACAGGATCATCACTGGTGACGAAACATGGATCCATCATTACGAGCCGGAAAGTAAACGGGAGACTATGGAATGGAAACGTCCAAATTCGTCGTGCAAGAAAAAATTCAAGACCCAACCGTCCGCAGGAAAACTGATGCTTACGGTATTTTGGGACGCGCGAGGTCCAGTACTGGAACATTATGGGGAAAGGGGCACAACAATAAACAGTGTACGTTACAGTGAGATGCTTACTGCCAGGCTAATGTCTGCAATTCGAAGCAAACGCCGAGGATTTCTGTAAAAAGGTGTTGTGTTGTTGCACGACAATTCCCGTCCGCATACTGCTGGCCACACTGCTGAAACGCTCCACAAACTCAAATTTGAAGTACTGGATCAGCCTCCATATAGTCCCGATCTTGCCCCTTCTGACTATCACTTGTTTGATCCACACAAACAGGCATTAAGGGGCCGTCGATTTGCCTCGGACGAAGCAGTGAAAGAAGCGGTGCATTCTTGGCTCCCAGCTCAACCGAGAAACTTCTTTTATGAGGGTATCAGGAAGCTTGTACAACGATGAACCAAGTGCGTTAAAATGTAAGGAAACTATGTCGAAAAATAATGTTCTTGTAAGTTTCCTATTTAATCACAATAAAATTTTATAGCTACTTTGCGAATGATAATTGACTTACCCTCGTACTTGGGGTCTGCTGGTAGTAACCAATTCCGCTGTGGGAAATGCCCGTAACAATTAGTGGAACAGTTGAAAAGTATAATTCCCAGTACTGTTTATAACTGTATGACAGTTTACAATGAGTGACGTAGCCACACAATTTTTTAATTTTTCCATTGTTTCAGCATTGTAGATTTTGCTGTTTACAATTAACAGCTAGGATGAGTAGATCGTGAAGCACTGTACGTTTACTACACAAAACTTGTAGCTATGATCTATTCACCATTAAAATTTGACATGAGTAATTAAAGGGATGTGTTTCGCACTAGCGAAGATGGGCAAGTGTTCATAGTCCTTACGGTATACACGTTACATCCCAGGTTTACTACACATTTTTTTTCTTGTTTTGGTCCATACTACCATCTCTCAAAATATGGGAAGTAACGAGCGTGCAGCAGAAGAAATTTGTTTCACAATATCGAAGATGATGCTGATAGCTTTTGAGGCGTACATTTTAGAGTACATGTTTACTATAACTTTTTGCCTCAAATGATCGATCCTTTCAACTTCCTGAACACTGACCATTCCTCCTGGGGCACCCCATATCAGGAAAATTTCCGTAAGGGGTTTCGTTTTAGGAAGTTGCATTTTATTGTTTTTTGTGAGAAGATCGTATTAGCCTCAAGAAAGGAAAGCATCTGTCAGCACGTGTCGAAAACAGGCACTGAGAGAAGCGAGGCCTCCAGAGACTGCACTTCATCGTTCCCGGTACTGCTGTTCGAGTTGGTCGGGATCCCACGACTGTCAAGCGGAATGTGACTTCATGGATTGGAGTGGGGTACACCCGAGACATAGAATACCTCAACGGCTACATGTGACTAGCGCCCAGGGGCGTAGACGTATCGTTCGCTTCGCCCTGCAGCATTGTACAGTCACGTCACGTGCCTTGAATCAAGAAATGAGCTTGTTTGCACAAGTATCCACATGACAGTGTGACGGCATCTGGAGCTCCACGGACAGTCAGCACATCGACCAAGGTCACGCAGATACAGGCGAGCCGGCAGTGGCGTGCCCAGCCAGAAGAATGTACACAGGAGTGGCCCCATGCTGTCTTTCCAGACGAGTGCCGGTTTCTTGTACAGCATTATGACGGCGTATCCTCAAATGGAGGCTCCAAGCAGAATAAACCTTGCCGGACTGCATTCGTCGGCCCCATGCTCTTCCAGCACATTGTACAATGGTACGGATACAAAACACGCTCGCTTCTGGTTCGCATGGTTGGTAATTTGGACAGCAACCACTACATTAATGATGTTTCAATGGCGGTGACTGGACCCTATTTTAGAGGTCTCCGTGGTGTTATCTTTCAACAAGATAACGGGAGACCGTACGGTTATGTCGGGTAAGAATAGGCGTCTGGTACGAGTCCGCAGTGCCATTTTCCTTTCTCTACACCGGCAACACTGACCGACAACGAGAAATTACATTCAGTTGTTGCTTCTATAGCGACGACATCACATGTAACCTTGAAGAGGTCCACGAGATTTATTAGTTGTAGCGCGGTAATTTAAGGTTTCGGTTTCAAATTATGTAATATTTAGGTTGTGATAAGCTCTATCTAGGTATGCACTAGAAAAAAATTATTTGCCGAAAGAATCACTGTTCTGTAAGGAACAAACTGTGACACGACGAACAGCAGAACCAAGCAGCGACTGCCATTTGTGATGTTTTTTTGAACTGTGTGGCGCATCGGTTATGACTACGCTGTAAGATAGCGGGGAAGACTACGTACGTACTCTTAACCCTCAGCCCTCCCTCTTTGTTTCTAACGGTGAGTTCCTATGAGAGCAAACTGCTGAGGTCATCGGTCCCTAGGCTTACACATTCCTTAATCTAACTTAAACTAACTTACGAGAAGGACAACACACACACACACAGTCATGCCCGAGGGAGCACTCGAACCTCCGACGGCGGCTGCCGCGCGACCCATGGCAAGACGGCCAAGACCGCGCAGCTAGCCAGCGCGGCTCCAAACAGGTGAGAAATCCTTCGAGTCAACGGGCACATTCCCGTTCGATCCGGTTGTCTTCACAGCAGAAGACTTTGCTCCTCAGATAACGCTGGAAGAGCCGAGTTCCCTACAACTGAAGAAGACAAATGAGGTGCACGGGAGCCCACGGGCAGGTACTGCTCCTCAGTGACAGCTGATTTGTCTGTGCAGTCACCAGTAAAAAAGAAGTTTAGTTCAGCCTGCTGATTTACGAACGAGTGTAGGCCTATCCAGTATTCATCCACTGCCAGATTACGATAGACCCACAACAAAGAAGAAAATCGCAAAAAAATTCGAAATTTTGTCTAGTCTCCGTACAAAAATGCATTGTTAGAAAAACAAACCAAGTAGAGACAAAATACCAGCAACGAACAACGCAGAATCTCTATGGCTAACGCGAACTGAACCGTGCCTCTATCTTCAGGAACGACCAGGTCCAAATTCAAGGAGGGATCTCGTATTTTGAACCGCCCATGGTGTGGTAAAGTCTACAAGGACCCTATTGCTGAAGAGTGGACAAAGTGTGATAATTTCTCGCAATGGCAACATGAAGAATGCACGGATTATGATGACATGGTCAGTTTTCTTGTGATTTATGTTAGTACTTGGTTACCAGACGATGCGGCTAAGAGTACGCACGAGCAGTGACTTCCGTATGCTGACATTTAACATTTGTGATAAAATTTAGGCAGCTGTAATTGATATGTGAGTTCCTACACAAACCAGCAATAATTCGTTATAAGAAAAGTTGGTTTTAGCCTTATAATCTACTAGTCACGAGCAGTTAAATACTAAGTGCTTGCTTTTACCCCACTTTCCCCTATGTTACCTGTACTGTGCTGGTCTACCTCCGTACAGTGGGTGTTTGACTTTTACCCTGTCTAGAACGTTCCCCTACACCTATCGCCTATTAAATGTCGACTTTCTGCACGGATAGCTCAGAGCCATTGCCGGTGTCACAGATGGCAGTCATGTGAATTAAATTTCACACCGTGTGTAACCACAATTTAGTTACAAATGTAATAATACATTCTTCCTACCATACTGTAAAAGCACAATAAGCAGAATTTCGTTATTTGCAGTACACCCTGGTGTCATCTGGAAGTTTGGACAGCTGTCCTTAAACTTTCTTACATGCTAAGTGTTGTGCCTTGCCTTTCTTTCGAGCCCTCGTAAACGTTATCGTTCAATAAGATGGTACAAGACGACGTATTATCGTTGACGTCGTGACATACCTCAATACACAAGGTCGTCTAGGCCCAGGTCAACCGATGCTCAACGACGTTAAGAGTCATGGCTGCTGCAAGAAGTAGGGGACGTGTGCACTGAATTTCTCAACCTGTGTACCAGCAACTCACCCACAAATTTGATCGTGTGTTGTTTCTACTATACAAAACAGCTAAAACTTGGTTATTTGCTATCTTTTATGCTGTTTAATGGGCAGTAGCATAGTTTGAAAGCTGAAGCACAAAAATCAGGAGTTCATATTCACTGAATTCAGACAAACTGTCGTCGCATTACCTACCACACCCACGAGTCAGTTCGTATGGAACACGTCGCTTCTCACTGGCCTAATAGATACAGAAATAATGTAACCGTGGGAGAGTTACTTCCATAAGATCCATTACTTTTCGTTGCATTATTTGTTAACAATCGATGGAAATGCCAATCACATGATGACCTAATAGAAAGTTTCGAACACATTTGTTCTAGCTAGGCCAATATTTCATACCGATGTCAGTGGTGGTTTCCAACCACAAATTTGTAATTTCTTACAAACACCTTGTTTACAGACCCTTATCTACCAGCCTATTTTTCCTTCTACACTTAAAAGAAACACGACGCACCACGAAGGACAGATGCGAGATATCGAATACGACGGTGATCGGTAGTACATGTAACAAAGAAGATCACAATTTCAGAAAAATTGGATGATTTGTCCTAGAGAAAGAACTTTACAAGCTGAGGAAGTCGACAACACTTTGGGCAAAGTCTGGCCCTTAAGCAAGCACTTATTCGGCTTGGCACTGAAAGACAGAATTTTTGGATGTCCTCTTGAGAGATATTGTGCCTAATTGTGTCCAATTGGGGAGTTAAATCATCGAAACCTCGAGCTGGTTTGAGTGCCTTTCCATAACGCTCCAAACGTACTTAATCTGGGATGGGTCCGACGACTCTGCTCACCATGGTAGGGTTTTACAAACACGAAGACAAGCGGTAGAAACTGTCGCCGTGTCCGGGCGGGCAGAAGTGTAACCCCAAGATGGCTTCCACGAAACGGAGGGTAGAATAACGCAGACGTAGCCCGTGCTGTGAGGGTGCCGCGTAAGACTACCAAAGGGCTTTCCGCTGTGAGAAGAAGTGGCCCCCAGGCCGTGGTTGCTGGATGTAGGTATTCTGGCGGGGGACAGCCAGGCTCACATACCGCCGTTTTCGCTGGTCACTTGGGCTCATTTCAAAGCGGGGCTGATCACTGAAGACAGTTCTCCTCCAGTCAACCATATTCCAGGTCGAAGCCGTGTCTGGAGTCGACCCAGGCAACAGTAACCAGTGGTTGTGGTATGGGGTGTCATTTCGTTTCATCACAGGAGCCCTTTGGTGGTCATTCGCCGCACCCCTACAGCACGATGCTCTACGCTCCATTTCGTTGCCCTTCGAGGCAAGCCATCCTGGGTTCACATTTAAGCAATATAATGTACGCCCACATGCGGTCAGGGTTTCTAAGGCTTGTCTTCGCGCTTGCAAACCCCTACCTTGGCCAGCAAGGTCACCGGACCCAAGTGACAACGTTTGGAACACTACGACCAGAGCCCTCTAACCATCTCGGGGTTTTGACAGTCAGGCGCGCCAATTGGACGGAATTTTGCACGAGAGTCATCAAGAGGACATCCAGACACTTCATCAATCAATGAAAAGCGGAATAACTGCTTGTATGAGGGCCAAAGCTGGACTAACGCGTTATTGACATGCTCAATTTCTGAAGCTCTTTCTCTCGAATAAATAATCCATTTTCTCTGAAATTGTGATCATTTGTTCGTTTGTGCATGTACATCACATCTACTGATTTACGCCCCATTTGGAGAAATCCTGCGTAGTTAAAAAAAATGGCTCTGAGCACTAAGGGGGCTCAACATCTGAGGTCATCAGTCCCCTAGAACTTAGAACTACTTAAACATAACTAACCTAAGGACATCACAACTACCCATGCCCGAGGCAGGATTCGAACCTGCGACCGTAGCGGTCGCGTGGTTCCAGACTGAAGCGCCTAGAACCGCTCGGCCACACCGGCCGGCTCTATCGTAGTGTATCATTTCTTTTCGAGTGTGTTATCGTACATTTTCACACGTGTCAGTTTTCGCTATTAATTATGATATACGTCCTGTGTAGTACGACTTCAACTTCTGCTGTTGATATCCAATACGCTTATGACAGTGTCACTTTACTGAGTGTTGCAGAGGAGTCGTTAAAGCGCTACACTTGTATTCGGAAAACGGACGGTTCACACGGTTGAAATCCGAGTCCAGACATTATTATTTACGTTTTCTGTTGTTCCTCAAAATCATGTAAGTGGAATGTCAGAATGGTTCCCCCATTTGAGCTTCTGCTCCGTCACGAAAGTCCTCAATGTCGACGGGACGTTAAACCCAAATATTCCTTCCATCTACAATCTTTTTTTGGCAGATTCGTGAGATGGTCTGCAGGCTATTCTAAACGCGCATGTGTAAGCAATGGCATTGGACTCAACATCGAAAACACGCACATGCTACTATGTCCGTTAGTACATGCCGAGGAATACCTTCAGCCATAATTATCATGGCGAATCTAGAGCAGCTCATTTTCCACTTTTAGGCAGTCATCTATTGCCATTCACAAGCATAGATGCTGAATATAAGACAGTTTCGAATGTGTCAGCATATCTTTCAGTAACCACGGGAGAGAATTCCTATGACATGAAATCAGCACTCCGACTATGTTGTAGGTGTACCAGTGTATTTTAACATCGAGCCTAACCTACAGTTATGAATCCTAGTACAACTACAGTATGGCTGGCGCGTGTACCAACACAAGTGCCGTTGGATAAGTCTGTGCTAGCGCCATAGAGACAACAATGATAAAATAACAGTTTTAATGGCCTGGTCGTCCAGTCCGTATGCCGAATTTAAATGTCCCTAGGAAAATCCTGTACACCAGCTTAAGGAAAGAGAATGTAAGCGGGAAGTACAGCATAATAGGCATGCTATTGTTGTTGTTGTGTTCTTCAGTCCTG
Source organism: Schistocerca americana (assembly GCF_021461395.2). NCBI lineage: Eukaryota > Metazoa > Arthropoda > Insecta > Orthoptera > Acrididae > Schistocerca > Schistocerca americana. The sequence goes on from NC_060125.1 coordinate 38,433,050, forward strand.
AGACTGGTTTGATGCAGCTCTCCATGCTACTCTATCCTGTGCAAGCTTCTTCATCTCCCAGTACCTACTGCAACCTACATCCTTCTGAATCTGCTTAGTGTATTCATCTCTTGGTCTCCCTCTACGATTTTTACCCTCCACGCTGCCCTCCAATGCTAAATTTGTGATCCCTTGATGCCTCAAAACATGTCCTACCAACCGATCCCTTCTTCTAGTCAAGTTGTGCCACAAACTTCTCTTCTCCCCAATCCTATTCAATACCTCCTCATTAGTTACGTGATCTACCCACCTTATCTTCAGCATTCTTCTGTAGCACCACATTTCGAAAGCTTCTATTCTCTTCTTGTCCAAACTGGTTATCGTCCATGTTTCACTTCCATACATGGCTACACTCTATACAAATACTTTCAGAAACGACTTCCTGACACTTAAATCTATACTAGATGTTAACAAATTCCTCTTCTTCGGAAACGATTTCCTTGCCATTGCCAGTCTACATTTTATATCCTCTCTACTTCGACCATCATCAGTTATTTTACTCCCTAAATAGCAAAACTCCTTTACTACTTTAAGTGTCTCATTTCCTAATCTAATCCCCTCAGCACCACCCGATTTAATTTGATACATTCCATTATCCTCGTTTTGCTCTTGTTGATGTTCATCTTATAGCCTCCTTTCAAGACACTGTCCATTCCGTTCAACTGCTCTTCCAAGTCCTTTGCTGTCTCTGACAGAATTACAATGTCATCGGCGAACCTCAAAGTTTTTACTTCTTCTCCATGAATTTTAATACCTACTCCGAATTTTTCTTTTGTTTCCTTTACTGCTTGCTCAATATACAGATTGAATAACATCGGGGAGAGGCTACAACCCCGTCTCACTCCTTTCCCAACCACTGCTTTCCTTTCATGCCCCTCGACTCTTATAACTTCCATCTGGTTTCTGTACAAATTGTAAATAGCCTTTCGCTCCTTGTATTTTACCCCTGCCACCTTCAGAATTTGAAAGAGAGTATTCCAGTTAACGTTGTCAAAAGCTTTCTCTAAGTCTACAAATGCTAGAAACGTAGGTTTGCCTTTTCTTAATCTTTCTTCTAAGATAAGTCGTAAGGTTAGTATTGCCTCACGTGTTCCAACATTTCTACGGAATCCAAACTGATCTTCCCCGAGGTCCGCTTCTACCAGTTTTTCCATTCGTCTGTAAAGAATTCGCGTTAGTATTTTGCAGCTGTGACTTATTAAACTGATAGTTCGGTAATTTACACATCTGTCAACACCTGCTTTCCTTGGGATTGGAATTATTATATTCTTCTTGAAGTCTGTGGGTATTTCGCCTGTCTCATACATCTTGCTCACCAGATGGTAGAGTTTTGTCATGACTGGTTCTCCCAAGGCCATCAGTAGTTCTAATGGAATGTTGTCTACTCCCGAGGCCTTGTTTCGACTCAGGTCTTTCAGTGCTCTGTCAAAGTCTTCACGCAGTATCGTATCTCCCATTTCATCTTCATCTACATCCTCTTCCATTTCCATAATATTGTCCTCAAGTACATCGCCCTTGTATAAACCCTCTATATACTTCTTCCACCTTTCTGCCTTCCCTTCTTTGCTTAGAACTGGGTTGCCATCTGAGCTCTTGATATTCATACAAGTGGTTCTCTTCTCTCCAAAGGTCTCTTTAATTTTCCTGTAGGCAGTATCTATCTTACCCCTAGTGAGACAAGCCTCTACATCCTTACATTTGTCCTCTAGCCATCCCTGCTTAGCCATTTTGCACTTCCTGTCGATCTCATTTTTGAGACGTTTGTATTCCTTTTTGCCTGCTTCATTTACTGCACTTTTATATTTTCTCCTTTCATCAACTAAATTCAGTATTTCTTCTGTTACCCAAGGATTTCTATTAGCCCTCGTCTTTTTACCTACTTGATCCTCTGCTGCCTTCACTACTTCATCCCTCAGAGCTACCCATTCTTCTTCTACTGTATTTCTTTCCCCCATTCCTGTCAATTGTTCCCTTATGCTCTCCCTGAAACTCTCTACAACCTCTGGTTCTTTCAGTTTATCCAGGTCCCATCTCCTTAAATTTCCACATTTTTGCAGTTTCTTCAATTTCAATCTGCTGTTCATAACCAATAGATTGTGGTCAGAATCCACATCTGCCCCTGGAAATGTCTTACAATTTAAAACCTGGTTCCTAAATCTCTGTCTTACCATTATATAATCTGTCTGATAACTTTTAGTATCTCCAGGATTCTTCCAGGTATACAACCTTCTTTTATGATTCTTGAACCAAGTGTTAGCTATGATTAATTTATGCTCTGTGCAAAATTCTACAAGGCGGCTTCCTCTTTCATTTCTTCCCCCCAATCCATATTCACCTACTATGTTTCCTTCTCTCCCTTTTCCTACTGACGAATTCCAGTCACCCATGACTATTAAATTTTCGTCTCCCTTCACTACCTGAATAATTTCTCTTATCTCGTCATACAATTCATCAATTTCTGCATCATCTGCCGAGCTAGTTGGCATATAAACTTGTACTACTGTAGTAGTCATGGGCTTCGTGTCTATCTTGGCCACAATAATGCGTTCACTATGCTGTTTGTAGTAGCTAACCCGCATTCCTATAATAGGCATAGATGACGTGAAATGCAACATGAAAATTGCGGTGCACATCTAGCCAAGAAAACTGCAGCGAAAAACAGGGTGACCTGCAGAGGATTGATGGTCAGTATAAGGATTGGTAGTGGACCTCCAAAATAAGGAAATGCAACGCTTCGCTCGTAAATAGTAAGACAGACTCATTATTTTAGACGTGATTGAAAGCCGTAGTAGAGGTGTGCGACCATTGTAATCACGGTGATGAAATGGTGTAAAATACCGGGTTGGTCGCCAAATAATAGCCACAGGATCTTTCTGGACCCGTTTATTGTTCACTGCGAGGCAGAGAGGATAAGGCGTGGCCTACAGTGTCAGTGCCTACAAACCGCTGAACGAAGTGGAAAACAAGTGTCTCTCTCTCTCTTCTGTGATGTTATGAGACCAACTTCTACAATATTGTTCTAATTAATATGAGTTCTGTTCAACCAAAATTTACAAATGTGTATATGAAGGCAACAAAATACAGTTATGTCTTTTCATAGCTTGAAGGCTACAGAGCTCTCTATAAGCCTTCGATCCTCTGTAAACGGAAACAAAGTCGGGCGACAAGAGTTGGTGGCACTGTATAACAGGTCCACAGCATCAAGAAACTAGGAGAAGGCGACCGTAAGAAAGCAGTCAAGGTAAAATTTCACGAGCAACATTGGGGTAACAGATAATTGAAATGTAATATGTCTTCTGTATTGAGCACAGCCAACAGAAGCGCAATTTTTTTTTTCTGCTGTATTTTAAGACACACAGACGGACTAGAAACTGGTCGTATAAGGGTGCCGTTTTTACCGAGTGAGGTACGGAACGTAACAATGAGAGGACAAAAGTCACGGCATACCTCCTATAAAAAAAAAATAGTATCTTGTCGGACCTCCTTTTGCCCGGCGTGGAGCAGAAATTCTTAGTGGTATGCACTTATCAAGTAACTGGTAGTCGTCTGTAGAAACGTTGAGTTATGTCTGTACAGCCAGCCATAGATGTAAAAGAATTTGCTGGTGCAGGATTTTGTGCACGAACCGACCTCTCGATTATGTCCGATAAATGTTCCATGGCATTTATGGCGGGCGACCTGGCTGGCCAAATTATTCGCTCGATCTGTTCAGAATGTTCTGCAAACCAATCACGAACAACTGTGACCCAGTGACATGACATCGACGTTTGGGAACATGAAGTCCACGAATGACTCGAAACGGTTCCAAGTAGACGAACGTAGCCAATGGGGGGGTTCAGTTAGTCCAGAGGATCCACCACCAGCTTGTAAGTGCCCTGTTGACGACTTGGGCGCACGGTTTAGTGGGGTCTGCGTCACACTCTAACACTACCATCACTTACCAAGTGACATGGCACTCATCAGACCAGGCCACGGTTTTCACGTCTTCCAGGATCTAACCGACACGGTCACGACACCACGACACCAGGTGCAGCAGACGATGTGCTCTTAGCAAAGGCACTTGCTTGTCGTATGCTGCCGTAGCGCATTAACAGCAAATTTCGCCGCACTGACCTAACGGATACGTTCCTCGTACGACCCACAACTATTTCTGTGGTTATTTCACGAAGTGATGCTTGTCTGTTAGCACTGACAACTATACGCAACGCTGCTGCTGTCGGTCGTTAAGTGAAGGGTGTCTGCCACTGTGTCGACTGTGGTGAGAGAATATGCCTGAAATCTGCTATCCCCGGCGGCTTCTCGACGCTGTGGATCTCGGAATATTTAATTGCCAAAGGATTTCCGAAATGGAATGTCCCATGCGTCTAGCACCAACTACCATTCCGCGTTCAAAGTATGTTTTTAATCCCGCCGTGCCGTCACAATCGCGTCGGTCACCTTTCCACACTAATCACCTGAGTACAAATGACAGCTACGCCAACGCACTGCCTTTCTGTACCTTGTGTACACGATAACACCGTCATATGTATGTGCGCGTATCGCTATACCATGACTTTTGTCACCTCAAAGTAAAAAAAGACATTGTACGAAAATTTTATTGGATCTTGGCGTGTATTAAAGTATTGTATGGGTTCTGTATTAAACAACGAGAGTGCGTTGTAATCTGAAATACTACTTAAGAAGCAACGAACATAGAGGAGTGGTGACAATGCAGTAACCCCTCGGAATATTCCGTCGTGGCGCCCAAGTTTCCGGGCGGGCAGTGTTCGCACTTTCATCAGAGTCGGCCCGCGGTTTCTAATCTGCGGGCGTGCGCGGAGAAGACGCGGCCAGATTCTGGGTCACGCACGGACACGGCACGGCACGCCCGGGATGAAAGAGCGCCTCGAGATGAAGTCCGGCTGGTCGTTATGCGGCATTCCGACCCACATCCCGGCACTCTCATTAGCGCCGTAACGAGCCATTCTCCGCGAATCTCATTACGGCCGCACGCACGCCCCACCGCTGCCCAGCTCAGTCCGCGCGGCGACACGGGTGCATCGCGCCAGCCACAGTGCCACATCCCGGCTGAATCCTCCGGACTTAATCGATTAGGCCTCAGAGTACTGCCGAGGCACTCAACAAACTCCAGAGACAGACGAGGCGTTCTGTAACACAGACTGCACTTCGCACGAAGAGTAGGGCAATGTATTACTTCGTGCCAAATGCGACTCGAGAAATGATCACGACGAGAAAATGAACTCATGCTGAGGTATAGCGACAATCATTCTTTGTGGTGTACATCAGGTAGATTCTATCTTCTTACATTTCTGTAATGCGTTCCACACTATGCAACAGTCGTCTACCCTATTTACGATAATACGGACTATCCTTGTTAATATACGGCAGTTCAATAAGTAATGCAACACTTTTTTTTTTCTCGGCCAATTTTGGTTGAAAAAACCGGAAATTTCTTGTGGAATATTTTCAAACATTCCCGCTTCGTCTCGTATAGTTTCATTGACTTCCGACAGGTGGCAGCGCTGTACGGAGCTGTTAAAATGGCGTCTGTAACGGATGTGCGTTGCAAACAACGGGCAGTGATCGAGTTTCTTTTGGCGGAAAACCAGGGCATCTCAGATATTCATAGGCGCTTGCAGAATGTCTACGGTGATCTGGCAGTGGACAAAAGCACGGTGAGTCGTTGGGCAAAGCGTGTGTCATCATCGCCGCAAGGTCAAGCAAGACTGTCTGATCTCCCGCGTGCGGGCCGGCCGTGCACAGCTGTGACTCCTGCAATGGCGGAGCGTGCGAACACACTCGTTCGAGATGATCGACGGATCACCATCAAACAACTCAGTGCTCAACTTGACATCTCTGTTGGTAGTGCTGTCACAATTGTTCACCAGTTGGGATATTCAAAGGTTTGTTCCCGCTGGGTCCCTCGTTGTCTAACCGAACACCATAAAGAGCAAAGGAGAACCATCTGTGCGGAACTGCTTGCTCGTCATATGGCTGAGGGTGACAATTTCTTGTCAAAGATTGTTACAGGCGATGAAACATGGGTTCATCACTTCGCACCTGAAACAAAACGGCAATCAATGGAGTGGCGCCACACCCACTCCCCTACCAAGAAAAAGTTTAAAGCCATACCCTCAGCCGGTAAAGTCATGGTTACAGTCTTCTGGGACGCTGAAGGGGTTATTTGTTCGATGTCCTTCCCCATGGTCAAACGATCAACTCTGAAGTGTATTGTGCTACTCTTCAGAAATTGAAGAAACGACTTCAGCGTGTTCGTAGGCACAAAAATCTGAACGAACTTCTCCTTCTTCATGACAACGCAAGACCTCACACAAGTCTTCGCACCCGAGAGGAGCTCACAAAACTTCAGTGGACTGTTCTTCCTCATGCACCCTACAGCCCCGATCTCGCACCGTCGGATTTCCATATGTTTGGCCCAATGAAGGACGCAATCCGTGGGAGGCACTACGCGGATGATGAAGAAGTTATTGATGCAGTACGACGTTGGCTCCGACATCGACCAGTGGAATGGTACCGTGCAGGCATACAGGCCCTCATTTCAAGCATTGAATGGAGATTACGTTGAAAAATAGTGTTGTGTAGCTAAAAGATTGGGGAATAACCTGGTGTATTTCAATGCTGAATAAAACAACCCCTGTTTCAGAAAAAAAATGTGTTGCATTACTTATTGAACTGCCCTCGTATAACTGGCTCATGGTATCATTATTGCCGAACGGATAAAATGGTCACCCGCTCTCAGTTGCAAGTTGCCTTGTGATGGCTTCCAGGGGACGACCAAAATTTGATTTACGGTACTTAGTATAATTATTGAACAAATCTGAAAATTTAGAATCTACCACTGAACGTACCTCCATAATTACGTCGTCGAACAGCAGATAGTTCAGGGCGTATGACGCCATAAACAAAAACATGAGTGAAAACTATTTGTTTTTATAGATGGAAATATGATTCTTTGAATAATCGTGGGGCGGGGGAGGGTTTACAGACTTGCATCGAAACGAGATAGGTAGTGCATACCATCGACATTAGCACTGTTGTGCAGATATTTTCAGCGCAGTGCTAGGAACTTAACATTTGGTTTAGCCCACACGAAAGCATTTGTTTCTTCCCAATGAACCTAATAAACATTCTAAACTTGACATACTGCTTGTCAGCTTCTGTCTCAGGAGCTTTGGCCGAAATTTGTTTAACGTTTCTTGTGAAGTTTCGGCACCACGAGTCGCTGGTATTGTCAAAGGTTTATCCTCATTGATGGCGGCGAAGGGTAACTTTTGACAATGCCAGCCACTCGTTCTGAGAAAAATTTTAGAAAAACCGCAAAAGTCGTCCGAATGTTCGACGACAGAGCCAAAAGCCATTACGTCAACAAGTGGCTACAGACGCCTCAACACTTTCATTCTGGTCTTTTTCCATTTTGGCATATACCGCGCCTGATAAAGAAGAAAAACCACGCAGAGCATATAGTCGGGTTGCAATGTAACTTATTACACATACACATTACCAGCAGATACGTAAATGATTGGAGCTGAAATTCTCTATGTCAGGTAGAATGGCAAACAAACTGCGTCGGTGTTGTTACCTGGATTGGTATCGTACGTAAGGGACGTAAACACCATCAGATGTTGGGTGGTCACCGAAGGACACAGACAGGCGGCGTACTCGTGTGACAAAGTTATCATCACGTATCATACTTTGACTTTGATATCTTTTGTTTTGGTGACGAGTCATGCAATGTCCAGACTTTGGGAAATTCGAATGTGACGGCGGCCCCACACTGGGCAGCGTGGGAAAAGTGGGGGCGCGCGTACTCGTCGTCAGACTTCCTGTCGGCAACATTTGGCCATCAAAATGGAGTGATACGATATTACAGTGCCTGTGTTGTCCAGCAGCATGTAATCGGCTGCGTCTGGAGTGGTACCGTGAGTGCGGAGCATGGACTGTTGATTAATGGTCAGCGTTGAGTCACGGTTTTGAACTACCACTAATGATCATCGTTGGCGAATATGGTGGTGACCTGGGGACACATCCCATTCCTACAGTGTTTTGGAGAGGCACTGCCGTGTCACTCCTGACGTCATAGTGGGGGAAGCCATCTTGTATAACTTCGGGTAAGTGATTGATGGAAGTCTGATTTTCACCATATGTTATCGTGTGTTACCTTCCACGCGCCACAAAGTATCGTGATATCATTTTCCAACAGGACAATGCTCGTCCACGCACGGCTGGTGTCTCCATGAGGTGTGTGATGCTGAGGTACTTCGGTGGCCGACGAGATCCTCAGATCTGTACTCTACAGAGCAAGTGTGGGACGACTGCCATTATCCAGGATATCATTGACGAGATAGAACCGATTCGGGCCAGCTTGCCTCAGGAGTGTATACAATGGCTTTATGACACCCCTCGCAAACAAACCAGCGCATACATTCATTGGAGAGGGTTTGGGCTCACAGTACTAATTTCTTGGTAAATTTGAGTCGATTATGCAATCACTGAAATAACGTTACATACTCTCTTAACCGGCGAAGTTATATTCCCTCTCTTCCTCTCCTTCTGGGTGCTTCACTTTTATTGTCAGGTAGTGTACATGATTCGGTACTGTTTATGTAAGTGCTGCAGCAACTTAAAGGAATCACTGCACATGAAAAAAATGTAAAGAATTGGAAACAGTATGCTGCTTGATATTTTATTTTAGTATATACGCTTATTTCGGCTTTATTTCCTTCATCGGTACATCTACAAACAATCGAATTTATATATAATTTACATAATATGTAATTTATAACGGTTTTTCACATTTGATATTGTACTCACGTCCTGGAGTTGTAGATGGGAAAACTATCCTATAAAATAAACGCCCTACCAAAAAATAGAAACCTGAAAGTTGTCTTCAAAACGAAGTACAATGTTGGCACAAAAGTACGTTCAGGAAAAGTCATACCTCCGAAACACTTAAACCCTGGAACCTACAAAATTATTGCAATCACTGCACAGAATTTTATATAGGACAGACGGGACGTAATTTCACTGTTAGACTCAGAGAACACACGAGAGAAACAAATAACAACTACTCCACCTTCTTCACATATCTCAAAAATGAAAAACACCAAGTTGACAACATTGAAAACGCACAAAAAATTCTGCACAAGATCGCAAAATGTTCAGTGATGAATATTTTGGGGTAATTTGAAATATACATGCCTACCACGGATTATCCGTAAGATATACTAAATGAACAAACAGATTCCAGGCACACGCGATTTTTAAAGAAAATTATTGAAATCTTTTGTTGGTAACAGATAACCAAAACACCAGAGATTACAAACGCATCAATAAGAATCCCATAGATACGTGGCCCAAAATAATATAAATATCTTTCAGCAAACAACTAGCTGTGAAACTTGAATTTATGCAATTGTCAGACAGTAGAAAACGTATTATGAGTATAACAGCAAATTATCGAAAAACTTTAAAACGCTGGTGAAAATAATATTACAACCAACATCTACTTTACTCAGAGTTAACATACGTCTACGACGTCAGGGCACAAGTACAACACTAAAAGTAAAAAATCTTTACAAATTATGTAATATGTAAATTATAAATAAATGCAATTGTTTGCAGATGTGCTGATGAAGGCAATAAAGCCGAAACAAACTTATATACTAAAATAAAATATCAAACAGCATCATGTTTTGCAATTCTCTGCATAACGTCCTACTGTGACATGATACATGCTGCAGGTCTCACAATAAATAAAATTATGAATAAAATGTACTGTGCATATAATCCATGTTTATGTAAATAAGACTAAAACATACCTGTCAGTAAGCCAATATTGCTGGTGTCTTTAAGCTTACATTAATGGCGATAAATGCCTTTACATGTCATGAAAACGAATCAAGAAGGAAATATTCTTGGTACTGGTTAGCGCCGTTTATTGCGAAGATCATAGCAATGGATTGCAGCTATAATTCGTGGCTTTTGTATTTATCTGAGATGACAAGTTTCGCTTCTTGCCCAGTCTCAGAGGTCACATACGCAAATTTTGCATGTTTCACCTACGTAGTAACAAAATGGCCTCATGATGTAAAAGCAACGAGAAGAAAGTTACTTAGAAGTGGAATACGGATGAAAAACGAAGTTGCGTTAATACGATGATTCATCGAGCACTCCAACCACTTCGTACTTTTACGCCCATATTTAAATTTAAAGGAACTTTCACCTTGTTGCTTTGATAGCATACGTAAGTATCATGTCATTAGTACTTAAAGTCACATATAGCCAATTTGTGCACGTAATTCTTGGGAACGGGCAAGAGAGGAAACCAGCTGTGCGAAATGAACAAAGAATCATTCTCACTATCCTAGAATCAACTTGTTACGATTTTCAGAACCAAACAGGATTACAGTGTGTTTCCTTTACAGTTGACGACTATGCGATGTCAAAGCTGAGACAAATTACCCATGGAAGTAGAGTTATATAGATAGAATATAACGTTTACCCTCTAGGTGGCATGTGAGCAGAATGGATGGAAGGTGGAACATTCCTTCAGTGGCCGGTCCAGTTTCGAAACTGTACCTTTCACAGAGAGAAAATTTCCATGCACGAACACTTATTTTGGGACTGTACTTGAGTAACAGCTCGCACAGAGGGAAACCCTCCACAACTTCCCTGGTGGAGAGGTTCTGGAGAGAGGGTTCGTAGTGGCGTCCACCGTACTCAATGCAGGTGCAGCGGGGGCCGACACGTGACACGTTACGGGCTGGGAGTCCGGTGGCAGCACAAAGCAAGCGGGAATTGTTGCAGGCACCTGCCCGCTCCACTTTCTGCGTCGCGTTCTCCTGAGACCTCGGAGAGGAATAAAAGCGGGCTTCAGCACAAAAAGGCACTTCACCGATTTCGTACCGCCACAGTATGGCAGCGCAGAGAAATATCGCCACTGCAATACTGAACAACCTAAGAACGTTGCGGCCGTTATAAGTGTCCACATATAAACTGTGGTATCGATAGCTACGATGCCATGGCGTAGGTACAAGTTGTTAGGTTGGCACTACGACACCGACACCGACGACAGCGCCCTCTAGCCGGCGCTGTGCAGCTCTACGAGCGCCGATCCGGATTCACCCCATCTGTTCGCGAGCTGACGACCAAGCAACATTGTTTCATCTTCATAGTGGGCGAGCCACTACAGATTTTGCCTGTATTAGCTTTGATACATCCGACTTCGCACCTACGTGCTCATCTTTACCAGAATTTACGTATATGTCACTGACTAGTATTCTCTATTACACGTACTTTTACGTTGAAACCAGTACCGAGATTTTTAACTCAACTGCTCCTACTCGCTTCCTACAGTCGACCTACCCTTCAGTTTACAGGAGCAGACCCCCGCACCGCCTTCCAGGCGGGATACAAAATAAACAACGCAACAGTATTTCAGTAAGTTATAATGGTAATCAAATTATCTTCTACTTTCGTCCACTAATTTCTTAAAAAGAAAAGCTTACTCGTACTTGTTGTTTCTCAACTATAGAAACTTAGACATGAAAAGTTTGTGATTACAGTTAATACTTTCAGCTACTGAGTCTGAATTATAGATAACAAAAACGTGACACTAGATTGTATTTATTTTCCTTTACGCCTGTAACACACATATTATAATGAACGATATAATATTTTTATTTGAGGAACTTAAATGTCTTAAAGCCACAAGTTTCTGAACTTTTAACACTGCACTGAGAAACCATGCGGCTTTTAGGTACGAAGCAGATTGTGCGTCTTCCAAAAACCTACTAATTCGCACAGTGTTGAGGAGTTAAGATGTTAGACGCGACGGTGTTATCGAGGTCTGGATCTACCTTTAACGATTACATTAGTTTCGTAACAGCGTTTTATTATTATTAATTATTATTATAGTTTAACAAAGTCAGAAGTCGATTAAAAAACATACACGTGGATTACATGTGTATGCATTATACTGGACTCTAGACAAGAAATGTATCTACTACTGAAAACCATGAAACGTGCCGCACCATATGTACAAATGACTTTTCTAGAAAAAGATGGGAATTTAGTATAGCAGTTGACAAGGCGTGATGTTGACTAATTACATGAAACGGCATTACTAAGAAAAGAACCGCGGCCCATGAACATTATCGTGACCGTTACCTGTGAGAAGACACAAGGTTCAATAATGGAATATAAATTTGTACTGTATTATAAAGAGCAGAAAATATTATTAAATTTAAGATGTTCTAGCAGATCACAACTTGGGAAATACATCGAAAATCGTGACCTACGCCGAAAGAAAAGCGAAAGTCGTTGACAACCAAAGATGGTAAAAGTTATTCCTGCTAGTTTCATTCGCTGCAATTTAAGCTGTCCTATTATGTCCAAGCGTAAACACTACCGCTGAAATCATTACACATTCTGATGAAAAACGTACTCCAAACGACACTAATGAAGTCTCCCTGTCTTGCAAGTTCTTCAGTTTTTTGCTACAAAATATGACAACGTACATCATTTAGTTTATATTTTCCGCAAGAGACGTCACATCTGAGAGGATTCGAAAGTAGATTATCTGAAAGAGTCGCTATCACAATTCTAGTCTAATGCTCGCAATTTGCCATCTGTCAGAGCCAATACTGAAATTTATCCCGTCTCTTTAACATTACACTGGATTCACAACGTTATTTTATTATTTGCTAAAACAAATACAGCAAATGTGTGAGAAACGTTAAGCAATAGAATTAGGCTGATCTTATGAAGTGATGTGTTTTCAAGAGTAAACAGATGGTGCTTAATGTATAAAACGAGCCATACCTCGTAAAGAAATGCACGGTGGCAAAATCAGGGCCGGAGAAAGACAACGACATCCACACGTGGTTCACGAGAGGCACAGAATACAAACGACAGATGCCCAGCAACGACCTCACCCGCCTGTTTATCTTGCATTGTTAGACTCGGGAAGAGAGATGTGTAAGTTCAGAGGTAGTGCGCCCTCAGAACGGAAACTGAAGGCACCTTTAGACGCTGCCGAACGTATGTTTTGCTAAGTCACATACGTCATTGATTTGTTTCTAATAATCGTCTCGGGCGTGACAATATTTTGGCCGAAGTCCAAATCTATCTACAGACTCTTCCAAAATGACTGCAATTCAACGAGGACAATATTATTTTGTTATAATTTTTATTTTGGAGGATCTTGAACGTAAAAACCAATTTCTACCTGAAGTTCCATCACGCGTGGCTAAAGACATCACAAGACGTAGCTGATGTGGAGATTCCGTGAGTTTTAACCGACAGCAAATAGATCGATTCACATCATATCCTTCTTTCTCACTAATATTTTCATCATCTCCTTCTTGAATAGCAGTTAAGAGGACGATTACTGATGTGATACAACTTGTGAAACTTTGAGCATCCGCTTATAATTCCTGCAACAGTTTTGCAAGAGGCCGTGATAGTAGCAATAGCAATTTCAACTTCGTAAACAAATGTTTTTTAGTGTTTTCTACAGAAAACGGTAAGTAAGTAAAATGTAACGATCACGTAGATCTAATGAAATGTTCACTTACTGTCTCGCAAAAAACGGCTGTCAATATGACGGTTTCAAACCACATGTAAAATAAGAGAATGCAACCCTTTATTTCAGATCTTTTTATGTATGTATTACAATGAATGAATAACAAGGACAGCGGATCTCTCTATTTATACCCGTGTAACATTTGGTGATCCTCGACAATGTGCCAGTGGATGACTACTAGTAGACATAAACTCTTCAATGATGTTAACTACTTTGTCTCTCTTTCATTAAATGCTAAATACATTTGGTTGCTTGTGGTCTTCAGTCCTGAGACTGGTTTGATGCATCTCTATGCTACTCTATCCTGTGCAAGCTTCTTCATCTCCCAGTACCTACTGAAGGCTACATCCTTCTGAATCTGCTTAGTGTATTCATCTCTTGGTCTCCCTCTTCGATTTTTACCCTCCACGCTGCCCTCCAATACTAAATTAGTGATCCCTCGATGTCTCAGAACATGTCCTACCAACCGATCCCTTCATCTAGTCAAGTTGTGCCACAAACTTCTCTTCTCCCCAATCCTGTACAATACCTCCTCATTAGTTGTGTGATCTACCCATCTAATCTTCTGCATTCTTCTGTAGTACCAGATTTCGAAAGCTTCTATTCTCTTCTTGTCTAAACTATTTATCGTCCACGTTTCACTTCCATACATGGTAACCCTAAATTCATAAAAAGTTCTGAGCCAAACAGAAACAATTCGAATACATTATAACACTTTTGAAAACCCTGTTCCCCAGCAACGGTAACCTGTCTCAAAGAGAACACGTTTCCTCCTTTAGCAGTATTCTTGACATGCAACCTGCCTTTGCAGTTAACTAATTTAAAAATCACTGGCCACAGTCAAGCACCTATCACCAAAAACAGCTATGTACACTGTTTAACAAGATTACAAACGTTCGTAATTGGGCAACACGTTAAACATGCGTGAAATCTGTAGTTGTAATATTCATCGGATGATAGGACATCGAACAGAGCAGTCACGCACAATCCGTAGTAATACAGTTTTATAAAGCGGTACTCGTCGTTAGCGGTGTGTGCCCTATAATGACCAATGAAGCTGCAACTAACTAGTTCCAAAATGTACCTGCAAACAAAGAATGTTATGTATGACATTTAGCTGCTCGTGGCGGATCTCGTAAAGTCGTTAACGTTCTGGAAGTATCTGCCGTGGTTTCTACATCCGACGAAAGAGGAAGAATTCACTGGCAGCCATGTCAATAAAATCGGTAGAAGGGGGAGGAGAGGAAGCCATTAGGGGAGGGGGAGATAACGAGGCAAAATGAGGTAGCCGAAAGAGACGGAGAAACGGCATGTGTGGTTGGGCTTCCGCAGAAAGAGGTGTGATGTCGTGGAGCAAACGTGCACCCTAGGGCTGTTTCCCTCTACGCTTCGTCTTAACAGTTTCCGGCAATGTGCTTCTGTACCCCATAGAAGCACAACCTGTTCCATCACATCCTCGCAGCCCCAAGACACACTCAGGACCACTTTGCTCGTTGGCGTTAGGGTTTTCGGTTTTCTCGGTGTTGCGAAACAACATGTTTCTAATGTTCGCTTTATCCCTTTATCTCTGGGTCATAGTGCTATAACCAGGTCTCTTCCACGGGTATTAGGTGGCTAAACGAGTCATCTGGACTAGTTCGACACAACTGCAACATATCCGTCGCTGCCCCAGTTTGGTGGGCTTTCTGAATGCATTTGAGTTGTCGGAGAGCCCTGATGGTGGCGACCTTTGTCATGTTTCAAATGCTGTCAAAGCTCTTGAGAAGTAATCAGTAGATTACTTTCAGTTTTTCCTATCTTCGAGCACCACGGCCTTCTCGTCTTTGCGTTTACCTCCACTTCACAGGAAATAGTCTGTCATTTCGTCCTTCGTCACTCATACTTGTTTGTCCGCACTGAAAGTGTGTACGTCGTATTGACACTGCTTATATGATGATGCAGTGTTTTCGTACACTTCCATCGACTCAGTTTTAATTGTTGCAGAGTTTCCCTTCAAATGCATAAAAATGAACTACCGCACGATGTTCCACTGCACCAGTCGGCTGCACCATGTTGTTTTGGCTCTGCTACAGACCTGCTGTTACACAAAGATTTCAGTGTGTCCAAGGACTGCAGATATTGTGCTTCTAAACAAATAAAACAATTTTTATTTCATGAAGTTTCGGAATTGCGGCCGAGTGACGTCGACTTTTTGCCACGATATTCCGGCTGACAACCTTTACCTTTTTTTTTTTTTTTTTTTTTTTTTGGTGGTGGTGCTGAAGTCTGATCAACTTCGTTGAATTTTACTTCTGTAGGGAATGGAAAGGGTAAAAATTTTCTCTTTATTTATTTATTCTTCTTTCAGCTTTAGTTTGGGCACACAGAAGGGTCCTTTAACTCGCTGCTTTTGGTGTGTGTTTGAAAACTTGTGTGTAGAAGTGCTAAAGGACTATATGTCCTTAAATTATGGAGAATTACGTAGGGATATCAATTACGGAGGCTCAAATACTATCGCCTTCGGTACTTTATATTTGTGGTTGCGTAAGGGTTCTACCGTACCTACTGTGGTGAGTTGTGGTGTACTGTCACGTATCATGTCCAACTTCCGAAATAAGGTTCGTGCCTTCTCCTCGACCTTGTCTGAGAGGTAAGATTCGCTAAGGCTCGATGAATGTCATGATTCCGGATGCACCATTGGGCTCCAGTGGTCCATCGTAGGCATATGCTTTGTACAACCTGTAACTTCTTGTAGTTAGTGGCACACGTAGTACCCCAAGAGGTCGATCCATACATAATAGATGGTTCGACTGTGGCATGGTACAAATGGAGTTTCGTGCGTTGGCTGAGGTATGAGCTCTTCAGAAATGAGAGGAGAGCTCCCAGCATTTTGAGGCCAGACGTCTTCTTCTCCATAATGTGATGACTATACAGCAGTTTGGCGTCCAGGTGCAACCCCAGGTATTTTACAGTTGTTGCCCAGGGGAGTGGCTGGTCTGATATCCGTAGGCGTCCATTGACGATGGGTCTCCGACGTGTGAAGACAATAACTTTGGTTTTCTCTGCATTGACCGTTATTTTGTTCCTGTGGGTGCAGTGGTCCACTAAATCTAGTTGGCGCTGCATCCGTGTGACGAGGTGGTCCATTCTGGTGCCTGCAGTCAGGAGCGCTGTGTCGTCGGCATAGAAACTGGCAGTAACATGTGGCACCGTCGGGAGGTCGTTAATGTATAAATTAAACAGCAGTGGAGATATGACCGATCCTTGTGGAAGTCCTTCAAGGACAGGCCGTGTTGTTGAATTCTTGTCATCACTGCGAACATATAATTTGCGATCCTGAAGAAAACTGTCGAGAAGTTTTAAATAGCAGTCTAGTAGGGGAGTGGTACGTCGGAGCTTGACGATCAAGTTGCGTCGCCATACTTTATCGTAAGCCTTCTCTATATCTAGAAAGACTCCAATAGCATGTCGTTTCTTGTTGAAATTGTCTTGGATAGATTCCGTGATGCGTAGTAGTTGTAACTCAGCCGATAGCTTCGCCCGGAAGCCAAACTGCTCCGGTCGGATGATGTTGTGTGCCACAAGGATGTCCAGCATGCGTTTCAGTAGGACACGTTCCAGTACCTTTCCCAGCGTCGGCAGTAAACTTATGGGTCTGTAGCTGTCAGGGTGTGAGAGATCCTTGCCCGGTTTTGGTATTGGCACCATTCTGGCAATCTTCCATGCCTCTGGGAAGTATCCAGTCCTGAGGCAGCTGTTCACTATCCGGGTGATAAGCACAACAGACTTTCTCGGTAGGTGTTTCAATTCCGTATTGCTGATTCTATCTGTTCCAGGTGAGGTGTGTTTGCTATACTTGATAATCCTCCAGCGTTGTCAGCCGGGGCATAGTGTTAGTCGAATAGCTTCCCATTCCGCCGCTGTGTCCTCCTCTGCACGGTGGAGTGCATCATCTCCTTCCTCTGTGGGAGGCGTAGTCATCTGTTGTTGGTATGTATCCGCATACAGCTCCGCCGGCGCCAGTGAGTCGTACAAGAGGCCATGGGGTCCTCAAATTGCCCTTTTGGGGGGCTGTTGCTGCCTGACACTTTTAACTATTCGCCATTCATCTTGGGTGCGTAATAGAAAGTTGTCCATTTTGAGTTCCCACGTGTGTTGCTTCCAGTCCTGAACCTTCCGCCGGAGTTTCCGGGTTAGTCTGTGAGTCTCCCGGATGGCGGTAACGGATACATCGTTTCCGAAATCGATTGCGCCTTGTCTTAAGTTCCTGCAGTGGTGGTGGAAACTCGTCATAATTGACTTCTGGTTCCCGGCGCTCCGTGAGTGCTCGTTGTTTCGCACTGTTAATTTTCTTCGTGAGTACTGCGACTGCCACATCAATCGCTTCTCTGGTGGTAACAACCTGGGTTGGTCGCACATTTTGTTGAGGTACGTTTGGAACTGCTGACAGTCGTAAGCTCTTGTCGTCGGCAGTGGGAGTTGAAAAGTAGCCCTCTCTATGAGTCCTAACACCGGTCTGTGATCCAACAAAAGATCATCCAGCGTCCGCAGATGGAGATTCGGGTTGATGTTCTTGATTATGGCGATGTCTAGAACATCAGGGTTTTGTGTCTGGACGTAAGGTCGTCGGTTCCCGTGGTCCATGGACGGAAACATGTAAATTCTCAGCCAGTGCAAACAATATATGCCCTTTTGGGTTAGTCTTACGGGAATTCCAGGCAACATGTTTACTTTTAAAATCCCCTCCAAGGAGGATCTTGTCGTAACCCTCTGTAATGGCGTAAAGATCTTCTGGGTGGAGAGGCTTCTTTGGGCTAAGGTAAGCCGCAATACAGGTAATGTTTCCGAGCGTCGTGTGGATTGTTACTGCCGTGGCCTCTAAAGTCTGGAGTTGGGATAAACGTTCTTGGTGGTGACGAATACATTTTTTGATCAGAACTGCGGTCCCTCCACCCCGTTGGTCCCGTCTGTCCGTCCGGTAGATGTGGGTGTTCCTCAAGCGGAAGTCGGTTGACTCGCGGAGATGTGTTTCGGAGACAAATGCTACGTCTATCTTGTGGCGATGTAAGAAGTGCGTGAATTCTATTTTCTTCAGTTTCAGGCCTTTGGCATTCCAAATGCAGAAGTTAAGATTCCTCGTGTGACGCCGTCTATCCATTTAGGGTGTTTGAAAAGCTGTCAGTACGCTTTCTACATGCGAGAGGATAGAAGTCAGCTTCTGCTGGAGGGCGGTGAGTAGTTGAAGAATATCTGTTAACGCTGGTGTAAAGGTGGTCGACCAGGCAGATGATGTCTCCGCTGGTGTTGGCGTCGGTAGATGGGCATGTATTGCTTCGGAGTAAGAGCGCTGTTGTCTTGTCTGTCGTAGAGTCACTCTGGGTGCCGGTTGTGGTCGAGAGGCGATTGCTTCCACAGGGAGAGGTGCCGCTTGTTGTTGGGTGGCCGGAATCGCTGCCATGGCCGAGTTCTTAACAATTATAGGCCGTTGTGGGGTCGACTTCTTTGGTGTCCTTCTAGTATATTTCCGTAGGAGTTCTTGAAATTTGGGGCAGCCACGGAAGGTCGCTGGATGTTCTTGTTCACAATTGGCGCACTTTGGGGGCGCCGTCCTAGGATGGGTACAATTCGATGATTTATGGGATCCACCGCAGCGGACGCAGCGTGCTGGCATGCTGCAGTAGTTCGCTGTATGCTCGAAACATTGGCAATGTCGGCACTGGACTGGTTCTTCTTTACTATTATTGGTTTCTATTATCACTCGTGTGTAGAGCAGGTATTTGACATCATATATCTTGTCACTGTCTTTTCCGGATGGGAGAGTGACTCGGTACACAGGGTGCGGTATCAATTATTTCGTTTTCTCGTCGCGTTCCTTAAATTGGTAGACTTGTAGCACTTTGAAGCCTTTTTCCTTGAGGGCATAGTAAAGTTGTTCTTCGGTAACTTCCGCCGGAAGGCGTTTGACAACTACGAGTACTTTCAGTTCCCTGTCGTCTGGTGCTTGATGCGTAAAATAGGAGAAGCTTTGGTTCGTGAAGAATTTTATTGCACGTCTTTGGTCTTCGAAGGACTCAAAGTGGTATTTGATGCGGTCCTTTTGGTATATAGCTTTAAGGTTGCCCTCTAGAAGTCCGTTGAGTGTTTCATTGAGGTGAACGTAATCCTTTGTGTAATAAATTGTGACTGGGGGCACTTTGCGAAGCACATTCTTGTCTCTGTCCACGGCTTCTGCGGCATTAGAAGTTTGTGCCTGTGGCTTGTTGGTGGTTGATGGGGGCGCAGCTTGAGGTGTCAGTGGGGCGAATCGGTTCGTTGTGGGGATGGTCTGCGTTCGTCTCTTAGCCGGGTTGGCTAAGTCCTCGGCTAATGCGTTGCTTCTGCGCCGTTTGTTGTGTACGAGCGTAAAGTACCCCTCTGCGTGTAGGGAGTCGTCGTTTTCTGCTGGAAAGGCCGCTCCATCTCCGCTTCGTCGACCGTTTGGTGGGAGCCCTGTCATTCGACATCTGAGTCCGTAGATGGAGATGCCAGACAGGTGTCGTTATCCTGCTCTTGCGTTTCCCGTGAATAGCGGATAAGGCGTTGTATGTCCTTCAGCGTTTCTTTGTCCTCCTCCCGACAAATATCGAGTCTTCTGGCGTAGTCCTGGCGGTCGTCTTCATTGCTGCGTCCATCGTGATGTGATGTATGGCCGACGTCCGAATACGGTTTCGTCGTGTGGTGTGCAGTCTTCTGCGGTCGAATAGCGCCTGTCGATCGTCGTTCTTGACGTTCTATCCTGCCATGAACCGGTGCCGTAGCCTGGGTCGTCAACCTGGGATCCGTCCTGTGTGGAGCGGCCGCTGGAGCGTCCGGCGGGCCAGGCCCAACCGACCGACCAGCGGCCGGCTCCGGCGCGTCCGAGCCGGCTGCCCCGGCCGCGCGCGCATCGTCCTCGCTCGTCGGCATCGCGAACTCGACTGGAGGTCGCTAGTTTTTTTTTTCTTTAATGTTATTTTGAAACCTGTATTACAGGCAGGCCTGCAGCAGCATACGACGACGCTCTTTGGCTGCAGAGAAACACAAATATACAAATGAAGACATTTCATCATCATCATCATCATCATCATTTATTGCCTTATCGGGCCTTTAAGGCCTACAGCAAGAAGAACAAAAGGAAAAGTAAAGACAAAAAGACTTACAAAAGTACTCTATACAGTAGTAAAAGTTACATATGTACATTACAGCTTAAAGAAAAAACGAAAAAATAAACAGGGCATTCAATCAAAGGTTTAAAAGGCAAGAGGGATACATTACAGAAACAAAAAAAACAAAAAAAAAACACACACGCAGTGTCTGTCAATTACACGAGAGGAGGGAGCTGTTGCAGATGGCAGTCCATCTCATCCGGTCGTTGGCGTCCTCCTCCACGGCTGCTGGTTCCACT
Organism: Schistocerca americana; assembly: GCF_021461395.2. Classification (NCBI taxonomy): domain Eukaryota; kingdom Metazoa; phylum Arthropoda; class Insecta; order Orthoptera; family Acrididae; genus Schistocerca; species Schistocerca americana. Next base: position 38,454,097 of record NC_060125.1, read on the forward strand.
TCTTTCAGGATCGTTGTTATCCTATCCTTCCATCGAGTTCTTGGGCGTCCTCTAGGGCGTTTTCCTGTGGGTTGAGAGTGGAGGACTCTGTTTGGAAGGGATCCGTCTGCCCGTAGGATGTGGCCAAACCATTGGAGTCTCTTCTGCGCCAATATTCGTCCAATGTGTGGCTTTCCATACCGCTGGTATAAATCTTCTTTTTTTCTTCGTTCCCATTTACCTTCCATGGCATTGTAGATGGGTCCATATATCTTCCGAAGTACCTTCCTTTCAAATGCACATATTGCTTCTTCTGCTGTTGCTGATGTTGCCCAAGTTTCACAGCCGTATAAAAGTACTGGTCTCACCAGTGTCGTGTATAGGTGGATCTTGTTCTTCTGCGATATCAGCCGAGATCTGAAAAGATTGTTCAGGCTAAAGAACATGCGATTAGCATTTGTTATACGTTGCTGTACTTCTTTCGTTACTTCACTTCTATTTGTTAGTATGGAGCCCAGGTACTTGAACTCTTCAACTCGTTCGAAGGTATGCCTGTCGACATCAATGGAAGGAGGGAGATCTCGGCGGCGTGATACAACAAGATATTTAGTTTTTTCCTCGTTCACCACCAGCCCAATTTTCTCTGCATTGTGGAGGAATCGGGAAGTATCCCTGCGTACTTGCTCTAGAGTGTCGCCAAGGATCACAACATCATCAGCAAATGCCAAGATTGTGAAGACATTTAGAGAAAAAATATGGTGGACATATAAACGGAGACAAACACTTTTTAAAATACAAGGTGCCGTTCACGGGCGTAGAGTCCAAGATAAAATTGTTCAGACACTTGGACACAGACAGAGACGAAAATTGTCACACGTGAACGTAGGTGCACAAAACGAATAACACTGAATCACTTAAGCACAAAACGACGGGACACACAGAACACGAGGTGTTGATCTCCGGCGCGCGAATGTTCACTAACCGTGTACGAGTCCGGGGACCTGCCAAGAGAGGAGGAGGGGGGGTGGGAGAGGGAGAGGGGAGAGCAGATGCCATGGGCAGGGGTGATAGGGGGAAGGGAGGAAGGGGGAGGGGAAGCCCGGGGGAAAAGGGAAGGAGGGAGGGGATGGGGGAAAAGAAAAGAGATGGGAGGGAGGGTGCCTAAAGGAAAGGACACAGGAAGTGGGGGGGAGGATCAAAGTTGATAGGAGGGGTAGATGGAGGGGAGGAGGACATCATCAGGGAGGGGGAGCTGGCGGAAGCCACCTTGGGAGAGGGTGAGGAGGGTGGAGAGATGGAGACCGGGTGGGACGTGCGAATACAGGCGCGGCAGCGGGCGGGGGTGAGAGAGGATGGGTGAGACAAGCGGATGAGGAGGATCGAGTTTGCGGGAGGTGTACAGGATCTGTATCCTTTCAAGGAAAAGGAGGAGGTGGGGGAAGGGGATGAGATCATACAGGATCTGCGTGGGGGAGGGGAGACGGATGCAATAGGCGAGACGGAGAGCATGGCGTTCAAGGATTTGGAGGGATTTATAAAAGGTAGGGGGGGGGGGGGGAGGCGGAGATCCAGGCCGGATGGGCGTAACAAAGGATAGGGCGGATGAGGGATTTATAGGTGTGGAGGATGGTGGAGGGGTCCAGACCCAACGTACGGCCGGAGGTCGCTAGTTTACCTCGCTAACTTTATACCAAAAACTGGCGCGAAGACGCATGCACATAGGCAGCCACCACGCGAGCGACATGTGCCGAGAGAGTTTCGCACGTTCTTCGAATATTGCTCCACCTACAGCGAGCAGGCCCTTGCAATATGACACTACATGTTCTCTCTCTTCGGAATACGGGATGTCAGAGCTAAAATTCAGATGTCGAATTAATAAAATTTACTGTCGTTAGACCAGTCATTAGTCATAAAATGCTTCCTTACTGAAAATATTAAATAAATGTTCAAAGATAATGGATACTCTCCACATCACATGAGTGCAGCTTTAAGGAGGAATAAACGTGACCACCCACAGGATCAGGAGGAGAAGGGGCGGTTCATGCCCCTGGCGTTCCTCCCATGTGCCAGCAATATTTCGTCGAACTTAGACACCATTTTAAGGAAACACCACGTCAAAGTAACCTTCTGCCCATCTACAAAGACTTGTACTCTTCTCGGTACGGCAAATGACGGTCTAGGGTTGTGGAGGGATGAAATCTACAGAATACTTTGCTAGTGTGACAAAGCTTATAATGGCCAGACAAAGCGCACAGTGCGTGGTAAGTACGTAGAACATGATCACCACACTCGGCTTTCGCAGCCCAGTAAGTCAACAATAGCTGACCACTTTATCTGCACAGGACATTCCGTGGATTATTTTCGCAAGGAAATATTGGTCTCGACGAGAAGGAGTTTTTAAGGAATTGGTTAAAACACGCCTAAGTTCTTATTGACGGTAATGGTGGCTTTCAACTGGAGAAGGCATGGGACCCGGTAATTTATTAAATATCTTCAGTAAGAAAGCATTTTATGACTAAGGGCACGTCAAAAGACAGTTAAGGTTATTAATTTGACATCTGAATTTTATCTCCGCGAACCCGCATTGAGAGAGAGCGCACGTGCAGTGTGACAATAACGCATGTGCCCACGTTCCACAGATGAAGCAATATTCCAAGACGGCGCGAATCTCAACAGAGGTCGCTTTTGCCATTTTTTGGTTTAATGTTAGTGATGTGAACTAGCAACCTCCAGTGCGAAATACTCACCTGAAGATGCCCGAATCGTTGTCAGCTGAAATGTGGCAATAAGTGGACATCAGCGGGCTGCAATCCCGAAACTTCATGGAGTACTACTAACGCCGAGAAAATTTCAAGACTTTGGTGATGACAATTAAAACTTTGTGAGAACCTCTTTTACGAACAGGATTCACCTTTCGCCCCTTTCACGAGATGAATGCTGGAGGCGTTGTTTCACGGAAAGGTGGAGTCGTCTTACGAAATATTCCCAAGTACTTTGTTCAATTCCGACCACGGATCATTTATGTCAGTAACACGCGTCACCCACTATAGGAACCACCTCCGCTTTGACAGACTCCATTTGCTCTCTGGTAATGGCTACGTGCTGCGAGGTACAACTACGAACCGTGTGGAGACTTCTTTGTAGAACTGAACTCGGACAGAAGTAGCTTTGCACCATAGCGAGTACTTTTCGAAAACCGTAAGAACAAAGGGTAGTCAAGGTACAGGCGGAAAGTGGAAGCGAGTGCGTCGCAGCTTTGAACGGGAGCGCCAGAAATCGCATTAGGTGGTACGAAGTCGGCAGAAGCAGTGGGCGACACAGGATTATACAGGCGAGGGCAGCGACGGCTGCGCACCACCTGTTGTGCACAAATGTCAAGGGTCGCGGGCGCGCTCAGCTGTCTGCCTGCCCGGCAAAGGAGGCGCCGACAGACTCGACCAGGAAGGGTGGCCGTGCTGCAGAGCCGTGGCATAGCGATGGGCGCATACACAGACGGCGGTAGGACCGCCCACACGAGGTGTTAAAGGGCAGAGCAGTGGCGGAAGTGTCATTTATACTCAGGTGACGGAAATTAACAGACTCTGGACGCGAAATGATAGTTGGAGCCATACGCATGAGACATTCCATTTCGGAAATCGTTATGCAGTTCAGTATTCCGAGATCCACAGAGTCAAGGCCGAAGCGGCAGTAGCAAATTTCAGACATTACCTCTCACCACAGACGACGCAGTGTCCGACGGCCTTCGCTTAACGACCGAGAGCAGTGCCGTCTGCCCAGAGATGTTAGTGCTACTAGACAAGCAACACTGCTTGATATAACCGCAGAAATCAACGTGGGGTGTACGGTAAACGAATCAGTTAAGAGGAGTGCGACAATACGTGGCGATAATGTGCCACGGCAGCAAACTACCGACGCGGGTGTCCGTTGGTAAGTGCTAATGGTAGGATCCGAGCGGGGCATACACCCACCTACACGATTCGAGGTCACGTGACTTCAGTCCCATCGAGCTTTCATTAACATACACCTAACAAGATATTACTTGAAGCGTACTCGCGCGCAACTGACTGTGAGAAAGCAACATTATCGCTGACGCTCTCTTTATTCCTTGAACTAAGATACTTTTGGTTCAGGGTTAACTATTGTGAAAAGATACAGTCTAGCTTCTGATCTTAATGAGTATGGACGAATGCATTACGGCTTAAGAGAGAAGGCATTGTTGCAACACTGCCATCTTTAATTGAATTGCATTTTCTGATTTTGTGCGTGAATAATAAGACAATAAGCCAATTTCTCGTCAGCATAAACAAGGTGTGCATTGCGTAAATTATTCTCCATCTTATGGTTTAAGATTTTCAAATATTTGTGCATGCCTACGATACATTCCTTTGGCCTGTGGAAGCTCGAACCTGCAAACTCTATACGGTCATTAATTTAAAGACTTAAAAAAAAAAAATCCAAATCGACGGACAGGCTTCCATAGAAAGGAGAATTGTAGTTAATGTAGACTAAGATTCCTGCTGATTCAGCACGCAGTTCGAAGACCGGCGGACACATCGAGTACAGCTTACAGTCAGCGTGCGCCAGCAGATCTCTAGTCTACCACGCGCAGTCCCCTGAACATAAACGTCGTCTAGTGAGGTCTGTTTGGTTGTTTATTCATTTAAAAGACCTAAACTCTCTCCTTGGAGAGACTGAATACTAAAGAACTAATTCCTTGAATCAGTAATAATAATAATAATAATAATAATAAAAACAAAGCAGTAATTAAGTAAATAATAATAATAACAGCAGTTCATCGAGGTAACTTTTTGTCTCTTAAAGAAAATTTTCAACGCAGATCTCCATACTATACCTCGGTTCAGGGTGAAATAATGACTCCTCTCATGAATCATTAGATCTCAGTAAAATTGTAACAATTTGCCTTTCACGTGAGAGGCAGTTACAACGGCTATAGAGGCAGCGTGACTCAATATTCCTGCAGGCGACTTCCAGCGACTTGTTGAGTTCGTGTCACGTCGGGGTGCTGCCGAGAAAAAGGAGTTCTACAAGATATTAGGAAGTATCCCATGACTTTTTTTGTCACCTCGGTGTATTACATTGATTCACAACGCCGAGGAATCAGTCGCCCGCAATGGCAAGTGCAGCACACGCGGCAGCCCAACGTGTGTTGTTGCTGCCTTTTGTCCCAAGACTGGTCTCATGCACCTCTCATCACAAGCCTACACTGCCAAGAATCGTCCTCCCCGCAGAATACTGCACCCTATATCCAGCTGTAACAGTGAAGTATCGGTTTCCCTCCAAAATTTTTGCAATCTGCACTTCCGCCAGTTACGCACTTAACTATTTCTTGATGACTCAGAATATGTCCTATCGACCTATCCCTTCTTTTATTCGAGGTGAACCGTAAATTTCTATTTCTCCAAATTCGATTCTGTACCTCCTCATTAATCATGCTATCTAGCCATGTGAACCTCAGTATCAGTCTTTAGCACTACACTTCAAAATACTGCACTTACATCTTCTCTATACTCTTTACATCCACATTACAGTTATGTATAAGACTACATTCGTGACACACATCTTCAGACAAGACTCCCTAATACATTTATGTTACATGTTAACTTATTTGCCTTTTCTAGAAAACATTCTCTTGGTGTTTCAAGCCTGCATTTTCTCTCTTCTTCATTTTTTCAATCGTTAGTTACCTTACTGCCCAAATAGCAAAAATCATCTACAGGTTTTAGTATCCCCTTTTCCAAACCATATCCCTCAGTATAGCCTGATTCGACAATATTCGAATAGTCCTGTTTTAATTTTGTTGAAGGTTATCCGGTAACCTGTTTTCAAGACATTACCCGTTCCCTTCACCTTATGTTCCATGTCTTTCGTTGTCTCTGACCGAATCAGAAGTTATCGACAAAACTCAACGTCTTCATTTTTTCTCACTGAACTTTATTTAGCTTCTTCTTGGTTTCTTTTACTGCCTGCTCAGTTCGTAGCTTGTTGGAGAATACGAACGGTAGACTATAAGCTTGTCTCGCTCCCTTCTCGACAACTCCTACGCTTTCATGTCCTTCGACTCTTACAACAGAAGTCTGGATTCTGTAGAAGATGTACATAACCTTTCACTTCCTATATTTTAGTCCTACAACTTTAAAATATCAAGGAGTGTGTTTATAAAACATTTTAAAAAGGTCTTTCTAAAAATGCAATTGCTATAAACGTAGATATCTCTTTCTTCAATCGCTTACGATTAAAATACCTTTGTGTTCGAAGTTTCTGGCAGTGTGTAGGTATTAGGTAAGAAGCTAGTGAGAAAGAAGTGTTTCCTGTTGCGCCGCTATGACAAACAAGTCAGAGTTTCTTTTTTTTTTTTAATTCTGCTCCCATATTGGGTTAAAGGAAGCATTCGACCACTATTTTGTTGGCATAGGATCCACAGTCTCTACAAATTGTCTGGATGGTAGCATTTTACGTCAATGACTGCCATTGGGTGGACTAAAACATTCCTTTAATTTAATCATAGGATTTGCGGTAGTTGTCTTACTAGCGTTATTTATTTATTGGGCATTAGGCCATAGTCCGAGGAATAATTCTCTGTTTAGCGTTTCGGCTTCCAACGTTAGGCGGAGAATTATACCTAGGATTATGGCCTAATGCCCCTAAAACCAGTATCGCCAATAAAGTTAATTTACTTTGTTTCCCATTACTTTACAGTTTCAGCTATAAAAACATTTCCAAACGTTTGGCTGGAATATAAACAGCATTGCAGATTTAAAATAGAACATAACCGTATGCTGTACTATCGGAAGAACTTACGAAAGCAAACTCGTATGTACAACTCCACCGCCAGAAACCAAACACGAACTGTAAACACTGGAGTTTCCACACGGGCACATAATTGACGACTGTGGTTTGTTTTCGGAGGTAGTGGCGCAGCCACCGGCGCAACGACTTTCTTTTCATTTTATTACTAAGTATAAACGGGTTACAAGCAGTTGTATCGACTAGATGGTTCACTGAAGACATTGTTCTGCCTGGTCTAAATAAAAAGTCTCTTTAGTTCTTCTTGTCTATTGTGCTTTTTGCGTGCTGAGCTGGCTGCGGGTAAATAACTTCAGCAGAGAGAGCGATGAAGGATAGTCTCAATATAAGGTAGGCTATTCAGTTGCTCGTATTTGAAGAACTCACCATATATTCGTACAAAATTTTTAGAAATGAAGGCAAACTTATCAGTTTGTGTCCGGTCGATACTACTGCCACTGAACAAGAGACAGTAATTTATTCTTTCGTTCGTGACAAGTGAACATGATCCGGCAGCGGTTCTGGTCTAGTGACCGCCTATTAGATAACAAAAAACAGAATAGCGCTACATTGAAGCCACGAAATTAACGTTCTCCATTGTGTCGTAGGCGGAGGACGTGTGATATTGTCGTAAACCGTAACTTATATAAACCGATCATAACGTAATTATACCGATACCAACATCTCCGTCAGTTTATTGGTGGGCTACGTCTGGAATATTACTGAATTTATCTTAAAGGCAGTATTTTCAGTAAAGATTTCTGTATTACAGTGCTGAAATCTTGTGCAGCGTATGGTTGCACCTAAAGACATGTAAAGGAAGTGATACTTCATTTTAACAGGTAAAGTTGTTTTAGAAGCAGAAAAAAATCCCGAACTCATATTTCCAGACGAAATCGGTGAATTTACGGACTGTAATTAAAAAGTGATTTTGTTACCTAGCACACGCGAATGGTTTTCTTCTATTTGAGAATATTCATTTGTACGTCAATAGTACGAATTGAACTGTAAGTGTCATTATGTATCCATCCCTTTAAAATACGTTGGTCCACAGATCCAAGACCCGACGTATGTCGAAGATCTTGAGACTACATAATGCTAATGCCTGAGTCACTACAATCTGTGTTTTATAATATACTACGCTTCTTACCTTGATGTTTCGGCATCTGAACTGGATTAAGCAAATGTCAAAACATAAACGTTTCTTTTGCGAAAATATCAGCGTTATGGATAAAAACGGATGTCATTTCCTACAAAAGCGTAATAAAGCTTTTCACACGTGTTGTTGGCCCGCATCTCGTGGTCGTGCGGTGGCGTTCTCGCTTCCCACGCCCGGGTTCGATTCCCGGCGGGGTCAGGGATTTTCCCTGCCTCGTGATGGCTGGGTGTTGTGTGCTGTCCTTAGGTTAGTTAGGTTTAAGTAGTTCTAAGTTCTAGGGGACTGATGACCATAGTGCTCAGAGCCACACGTGTTGTTGAGGAGTCACCAGAAAACTAAACACTTTCTGCCGAACTAATACCTTCACTTTTTCTTCTGCTCTTTTGAAATGATTAACTGTTGAACAGGACAACAAATGTATAAAATAACGGGAAACTTTAATTCTGTCGATGTGACAAGAAAACTAACTGTCAATACAACGTTCCAAAGTGTTGGTTGGCTGGTTGGTTGGTTTGGGGAAGGAGACCAGACTGCGTGGTCATCGGTCTCATCGGATTAGGGAAGGATGGGGAAGGAAGTCGGCCGTGCCCTTTCAGAGGAACCATCCCGGCATTTGCCTGGACTGATTTAGGGAAATCACGGAAAACCTAAATCAGGATGGCCGGACGCGGGATTGAACCGTCGTCCTCCCGAATGCGAGTCCAGTGTCTAACCACTGCGCCACCTCGCTCGGTCCCAAAGTGTCCGTTGCCCTTCCACTGGCGAAATATATACACGAGAATCATCGCAATAAGATTGAGAATTTCGGAGAAGTAAGTAACCTGTACCACTACATGCATAAGACTAATACAATAAATCGCTGAATTGTTAAAAGCAGTGCTTAATTTCAGCTATAAGTGAGAAAAATTGTAAACATCTGTTACATTTCACACAGTGCATAGTGACAGAAACTAGGTTTTATGCTCTCCGTCGCGTGACTTAGATATTGACTTCAAAGCTTTACGCAGAAGAGACAGAGGTGTGCGCGGTCTGTCTGTGTCTCTGGTTTACGGATATTAATTGACTCTTTTCCGAGCATCCGTCGATCTCAGAACACCCACTTTCACCCTTACGGTTTGGGAGCACCCTGTATACTGTTAAAATATGTGATCTTGGCGACGGCAGTTAGACACCTGCGAAGCTGAAGAAGGCGTGCCATTTGAGAACACACCTCAGCCAGTATTCCTATAAGGTCGAGGATGTGAAATGTCATCTTTCACACCGCCGTATTGTATATTATGTTACTTTCCGAGTGCTGCCACTGACAATATTTTCATATTTAGGGGCGACGGTGTCAACACAGGGTAGGCTGCGGGAATTTACACTGCAAGCCAAGGTGTAATTTACACCCTACGGAGTCGTCTCCCTACAGTGTTTACGTATTAGCTAGCACGGTGAGGAAACAGGTGTCCACACACCGCGAGGGGTTTTTTTCCGTCAACAGCTCAGTGGGAGAAACGACCGCCTGGAGATACATTTGTCGTGCTGGTTTTCCGTTAAGGTGTGGAAAGCACTCCGCACTGAAATGTTGGATGGTTGCTACCAATATCTAGCTGAGGTTGCATAACGACAAGTGGAATTGTAATTATTATTTACTTTTATTTCGTTATCAGCCATCGATGGACCGCGATAACCTTACAATCAGTTCTGGAATTGTTCTCTTTTATTATTTATTTATTTATCTATTTATTGTGCCAGACATTTCTGATCAGTTCTCTGTATATGACACGTCGTTCACCCGACCGTTTGGCGTCTCTGAAAGCCCGAAAGGACTCGATAGCAGCTCCGAAGTAGTTTCGGTTTCAGGCTTATCTTGTTTGTATGACCTCTTCCTCAAGATATTTCTTGACGTTTATACCAGGGGATTCTTTTATTTTGGTTTCGAGACAAATACGTTGAGTTACGTTTCATTTTTTTGGCGTCGTTCATCCTTCGTGTAGGACTATAAAATCGAACTTCACGTTTGCGCATTGTATCTGTAGTTTTTTTAAATTTATTTCTTGTTTCCATCTCCCCTTTTTTTAAGTTTACCCAATATATTGTATGAGATGTATCTTGTTTATTATGGCAATCTGGAGGGAAGACTAGTAAGATCCATTTATTTCGAAAATACAAAGACTAATTCTAGAGAAAGGGACTTTTTTCTTCTTTTTCAGTAAGTGTACGCTACGGATTAATAACACGAGAATCTGAGAGTGGAGTAAACTTTATTAAACACTGAATACCTGCCGAGCGGTTCTAGGCGCTCAGTCCGGAACCGCGCGACTGCTACGGTCGCAGGTTCGAATCCTGCTTCGGGCATGGATGTGTGTGATGCACTTAGGTTAGTTAGGTTTAAGTAGTTCTAAGTTCTATGGGACTGGTGACCTCAGATGTTAAGTCCCATAGTGCTCAGAGCCATTTTTTGAACTGAATATGGCCCGCATCTCGTGGTCGTGCGGTAGCGTTCTCGCTTCCCACGCCCGGGTTCCCGGGTTCGATTCCCGGCGGGGTCAGGGATTTTCTCTGCCTCGTGATGGCTGGGTGTTGTGTGATGTCCTTAGGTTAGTTAGGTGTAAGTAGTTCTAAGTTCTAGGGGACTGATGGCCATAGATGTTAAGTCCCATAGTGCTTAGAGCCATTTGAACCATTTTGAACTGAATACCTAGCTGACTCATTGTTCTCGTCATGCATATGTCACACTGGATAAAATTCTTTCAGTTTTTGCTGCCACGTCAGGTTTCAATAACATCTGAAACATCAAAGAATAGCTCCATTCTCATTCTCAATACATTTGCTGCAAAGCATTATTTGCCATACTTTCATCATTTACATTTTTATGTTAACAGCGTGTAACAGGGGTGGGAAATGAGAGGTCATATCTCGAGAAGCTCTAGAATCTTTGAACGCCATTCCCACAAGGCTGTCGGTAATGCAAGCACGGTTCTTACTTCTTGCTCAACTCGACCATACGTTGAGTAGTGAACGTAAATTTTTACTTCTATTCGCACTCAATAACAAACCTGCAGACTCTTTGCTAAAATTCTACAAAGCACTAGGAATAAATTATGTCACATAGTCTCGAGATAATTAGTGTGGAGAGACCAATATTCGGTAGGATCTGTTCCCATAGTTGACCACGATAATCAGATCTTATGATTCTTGCAGCACACAAAAATGACCCTGTTACTAAATGCACGAAATTTATTCGCAGCTGAGAATATGGACAACCAACAACTGTTTAATCAGTGACGACAAGGAAAATGTGTGTCGTACCGGGGCTCGGACCGGACTTCCGTCTTGGTGAGAGGTCTCCCTCCCATCACCCTGGATCACGACCACGGCTGGCGACATGTGGAACTTTTGGTCCAGCCGCGAGTCGTACTTGTATAACCTAAAGGTAATACGACCGCTCACGATTAAGCAGGAAATCCGGGTTCAAGTCCCGGTCCATTGTAGTCATTCCATTATACACATGATGGTTGTCCATATTTGCAACTGCGAATTCATTTCATGTATTGCATAACGGCTGCAGTCGTCGCAGTGCCTGCTTGACGGAAGGAACTTTGCTCTGTATTTCTGAACAACACAGGCATTGCAATATCGCTGTTATTAAATAGTTAAACCAAACGGACAAAAATATAACAATGTGGAACTACCATTGCTGCTTGAAAGAACTCCAGCCCATTTCTCACTGCTGTCATCATCTCACATATTTTTACAATATGCACGTATTGATGTTTGATCGATTTCATCCTCGCTAAGCTGTGTGTCCAATACATTGAAGCGCCATAGAAACTGGTGTAGGCGTGTGTATTCAAATACAGCTATATATAAATAGGCGTTGCGGTCGGCAACGGCTATGTAAGACAAATGTCTGGCGCAGTTGTTGCAACGGTTACTGCTGCTACAATGACAGATTATCAAGATTTAAGTGAGTTTAAGCATGGTGTTATAGTCGGCGCACGAGCGATGAGACACAGCATCCCCGAGGTAGCAACGAAGCGGGGATTTTCCCGTACGACCATCTCACGAGTGATTCGTGAATATCAGGAAACCGGTAAAATATCAAATCTCCGACATCGCCGCGGTCTGAAAAGATCCCGCAAGAACGGGACCAACGACGACTGAAGAGATTCGTTCAACGTGACACAAGTGCAACTCCTCCGCAGATTGCTACATATTTCAATGCTGGGCCATCAACAAGTGTCAGCGAGCGACCCATTCGACGAAATATCATAGATATGCGCTTTGAGCTGAAGGCCCACTCGTGTATTCTTGACGACTGCTCGACACAAAGCTTTACGCCTCGCCTGGGCCCGTCAACACCGACATTGGACTGTTGATGACTGGAAACATGTTGCCTGGTCGCACAAGTCTCGTTTCAAATTGTGTAGAGCGGATGGACGTGCACGAGAATGGAGACAACCTCATGAATCCATGGACCGTGCATGTCAGCAGGGGACTGTTCAAGCTGGTGGATGCTCTGTAATGGTGTGAGGCGTGTGTAGTTGGAGAGATATGGAATCCCAAAAATGGTTCAAATGGCTCTGAGCACTATGGAACTGAACGTCTGAGGTCATCAGTACCCTAGAACTTAGAACTACTTAAACCTAACTAACCTAAGAACATCACACACATCTATGTCCGAGGCAGGATTCGAACCTGCGACCGTAGCGGTCGCGCGGATGGAATCCCAGATACGCCTAAATACTACTCTGACTGGTGACACGTACATAAGAATCCAGTCTGGTCACCTGCATTCATTCATGTCCATTGTGCATTTCGACGGTTAGGGCAAGTCCGGCAGTACAGTGCGACTCCCCACACGTCCAGAATTGTTACAGAGTGACTCCAGGAACTTTCGTCTGAGTTTAAACAGTTAAGCTGGCCACCAAACTCCGCGGACATGACCATTATTGAGCATATCTGGCATTCCTTGCAACGTACTGTTCAGAAGATATCTCCATGCCCCCCTCCCCCCCCCCCCCCCGCACTTATATTGATTTATGGACAACCCTGCAGGATTCATGGTATCAGTTCCATGCAGCAGTACTTCAGACATTATTGGACTCCATTCCACGTCGTGCTGCGGCACTTCTGCGTGCTCGCGGGAGCCCTATACGATATTAGGTAGGTGTACCAGTTTCTTTGGCTCTTCAGTGTATAGCATTGGTCATTCGGGTGTTCGGAATTCTTTGAGGTGCGTCACATCATCATTCTCTTTGGTGGAAGCTAAGAGTGTAAGTCGTACGTTTGCTCATTTGTCAAGTCGGCATCCAAGAAGGAGCTTTTTGCCGGCCCAAACACGAGTTCCGGGTTAGAGAAAGACAACGGCGGTTATTCTTCTCTTGGAATTGCGCCGCTCATCTCAAGTATTTACAGAATATTCATTGACATCGGCTTGTAGTAGGATTTAGGATCAGATAATGCATTCCAACATTATGATATACCTAAAAAAACGATTTATTGACACGTAACTAGCACAGATACAGAAAATATCAATTTAGTTACACCCAAGTGGCGTTAATTCACTCGAAGCAGTCAGTGCTATCTATAGGCGTCTTCAAGCTGATCGCATAACTCTGTAATTCACGGAAGCTCTTAAAGTCACACAAGCGGCTTCTAATCAAACCAGTAAACCTCAGACTGGTTAAGGAATCGAACTCCCATGCACAAAACAGCTTCAAACGTCTGATTGCTTTACAGATCAGATAACAAGTTAAACATTTGCATTAAGCATGTAATCGAGAATAAGTTTAAAAAAATGTTCGCAATTATGTTTAAAGATTATGTGTCCTCGGATTCTTTCTCGATGGCATACACGAACAAAACGCTCTTGGTTTTCATCCCGCGTCTATTCGAATAAAATCCTCGAACTTTCCATCTCCGCCATTGTCGTCAGGAGTTCACTACTGGCGAGGCTGCTACGGTTTCTCGCTTATATAGGCATGATGACATCAGCAACAGCCAATCAGTGAACTCCTGACGACGACGGCGGAGATGGTCATGGAAAGCTCGAGGATCTTATTCGAATTGACGCGGCTTGAAAACGGAGAACGTTTTATTCATGTTTAAAAGCTGCTCGTCTCTAAGTGTGCTCTCACTGGGTGCTTATTGTCTGAGTAATTTCTCTCCGTTCTAGGGGAAAGTCAGTTTTCCACATATTTATATGTTTATCGTATCGTACTCGTAAATTATATACCATACAATGCTATAATTTCGCAAGTACATTCGCTGGTATATGTGGATAAAGTATGAGAAACATGTTGCTAACAGAACCAGTAGCATATAAATAATAAATGAAAACGTCGCGTCTGATGCTGAAGTTTTAGTGCATGAACATCGAAAACGTGGTTAAGGATATGTTTTTTTCTTTCGTCGTTTTGCAGGGGGTGTCAGCGAGAAAAAGTTTCGTGAAGTTTTGTAATTATGTGTAACGTTTATTGGAAGCCGCCAAGTGTCTCCATTCACAACCACTGGATGAATATAATCTGGGTAATTTGCGCGCCGTGAGTTATGCTGCCTCAAAAACTCTTATACACAGTTCTAACTTTAAGAGTTGACTTAGTGTGTTAAACTTTTACTGCTTGATTATACACTATGTGATCAAAAGTATCCGGACACCTCCAAACATACGTTTTTCACAGTAGGTGCACTGTGCTGCAACCTGCCGCCAGGTACTCCATATCAGCGACCTCAGTAGTAATTAGACGTCGTAATAGAGCAGGATGGCGCGCTCCGCGGAACTCACGGGCTTCGAACGTGGTCAGGTGATCGGGTGGCACTTGTGACAGATGTCAGTATGCGAGATTTCCACACACTTAAACATCCCTAGGTCAAGTGTTTCCGATGTGACAGTGAAGCGGGAAAGGGAAGGGACACGTACAGCACTAAAGCGTACAGGCCGCCTCGTCTGTTGACTGACAGAGACTGTCGACAGTTGAAGACGGTCGTAATGTGTAATAGGCAGACAGTTGTCCTGATCATCACACAGGAATTCCAGACCGCATCAGGATCCACTGCAAGTACTATGACAGGCGGGAGGTAAGAAAACTTGGATTTCATGGTCGAGCGGCTGCTCATAAGCCACACATCACGCTGGTAAATGCCAAACGAGGCCTCGCTTGGTGTAAGGAGCGTAAGCACTGGACGATTGAACAGCGGAAAAACGTTATGTGGAGTGACGAATCACGGTGCACAATGTGGCGATCGGATAGCAGGGTGTGAACGCCATCTATCAGCTTGTGTAGTGCCAACAGTGAAATTCGGAGGCGGTGGTGTTATGGTGTGGTCGTGTTTTTCATGGAGGGGCCTTGCACCGCATGTTGTTTTGCGTGGCATTATCACAGCACAGGTCTACATTCATGCTTTAAGCACCTTCTTGCTTCCCACTGTTGAAGAGCAATTCGGGAATGGTGATTGCATCTTTCAACATGATCGAACACCTGTTCATAATGCACGTCCTGTGGCGGAGTGGTTACGCGACAATCACAGCCCTGTATTGGACGGACCTGCGCAGAGTCCTGAGCTGAATCCTATAGGGTACATTTTGGATGATTTGGAACGCCGACTTCGTGCCAGGCCTCACCGACCGACATCGATACCTCTCCTGAGTGCAGCACTCCATGAAGAATGGTCTGCGATTCCCCAAGAAACCTTCCAGCGCCTGATCGAACTTACGCCTGCGAGAGTGGAAGCTGTCATCAAGGTTAAGAGTGAGTGAATTCCAGCATTGCCGATGGAGGGCGCCACGAACTTGTAAGTCATTTTCAGCCAGGTGTCCGGAAACTTTTGATCACACAGTGTCCCTCTTATTAAGTACATTATGAAAGCATTTGACAGTTTTAAATTCTCTAAATAATTTTATGACATACTGAAAATTTGTATTCCCTGGGAAAGACGTTACATAGACAATTTGGAATTGGATCGTGGAACCATGTGCCTGTTCAGCCGTTTGGTAATATAGATTGTGTGCATGTGGAGCGCTGTTGCAGATGTTTTTTCCTGTTGCAAAGATCATAATTCGTAGTAGGATTGGAATAGAAACTATATAGTGGAACCGAAGTTATATCTAGGGTTACCCAAAGAATCTTTATAGGCCCTCTGCCGTTCTTTATCTATATATATATGGTTAGACAATATGGGTAGTCTTCTTGGATTTTTTTGCATATGATGATGCAGTTTACTGTCTTTTAAAAGCATCAGAATATCACAACAAATTAGAGAATAATTCAGACTTTATATCTGCAAGGTGAACATTGACCATGAACAATAAAAATGGCAAGGTCCCTCATATAAGTGTTAAAAACACGCGATGTAATACTCAAATTTAACGGTTGCTCGTTTCAACTACGGAAACATCACGTACAAAATGTTTTGGGGACCAAATACTGCGTTTTATTGACAAAATACTTTGAAGGTGCAACCAATATACTAAAGAGACTGCCAGCACTACGCTTGTACCTCCTCTTCTAGATATTACTCGATGGTAGAGGATCCTTCCCAGATATAATTGACAGTGGATATTCAAAAAAAGTCAAAGAAAGGCAGATCATTTTGTATTATTACGAAATAGAGGAGAGAGCGTCTCGAACACGAGGTCGTGTTCCAGTCATTAAAGCATTCGTTCCTCTGAGAGCTTTTCACAAATTCACGATCACTAGCTTACTACAACAAACGCCAGAATATTTTCTTGGGTTCCACTACCGTGATAAAAATAGGAGCAATCGGACGTCGCACGGACAGGCTTAAGTGTTCATTTCTCCGCGTGTTACTCGCTAATGGAAGTGTGAATAAATATTCAAAGTGTTTCCATAAAAACTCTACCAAACACTTTAATCGCAGAATAATGATGTAGATGTAGAAGCGTCCTTATCAGTAATATCGTTTGTGTATTATCTAAGAATGCTTCACTGCTATGTGGTTAACAAACACGCACGTAAAGTAGACGTAGCAGGCTGGTTACAACGACGCCCACCTCACGCTCCGTGCACAACTATCATAAATCGCAAGATATTTTTATCACGACATAAGAAACTCTTATCGGCAGTATTTTTTAAGATTAAAGATGTGAGCCGACTATAGCTCCAAAATCGTAACACTTTTGACTTGTTGTATTTCATTGTTCTAGTAGCCTATTACTATAGCTCTATGAGATACAAGGAACAGTCTGTACTGTGCCTTATTGAAATTGAATGATGATTCATTTGCTTTGAACGGATGTGATCGTAATTAAAAATGTTCAGTTAGCTGCCTTTTAATAATAGGAATGGTAATACTCGTTACTTCTGTTCTTGTATCACGTGCAAACGCAACGAATTTTGCATATTTCAGCCACAAAGTAGATGACAATTAATGCACAATAGAAACAATAGAAAATCCAAGATACGACTCTACAATATTGCCTAACTGCTCCAAAGTCGGAGTGCCTATTTCTACGGAACTGATGCTATCTGCTTTCTATCTCGCACATTACGCGAATACAATGAATCTTTTGCATCTACTTTCTTATAATTAATACACCGACAGAGAAAGTCACAACACCAAAAAATATTTAATGTAGGGTAACGCTGTTTCGAGAATACATTTGTCTAGGTAACGTATTTAAGTGATGAACATTGGAAGATCACAGGATAACGCAAGCGCGAGATAATGCTGGTGCGGTAATGACCGGTGTAACGGCCGGAATGTTGAATGCAAGCGTACAAACGTCCATACGTTGTGCTGGACGTCAGTTTGTGGATTGGTGACCCACGCGTATCGTACTTGGTCGGTCAATTAAAGGGACGGTTAATGCTGTTTGTGGATGACGCTGGCGTTATCATCCGATGATGACCCATATGTGTTCGATTGGATACAGATCTGTTGAGCGAGCATGCCAAAGCAACATTTCGACACTCTGTGGAACACACTGGGTTACGGCAGTGGTATGTGGGCGAGCGTTATCGTGTTAGAAAGGATCTCCTGCAATGCTGTTCGTGAATGACAGCAAAACCGGTCAAATCAATATATTGACGTAGAAATTTGCAGTCACCGTGCGTGGGATAGCCAGGAGAGCGCTCCTGCCTCAAACCCAACTCCAGGTGTAGGTCGAACGTGTCTAGCGCGCAGACAGGCTGGTAGCAGGTTCTCAGCTTACACCCTCCCAACAAACTCTCTGCCATCACTGACACCGACGAACAACTAGATTTCATTACAAAACACAAAACAGCTCCAACCTGCCCTCCAACGAGCTCTCGCCTAACACCAATGAAGCCTCAGATGACATTGGTTTGGCTCGTAGCAGTCCGATTTTTAACAGTTCCTCGTGTCACCCTGATGCCAACTGCTGCTCAAATGGCTGCTTCAGATGCAGTACGATGCCCTGAGCCATACGCCGAACTCGATGGTCTTCCTTCTCGATAGTACCACGTGGCTGTCCGAAGCCCAGTCATGTTGCGAATGCGCATTCTCGTGACCGCCGCTGCCAGCAATGATGTACAGCGGCTACATCCCTGACAAGTCTTTCTGCAATATAGCAGAAGGAGCATCCAGATTCTTGTACCCCCATTGTATGACCTCGTTCAAACTCAGTGAGATGTTGATAAGGGTGCCTTTGTCGTGTCGAAAGCATTTTTGACTGACATCAACTCACCATGTCCACGCTCACGACCTTTATAGTGTGTATTTAGAGCAAACCTGACTTGCATCCTCATAGAGGCGCTACTAAAACCATTCTTCTGCGCCTGCCGTGAGGATTGGAATAGACATCCTCTTTCAGATGTAGAAACACGTCTACCAAATATATTTTATGTCGCACAACTCCTTCTTGGTGTTGTGACTTTTTTCCGACAGTGGACTTGAACTCTGGCATGAGGATACGCAATCAAGTCCGAAAATGTTCTTAAATGATTTCTCAGTTATCAATTGTATTATATAATCAATCGAGGTAATTGTAGCCTGAACCTGAACACAACCGGAAAAATGTCAGAGGTTTTCCAGTGAGATTTTTGGAGTATTTTTGTGTAAGGAGCTAGTGGTTTGCTACAGAATTACTGCGTTTGTTTGATTTATTTTGTATTTCACTGCAATGAAAACGTCAGTCAAACAATGCAAACGTCGACGGCAAGTGCAGTGTGTCCTTTTTTTGATACAAATTCTTTCCTTCCACACACGCCACTTTCTCCTGACAGAAGAAACGCCCACGCAACCCTCTGCTCCCAAGCTAGCACTCAATACCGTCTTGCTTTAGCGTTAATAGTGATGCACAACAGCAAGGATGAGTTTGGCGATAAACAGTTGGCCGATACGCACCTCGTTTATGGGTAACTGTTTTATGCTACATACGGACATAACAAACTGGACGCACTGTTATTTCGTAGAGTTGTTATAATGCTCTGTGGTTTGTGTTTTACAGAGTTTACAGCTGTAGATTTCTAACAATAATTTTCATAATGGTTGACATAACATGCTAGTAGCATACAGCAATAGAACAATATCGACAGCTGATCACCACCGTTCAGGATTGACAGCAAACAAGTGACTTGTGTTTCAAAGGTCTAGTATTACGAAGATCTAAACGCGCAGAATACTATGAAGGCGGTAATCCGACGATGACCAACATTGACTGTCAGAATGCATTGACTCCAATTGTACATAATAGTGCCATATCGCTACTGCACTTCTTGTTCATTATGACAGAAAATGTGTTTCTTCGCTTCTTGAAACATTTCATCTTCATTCAGTGCATTGTAATGATTCGCAATGAACATTTTAGTAGTATCTCAAGTTTTGTTTTAAGTATTACGGTGAGATATGCTACTGCAGACCCAGAACACTAACACACAGGGTGCCCTCTGCTTTCGTCCGTAAACTATCTGTAACAATGCGACGAATACTCACTTAGACGGCAACCTGAATCTGGGAGAAAGTTATGCGATGCTCACCTGCAACAGAAGAAATGGATGTGGGATTAGCAGTTGATCTTCCAAAACAACTTGATAGTGCAGATAACTTTACAGCATAGGTTGTTCAACGTGTAATTCTCGTTATGCTGCAAGCTAATTACAGAAATAACTATACGATGTATCTGATCGACGAGTGCAATGTGTCACCAGAAGGGTCACACCGCCACGACTGCAGTATCAGGTACGGATAACCGATATGTACTCGTAGAGGCACGGCAGAAGGCTGAAAACAAGAATGGGAAGAAATAAGTTGTACGCAATAATTCAGTCGTCGGTTCGTTATTCCATGAAGAAAGAAAAGGAGGAAGATTAAAGTCCTGTCGATAGCACGGTCATTAGAGACTCATTAGTGACTTAAGCCACAAGCTCGGATTACGAAAGTATGGGCAATGAAATTGGCCTTGTCTTTTTTGAAGGAAGCATCCTGGTGTCTGCCTGGAACGATTTAGGGAAATCACATGAAAACTAATCTGCATGGCCGGACGGGGATTTGAACCGTCATCCTGTCCAATACGAGTCCAATGGGCTAACTACTGACTATACCACGCAATCCCTTACCAATTCAATGCCCAGGCACATCTGTTCTCTAATAAGCAGACTCAAATTTAACCGTATTCATCTTCACGGGTTGCACATCGTAGACAACATTTCTGTTCGCTGGAGAAGGAGAAGACACAGATCATTTTTTTCTTTGGGTGCACCAGACTATACATGCGAGTACCGCAAACCCTCGTATTAACTTGTGAAGCTTGGTTATCCGTTGCGTACCTGCGTGATGGCTCTTTTCGCGACTGAGGATCACAGCCTTTTCAATGCGACGTACACACGCACTGTCGTCGAAGTTATCTGCTCCTCGGGCCAACAAATGACAGTCAATGGGCTCTACAGAAGTGTCCCATACCATTTCAATTTGCAATGATTATATTGTATTGGTCTACCTGTAATTATGAATATTCTGTCACCAAACTAACATTTATCCCACTGTGAGACACTTCAGTCAGTGGATTCGTGGAAAAATGTTCACGGTTCCCCTCGGAAACATGATTGTACCAACGCGTGCACCTCTTCGTCCAAAGCAAATCGACGGCCACGAATGTTTCTTCATGGCTCCAAACATATGGCAGTTGTATGGAGAGAGGTCAGGAATGTATGGGGGACGTGTAATGGTTCGCAGCGAAACTCATGCAGTGCAGTCGAAACAATCTTGCCAACATGTGCGCCCACCTCACATAGTCCCGTAGAGTCCCGATTTCTTCCCATGCGATATCCATATTTTTGGAGACGCGACGAAAGACATTCGTCGCCGTCGATTCGTTTCGGACGAAGAGTTGCACACCTGGGTAAAATTATAGTTTCGTAGATGATCAAAATTGGTTTTAAATGGCTCTAAGCACTATGGGACTTAACATCTGAGGTCATCAGTCCCCTACACTTAGAACTACATAAACCTAACTAACCTAAGGACATCACACACATCCATGCCCGACGCAGGATTCGAACCTCCGACCGTAGCAACAGCGCGATTCCGGACAGAAGCGCCTAGAACCGCTCGGCCACAGCGGCCGGCCGTAGATGATCGCAAACATATTTTTCCCCCCCTCCATGAGCGACTTGACCACCGTTGCTCACAGTAGGATAAATGTAGTGACAGTTACATCAATTCCTTTTGATATCATAAACAGTTTACTTACTTTTACCCATCCGCCTCGTTTTAATTTGACTGCTCCTTACAAATGTAACATATTGCCCACAGCCACGCGGGTTGGGGCGTCATGTCACGGACTGCGTGGCCCCTCCCGCCGGAGGTTCGAGTCCTCCCTCGGGCATGGCTGTGTGTGTTGTCCTTAGTATCCATGCAGAAGTGCTTAAGAGGCTAGCACCACAGATCACCCCATACTTAACAGAACTACTAAACGACGCCTTAAGGCTAGGCCGTGTACCGACAGTCTGGAAAACCTCAAATGCAGTCATCATACGAAAATCATCAGACAGAGACCAATCAGATCCGAAATCCTACAGACCAATATGCCTCATAAACACCATGGCAAAAATCCAAGAGAGGCTACTGTGTGACCGCTTGCAGGCTCACAGAACCCTACTTGGAATGAATCCCCACCAGTTTGGATTTCGGAAAGGGAAAAGCATCGATGATGCAATAAACAGAGCTTTAGAAATTACACAAAACACAGATAAAACATACTCCTTGGCAATCATGATAGACATCGCAGGAGCATTTGACAACCTGTGGTGGCCAGCACTGTTTCTGAGGTTACGCCAGATGGAAGTACCCGCAGCCCTATACAACAGTCTTTTAGACTACTGCAGAGACAGAATAGTGGAATGGCGCGTGGGCAACCGGAAGGTAATAAGGAAAATTACCAAGGGATGTCCGCAGGGATCGATCTGTGGACCCATCTTCTGGGACATAATTTTTGAACCTCTCCTGCAACTACTGGAGGAGGATATGAGGACAGACGGTGCTGTCGCCTATGCAGATGACCTACTGGTGGTCATCTCAGCAAATACAAGAGCCCAGCTAGAGGAGAAGGCGAGTGGCACACTGCAGACAATAACACAATGGTGCAACACAAACAAACTCAAGATAGCGGGCAACAAAACAACATACACACTGCTCAAAGGGCAACTCAGACGCAATCCATCTATTAAAATACAGAACAACAACATAAAGAGAATGACGGTAACCCGCTACTTGGGCGTATACATAGATGAGAAGCTGAACTTCCATGAACATATCAGAATAACAACAAACAAGGCAGAAAAATTACTACATAAACTGGCAAGGATTAATTCAGGACAATACAGACTTCCTCTGTCAGTCACACGAACTTACCACTGCGCACTCTTCGAATCAGTGCTAAGCTTTGCGGCCAGTACATGGGCGCACAGACTCAACCTCGTCACAAACAGAACAGCGGTTAGGCGAGGGCAGAGAAGCGTCCTTCTGCGACTATCGGGAGCCTTCGGCACTACATCAGTTGAAGCACTGTGTGTCGTGCTAGGAATCTTCCCGATAGATATCACAATCAAATATCGGGCCGCTCTGTACTGGTTAAAGATGGGTAGACTAGACCAGGTCAACATATTGACTGGTTCCCCGCTGAACAATAAGCGGGACCTCAAAAAATGGAAAATCGACACATGGCAACAGGAATGGGGCACAAGTGATAAGGGACGGAGAGTCTATACATTTTTTCCGAACATAACGGAAAGATTAAGAATGAAACATGCCGATCCTAGCCGCGGCATGGTGCATTTCTTGACTGGCCACGGACCTTATCCCACGCACTTAAATCGCGTGAGTCTTAGAGACACATCAACGTGTACATGTGGAGGTATGGGAACCCCCGAACACACAATCCTATTCTGCGGGAAATACAGACAGCACAGGAACACACCTGGGATACAACACTTACAGACAGAGGAACACATATACGACGCGATCAGAACACCTGAACTTTGGGACATACTGAACGCACTAACAGACAAAATTTCTGACGAATGCCACAAAGAGTACAGGAACAGAAGACCACACAGACAATAAACCTATATGCAGCACCCAGACAGACACCATAGTGTGGAAGAACTAAACTAAGTCTCAATATAAAACAACTGACATGCAATAGACTTACATAAGTAGACCTAAAACTGACAATAGATTAATGTATAAAATTAGACATAAACAGTGTCGGCGCACCGTCGCAATTGCCATCAGCTACCACGGCACTCTAAACCTGTATACAAGTAACCAGATAGAACATAAATAGAGATATCAAACGCCACAAATAGAATAGAATAGAACTTCCTAGGCTAAGGTTAGGGGACTGAGGATCAGAGGCTTGAAGATAAATCCCAAGACGCTCATCCTCAGTCCCCTACGGTGGTGGGACTATCATCTCTTCCTTTCCTATCGTCTTTTCTCCTCTTCAGACTAAACTATTCCTTGTATTTCCTTCTTCCAATTCAAAATTAATTTTTGTAAAATTTTTGTTAAATCGGTTTTGGGAAAGCTGCCAAAGTAAAGAAAAAAAAAAGAAAAAAAAAAAAAAAGCACAGACCCGCCTCTACGTGGCGGGACACGGGCAACGGTGCGACCGGATGCGGGAACTGGTGTGAGTTTCATCAACTACATCAGTGTCCGCACACCGGTCGTAGCGGCCAAGTGGTCAAAATAGACCCACCTGAAGCACTTAGGTGGTGGGTCGTAAAATCAGGGCGGCAAGTGAAAAAAAAAAAAAAAAAAAAGTGTCCTTAGTGTAAGTAGTGTGTAAGTCTAGGGACCGATGATGGTTCAAATGGCTCTGAGCACTATGGGACTTAACTTCGCAGGTCATCAGTCCCCTAGAACTTAGAACTACTTAAACCTAACTAACCTAAGGACATCACACACATCCATGCCCGATGCAGGATTCGAACCTGCGACCGTAGCGGTCGTGCGGTTCCAGACTGTAGCGCCTTTAAATAGGGACCGATGACCTCAGCAGTTTGGTCCCTTAGGAATTCACACACATTCGAACATTTGAACATATTCCCCACTAAATATGTGAAAACAGTTAACCCTCAGAAAATATAGAAAGGGTGTTCGGCGCAATTTTAAGAGGGGGGAAAATAGTTATAGAGGCTGAGATACATGCAAGAATGCTAGAGGAATGTCATTCATCTATAAATCGGGTTGCTTACAAAAACCTCATCATGGTGAGTGGCACGTTTTGAAGCTATTACATTGGTCGTTTCCTCTCTTTGGACGAGTTAAAATCACTTTTTAAATGAGTATGTAACATTACTTTAGCAAGATAATGTATTTCGAAATAACCACTGGACGTCTCTTTAAAGAACTTATTTCACGAACATGCATATGAAGTTCGTCATTAACCGAGCGAGGTGGAGCAGTGGTTAGACACTGGACTCGCATTCGGGAGGACGACGGTTCAATCCCGCGTCCGGCCATCCTCAATCAGGTTTTACGTGATTTCCCTAAATCGCTCCAGGCAAATGCCGGGATGGTTCCTTTCAAAGGGCACGGGCGACTTCCTTCCCCGTCCTTCCCTAATCCGATGAGACTGATGACCTCGCTGTCTGGTCTCCTTCCCCCCAACAAACCAACCAACCAAAGTTCGTTATTGTTGCTGTTCGCTCACGACAAGAACAGT
This sequence comes from Schistocerca americana, assembly GCF_021461395.2. Taxonomy (NCBI): domain Eukaryota; kingdom Metazoa; phylum Arthropoda; class Insecta; order Orthoptera; family Acrididae; genus Schistocerca; species Schistocerca americana. Next base: position 38,479,173 of record NC_060125.1, read on the forward strand.
ATCGTTCCTAGTCAGTAACAAAGGGTCTTGTACAGAGTTGCACCCACGTGAAAGCTGATACAATTAAGTAATGAACGACAATGAAGGTTGCATGTAGGGCGTATCTGAAGTTCACCGACAAAATTCCGGAGGATGTTCTGGGATACACTTAGAGAATTTTTGTGTAAGGGAAATGTGTCTACTGCAGCTAGTTTCGGAATAATTGCATTTCGTTGTTATTCCGTCCTCCATTTTTCATTGTATCTGCATTGCATTGAACATTTGTGCACAGCTGTGCAAATTAGTGTCGTCGGTATACACTGCGTCTGTTGTTCGGAAACAAAACTCCTTCATTTGCTCACGCTGCTGGCAATAATGCCTACTTCTTTCTTCGTCCTCGAGTTTTGCGATCAGTACTGCTCGGTGCTGTCACTGGACGGTTTTCCCCGCAATACTGGTTTTACGTCAACATCGATACACAGCAGTATGCATAGGTTTACTGACGAGGCGTTGGGTGCAAGGCACGTAAGGTGTGGACTCGCCGAAGGCAGTGGAACAGTTGCAACGTCACAGTACTTCCGCACCTGTGGGTTGTTGCGTTACTCCATGTCTCGAGCTGTACGTGTTGGCGACCACATATTACAGACTTCTTCACTGTTTCTCAGAAACAAAGGTAAGTAAGTTAGGTCCATCGGCATGGTTGGCTGAGAGACTCCAAGGGTAGATTCAGCCGCGTAACTGAAAAGTTTATTCTTCCTTCGCGCGCAGTGGCACCTTTCCATCGTGAAGCGTAAGCGTGGAGTATTATTTGTATCTGTTGAGTGCAGATGGCTGTATGTAGTGTGGTGTCATTTTTGTGTCATAGGAGAGGGTGAAACCGGTGCCAGGACACAGCCTATTCCTGACGAACAGCATCACTAGGGGCGCCGAGCTCACCGTTCCAGCCGACGCGTCGATCTACATAACAGCGTCACACGCCCTCAGTTTATGAAATGCTCGGGAGGTGCGAAGTTCGATGGACAGGAAATCTACACTACCACTTGTTCTCCCGCTGTCGGCCGAATACTGGCGGCGAAACTTTCTTCCCCCACTACGATTCAAACTGTCATTTCTCCTAGTCGTGGACCCTCGCACAGGCGTGAATTTGCGACCTCGGTTACGGAGGCGGTTAGAAACAAAGATAATTGGGGAAACAAACAGAATAAATCATAATTATACTGTCACTCGATTGACCCGTGGTCTAGGGGTTTCCGTATGTTTGTCATGTTGCAAATCGAGAATGATGACTGCTAGTTACGTTTGCTTATGTTTGTATTTAAACACACGTTTATTCATTTGCTTGACTGTGCGTTATTTTGAGATGTTTGTGTGATGTAAAATCCAGTCCACTTTCTGTGGAAATGGACTGTATTATGGATCTTATGGTCAGTATAGTTATTATTTATTGAACAAGATTTGTAGGTTCCTAGTTGGGTGGATAATGTTTTGTGGCAAACACAAGATTGGAAGATCCAAAGATAACGGCGCCTGTATGTAGTAATATTTGTCTAGGTCTGGGTTAGTGAACCAGCTTAGTTTGTCTCCCATATTTAATCATAAATGTCATTAATTTTGAAAGATACAGTGTACGTCATGTCACCCATTGCCCTGAGTAAATGAAACTGTACAAATATAGAATAATTTTTTTTATTTGTTCAAAAAAAAAAAGAAAAGGGGTAGCGTCTTTGATTCATAATCAAAACGACTTCGGTCCCGGGTTCGATCCCCGCCACTGCCTAAATTTTGATAAATAATCAGCATTGGCGACCGAAGACTTCCGGCATAAGAAGTCAGCCTCATTCTGCCAACGGCCTTGTCAAAGAGGGCGGAGGAGCGGATAGAGGTTCAGGGCACTCTCTTGTCCTAGGGGTGGGAAATTGCCCCTAAAGGCGGAAGAATCAGCAATGATCAACGACATGAGGTTGCATTAAAGACACGTAACGTGTATCCACAGGACATGTGGCCTGTAATTGAAGAAGTGTCATGATGATCTCTCCATTGGCAAAAGATTCCGGAATAGTCCCCCATTCGGATCTCCGGGATGGGGCTGCAAAGGGGGAGGTTACCATGAGAAAAAGATTGAATAATCTATGAAAGGATAACGTTCTAAGAGTCGGGGCATGGAATGTCAGAAGCTTGAACGTGGTAGGGAAACTAGGAAATCTGAAAAGGGAAATGCAAAGGCTCAATCTAGATATAGTAGGGGTCAATGAAGTGAAGTGGAAGGAAGACAAGGATTTCTGGTCAGATGAGTATCGGGTAGTATCAACAGCAGGTATAACAGGTGTAGGATTCGTTATGAATAGGAAGGTAGGGCAGAGGGTGTGTTACTGTGAACAGTTCAGTGACCGGGTTGTTCTAATCAGAATCGACAGCAGACCAACACCGACAACGATAGTTCAGGTATACATGCCGACGTCGCAAGCTGAAGATGAACAGATAGAGAAAGTGTATGAGGATAATGAAAGGGTAATGCAGTATGTAAAGTGGGACGAAAACCTAATAGTCATGGGCGACTGGAATGCAGTTGTAGGGGAAGGGGTAGAAGAAAAGGTTACAGGAGAATATGGGCTTGCGACAAGGAATGAAAGAGGAGAAAGACTAATTGAGTTCTGTAACAAGTTTCAGCTAGTAATAGCGAATACCCTGTTCAAGAATCACAAGAGAAGGAGGTATACTTGGAAAAGGCCGGGAGATACGTGAAGATTTCAATTAGATTACATCATGGTCAGACAGAGATTCCGAAATCAGATACTGGATTGTAAGGCGTACCCAGGAGCAGATATAGACTCAGATCACAATATAGTAGTGATGAAGAGTAGGCTGAAGTTCAAGACATTAGTCAGGAAGAATCAATACGCAAAGAAGTGGGATACGGAAGTACTAAGGAATGGCGAGATACGTTTGAAGTTCTCTAACGTTATAGATACAGCAATAAGGAATAGCGCAGTAGGCAGTACAGTTGAAGAGGAATGGACATCTCTAAAAAGGGCCATCACAGAAGTTGGGAAGGAAAACACAGGTACAAAGAAGGTAGCTGCGAAGAAATCATGGGTAACAGAAGAAATACTTCGGTTGATTGATGAAAGGAGGAAGTACAAACATGTTCCGGGAAAATCAGGAATACAGAAATACAAGTCGCTGAGGAATGAAATAAATAGGAAGTGCAGGGAAGCTAAGACGAAATGGCTGCAGGAAAAATGTGAAGACATCGAAAAAGATAAAAGATATGATTGTCGGAAGGACAGACACAGCATGCAGGAAAGTCAAAACAACCTTTGGTGACATTAAAAGCAACGGTGGTAACATTAAGAGTGCAACGGGAATTCCACTGTTAAATGCAGAGGAGAGAGCAGATAGGTGGAAATAATACATTGAAAGCCTCTATGAGGGTGAAGATTTGTCTGATGTGATAGAAGAAGAAACAGGAGTCGATTTAGAAGAGATAGGGGATCCAGTATTAGAATCGGAATTTAAAAGAGCTTTGGAGGACTTACGGTCAAACAAGGCAGAAGGGATAGATAACATTCCATCAGAATTTCTAAAATCATTGGGGGAAGTGGCAACAAAACGACTATTCACGTTGGTGTGTAGAATATATGAGTCTGGCGATATACCATCTGACTTTCGGAAAAGCATCATCCACACAATTCCGAGGACGGCAAGAGCTGACAAGTGCGAGAATTATCGCACAATCAGCTTAACAGCTCATGCATCGAAGCTACTTACAAGAATAATATACAGAAGAATGGAAAAGAAAATTGAGAATGCGCTAGGTGACGATCAGTTTGGCTTTAGGAAAAGTAAAGGGACGAGAGAGGCAATTCTGACGTTACGGCTAATAATGGAAGCAAGGCTAAAGAAAAATCAAGACACTTTCATAGGATTTGTCGACCTGGAAAAAGCGTTCGACAATATAAAATGGTGCAAGCTGTTCGATATTCTGAAAAAAGTAGGGGTAAGCTATAGGGAGAAACGGGTCATATACAATATGTACAACAACCAAGAGGAAATAATAAGAGTGGACGATCAAGAACGAGGTGCTCGTATTAAGAAGGGTGTAAGACAAGGCTGTAGCCTTTCGCACCTACTCTTCAATCTGTACATCGAGGAAGCAATGATGGAAATAAAAGAAAGGTTCAGGAGTGGAATTAAAATACAAGGTGAAAGGATATCAATGATACGATTCGCTGATGACATTGCTATCCTGAGTGAAAGTGAAGAAGAATTAAACGATCTGCTGAACGGAATGAACAGTCTAATGAGTACACAGTATGGTTTGAGAGTAAATCGGAGAAAGACAAAGGTAATGAGAAGTAGTAGAAATGAGAACAGCGAGAAACTTAACATCAGGATTGATGGTCACGAAGTCAATGCAGTTAAGGAGTTCTGCTACCTAGGCAGTAAAATAACCAATGACGGACGGAGCATTTATGAGGATGTACGTCTGGAGTACAGCATTGTATGGTAGTGAAACATGAACTGTGGGAAAACCGGAACAGAAGAGAATCGAAGCATTTGAGATGTGGTGCTATAGACGAATGTTGAAAATTAGGTGGACTGAAAAGGTAAGGAATGAGGAGGTTCTACGCAGAATCGGAGAGGAAAGGAATATGTGGAAAACATTGATAAGGAGAAGGGACAGGATGATAGGACATATGCTAAGACATGAGGGAATGACTTCCATGGTACTAGAGGGAGCTGTAGAGGGCAAAAACTGTAGAGGAAGACAGAGATTGGAAAACGTCAAGCAAATAATTGAGGACGTAGGTTGCAAGTGCTACTCTGAGATGAAGAGGTTAGCACAGGAAAGGAATTCGTGGCGGGCAGCATCAAACCAGTCAGTAGACTGATGACCAAAAAAAAATTATTGTCGCTCTGTACGGAGCCGCTTGTACCAAAATATTCAAAAAATGTACCTGAACAACTTCCGAAATTTTCGCTGTGGAGTTCTGATTAATCCTGTATATGCTGTTCACATGAGATATGAGCTACAGATACGATCTGTAGATGGTTAGTGGAGCCTTTGCTGCCAAATCTCAAAAATGAGCTTGGTTTATTGGAGACGGTTATTACAGCCATGAGGTGGAAACTGTTATAATGTACGACAAGGGAAAAACTCAGCTTGGCGACGCATATACACTACTGGTCATTAAAATAGATACACTACGAAGATGAGGTGCTAGAGACGCGAAATTTAACCGACAGGAAGAAGATGCTGAGGTATGCGAATTATTAGCTTTTCAGAGCATTCACACAAGGTTGGCGTCGGTGGCGACACCTACAGCGTGCTGACATGAGAAAAGTTTCCAACCGATTTCTCAGACACAAACAGCAGTTGACCGGCGTTGCCTGGTGAAACGTTGTTGTGATGCCTCGTGTAAGGAGGAGAAATGCATACCATCACGTTTGCGACTTTGATAAAGGTCGGATTGTAGCCTATCGAGATTGCCGTTTATCGTACCGCGACTACTGCTCGCGTTGGTCGAGATCCAATGACTGTTAGCAGAATATGGAATCGGTGCATTCAGAAGGGTAATATGGAACGCCGTGCTGGATCCCAACGGCCTCGTATCACTAGCAGTCGAGATGACAGACATCTTATCCACATGGCTGTAACGGATCGTGCAGCCGCGTCTCTATCCCTGAGTCAACAGATGGGGACGTTTGCAAGACGACAACCATCTACACGAACAGCTCGACGACGTTTGCAGCAGCATGGACTATCCCCTCGGAGACCATGGCTGCGGTTACCCTTGCCGCTGAATCACAGACAGGTGCGCCTGCGATGGTGTACTCAACGACGAACCTGGGTGCACGAATGGCAAAACGTCCTTTTCTCGGATGAATCTAGGTTCTGTTTACAGCACCATGATGGTCGCATCCGTGTTTGGCGACATCACGGTGAACGCACATTGGAAGCATGTATTCGTCATTGCCACACTGGCGTATCACCCGGCTTGATGGTGTGGGGTGCCATTGGTTACACGTCTCGGTCACCTCTTGTTCGCATTGACGGCACTTTGAACAGTGGACGTTACATTTTAGATGTATGACGACCCGTGGCTCTACCCTTCATTCGATCATTGCGAGACCCTACATTTCAGCAGGATAATGCACGGCCGCATGTTGCAGGTTCTGTGCGGGCCTTTGTGGATACAGAAAATGTTCGACGGCTGCCCTGGCTAGCACATTCTCCAGATCTCTCACCAATTGAAAACGTCTGGTCAACGGTGGTCGAGGAACTGGCTCGTCACAATACGCCAGTCACTACTCTTGATGAACTGTAGTATCGTGTTGAAACTGCATGGGCAGCTGTACCTGTACACGCCATCCAAGCTCTGTTTGACTCAATGCCCAGGCGTATCAAGGCCGTTTTTAAGGCCAGAGGTGGTTGTTCCGGGTACTGATTTCTCAGGATCTATGCACCCAAACTGCGTGAAAATGTAATCACATGTCAGTTACTGTATAATATATTTGTCCAATGAATACCCATTTATCATCTGCATTTCTTCTTGGTGTAGCAATTTTAATGGCCAGTAGTGTAGTATCGTGTTCATGCGCTGGGTGCATCGTCGATCATGTAAACGAAGGACAAATACAATTTCTCCTGTCCCATTGCTGTCCGGGGCACGTCCTTACGCGTAAGCATTGTCTTTTCTAGATTCTAATTTCTTAGCAACAGCACAATGGTCTAACCGCGTCAGTATGAAAGTGATCGTAATGTGCATCTCGAGCCAAGTCTACGTTCTAGCGCATCGCAAAGGTGCTCCGTAAGGTGTAGATAGGAGCTCTGGGGCAGTGCAACTCACTTGAGGAATGTCATCGTCCACACACGGTTGTCTCACAGATGCCGTTGTATGACAGGGTGTGTCGTCGTCTTACAACTGCTCCGCCACAGTACGCAGTGCACGATGCTGCAAAGTGCGCTCATCATCTGCCGCATTTAGCATTTTCTTAAACACCGCCAGGGTACCACACCCTGACCACGAAATACACCCCCATATCGTACCAGCACCTCTTCCACATTCCACTGCGGGCACCATAGCACCCCACTGTTTCCAACTCTGTAGGTACAGTCACTGTGCTGGGTGGACTGGTGTTAGGAATTTGGAACTCACGAGTGATTCATTTCGCCGATTTCAAGCAAATATTTGAAGCCACCCTCCGCAATGACCGACACAGTGAGGTCTGGCTGGTGTTGGTATGTCTGTGGCTTTTCCGTCGCATTTCTACTTGACGTGAGCACCAGTAGGTCTGGCCAACTTTAAAAAGGCTGAAATGTTCCTAACGGATCTGTTACTCATACGATATGTAGTCCACTTTCCACTTAGGAGGACGCCAAGCTCTCCTGGCCGACCCACTCTGCTGCTGTTTCTCTACTGCCGACACGGTACTCCTCGCCACCTTCTAAGCTGGCGAGTCCGCGTATCCTCACATCTAATGCTCAGTTTCGCATTACATAGGGGTGTCCGTAAACTTTTGATCGGATAGTGCAGAAAGTATCACGGCATCCCTAGAAACTTATTCCGATACAAACCGTTGTGATCTTGCGGGCAAGGGGAACAAAAGTAGAAGACGTGTCCCCGAAGCGCGTACACTGAAGCGAGAAATGTCTCGACACGTCGCCTAGCATCGTGTCGGAGCTCCTCTTGCCCAGCGTAGTGCGGAGGCTCCACGTGGCACGGGCTGAGCAAGCGGCAGGAAGGCCCCTGCACAAATATTGAGCCACGCTGCCTCTGTAGCTGTCCATAACTGCGAAAGGGTTGCCTGGGCAAGTTTTTTTCCTTTTTTTTTTTATACGGACTGACCTCCCGATTACGTTACATTAATGTTCGATGAGTGGCCAAAATCAAACCAATTGTGAACAATTGTGGGCCAGTGAAACGCACATCGTCATCCGTAAAAATTCCACCAATTTCCAGTCCGCGATCGGTTCAGTTCGACAGAAGCCCACACTATTATGGAGCCACCACAACCTTGCACAGTGCCGTATTGACAAGTTGAGTCCACGGTTTCGTGAGGTCTGCGCCACATTCGGACCCTACCGTCAGCTCTTATCTACTGAAATCGGGACTCATCTGAGCGGGCCACGGTCTCCCAGTCGTCCAGGATCACGAACCCCAGGAGAGGCGCTGCAGACAATGTCGTGCTATTAGCAAAGCACTCGCGTCGGATGTCTGCTGCCGTAGCCCGTTAGCAATTTCGCCCCACTGTCTTAACGGATACGTCAGTCGTACGTCCCATACTGATTTCTGCGATTATTTCACGCAGTACTGCTTGTGTGTTAGCACTGAGAACTCTACGCAAACGCCACTGCTCTCTGTCGTGAAGTCAAAGCGGTAGATGACTGCGTTGTCAGTGGTGAGAGGTAATGCCTGAAATCTGGAATTCTCTGCGCACTCTTGACACTGTGGATTGCGGAATATTAAATTCACTAACGACTTCGTAAATGGAATGTCCCACGAGTCTGACTGTAACTACCATTCCGCGTTCAAAGTGTGTCATTTCCCACCGTGCAGCCATAATCACGTAGGAAACTGTTTCACACGAATCACCTCAGTACAAATGACATCTCCGCCAATGGACTGCTCTCTTATACCTCGTGTACGCGATAATATCGCCATCTGTATATGTTCACATTTTTATCGGATAACTTTTGTCACCTCATTGTACACTCCTGGAAATGGAAAAAAGAACACATTGACACCGGTGTGTCAGACCCACCATACTTGCTCCGGACACTGCGAGAGGGCTGTACAAGCAATGATCACACGCACGGCACAGCGGACACACCAGGAACCGCGGTGTTGGCCGTCGAATGGCGCTAGCTGCGCAGCATTTGTGCACCGCCGCCGTCAGTGTCAGCCAGTTTGCCGTGGCATACGGAGCTCCATCGCAGTCTTTAACACTGGTAGCATGCCGCGACAGCGTGGACGTGAACCGTATGTGCAGTTGACGGACTTTGAGCGAGGGCGTATAGTGGGCATGCGGGAGGCCGGGTGGACGTACCGCCGAATTGCTCAACACGTGGGGCGTGAGGTCTCCACAGTACATCGATGTTGTCGCCAGTGGTCGGCGGAAGGTGCACGTGCCCGTCGACCTGGGACCGGACCGCAGCGACGCACGGATGCACGCCAAGACCGTAGGATCCTACGCAGTGCCGTAGGGGATCGCACCGCCACTTCCCAGCAAATTAGGGACACTGTTGCTCCTGGGGTATCGGCGAGGACCATTCGCAACCGTCTCCATGAAGCTGGGCTACGGTCCCGCACACCGTTAGGCCGTCTTCCGCTCACGCCCCAACATCGTGCAGCCCGCCTCCAGTGGTGTCGCGACAGGCGTGAATGGAGGGACGAATGGAGACGTGTCGTCTTCAGCGATGAGAGTCGCTTCTGCCTTGGTGCCAATGATGGTCGTATGCGTGTTTGGCGCCGTGCAGGTGAGCGCCACAATCAGGACTGCATACGACCGAGGCACACAGGGCCAACACCCGGCGTCATGGTGTGAGGAGCGATCTCCTACACTGGCCGTACACCACTGGTGATCGTCGAGGGGACACTGAATAGTGCACGGTACATCCAAACTGTCATCGAACCCATCGTTCTACCATTCCTAGACCGGCAAGGAAACTTGCTGTTCCAACAGGACAATGCACGTCCGCATGTATCCCGTGCCACCCAACGTGCTCTAGAAGGTGTAAGTCCCTGGCCAGCAAGATCTCCGGATCTGTCCCCCATTGAGCATGTTTGGGACTGGATGAAGCGTCGTCTCACGCGGTCTGCACGTCCAGCACGAACGCTGGTCCAACTGAGGCGCCAGGTGGAAATGGCATGGCAAGCCGTTCCACAGGACTACATCCAGCATTTCTACGATCGTCTCCATGGGAGAATAGCAGCCTGCATTGCTGCGAAAGGTGGATATACACTGTACTAGTGCCGACATTGTGCATGCTCTGTTGCCTGTGTCTATGTGCCTGTGGTTCTGTCAGTGTGATCATGTGATGTATCTGACCCCAGGAATGTGTCAATAAAGTTTCCCCTTCCTGGGACAATGAATTCACGGTGTTCTTATTTCAATTTCCAGGAGTGTATGTCCACCTGCAACACCGGGCGAAATTCCTTGCTGTTACAACCAGCCATATTCATCGCGTCTTCGTCAGTAATGGAAAGTGGAGTGGTTGTACGGGGAGGATAGCGCGCCTCTGAGGTGCAGATGGTCGGCGACTGCGGGCAGACCACACTCGCGACTGTCACCGGTTCGGCCGCAGCCGCAGCCTCCGCCGCCGCCCCCACCGGCAGACGCCGCGGCGCCCTCAGCTGCCCAGTGGCGCCGCGACGGCTGGCGTCGCTGCCGGCGCCGCCTGCGGTGCCTCCGGCCGCCGCCCACGCGCGGCCCCTGCGCGACGCTACGTCACTCTGCGGAACAGTTCTCGGTAGCCGGAACAGTTGCAAGTTATTGGGCCACCAAAAAGAAAACGCGCTGCGCAATTACAGTCACTCTCAGACCGCATCGTCCGGACAAACGAGGACTCGGTGTGTTTGGACCGTCCATCAGGCTAGACAGACTGGAAAAGCTACGTCGTGTATATCACTTCCTATGTTGAATGAGACCCGTATGCAACCGTAATGCAACCAACAATCTTACCAATCTAGAATTTCTGCACGCTGAGTATGCCAACATGTAACGATGTTGACATTTTTTGAGAATGGCTGTTGTATAATACCTAAACAACTAACTCCCAGTATCATTCCTTTTATTTTCTTCTCGTTATTAAGGGGATACGGAATCACCTATCCCCGCAATGTTAATATATGCCTACTATAGGGAACATTTTCTCACAAACTACTGGAGACAGAGAGGTAAAAATTTTACTGTATGTGCATTCATATGTTACAACAATACTGAAACAACAGTTTATTGTCAAAGTATTTTCTTACAGAGATATTGTACATTTATTTTTAAGTAAATTTTTTCCATCGCTTTTTACTAGACTATCACCCCTAAGTCTTTTGTAAATCAAGTAATTAAAAAATCGTTGTTTCAGTATGTAATAGGGACCTATGTCACTACGTCATAAAAATTTCAGACTTCTAGGTTGACCAGTACCTCAGATAATGTTCCTAGATGAAGTAAAAAGTAAACTTACGGGAAACGGAGAAAGAAGATTAAAACATTCCTGATCCGTAGCTAATACCCCCTTCACAGTCTTCATAATCATCTTCAAGTCTTCTTTTGGCACCCCTCTGCACCTGTCTTGCTTTTTTCACTAATGTCTTGATTATATTATCAGCATGCCTTAGTCTGTGCTGATCTAAAAAGAACATAGCACGTACCGTACGGGAACCAACACACATACCCAACTTTTGAAGGACCTGGCATTTAGTTATATTTCCAAGATTGAAGGTTGCCACAGCATCATACACACCAAAATGTAGTGTATTAATTCCGACAAACACTGTTTTTGGGAGACGATGCCATATCACACTATTCAAGCACTCGTTGGGGTTCTGCGTTTTTCCGTGAAGACATTTCATCAGAAGACTTCTGTCAGCCAGATCTCTGAAAATGGGCTTTATTTCTGCCATGATGGCTGATGTTAGACTGTGGTGGTGAATGTATTTCTCTCCTGTTGTTAGTCCCCTATTGTATTTACACCAGCTGTTTTCACCTTTGGGGCACAAACCATGTTGTGGATGCTCATCCGTGGATGCGGTGTGGAAATATAAAGCCCATATAGCTCTCCTCATTTCTTCAAGATTGCCTGTATTTTGCCTGATTGCAAGGCCATAGCAGTTCTGAATGTGGTCTATTATGGAATCAGTCAATCTTCCTCTGCCATCCGAGGTTTTCCCATCATCCAGTTTTTTCCCTTTCATAACTGATTTTAACCTTCTCAGCCTGGCACCCATTCTCTTCTGCACATGTCCTATACATTCAAGTTTGCTTATATTTACACTGTTCCCATATGGTTTGCTTTCCAAAACTTCTTTGAATGCTTTAGAGTCACCATCTCCCAGATATTTGACATAGCGAACATTATACCACTGTGAAGAGCGATGAAAAATTTTCTTCACCCCAGCAACCTCCATGCCACCACTACTACCATAATAATTAGCAATACAGTCATCACTGTGTTCATTTTTCAGCCTGCCTGTGCACCTACAGTATTTAGACATTATTGCAACATCAATAACCTTGCCAGTATCAACACTAGTTGCTGTTACAACACCATTGTTGGAGGTGTGGCCCCTTTTCTGCCACGTGCCATCAAACGCCACTGTGAGGTCACGACTGCCGTCATTTTCTTCCACTGCTTCTTCCACAGCAACCTGCATTGACTTCTGTGCTACATCTTCAACTGCAGATCCTAGTACATAATTGTAAGCTTCAAACTTTGAAGGTGCACTTGGAAGATTTAGAACACCACATAGCATATCACCAGCTGCTTTGCCCTTACCAATTGCTCGCAATCCATAAACTAACCTAATATTTACACTATAAAGTTCAGTTTTCTTGTATCCATTATTTACAGTTACTGAAACCGAACTTGGAAACTTACAGCTGTATTTACAAACACTGCATATTAAATTAAACTGGGCAGCCAGGCCAACATGGGATTCTACTTTCAGAGAAACGTTTCCATGACATTTTTTGCAGCACAAACTGTTTTCAAGAGCTTCACACAATATATTCGTATCAATGAGTTCAAAAACTTCATTCCCTCTATCAAGTAAATTATATTTCTCTTCCAAATCTCTTAGTTTTTTATGAGAAGCACTGTTTTCATTTGGTGTAAGTTCGTTCGGCAAATCAGTAATAAGTGGATTCACATTTTCCAACAGTGATGATGATGAACTGCTTTGCTTTGCTAATGAATCATTATTTCTTTTCTTTTGCCAGTTCACACGCTTTTTAAATACTTTTGCTTTAGCTCTAGGCATTTTCACTGCGAAAAATGAAGCACTAAATACGAAATAACTCAACAACTACTTTCTTACATCACACTGTTTACAAAACAGTCCCGCCACAAAGTCAAAGAGTAACTTGAGGAAACCAGAGAGAAACATTTTCGGGCAACTAGTGTATAAATAGTCGCTGGAAACCGGGATATTTGAATTCATGTCACTTTAAAGGTACTGCCAAAAAGTTCATGGTCAGCCACGAGAGACGTGTATAACTAAAGCGCAATACCCGATCTCACAAATATATAAAAATAAAATAGTTATAATTGTAGTAGAGCTATGTATGATACGTCATTTTAAAGAGGAAACATGGCAGAATATAATACGCCAATAAAAAAAAAATTCGATTTTTTAACCCAAAATCCGATTCCGTATCCCCTTAATAACAAATTTGTACACTGCCCCAGAAGACGGTAAAGATAGGATTTTAAAATTATCTTTGTAAGGAAATACCATTGTCCAGAGTACAATCAATTTTTATAACAACTTTTGTTTCAGCTTCGCTTGAGAGTACTTATGTTTTAGATCTCATACAAAAAGGACATGTAATTTTTACTCCTGCGTCAACAAAATGTATAGTAAATGATATAAGTGATTAAAAAATTCCAAGAAAGTAAATATATTAAGAGTTATCATAAACGCAAGAATACCTTTATTTATTACACCAATATTCGTTCACAAGCATGACTTCCGCCTGCAATCATAAGAAGAGGCAGTAATTTCTTCCATCCTGCAAGATCGGCAACCGCAGAAGATTAGAGGTAAATTAATGTCAGCGAAACTGTGTGTATGTAATAATTGAACAAGTGACTTTTGTTAAGCACCAAGTTTGCTGCAAAATACTGTTTGTGTGACTTCACGATTGGTACATTGCATTATATTTTTCTTACGTTGCGAGAAAGATTGTCCATGTCACCAATTTAGTTTCAACAAGAATTCATACTTTACTTCCAGTACTGCAAGTAGCAATTCTGTCTCATTACGTACATTTCATGCCGATTCATGCTCTTTGTTTTAGCTGTTGGGCTGCGTCCGAGCACGGTTATTCCAAAATCGACCAACAGATCTGACACAATTTGCATTATTTCATATCATTACACTCATTATCAGCTCCGTCATTAAGGCCAAAGTAACATACGCTTTCTCATCAGCTCAAACTAATACGGCGAATGTCCAGTCTTCGCCAATATGATGGTTTGAATTCTATTGATAAGCGAACATTCCCAAGGGTCAATACCCGATCCTGATGAAACTTGGCAGAAGTGTAGAGCGGGCAAAATAATGCAATACATATCCTTTGTCTGTGTCCAATTTTATTTTTAAGGGGTAAACCACACCATGTAAAGTAATTTGGTATATTAGGTCTATAGAGAGTATCTTCGGCACGATGGCGTATAAATTGTTTTGTCACATAAAAATTTGTATGTAGTTAAAGTTATTGAAAACAGTATAACTCAATTTTGTAATAATTTCAGATTTTTCAGAATACCTCACCACGTTTAATTAATTTTGAAAAATGAAAACTTTTCTTATAACATAAAGAAGTTTGCAAACTACATACATCATTATTCCACAAAGCTGGTTTCTGTAACATAATTCTTGCAAAATAAACTGTACACAATTTGCTGTCAAAGTATTTTCAACATATTTAGACAAAATATCAGACATTCATTATTAGACTTGTTACTTATTTTGCTTTCATTTGTTCTATGTTTTAAATTGTTATTTTCTTTTTCTTCTTTCTTACTGTTTCACACACGTGTATTTTGTTAAATTAAACTAATAAGTAAATCATTATTATGATGTAAAATCATCAAAATAATGATAATCTGTAAGTAACGCTTAAAACATAATGTTTTCCTACACCATGTACACAAAATGAAAATATTCTGATAGAAAATTGTGTATAGATGATTTCCCAAAAACTATATTTCAGAAATCAACTTCAATACACATGGATGTATGTAACTTGAAAGCATCTTTATATTGTAACAGACGTTTTCATCTGAATCTACATGGTTACTCTGCAAATCACGATTAAGTGCCTGGCAGAGGATTCATCGAACCATCTTTACAATTCTCTATTATTCCAATCTCGTACAGGGCGGGGAAAAAAGAACACCTATAGCTTTGCGTGCGAGCTCTGATTTCCCTTATTTTACTATGGTGATCGTTCTCTCTGTGTTGGTCGGTGTCAAAGGAATATTTCCGCATTTGGAGGAGAAAGTTGGTGAAGATTCCGCAGCAATGAAAAACACCTTCGTTTTAATGATTTTACTCCAAATACTGTATCATTTCAGTGACAATCTCTTCCCTATTTCGCGATACTATGAAACGTGCTGCCTTTCTTTGAACATTCACGGTCTACTCCGTCAAACCTATCTGGTAAGTATCCCATACAGTTCAGCATCATTCTAAAAGAGGACGGACAAACGTAGTGTAGGCCGTCTCCTTAGTAGGTCTGTTACATTTTCTAAGTGTCCTGCCAATAAAATGTAGTCTTTAGTTAGCCTGCCCCACAAAATTTTTCTGTGTTCCCTCTAATTTAAGTTGTTCGTAATTGTAATTCATTGCTATTTACTTGAATTTACAGCCTTTAGATTTGACTAATTTATCGTGTAACCGAAATTTAACGGATTCCTTTTAAGACTCATGTGGATGACCACACACCTTTCGTTATTTAGGGTCAATTTCCAATTTTCCCACCACACAGATAACTTTTTTAAATTGTTTTGCAATTTGTTTTTATCTTCTGATGACTTTACTAGTGGATAAACGACAGCGTCATCTACAAACAACCTAAGATGGCTGCTCAGATGTCTCCCAAATCGCTGCTATAAATAAGGAACAGCAAAGGGGCTATAACACTACCTCGAGGAATGCCAGAAATCCCTTCTGCTTTGCTCGCTTACTTTCCGTCAGTTACTAAGAACTGTGAGCTCTTTGAGAGGAAACCACGAATAGAGTCACTTTTCAAACAAACGAATGGTGGTGGGGTGTTTTGCAAAATTTCAATTTATTATTATTATTGTTATATTGTTAATTATACAGTTGTCAAGAACGTTAACTACATATCAACTTTTATGTGAGAAACTCTTTTATACAGAATGAGTTACTAACTATTGCCACAAAGAATAACTCAAAGTATGATAGGAGCTGAAAAGTTTGTGGGACAAAAGTTGGATGGGACAACAGGGGCCATAATATGACGTTGGTTTTATGGTTCTAGGTGTGGTCGCGTCAGAGAAATGAAAGTGAACTTTGTTTTTCTTTAAATGGGATGCTATAGTTTGGTACTTACTTTCTGATAGCGGCTATCGAGACGAATCCAATGATGTATAACGGTAAGGTCTTTGAAGGTCACAAAGGTGGCATAAACGTCCATTGACAGAAGGTTTTCGAAGTGATGACAATTGGTATCAATGCAGTGCTGCAATCTTCTTATCATGGATTAAGTGGTATTCCTTATCACATCGGCACTTATCGAAGCACATGCTCTGACATTTCTCTCTCGCGTATCTTCAGTTGTAGTTGGAACGTCTTTATAAACAATGTCTTTGCGAATCCCCAGAAGAAAAAAAATCCAGATGCTTCAAGTCTGGCGAACGAGAAGGCCACGACACATCTCCTTCGCGTCCAATCCAACGATATGGGAATTGACTCTACAACTCATTTATAGCCATCAGCGAAAAATGTTCCGGACACCCATCGTCTTGATATCACATTCTGTTTCTTGTTCCTAAAGTTATTACTTCCAATAACAGACCTAATGTTTCCTGCAGGAATGTTGTATACTTCCTTCCAGTAAGATTTCCTTCGATGAAATAGTTGCCTATAATTCTGTCTTGAAGAATCCCACACCACACACTCACCGACCACGGTTTTTGGTGTGCAACTTGCCGCAGCCAACATGGATTTTCATTTGCTCAATAGTGCATGTTACGCAAGTTACCATTTGTATGGTTAGTGAATGTAGCCTCGTCAGTAAATAAAATCTAATTAATAAATGAGTCATCCCTCTGAATCTGAAGTTGAGCCCATCGGCAGAATTCAATGTGACGGATACAATTCGTTCCAGTTATTTCTTGGTGCAGACTGATATGGTAAGGATGATATGTATGGCGATGCAGAACACGAACAGTACTACTCTGGCTCAAGCCAGATTCCCTTGCGATTTTACGCGAACTGTCGCAGGGATCTCGAACCACAGTGGCAAGAGTAACAATTTCCGTTTCCTCGTTAGTAACTTTCCTTTACCGAACATGTTTCCAATGTTATAAAGATTCAGTTGCTATCAATTTATCATACACACATTTAAATGTAGAACGTAGGGTGAGTACGTTGATGATACCTTTCAACGTGTAAGTTTCTAGTTCTCACTGAACTTCGTTGGCATTCTTCATAAATGAGAAGCATATCGACTTGTTCTTCGAAGGAATACATCATTCATATTCGCTTGATTCGACGATACTAGTCTTATCGTTCCAGTTGTTGTTGTATTGCGAAACCGTCCAATGGTGTTTACATGTCAATGGCAAGTTAGATGGATACGCCGTATTCGGCGAATATTTACTATTTGCACGATATACGAGAGAGAATTGTCAGAGCATGTGCTTCGATAAGTGGCGATGTGGTAAGGAATACCACTGAATCCGTAAGAAGAAGATTGCTGCACTGCAGTGATACCAATGGTCATCACATCGAACACCTTCTGCAAACGGACGTTCATGCCATCTTTTGGACCTCCGTTGACCTTCAAAGACCTTACTGTTACACCACATTGGATTTGTCTCGATAGCCGCTATCAGAAACTAAGTACTGAACTATAGCTTCATATCTTTGACGCGACCCCACCTAGCAACA
Organism: Schistocerca americana; assembly: GCF_021461395.2. Taxonomy (NCBI): domain Eukaryota; kingdom Metazoa; phylum Arthropoda; class Insecta; order Orthoptera; family Acrididae; genus Schistocerca; species Schistocerca americana. Next base: position 38,497,019 of record NC_060125.1, read on the forward strand.
AAAAACTAACGTGGCCCTCGTTGTCCCACGCAATATTTGTCCCACAAACGTCTGAGCTACTATCATACTTTCGGAGTTATCTTAGGTGGCAGTAGCTAGTGACTCAACCTGTATATTATAATTTTGAAGATGTTCCCTCCAATCCGAATAAGCGAAATTTCTTTTCGGGTTGTGTTTTACCCCTTAAAATTGAAATTGCACACAAACAAAAAGAACACCTATTACTTTATTTTCCTCCCTTTACACACCCGCCAAGTATAATGATGGTCGTTGACTGACACTTGGGAGTGTTTCCTTGGGAGTACATTTTCAGTGATGTGTCTGAATCTGTTTGAAGCAATGGCAGTCCATTCATCCTCAGGTGCCGAAACCAGAGTAGGTAGCGACGTTGGACGCTGGCGCCTAGAGAGGTGTTCCATTGTGTTCCATTGTGCTGTGGTTCGGACACTGAGCAGGGTAGCCCACTCCAGCAATGTTACAGTCCAGAAAGCATTGCCTCGCAGATCTGCATTACGACACAGTGTACTGTGTTGCTGATACATACAGTCATAGCCTCCCAAGTGTTCCCCTACTATATGTAGTGCTGAAGTCTGTAAAATGTGTTCGTATGGTTCGCATTTAGCGTTTTCTTAACTGCGATTAAGGGACCACCCCCTCGCGACGCAAAACACCCCCAAACCACAACACTGCCTTCCCCGTACTTCACCGCTGACATGTAATGTTATTCATGCATTTAGCGTTTTCTTAAGCGCAATTTTGGGGTCACACCCTAACCACGAAAAACGCCCTCATACCGTAACGTTACCTTCTCTGTAGTCACTGTTATTCATACACATAACGGCAGGTAACGTTCTCCAGGTATTCACCAAACCCGAACTCTTCCATCGGACTGCCACAGGGTATAGCGTGATTCGTTACGCCACATCGCTCGTTTCCAGTCATCCACTGTCCAGGGGCGTCGCACTTCACATCACCTCAAGCATCGCTTAGCAGTGAGTACAGAAATTTGTGGCTTGTGTCCGCAGCTCGTGAGCTTGCGGTAGCGTTCTCGCTCCCCGCGCACGGGGTCCTGGGTTCGATTCCCAGCAAGGTGAGAGGATTTTGTCTGTCTCGTGATGGCTGGGTGCTGTATGTTCATCATCATTTTATAATCATTGACTCACAAGTCGCCGAAGTGGCGTCAACTAAAAAGGACTTGCAATGCGGCGGCCGAACTTCCTCGCATGGGGCCTCCCGGCCAACAATACCACACGATCATTTCACTTGTGGCTTGTAAAGAGGTGCTCGACCGTTTCATCCAATTCGTTTGACTTCATATGCACAGTCACTGTGTTAGTTGCATTGCTGTGTTGTATTTTATAGCCTTTGAAAATGACAGTATGTCGAAAAGCGTAAGGTGATTTTAGAAACAGTAAAAAGAGTGGTCAAGGCACCAGAAAAGCAGTTAACGAGCACTCTGCAACTCACGAGTGACTCCATCACCTACATCGGTATCTACGTCGATCCTGTGCAGATCACACTTAAGCGCCTGGGAAAGGGTTCATCGAACCACCTTCACAATAATCCTCTATTATTCCACTCTCGAACAGCGCGCTGAAAAGAGGAACACCTGTACCTCTCCATGCGAGATGTCATTTCCCTTATTTTATTATTTCCCCCTATAAAAGTCGGCGTCAACAGAAAATTTTCCCATTCGGAGGAAAATGTTGGTGATTGAAACTTTATGAGAAGATTCCACAGCAACGAAAAACGGCTTTGTTTTAATGATGTCCACCCCAAATCCTGTATCATGTTGGTGTCACTCTCCTACTTCTCGATAGTAAAAAACGTGATGCTCTCCTTTGAACTTTCTCTATGTACTCAATTAATCTTATCTGGTAAGGATCCCACACAGCGCAGCAGTACTCCAAAAGAGGACGGACAAGCTTAGTATAGACAGTCTCTCTAGTAGATATGTTGCCACTTCTAACTATTCTTCTAATAAATCGCAGTATTTGGTTCGCCTTCTCCACAACATTTTGTATGTGTTGTTTCCAATTTACGTTGTTCCTAATTGTAATTCCTAGGTATTTAATTGAATTTACGGCCTTTAGATTTGATGATTTATCGTGTTACAGTAGTTTAACGGATTTCTTTTACCAATCATGTGGATGACGTCACACTTTTCATGATTTAGGGTCAACTGCCAATTTTCGCACCATACAGATATGTTTTCTAAATCATTTTGCAATTTGCTTTAACCTTCTGATGACTTTACCAGACGACAAACGACAACATAATCTACAAATAAGACGACTCCTGAGATTGTCTCCTAAATCAATTATACAGATAACGAACAGTACGGGCCTATAATCCTACCTTCGGGATCGCCACAAATCACTTCTCTTTCACTCGATGACTTGCCATCAATTGCTGCGAACTGTGGCCTGTCTGACAGGAAGTGACGAATCCAGTCACGCGTTTAAGGCTGCTGTTACCGCTTCTCTACTGCCAACGCAATATTCCCGATTACTTTCATATGGGTGGGCTAGCCTCTCGTCACATCTAGTGGTCAGTTCCAAAATACAAATAGCCGTGTCTGGATACTTTTGTTCACACAGAGTAATAACGAGAAGTGTTATAAATTGCGTGTAGTTATAAATAGCGAAAACTAGTTTGGGCAAACCTACAAGAGAATAAAAACATGATTATGCATAGGAGCCAAATAAAAACAACAAATTTCCATTAAATACGATTATGCATAGGAGCCATGTGGGAGATAATTGTGAATGTGGTGCTAAAGTCTGTGAAGACATTGTTAATTCTGAGTGTTTTTTTTTTTTTTTTTTTAAAAAAGATCACTGCAGTACGAAAACACTCTACTTACCTTTGGAGATTCACGCCGGCCGAAGTGGCCGTGCGGTTAAAGGCGCTGCAGTCTGGAACCGCGAGACCGCTTCGGTCGCAGGTTCGAATCCTGCCTCGGGCATGGCTGTTTGTGATGTCCTTAGGTTAGTTAGGTTTAACTAGTTCTAAGTTCTAGGGGACTAATGACCTCAGCAGTTGAGTCCCATAGTGCTCAGAGCCATTTGAACCATTTGGAGATTCACGCGTTTGCTCTACAGCAGAATATATAAAGGTGTAGTTTGTTTATTATGTTCTGCTACATATTTGTTCCCAATATGTTGAAGTCTGGACTTGCAGTTCAAAGATTTCTGTAAATTTGTGTGATAAGTTTTGCATTGTTTCAATTTCACGCTATTTTCTGAAATAACTTTGCTGAATGTTACGAGTATAATGATCTGCTACACGAGAGGAAGAGCGAGTGATAAATCGATAGTGGGAAAGCCAAACTGAGTATGTGCGTGAGAGAGTTCACGATAACAAAGAGATACTGGCGGGTGGAGTTCGTGTCGGAATGCAAAGAATGCCAAGTACTACCGCACGCTGAAATTTCGAATACTATATCGATTAGTATTGCCCCTAACATTGTGTGTAGAAAATATCTGACTCTTTCAAACAGTGTATGCCTCGTCAAATGCTCCAGGCCACGTTCACAATTTAAACATGGGTAAGCCGTGATAGCGGTTTGGCTGGACTGAATTTGCTGCTTTGACGCAGGCGCCAAAAACTGCTGAAATTTATATTTTTCATCTGCAAGCTAATATGATTTGGCACCCGTTAAGAAAGTGGAAGGGTTATACAAGGTGACTCACTAACTACTGACACCTAGAATAACTCCGAAAGTATGATAGTAGCTCAGACGTTTGTGGGACAAATTGCATGGGGCAACGGGGACCATAATGTGACGTTAGTTTTTTGATGCTAGGTGGGGTCGCGTCAGAGACATGAAGGTCAACATTTTTTGTAATGGGATGCTATAGTTCAGTGCTTAGTTTCTGATAGCGGCTATCGACACAAATCCTTTGCCGAGGCAAAGGGTCCCGAGTTCGTTTCTCGGCCCGGCACATAGTTTTAATCTGCCAGGAAGTTTCATATCAGCGCACACTCCGCTGCAGAGTGAAAATCTCATTCTGGAAACATCTCTCAAGCTGTGGCTAAGCCATGTCCCCGCAATATCCTTTCTTTCAGGAGTGCTACTTCTGCAGGGTTCGCAGGAGAGCTTCTGTAAGGTTTGGAAGGTAGGAGACGAGGTACTGGTGGAAGTAAAGGTGTGAGGACGGGGCGTGAGTCGTGCTTGGGTAGCTCAGTTGGTAGAGCAATCGCCCGCGAAAGACAAAGGTCCCTAGTTCGAGTCTCGGCCCGGCACACAGTTTTAATCTGCCAGGAAGTTTTATATCATTTTAATTGACTTCATCGATACGTTTTGCTTTCCAATAAATGTTATTCCGCAATGACATAATTCAGGTACCCACGTCCACATTGTTATTATATCAATTTCCATAGTTATTTACTCATTTATATAGTTGTGTACTTAGTTTTGATTGTTATTTTGTGTGTTTTGGGGAGTTGTAATGCAACATACGTGTGTTCAGTAATATTGTTGGAGAAGATTACGTGCTTGCATTTCGTGAAGCTGTGGCACACAGTGAAGCTGTGGCATCTCACTGTTCTAAGATGACTGGCGGTTACGGCTATGTTCTGGAACTTGTCAAATTGCAATATTCGCAATGTCGTGGGTGAGCTTCCTCATTCTTTCAGTTACTTTCGGCCAATATTATGATTTGTTCTAGTTATTATATAAAGGCATTCTAATGGATTTCGTAATTTTATTTTTTTAATGTTTTGTTTACAAATTGAGAAACCGCCCCTTACAGTAACTTGATAACGAAATGGGTTTTTCCAGCTCTCTTGTGATTAAATGTTACTTTATTATCCGCCTGAATTAAATATTTAGGCTTGCTTACGGTCAAAATTAGATACTTAATGTAGCAGATAGAATTCTACAGACAGACTCCAACTACGGGTACTTTTGTCCTGTAAATTAAAAAATAACAATTTTTATCTTAACAAAACTTGCACATAAGTTTCATTTATAGTCTCTTTCGTCACAGGCTGCCACTGACTTTTGTATGAAATACGGTCCTAGATAGTATAGGGCTAAATGTTTCTAAATGTAAAGTTATAGCAGCGGGTGTTTACAATTAAAGTGCAGCTACTCACCTAAGTCCAGTATAAGCTACAATTATCTTGTAGCAGCGAAGCTTTGTAGATATTGTAAGGCGTTAATGCGGAACCTATTTATGATGGAAAAAGTAGTTCCTGTTTTGGTCACCAAGTGCAAATATGGCGCTGTAGAAGATCTCGCCGACGTTTCTCATGCTCATATTGAGCAAATTGTATAAGTGGCAGATATTGATAAAATTAACATTGCCCCTTTCTCACTCGTTTGAATTTTTCTGCACATGTCCCGTTCCGAATTATACGAGGAAACGTTTCAACAAATCTATTTGCATTCAAAGTGCCAGAGTTACACCTGGTGGTCAAAACTGGAATCAATTTTTTCCAGCTTGAATCGATTCTGCATTAATTCATTAGAATATTTAGGTAGTTTCGCTACGATGGTTAAAGCGTACGCTGGACCTATGTGAGTAGCTGCACTCTTGTACAATCACCCGGTAAAGAAAGAAAATGGAGAACATCATGAAGTTTTCAGGTGGTGTTTTTCTATTTCCAGTAGGTGAAAACCGCGCCCTGAGGTGGCTCTGACGTCACAGTGTGTTTACCATGAGCAGCGTTGCACTTGCGAGACAGCGCCAATGGCAGCGCGCGAGCACTAGTGGTAGGGGGACGGGGGTGAGGGGGCGAGTGTCGGGGTTGGGTATGTAGGTGGTGGTGGTGGTGGTGGCGGTGGAGGCAAAGGGCAGGCGTGACGCGCGGCCTGCTAAATGATTCAGCCGGGCATTGATTCCGGACCGCGAGTTAGCGCTGTTGCCACCGCGCCCCGGGGACCCGCCCGTCCAAGTTCGGAGAGCGCCAGCACCGAGGCGGACAGGAGCAGGCCCAGAGAGATGCATAACCTGCTGTAAACACCTCAGTCTCGGTGCCCGTTTCCTGAATGTAGTCTACCAAACTGTCGTAGGATTTCTTTTTCTTTCCCGTCCTGTGGTAATGTTTGACTCTGCCAGTACGTATTTCATCTTGACAGCCTCAGGAGACATGACGCCACCGTCGTGCAACACCGCCTCTGGCCTCGATGGTGGGCTCAGTTCGGCGGCCGCGCGGGATTAGCCGAGCGGTCAGAGGCGCTGCAGTCATAGACTGTGCGGCTGGTCCCGGCGGAGGTTACAGTCCTACCTTGGGCATGTGTGTGTGTGTGTGTGTGTGTGTGTGTGTGTGTGTGTGTGCGTTTGTCCTTCGGATAATTTGGGTTCAGTAATGTGTAAGCTTAGGGACTGATGATCTTAGCAGTTAAGTCCCATAAGATTTCACACACATTTGAACTTTTTTTTTCAGTTCGGCGAAGAACAGATTCTACAAGTTTCTCCAGCGAAGCGTGTCCACTGAAGCCACACATTGATGATTAGATCCCAGTTACCAACTTCCGGCGATGTTGATCACTTGGTTTCTCCCAGCGTTCCAAATAGTCCCTGACATTATCTGCGGCATTACGATGGCCTGGTTTACCGGGTCAGTCGGGTTCGCCAGACCAGCAATGTACGCATGCAGCTCTGTGCACACGGATGTTGTCACATTATAAGCGCAGCATGCACATCATGCAGGTGTAGAGCAAGGAGAAACACTTGGTCACCTAGAACGCGCAAATAAACGTCCAAGTAAATTTTCACGGTGACCCGAATGAGTGGAACCAAGTCACGGTACGAAAAATACCCCTAGAACATCGCAGAACAATCTCCGGCTTAAACTACACTGTCACACTGTCAAACGTTCGATTGGGCCGTCAATGTACTTGTTGAATTACAGCGTTTGAAAAGAGGGAAAACAGTTGATCTACGGGACCACACAACTCGCATTAATCGGCTACTGTCCAAGTATCTACGATTTTTCACCCACTTACTTATAGGATGTTCGGTTTTATGTGTCGCTGTGAACTACGGCCATCTGCGAGGTAATCGACACCAAATGTCTACTGTACGTAGTTCCCTTCGCAATACTCGCTCGGAAACTGACTGAGGCGGATTTGTATTCACTAATAGAAGAACTTCGTGTCAATGACAAAGCATGACGCTTGGCACTGGTCCCTTGGGATTACGATCATTGTAAGACATCTGTCATTTGGTTTGGAGTGGGGCACCATTCCTTGTACTCTCTTGAGATAGTCTGCATCGATAATCACAAATACACACACACACAAAAACACACACACAATTTAAAAAATGTTCAAATGTGTGTGAAATCCTATGGGACTTCACTGCGAAGGTCATCAGTCCCTAAGCTTACACACTACTTACCCCAAATTATCCTAAGGACAAACACACGCACCCATGCCCGAGGGAGGACTCGAACCTCCGCCGGGACCAGCCGCACAGTCCATGACTGCAGCACCCTAGACCGCTCGGCTAATCCCGCGCGGCACACACACTTAACACTACACTACACTACACTGCCGCAACCTGTGACAGCTGTGGAAGACCACGTGAATGACTGGCCCGACTTGTACGCCATATAAAGCACTCCAGTGCTTCATGTGTGCTCGTCCGTTGAGTTAATTAACTTAACAGCATTCGGACCTTACAGACTTACAACGTTGGAAAATTGTCATTGTCTCACTGTCGTGGCAGCTGGGACGTGTCCCTTTTTGTAGAAAAATAAACGGAATAAAGATTGCAATCCGGGATCTAAGTTCAAGTTTTATGTTATATGACCTTTATGTGGGTTGACCGTTATTAGTGGCCTAAAATAAAAATTTCCTGGAAATATTAATTTTTCAGAATAAAAATTATGATCGGGGCTCTATTAGACACATCTTAATGTAAATAATAACGTTCTGCCGTCACGGGCGCCGCTCAGCCAGAGGTTAGAAATTCCCCTCCAGCCTGCCTGCACGTATGTCCGCCGCAACCATTCAAGGAGATCAACTTGCAGCAACGAAGACGCAGGGTACGTGTGTACCGAAGCGCAGTGGTTCAAGCAGGCCGGCTTGGTTTCCCCCTAGCCTGGCGAGCTTCAAGGGGCCCGTTCAGCCAGCTGCACCTGACAACGAGCTGCGCTGCCAGTCGAAAGTGAGTAGCCAGGAATACGTGCAACTCATTTACCACAACGGTGGACACAGCAAAGTGAACTAACCAAAATTAAAGGAGACTGAGGAGAAATTAAGAACTGAAGAATATGTACGAGTCACGAGAAAGAGCACGGATCCAGCAGGGAAAAAGTTGTCGTGTACATATGAGGCAACTTCAAATAAATCGATAAGCGCCTCGCAATCTCGGAATCTTGTAGCATTCTTTCTGCAAAGCGGTGACAGGTTCAGGTAACGATTGTAGAGATGGTTGGCTATCACCGAAAACATACCGTTGAATTCTGGTGATTGTCGTGGCGCGAAGGATGCAACAATTCATGCTCTTTCTGCTAAAACCAGTCCTGGATGATGCGAGATGCACAAAAAGGGGCCTGTCGTCTTGTGAGACAGCATCATCATCCGGAAACAGAAGTTGTACCGAACTACGGATCTAGCCAGCCAACATCATCACACAACCCTCGGTAGTGATGTGACCCCGCAGAGTAAGGACGAGGCCCGTCCAATACCACGGTACGGCTGCCCGTTTCATCACTGTAACTCCGCCATGTTTCACTCTTTGGACTTAAAGTGAGCCACAAGTTGGATACGGCGTGAAGCAAAACTCATCCGTCCAGCTGAATTTCGTCCATTGCTCCATTGTCCAGATGTTATCTCTTCGGTACCACGTTTCCCTCCTACAGGCAATCGCAACAGCGACGAGTGGATCTGGAGTTGCAGCTGGCCCTGCAACTCCCGGCTTGTGGAGGACCATCCGCGTTGTTTTGCTGCTGGTAGCGGTTGCGTCTTGCGACATTCATTTCTGTAGTCACTCTGGCAACTATCGTCCTCTTATTTTTCGTTACAATCCTCTTCCCTGACCGTCTGTCTCGGTCACTCGGCACACACATTCTTCCGCGTTGTGACTCTGCGGGGTAATGTTTTCCGGCTTTCCCCGTACACGGTACAAACCTTCCACTGGCGGCTCTTGAAACACCAAACACTTCGGCTACCAATGCGCCCACCATACAAGCACCAGCAGTTTGGCCACTTAACTCCGACGTGCTGGACTAACAACTACGTAGGACGCTGCTGTGGCCACGACTGACACGTGCAACGCACTGAGGACGTTGGACACGTGGCGCTGGCGGTCAAACACAGCCCCCAACCTCCAGGCTTGACTGGCGCCTGCATTTCTGTTCAAAGCGTGCGCCTCTTATCATGTTTCCGTGCTTCGTCCAATCCGAATACATCACTTTGGCATACAATTCCTTGTTGCGCAGAAACAACAACTGCCGGTAATGCTCTGATCAGCAGTCTCTCACCTTTTTCCCGTATGATCATCCGGTGGGGCGTAACATATTTCTCGATTTCGTACAGAAATTAAGATCACGGCGTTGAAACAGAAAATCTCTCCTTCATACACGACGCCCTACGTCACTACCACCTTCGTGGCGCTCTTGCTCTACTAACTGATTTCATAAGGAAACACGCTCCACTTCATCGTTTCTTCTCTGTCTCGTCTGTTATTCCCATCTGACGAGGCTCCGACAATCGCGAACAATATTCGAGAATAGGAATAGCGACGGTTTCGTGGTTAGATGGACAGCACGACCTCTTTCGTGTGGACAATACCAGAGACAGTATGAAATCTAAAATCGTCTTTGTGCGTTGCATAGCAAAGGTTCCGTGCCACTTGGGGCAGGCATATAGGCTGGCCGCTTCCTTTGACACCGCAGGAGTGTCCAAGTTTGATGTGATGAGCGTGACGATGACAAACCACAGTCGACTCTTTCACAGCACCCACGTTTCCCAGACTGTAATAAACTCGAGCCTGCTCGTACTAGCTTCCCTCGAGGAACTGAAATCCTTTCTTCGCACAGAATGACAACAAGACTCATTGACACCAAGTAATAATTTTGTGTGCAACGAGCCGCAAAAGGCTTCGGCCTGGTTTTCAGTTCAATGGGCAGTAACCCAATATTTATTCCACGTTCTCGGCATTTTGTCTTGTCTCTGCAAGTAGCTTCGAGAGGCGAACTCGTTCCGAACGGTAGCCGTTTCTGATTCGACAAATGTTTATAATTTCTTCTACCACTTAATCTCTTTGATTTGCGGTTCCTTTTTACAGCAACTTCATTGTTACAGACAACACAGAAATGTAGTACATCATCGCTACTGCAGGGTTACACTTGCGATGCGTTGTGTTAGTTTGAGTTGGATGTGTATCTCTGCAAGGAGACTGTATTTGCAGGGCACATCGGGAGGTTTCTGAGCCAGCTTTCTTAACGGATTCATCACACTGACCAAACTTTAAGAAATCAATTAAAAGGACTGCCGTAATCCCAGGTAGTGTCATGTCGTCTGCATTCTCCTCCTCAAGAACAGAAACTAGTATCTATGTTGCTCAGCCTGTGCAGCCGTAAGCAAATAGTGTTGTTTACCAGTTAAACGAGCCAGGCACTGAAAGACGGTGTGAATGGAATTTTCTGGACTGAGGATTCGTCATGTGAATTTTTGCACGTATCCTTGCTGTTGTCTCTTCTTACTGCTCCGTTTCACGTTTCCAGTACTCTGTCAAGCACTTTAGCAGATCAAGTCTGTCATCTGTAACTGCGATTTCATTCTAAATTATGTCTCCAGCCGCAGCAAACTCTTCAGCTATGTGAGCAAAAAGTTCACACGGGTTCGATTCCCGGCGGGGTCAGGGATTTTCTCTGCCTCGTGATGGCTGGGTGTTGTGTGCTGTCCTTAGGTTAGTTAGGTTTAAGTAGTTCTAAGTTCTAGGGGACTGATGACCATAGATGTTAAGTCCCATAGTGCTCAGAGCCATTTGAACCATTTGAACCAAAAAGTTCACTACCGATAATTTCACTAAATGATTTCATCCAAGTGAACCCAACAGGTTTTCCTTGTTCGCTCATTGACTCTTTATGGAATATAATTCCCGATCTCAATGAAAAGATAATCACTGAATATGATATATGAATCTGTTGCCACACGCGGGAGAAATGCAGTGCTTGTAATATGATCGCCAATTTTGAAGTCAAAGTGCTTGAATCTGTTACTACTTTAAATCAAACCTGTAGACTTGAAATGAATTTGAAGCCGGCAATATCGAGATTCCTAAAAACGAATTTCCGTTATTGTCAATTCGAATAATTTTTGGCGTGTTTGGTCAGTGCGTTGCGTCACTTTAGTTATTCCAAGTTCAACAGATGAGACAGAATTGCATTTGAAGTATTAGGGTGGTACATATGTTCGTAACGTTTTTGTTTTGCGTGATGGTATTCTGGTTGCTGTGGGTTTATTTACCAATTGTCATTTCTTATTTGTATTTCTCTGTTGCTATTTGAGTTAGCATATTGTCATTTTGTTATTCGAAGATAGTGATTGGAGTTGTGGACGCTACAAAATGGAGCGCCAAGTCGAGAGTTCGGATAATTTCCGACGTATAGTTTTGTTGGAGTTCAAAAGAGGGGTGACAGCAGCGGAGGCAGCCGTGTGTGGCTACCGAGCCGTTAGACAGAGCACGGGAAGGAACTTGTTTCCTCGTTTTAGGGATGATCTTTTTGACTTTAGTGACCGTTCCCTTCCGAAAGACCTTCAGGGTTTGATGCAGATCGTTTAAACGGATTAATCCACAATGATCTGCGTCAGTGTAGTAGAGAATTGGCAGATGTGATGAACTCTGATCATTCCACCAACGTACGACATTTACATGCAATGGGGAAAGTTCAAAAATTGGATGGGTGGTTACCGCAAGCTCTAAGCCAAAATCAGAAAAATCAGCGGATGATCATATGTTCAAAAATGGTTCAAATGGCTCTGAGCACTATGGGACTTGACATCTGTTGTCATCAGTCCCCTAGAACTTAGAACTACTTAAACCTAACTAACTTAAGGACATCACACACATCCATGCCCGAGGCTGGATTCGAACCTGCGACCGTAGCAATCGCGCGGTTCCGGACTGAGCGCCTTAACCGCGAGACCACCGCGGCCGGCTGATCATATGTCCATGTGTGCTTGATCATTACCAATTTGCTCGTGAACAACACCGTCCATTCCTATCCTGTACGCCGGCAGCGGTGGTCCAGCGGTTCTAGGCGCTCAGTCCGGAGCCGCGCCACTGCTGCAGTCGTAGGTTCGAATCCTGCATCGGGCATGGATGTGTGTGATGTCCTTAGGTTAGTTAGGTTTAAGTAGTTCTAAGTTCTAGGGGACTGATGACCATAGATGTTAAGTCCCATAGTGCTCAGAGCCATTTGAACCACTTGAATCCTATCCTGTACTGTTATTGGTGACGAGAAGTGGTGCCTGAGTGGTAACATAAGGAAAGGAAAGGAGTGGTTGAACCCAATCAAAGCAGCAACTCCCGTGCAAAGACCTGCACACATTCACGAAAGGTAATGTTGTACATCTGGTGGAAGAGCAATGGTGTGCTGTACTACGAATTGCTTCGCCCAGATCTAACCATCACTACTGGCACTTTTTGTCAGTAACTGACACGTCTTGCAGACACGATCCAGGAACAACAACCAGGAAGACTGCGTGAAGTGATGCTACTCCACGATAAATACCGCCCGCATTCAGCTGGACTGACAAAAAGCACTTCACAGGAGTTGGGTTGTGAAGTCATTATTCGTTTGACCTTTTCCTGTCTCTGTCGAACAACCTTCAAGGAAATTCCTTTCCGGATGAAAACGCGCTCCGAAACGTGGCTCGACGAGTTCTCAGCCTCAAAACCACGTGATTTCCGCAGTAGCGGAGTCGAACAGCTACTCCACGTGATTTCCGCAGTAGCGGAATCGAACAGCTACTCCACGTGATTTCCGCAGTAGCGGAATCGAACAGCTACTCCACGTGATTTCCGCAGTAGCGGAATCGAACAGCTACTCCACGTGATTTCCGCAGTAGCGGAATCGAACAGCTACTCCACGTGATTTCCGCAGTAGCGGAATCGAACAGCTACTCCACGTGATTTCCGCAGTAGCGGAATCGAACAGCTACTCCACGTGATTTCCGCAGTAGCGGAATCGAACAGCTACTCCAGCATGGGCACAATATTCAAAACAGTGAAGAACAATACGTTATTGATGACTAATGTCTCTGTTATTTGTATGTGTTGTGTTTATTAAACTAATGCAAGAAGATAGGAACTTAAGCACCAACCCAGTACTAAGCAGTACCAGTGACAACCAATAACGTTCTCGAGAGGGACGCTGCTCTCATCAAAGGTGCGCTACAGCGCAGATGTAGTGTATTGTATTCAGGCCGCACAAGTAAACTGAATAAACGTTACTGTGGCACAAAAGTCTTTCATAATACTTTTGGTCAGTTTTAAGATGTCCTATGCACGGTTTGAGTGGACAGAGGCTTTTAATCAATGATTCTTCCCAAGTTTCATGTGTGAATGAAACGGGAAGAAGGTTCAAATGACTCTGAGCACTATGGGTCTTAAGTTAGAACTACTTAAACCTAACTAACCTAAGGACATCACACATACATCCATGCTCGAGGCAGGATTCGAACCAGCGACCGTAGCGGTCTCGCGGCTCCAGACTGCAGTGCCTAGAACCGCTCAGCCACCCCGGCCGGCCGGGAAGAAGGCCTCGAAACTGGTACAAAGGGAGTTACCCTGGACCACACACTTCCCAATGGGTCGCAGAGTATGTATCTAGATGCAACTGTAGACGAAATAAACGCGCTCGGCGCGTAAATTAATTCCAGAGAAAGTATTCCGCCTCTGAAGTGCGGGTCAGCGTAAAGTTGCACAATAATTACGAGAGAGGGAGCCGACGCCGCGCTGCGTGCTGCTGGCGGACCGCAGCTGGCCGCTGGCGCCTCGTGCGGCTAGTCAAACTGCCGGCGAGGCGCACGCGTGCGTGCGTACGTTTGTCAGTGCGAGCCGGAACAGAGCCGCCACTGGGGAAAGCGGCTCTGTCGTCACACAGTACAGCGTCTTGTGACGCAACGTCGTTATAATTACGCCAATCGCTGCGTGACTTACAACGTCCGTAAGCCGTAATTCATACTAATGCTAAATGGTTTTGAGATTATTATTGTGCATAGTTACACTAGGTTAATGAGGTCCTAAAACTTGTTGCGTAAGTTGTGGAGACTAGACGCTATTGTTCTCACTACACTCAACGTACTGGCAGTCTTCCACCTTACAATACCCTGTAAATCTGCAATCTGTCAAAGTCACTATCTGTTACTTCAGCTCGTTATTCTCGTAACTTAACGAAAAAAATAACTAAACGCCTTTTCTATCAGAAACTACCTTCCATCAATATAACAACATATGCCAGTGGCACCTTACAATTACTAAAGTCCACAATATTTGCGTTTCTCTTCCATTTCCTCCGTCGTTCTCTAGATTTTCTCACATCGCTTGTACGAATAGTTTACGGCTCTGACGTCTACAGACAAGAGTCTCATATTGATACCTTTTCCTTGAAAGTCTGTATCACTACCTTGTTAACGCCTTCCATATAATATTCAAAAGACACTTAGACAAAAACAGTGTACATCTGAAACCATCTCTCTTTTACTCCTTATCAAAACGATTACAAAATGCTGTAATCCGAATGTGTTATATATTTTGTACAGTGTTTCTGTGGAACAAAATAGGTAATACTCTACTAGGAACGATGCCATCAAAGGGATGAATTCTGTGACGGATAATTCATTATCTCAAAAATCAAAAATGCATCAGGTCCCAATATATTTCTCTCTCTCTCTCTCTCTCATTTTTATGCATTTCATGTAATAAAAGTGATAGTCTTTTACTGAATAAAAATATTGTGTTTATTTCTCGAACACTAAATCGGAATTTTTCAAATGATGTAACTTCCGATACACCAATTATAGCTGACGCCTTCGCAGTTAATGTATACTCTAAGGCAAAAAAAGGACGCAGCATGAAGGAATTATCCAAATGAGACGGAAATCGGTGAGTGTGGTACCCTTATACAAACAAAACCGACGTCAGAAAATTTGAATGATTTCTTCAAGAGAAGGCGCTCCAAAACTCGAACAAGTCATTAACACGTTGGTCCACCTCTGGCCCTTATGCAAGCAGTGCTTCGTCTTCGCGTTGATTGACAGAGTTGTCGGATATCATCCTCAGGCACGTCGTACCAAATTCTGTCCTCGTTAAAGCTCCGAAATCCCGAGCTGTTTGGAGCGGCCTTCCCGTAATGTTCCAAATGTTCTCGACTGAGTAGAGATCTGGAGACCTCGCTAGCTAAGGTACGGGCGTCTCAAGACGCATCTTCGTCCTGGAGTCTCGTTGGCTGGAGTGGAACTGTCTTCAGTGCTGAGTCCCGCTTCGAATGAAGCACCGGTGAGCAGCGGCGTGGTGCCCACCTGACCGTCACCCAGCCCAACGGCCCGGCAGTCGGCAGTGGCCAGTGGCGGTCTGCGGGGTCACTCGCTTCCGCAGCACGACTCCACGGGAGGTCAGCCGCGGGGGCCTCGCAACACAGCCGCGCGTCGACGCTATTCTCTGTCCCACTTTGCTGCCCTTCGTGGCAGCCCGCTAAGGTCGCCGGATCTCTCGCCAATTGAGAATGTCTGGAGCATTACGGTTAGGAACCTCGAACCACCTAGGGATTATGACGATCTGAAGCGCCAGTTGTACAGCATTTGCCACGATATTCCTCAGGAGGACATTCAGCAACTCTGTCAATAAATGCAAATAATTGCTCGCCTAAGTACCAGAAGTGGACCTACGCGTTGTTGACTTGTTCAAGTTTTGAAGTTCTTTCTCTTGGATAAATCATCCAATTTTTCTGAGATTGTAGTTGCTTGTTTATCTGTATCTCCCTCTCCTTTTTTCTTTTTCCTGAGAGTGTAATAGGATGATGGAAATTGAACTTAATGTTTTCATACACCCATCTATTCAGACTACTGTCCGTGAGCAGACACGTTTTCTTGTGGCCAGCAAGTGCAGGAAACAACCGGTTCTGCGTCCACGTTGTACCCGTCTTATTTTGGTAGCGCTGCAGGGATAGTAAAGGTATGTTATGCTATCTTGTTGTATTGCAAATACCAGAAAGAGTCTGAAGGTGTTTGGGATGAACAAATCGACGTTAAGGAACGAAATGGGAAAGAATATTATCTTAAAAATCGCTCACTTATTCCTTGCTCCGAGTATGAGTTGTATTTTAGACTCAACAGCATAGTGATTTAACCTGTTAAGAAGTATTCATCGTAGGCTATCTCCGATATTTTGAGAGAGAGCTTGCAAGAATTACACAGTCAATAACCAAACGTACGTATTTTGCACTGTAAATATACCTGCGAGTATTATTGACACTCAAAACAAGTATTTCAGTTGAAATTAATACAACGTAAACAGTGAGCGACGATTATTATACTATAACGGAAGCGGCTGCGAAACACAACGGACACAAAATATGTGCCGCATATATCTTGCTTTGAGTTAAAGTCGGTAGTACACTAATTAATCTCGAGTCTGTTACTCGGAGTAGACAGTACAGTTGGTTTTGGCGCATCGTCAGAAGTGGTATGTTCATCAAAGCGAAATAGCAATAACAGGAATGTCAGTTACATCTGTTGACAATTATGTGTATAGCATACGTTGTTAAAAAGAATCGTACCAGTTTGATAGAATGACTACGAGGGGAGGCCACGACGTTCGGATCACGGATTTACTTCACACTTCGTACACGTTTAGTAGTCCATTAGGACAACTTAATGAGCAAGTAAGAAGGCGTTCAACGCGTTGTGATCCTGAGCACGCAATGACGGCGGTCGTGCGCTTAGCGTTCCAGCTCCGTGTAATCGGTTGATGCTGCATCCAGTCTCGCTCGAGCTCCTTTTTATTTTTATTTTATATATTTTTCGACACTAGTCATTATTTCGTATACATTACATTTGAAAGGTAACACGATGAAAAGACACTTCTATTTGCATGAACTTCTACTAAACTTCCAGTGTTACTTGGTTGTTTGCTGATTTCCATTATAACAACAAATGTATTTACAATACTATCGACAAGTAAACGACCAGACGCCTAAAGTTTTCCCGAAAATGTATGGCTGTCGTGACTTCAGAAATACCGCATACGTGCGACCGGATAAGATACAGAGAACTGCTTCGCACCTGGACGCTTGGATCTCCAGACAAACGTTTCGCGGACTACGGACAGGCTTGGAAAGCCCAAGTCAAACATCGATATATAAAGGTTTACATAACTGCATTCAGTGATACAGTGAGTTTCAGTGTGTCAGAACATGACGGTAATGCACGATTAACCATCGGATGTGCTTTCGACATTACAATTTGCAAGATGATATTTCTCATACAGACACAGAAAACAAATTAAAACATCTATTACATCGAATAAATGCAATTTTGCTGCATGCACAAGGAATCTTCAGAGTTCCTTAGAAAAAGCAAAGCTCGCTTATATTTTGAAAAAATTCTTTTTCTTCCGACAATTTGGATGCAAATCATTTTCGTTAACTCTAGGATGCATATACAAGGTCTCCAAGGCCCTTGAATGTCTTCATTTTTTAAAAAATCTGTAATTTTTTGTTTGTTTTCATACTGCTTTCCAGTACTCTTTCACTAACACTGAGACATTCGTCCTATCAAGTCTGAACGAGATACTTTTTTGAGTTTTTTGTATAATTTAATACGTTTACCCATACACCGTGAATGCATAAGCAGGGCTTCAGAGGCCCTCACACATTTATACATGTTCTTTAGCCTATATTGTCTTCAACATTTGTTTGGGAGCAGTTATTAATTCTACAATAACTGTAGTGGTATTTCCAGCAACAGGGGTGCCAAAGGCAGCACTAGCTGTAGTAGTAATGGTATAACTAAACATTAATACACACTACTTTCACATATTGGCCATGTCGGTGTATTATTGATCTATTTGCTATCAAATGTTTTATTATTCCATGGTATTGTTATCCTGTGCTGCTCTTGTCAGCCTCATTGTTACTGCAGTTTGTTTGGTGCTGCAAGGCCCATTTGTTACGAGTATGACTCGTTTAGTGCTGCACAAGCTGCTGTTCGAGAGACACGCCTTTTGTTATGGCTCCGACACGCGAAGCAAGAGTGTCAGTACGTGCAAATGCAGCAAATTTTGAAAGTGTTGTGGCTCAGTGGTTTGAAGAAGATGATTCTTGCGAGGAAGGAAATATTTTTGAAGATGCAAGTAGTGAAGAATCAGCCAATGAACTTGCAGATGTGAATATTGAGGCAGATGACAGTCCTTCCGATAATATTACTTCATCAGAGTCTGAAAATGAAGAACCACCACAAAAAGGTATAGAAAACCACACATACATTAGTCTGAATGGAACGATTTGGAAATTAGATCCTCCTGCAACTTTTCGTATGCCTGTCCATAATATCGTAAAGAAGGCACCTGGTCCAGCCCGCGGTTTGAAAACCTGTAAATCTAAGGACGTCTGGTACTATTTCATCTCCAAGGAAATACTAGAGGAAATCATCAACTGCACAAATATTGAAGGCAGAAGAGTGGCAGCTTTACGTGGAAAAACGTTTCGATTGCTGAAATGGAGGGTTTTCTTGGTCTTTTACCGCTTTCTGGTATTGAGAAAAGTTAAGATGCCCCTATTAGAGAATTATTCTTAGATGGAAAGGCAAATCCTACATATAAGGCCACCATGTCAGTAAATATATTCGAGGATATAAGGAGAATTATTAGATTTGATGACAGGCATACCCGTGAAGCTCGATCTGCAGATGACAAACTTGCAGCTGTTCGCTATGTATGGGAACTCTTTCTTGACAAGTGTAGAAATAGAAGGATTCCCAATGATTCGCTCACAGTTGACGAACAGCTAGTCCCATTCCGTGGAAGATGCAGCTTCACCCAGTATATGCCCCCTAAACCAGCCAAGTATGGCATAAAAATATTTTGGTTATGTGATGCTACATCTGCATATGCTTTAGACAGAATTGTTTACACGGGAAGGAAGCCCCTTGAACCTATTCAGAAAAATCTTGGATTGAATGTGGTGAAAGATCTTGCTAAAAGCATTGAAGAATAATCAAAAAAATATTACTGTTGACAACTTCTTTACTAGTGAGCAGCTGGCAGAAGAGATGATTCATAAGCAAATTACAGTGTTGGGAACGATCAAACAAAATAAACCAAAAATTCCTAATGAGATGAAACCATCTGCCTCAAGAGTGATTCATTCCTCTTTTTTTACATTTAGAGGTGACATTACAATGGTGAGTTATGTTCCCAAAAAGAAAAAGTCTGTAGTTCTCATTAGCACAATGCATCACGACAGAAACATTGATGAAACTCATGCAAAAAAGAAACCAGATATAATAAAGTTCTATAAGTCTGCGAATGGTGGAGTTGATCAAATGGACCAGGAAATTCGTTATTACACTTGCAAGAGACAAGCAAGAAGGTGGCCATTTGCATTATGGATGAATATGATGGACGTCGCAGCAATAAACAGTGAAATTTTATTTTCCGCCCCAACATCTGACATACCATAGTGGAAGAAGTGATAAAAAGCGTTTGTTCCTAAGAGATTTAGCAGAGGAAAAGGTAAGACCACTAATGGAACTTCATATTCAGAACCCTTATCT
Organism: Schistocerca americana; assembly: GCF_021461395.2. Lineage (NCBI taxonomy): Eukaryota > Metazoa > Arthropoda > Insecta > Orthoptera > Acrididae > Schistocerca > Schistocerca americana. The sequence continues at coordinate 38,516,760 of NC_060125.1, forward strand.
TCCAAAGAAAATCATTGATGCCATGCAAAGATGTGGTGCTCAAAAAGATGTCATACTGCCAAACCAACGACCTGTTTCAGGAAAAAAGAAGAAGATGCAATTATTGTCCATATAATGAACACAGGAAGTGTGCTATGACATGCATTAAGTGTAAGACCAACATTTGTGAGGAACATAGTGGCGTCCTTTGTGCTTCTTGTTTGTCACGTGTTGAAAACTAAGAAAAATGCAATTTTATGTGAACAATGAATAATAACTTTTTGTCAAAATATTGCCTATTTACATAATATTGTGAATAATGAGTATGTATTAATTGATGAAATTGGTTGTAATAAATGTTATAAAATGTAAACTGCAACTTATAAGTGAATTAATAAAATTAGTTGTATATTTTGTATGTAAATGGATGTAACTAATAAAAATTCACTCTTAGAGTTTTTTTAAAAAATTAATAAAATGTTAATCAGGCCCACCAGATCCTGTTACTGTAGCTTAGGTATCTTTCAATATGACAATAAATTTGACAGAAATAAATTTAACGCCAAAGAATGATTATATGAAAAGAGGAAAATTTTAAATTAGGGCAGGGCCTTGGAGGCCCTGCATATACATTCATGTGTGTTTTTGGCACCATGCATCCTAGGGTTAATATGGGTGCCGACAGTTGGCGGTATACGATTGAATCTGTTTTAATGGCATCTCCGCGAGAAGCAAGTTCTCTTTCGCTGTCAGTCAAATACGAATAAGTTTCAAGTCGTATGAGAAGGTTTCTAGATTGCCTATCGAAATAAAAGTCACATAATATTCAAAAATGTTCAAATGTGTGTGAAATCTTATGGGACTTAACTGCTAAAGTCATCAGTCCCTAAGCTTACACACTACTTAACTTAACTTATCCTAAGGACAAACACACACACACCGATGCCCGAGGGAGGACTCGAACCTCCGCCGGGACCAGCCGCACAGTCCGTGACTGCATGACTGCAGCGCCTGAGACCGCTCGGCACATAATATTAGGTGTAATAATAAAAATTAGCGAACAGCCAACGTTAGAAATACAATAAAAGTTCATGTAGACATACATCTCTTTTCATTATATTACCTTTCAAATGTGATATGTACGACATAACATTACTAGTGCTGAAAACATATAAATTAAAGGGAAGATGAGCGGACTGCATCGAGCGAGCGCGGAGCTTGATTGCTAACCACGAGAGCGCCGCCAGCTCGCAACACACTGGTACATTGCTGACCCTCTCTCACGATTTTCTCGACCTCGACTAAGCAGTACGCCTTACTACTTGCACATTGTGTTGTCCTGATGAACTACTAAAAGTGTACAAAGATTCAAGTAAATTCGTGATCCGAACGCCGCGGCCTCCCCTTGTTAAGTTTTGTTGAACGTGGCCTCCAATATTACATTCACGTAATTGAATACCATCTTACATTTTCTCACACAGATGCTGTAATATTAACGTAATTGTCCGTCTGTTCTGACGGAGAATGACAATAACACTGTATAAGAAACATTTCTCTAATGTTCTGCAAAACTGTTTTTATTATCGACCTGTCCCGGATTCGCAGGGGTAGCACTAAGTATATACTGGAGGTAACTGACACCATAAATCCCGCAGGGTTGTCCATAAATCCGTAAGAGTACGAGGGGGTGGAGATCTCTTCTGAACAGCACGTTGTAAGACATCCCAGGTATGCTCAATAATGTCATGTCTGGGGAGTTTGGTGACCAGCGGTGTGGGGTGTCGCATTCTCCTGCTGGAATTGCCCAATTCCTTTGGAATGCACAATGCGCATGAATGGAGGCGAGTGGTTCAAATGGCTCTGAGCACTATGGGACTCAACTGCTGAGGTCATTAGTCCCCTAGAACTTAGAACTAGTTAAACCTAACTAACCTAAGGACATCACAAACATCCATGCCCGAGGCAGGATGCGAACCTGCGACCGTAGCGGTCTTGCGGTTCCAGACTGCAGCGCCTTTAACCGCACGGCCACTTCGGCCGGCGGAGGCGAGTGATCAGACAGGATGCTTATGTACGTGTCACCTGTCAGAGTCGTATCGAGATATCGGAATCGGAAGTCCCGTATCAACCGAACTGTACACGCCCCTCCCCATTACAGAGCCTCCATCAGATGGAACAATTCCCTGCTGATATGCACGATCCATGGATTCATGAAGTCCATACTCGTACACGTCCATCCGCTCGATAAATTTGAAACGAGACCCGTCCGACCACGCCATATGTTCCCAGTTACCAACAGTCCGATGATGGTGCTGACGGGCCCAGGTGAGGCGTAAAGCTGTGTGCCATGCAATCATCAAGGGTACACGAGTGGGTCTCCGACTCCGAAAGCCCATATAGATGACGTTTCATTGAATGGTTCGCATACTGGCACTTGTTGACGGCACAGTACTGAGATTTTCAGTAATTTGCAAAATGGCTGTGACGCTGAACGATTCTCTTTAGTCATCGTTGGTCCTGTTCTTCCACGATCTTTTTCCGGTCGCAGCGTTGTAGGTGACATGATGTTTTCCGGATTCCTAATATTTACGATACACTCGTGAAATGGTCGTAAGGGAAAATCCCCACTTCATCGTTACCTCGGAGACGCTGTGGCCTCTCGCTCGTGTGCCAACTGTAACACGACATTCAAACTCAATTCTTCATAACCTGCCACTGTAGCAGCAGCAACCGATCTAACAACTGCGCCAGACATTTGTTGTCTCATATAGACGTTGCCGACGGCAGCGCCGTATTCTGGCTGTTTACATACCTCTGGATTCGAATACGCATGCCTATACAATTTTCTTTGGCGCTACAGTGTACCTTCCTCGTGCACCTGTTAGTGAAAACCGTGTCAAAATCCCTACAGTAGTAGTATAGACTTGCCTTTACGAAAAGACAGATTGACGCGGCTGAGGTCTGTAATTTATAATATGTAGTGGTCTGATCACGCACCGGTTTTCGGTTCTATAATTAAATGTTTCCCTGAGACACTGAAGTATCTTTTTATTATCTACGATAATGATCGAAGCAGACGAAAGGAATTAAAAGTTGTGCTGCGCCCGGGACTCGAACGCGGGTTTTCTTTCTTTTTTGCGAGGCAGAAATGCTAACCATTACACTAACACAGCACGATGGTCAACAGTCCTGCGCTAATTATCTAAGCTGATTGCCCTCCCCCACACAAACTTCAATTCATTTTTCCCTTACCATTGGTACAAGGATGTCCCATTACATCCAATGCTGGGATGCTTGATAATATCGGAGAGCCCTGGAAGTAGCGACAATATGTAAGGGAAAAATGAATTGAAGTTTGTGTTGGAGAGGGCACTCCGCTTAGGTAGTTCGTGCAGGAAGGTTGACAATCGTGCTGTGGTGGATTAATGGTTAGCAAGTCTACCTAGGAAGCAAGAAGACATGGGTTCGAGTCCCGGCCGCAGCACAAATTTTAATTCATTTCGTCTGCTTCGATCATTATTGTAGGTTTTTGGTTTCTTAGGCTATCGACAGTTGATAACTGAATTTCGCGAATGCTATAAAGAAACGAGCGACCTACACACGTATTACTTATGCAGAAGATACAAAAGATACAGAAATGATGACATGGAGAGTGTTTACAAAATAAAGTATTACATTTGTATCTAACGCAGAAATACGGTGACGGAAAAAAAGGAGCTGCAACAAGCAGGAGTTGTGCGACATAAGTGAAAGTTGGTAGGCGTGTTTCTACAACTGATATCTATTCACATCTCGCGCCAGCGGCATAAGAAGGGCGTTGATAGCAGCACAATAAAGAAGCAAATCAGGTTTGCTTAAGACACACGGTGTAGCTGTCGTGAGCGTTATTTACCTTTGAGATGGGACGGGCTGAATTGATGTTAGTCAAGAATGACTTTAAGATTACAAAGACGCCATTATCAACATCTCATTGAATTTAAGCGAGATCGTTCAACAGGGCTACGAAAAGCTGTGAGATTGCAGAAAGACTTGGCAGGAATGTAGCCGCTATACATGGCTGCTGGCAGCGGTGGTCACGTGACTGCACGAAGACCGGGCTCCGGGCGTTCACGTGGCACTACTGAGGGGAGGGGGCCGACCATCGTGTTCCGCGTATGGATGTGGCGCATCGCACTGCAACTTGAGCACCACAGTGACACAACCAACAGTCACAAATAGGTTACTTCAACGACAGCTCCGAGCCGGACGGCCTTTGAAGTGCATTCCACTCACCCCAAACCACCGCCATTTGCGACTTCAGTGGTGTCAAGCGAGAACTGTCGAGGAAAGAAGAGAAGTTTTTTGAATTTGTGTTCTACAGAAGAATGCTGAACATTTGGTTTCATCGGATAACTAACTAGTAGCTACCGAATGGAATGTAGGACAAAAGGAAGTTGTGTTTCCTGATGGAAGCCGATTCTGCCTCGGTGCTAGTGATGGCCGTGTGTTCATGCAACCAACCTGTCTGCTTGCTAGATACACTGGACATACAGTTGGATCTATGGCGTGGGGTGCAGGGGTACTCGGGTGGTTATTCCACGCACCACGATCGTAAATTTGTGCGTCAGTCTGATGATTCGAGCCGTTGCGCTGCGAGCAATCCAACGGGTGTTTCTCACCACAATAACGCTCGCCCACATACTGTTGTTTTAACCCAACACTCTCTACTGCTCGATCAGCAGGTCTGTCTCCAGTCGAGCACGTGTGGTACATCATCGGACGGCAACTGCCACGTCATCTACAGACATCACTAAACATCCCTGCCTAGTGGCCGACCAAGTGCAACAGGCATGGAACTACATCCCGCAAACTGACATCTGATACCGGTACAACAGAATGCATGCACTTTCGCATTCTGATGGCTACACCGGTTATTAATGTGCCAGCGTTTCAAATTTGCAATTCCTTACCTCGTGCTTACACGAACCTGTGCTCCTGCAACGTTAATCATTTAAATATATTACCTAGACAATTGTATTTCCGGAATTTCATTACTGTATAAGTATTATCTTTTGGTGTTTGGATATTTTCCGTCAGTGTAGTTGCCATTAATTACAATGAAAACTATAGTTTTTTATGACTATCGTTATATCTTCTCACCTAAAATATAGCAAGATCTGACCATTTTCCATGATTCTTACTTTTGTGATTTGTGGTTAACTGTGCCAGTCATTAATTCTTCTATGGCATAATAGTTGTCAATCATGTACAATCTAACTCTGTATTTGTAGTTCGTTTTATTTATATTAAGTTTTTTGTATCACTGGGTAGGTGGTCAAATATTTTTACGGTTCCATACGTAATTGCTTTCTGTGCCACTAGAAGACTGGATGACGCACTGCGCGAATCATTTTCCCTTCTGCCATTACATTTCTGTGTGCGAGTGTTCCTTTCTGGCTGTGGCTGATTGTTAGAAACAAAGGTCATAAAGTAGTGAACGCACTGCAAGGCTGTTTTCAGTAGGCATAGAAAAAAATGGTTCACATGGCTCTGAGCACTGTGGTCATCAGTCCCCTAGAACTTAGAACTACTTAAACCTAGCTAACCTAAGGACATCACACACATCCATGCCCGAGGCAGGATTCGAACCTGCGACTGTAGCGGTCGCGCGGTTCCAGACTGTAGCGCCTACAACCGCTCGGCCACTCCGGCCGGCAGTATGCATAGAGATGTCCACAGGAGGTTCTTGGGTGCACACTACACACCGTCCTCATCACATATTTCTGTCCAACGAACACCTTTTTCCTTAATGATTGATAAGTGCTGATAATATGAAGCCATAAAATATTAGCGACTGAAAATAATAAATTTAGCTAATTGTTGCCATTTTCATCTCCAGCACCTGGTCTTACCCGTAATATAGAAGTAACTGAGCTAATACATTTAACAACAACCGTAACAAAGAATGTGTATGTTAGCTATCGAACAACTTTTCAGGCGTTAGCACCTTGAAAAGTCTACATTGCCGGCATTCAACTGCCACATTTACCGTCTTCTGCACGTTATCGTGCAGCAGCTTTATGGTGGACTTGGTGCAGCTTAACCGTACATATCCTTGAAAACACTCTGAGGCTCTGCGTAACTGGGACTTGGGATGTACTGGGCGACTACAAATACTCTCTGCAGTAAAGTGTAACCTACTGCTTGCCCAATTAAACACGAACTATAACTGCAACTAAAAGATATCGTCTTTCATAGAATTTCCGGAATTTTTGAACGCCCAGTAGAAAGATGCTGTCCTCACCTGGAAACACCAACATTAATCACTGTATGACGTCACGTCCACCACCTCACCTGTAACATTATAAGCTCAAAACCTTTGACGCCTCTAGGAATCTGCCATACAGTTATAGAAACTCGATGGTTTTCTATACCATTTCATTGGCTCAACAATCTTCTTGCAATACACTAAGCACTGTACTCCCTTCAATTTTCACCCTCTGTGGATCTACTCCCCTGTGATCTTCACCGCAAAAATTCGCATTCTTCTTCAACGCGTGGTAACATCGTTATAGAACGACGCAAGTCATGACTTTGTTCGTGTGTAACGGGGTCGGACACAACGAAACTCGCACAAGCCACACGCCGCTCTTGCTTCACTGTAGTGCGGCTGTTCAAATAAAGTATACGAATAAATAAAGTATACAAATTACGAAATTTGTAAAGCTGAGGCGACGAAAGTCACGGGGTAGCGAAATGGCGATACGCACACATACCGACGGCGGTAGTACCGCGGACGTAGGGAATGGACGGCAGCGCACTGAAGGAGCTACCGTCTGTCCTCAGGTGGTTAGCGTGAGACACTGCCCAGCGTGGTCGTGACCGCATGACGGACATTACCAGACTCTGAACGCGGAATGGTAGCTGGAGCTACATGCATGCAGCTCCGAGAATACCAAACTTCAGGCATTACCTCCAACCGAGGAGAACGCAGTGGCCGACGGCCTTCACGTAACGACCGAGATCACCAGTGTTGTCAGTGCTAACAAACAAGCAACAACCGAACAGAATTAATGTCAGATATACGACGAACGTATCTATTAGGACAGTGCGGGGAAATCTGGCGTCAATTCTGTATGGCAGCAGGCCACGAACGTGAGCGTCTCTGCTAACAGCGAGATATCGGCGGCAGCGCTATACTGGTTTCGCGACCGTATCAATTGGGGCCCTAGACGACTGGAAAACCGTGGCCTGGTCATGTCAGTCTCTGTTCCTAAGAGCTCACGGTAAGATTCGAGGGTGGCGCAGACCTCGCGACAACATTAACCCGAGTTGTCAACGAGGCACTGTGCAAGCTGTTGATGGCTCCGTAACGATATGGGCTGTGTGTATCTGAAGCGGAGTGGGTCCTCTAATCGGACTGAACCGATCATCTTTTGGAACTGGTTATGTTCGGCTACGTGGAGACCATTAGCAGCCATTCGTGGACTTCAGAAACAACAACGGAATTTTTATGGATGGCACTGCACCGTGTCACCAGCCACTACTGTACGCGACTGTTCTGAATAACCTTCTGGGCAATTAGAGCAAAGGATTTGTCCACCCAGGTCGCACGACACGAATCCCACCGAACATCTATCGGAGGTAATCGAGAAGTTAATTCGTGAGCAAAAACCTGCAACGGCAGCACTTTCGCGATTATGAACGGCTACAGAGACAGCGTGGCACAATATTTCTGCAGCGGACTTCCAACGGCTTTTTGAATCTGTGACACGTGGAGCTGCCCAGCTAAGGGAATTAGGAGATGTCCCACGGCTCACCGCCTCACGCTTGGCGTGCAGCGGCGTGCTCTAAAAACGCGTGGCACAGAGCGGCGCCAAACGGCGCAGGCCAGCGCAGTTGGAGCAGAGTTTTCGCGGGTGCGCAGCCGCGCTTCATTAAAAATGGGAAACGAGAAAAGCCGTCCAAACCGTGCCGCGCACGAACCAACCACTTCCTCTGATGTACGGATACCGCGTGGAACTTAGTCGTTGCTGCGCAGAGCGGCGGGGTTTGCCGTCCACACCCGATGCACCGCGCTTCGCCGAACCTCTTTTGTTGGTTTTGCCCGGCGCGGCGCGTCGGGTGTGGACGTGACTTAACACGAAAAGAACTGCTTCCTCAAACTCTCCACTATGCCTATGTGACAATGCGACACCGCGCCGTGCCGGCCATACAGCGTTACAAAACCAGTGTAGCGGTCAGTGGCCGGTCACATTCGTAACTAATAACGTGGGTAGTTTTCCCCATGCAGTGACATTTTTTAAGTAAACTTACGATTGTTACTGCTGTCCTCACAATTACAATGTCATTTATGAAGCGTAAACACGAAGAAGATAACAGTATTTAATAAAGAGTGAAAGGAAGAATTCCTTTCTGTAGAGAGAAACGGTTAACCGATGTATCTTTTGAGACAAATCAGATCGTCCAAGTACGAAACCAGTAATCTCGAACACCATCATGAAAGGCTTTCCTCTTGGTTCTCAGTTAAAGAAAGTAAACTGTCGTTATTAAATAGGATATTCTAAGAGCAGAGGAGGGTTATAATCATTACCAGGGAAGCAGATTTAACAACTGAAGCTGGATTAATCTTGGGTTTTAATATTGAAAAATTGAAGGAACCTTACAGAGTGGAAGTTTGTAAACGTCAATATTGCAAATGTTGTCTCTATTTTAGATCCAGAAAATGAGAAACTACAAAACTTGATTCATAAAATGCCCGCTTCTACACAAATAACAGATAGACGAGTTTCTGATGTCAGTGATTACATTGTAATTTGTAAAAAAAAGTAGAGTGACTGCTCGGCAATGAGTCTGACGTCGGATGACTCTTACAGATATCGAAGTAGATCCACAACATCTACATCTACATCTATACTCCGCGAGCCACCTTACGGTGTGTGGCGGAGGGTACTTATTGTACCACTATCTGATCCCCCCTTCCCTGTTCCATTCACGAATTGTGCGTGGGAAGAACGACTGCTTGTAAGTCTCCGTATTTGCTCTAATTTCTCGGATCTTTTCGTTGTGATCATTACGCGAGATATATGTGGGCGGTAGTAATATATTGCCCATCTCTTCCCGGAATGTGCTCTCTCGTAATTTCGATAATAAACCTCTCCGTATTGCGTAACGCCTTTCTTGAAGTGTCCGCCACTGGAGCTTGTTCAGCATCTCCGTAACGCTCTCGCGCTGACTAAATGTCCCCATGACGAATCGCGCTGCTTTTCGCTGGATCATGTCTATCTCTTCTATTAATCCAACCTGGTAAGGGTCCCATACTGATGAGCAATACTCAAGAATCGGACGAACAAGCGTTTTGTAAGCTACTTCTTTCGTCGATGAGTCACATTTTCTTATAATTCTTCCTATGAATCTCAACCTGCTGCCTGCTTTTCCCACTATTTGTTTTATGTGATCATTCCACTTCAGATCGCTCCGGATAGTAACTCCTAAGTATTTTACGGTCGTTACCGCTTCCAATGATTTACCACCTATGGCATAATCGTACTGGAATGGATTTCTGCCCCTATGTATGCGCATTATATTACATTTATCTACGTTTAGGGAAAGCTGCCAGCTGTCGCACCATGCATTAATCCTCTGCAGGTCCTCCTGGAGTACGTACGAGTCTTCTGATGTTGCTACTTTCTTGTAGACAACCGTGTCATCTGCAAATAGCCTCACGGAGCTACCGATGTTGTCAACTAAGTCATTTATGTATATTGTAAACAATAAAGGTCCTATCACGCTTCCCTGCGGTACTCCCGAAATTACCTCTACATCTGCAGATTTTGAACCGTTAAGAATGACATGTTGTGTTCTTTCTTCTAAGAAATCCTGAATCCAATCACAAACCTGGTCCGATATTCCGTAAGCTCGTATTTTTTTCACTAAACGTAAGTGCGGAACCGTATCAAATGCCTTCCTGAAGTCCAGGAATACGGCATCAATCTGCTCGCCAGTGTCTACGGCACTGTGAATTTCTTGGGCAAATAGGGCGAGCTGAGTTTCACATGATCTCTGTTTGCGGAATCCATGTTGGTTATGATGAAGGAGATTTGTATTATCTAAGAACGTCATAATACGAGAACACAAAACATGTTCCATTATTCTACAACAGATTGACGTAAGCGAAATAGGCCTATAATTATTCGCATCTGATTTATGACCCTTCTTGAAAATGGGAACGACCTGCGCTTTCTTCCAGTCGCTAGGTACTTTACGTTCTTCCAGCGATCTACGATAAATTGCTGATAGAAAGGGGGCAAGTTCTTTAGCATAATCACTGTAGAATCTTAAGGGTATCTCGTCTGGTCCGGATGCTTTTCCGCTACTAAGTGATAGCAGTTGTTTTTCAATTCCGATATCGTTTATTTCAATATTTTCCATTTTGGGGTCCGTGCGACGGCTGAAGTCAGGGACCGTGTTACGATTTTCCGCAGTGAAACAGTTTCGGAACACTGAATTCAGTATTTCTGCCTTTCTTCGGTCGTCCTCTGTTTCGGTGCCATCGTGGTCAACGAGTGACTGAATAGGGGATTTAGATCCGCTTACCGATTTTACATATGACCAAAAATTTTTAGGGTTCTTGTTTAGATTGTTTGCCAATGTTTTATGTTCGAATTCGTTGAATGCTTCTCTCATTGCTCTCTTTACGCTCTTTTTCGCTTCGTTCAGCTTTTCCTTATCAGCTATGATTCGACTACTCTTAAACCTATGATGAAGCTTTCTTTGTTTCCGTAGTACCTTTCGTACATGATTGTTATACCACGGTGGATCTTTCCCCTCGCTTTGGACCTTAGTCGGTACGAACTTATCTAAGGCGTACTGGACGATGTTTCTGAATTTTTTCCATTTTTGTTCCACATCCTCTTCCTCAGAAATGAACGTTTGATGGTGGTCACTCAGATATTCTGCGATTTGTGCCCTATCACTCTTGCTAAGCAAATATATTTTCCTTCCTTTCTTGGCATTTCTTATTACACTTGTAGTCATTGATGCAACCACTGACTTATGATCACTGATACAACTTGTCATGTTTGTAAGGATATGCATCAAATGAGTTGGAGGTGATGGAAGAGCTTTCAGACCTTGTTACCCTGAAGGTTATTACTCGATGCTGTAACATTAAAAAAGCCCTGGATGGTATGTTAGATAAATATTCAGTCCCTGCTGGGGAGACTGTTTTGTTACCGATGGTAAACCGTCGATTACAAGCAAAGACAAAGGCCTTATGGTGCTTTTAAATGCTGACATTTTACACCCTGAATTTTTATCTGCTCACTGCATTATCACAGAGAACATTTAGCATCTAAATATTTTCAATATCAGGACGTTAAGAAGGTGGCGACAAAAATGATGACCTACATTCAATGAAATGCCGAAAAACAACCGACAGAGAAGAAACCAGCGATGGCGACCATACTGATGATGTGTCTTTGTATTGTTTACTGAGATCTGAGATGGCTATCAGTAGGTAATATTCTAGGCAGATTTTTCTAATCACTGTATCCGATTAAGCAATTTCTCCAATAAAAAGGAAAATCTCCCCCTCAGCTTGACGAGACACAGTGGCTGTTAGATACGGTCTTTTTGAATGATGATGTTCAGAATTTACGAACGTTAAACACGTCCCTACAATGAAGGGATAAACTTATTTCTGATTTAGCGTAGTGGTCAGTTTTCATAACAAATTAAATCTGTTTCGGAGAGGCCTTCAGACTAAAACATTTCCACATTTCATATGCTTGAGGAAAATTACTGAAAGTCTTCTCTAGTTCAAGCTGCTTGACTGAGCAGTCTCGTAAGCTGACATACGGCTGGGAGAGCGTTGTGCTGACCACATGCCCCTCCATATCCGCATCCAGCGACGCCTGTGGGCTGAGGGTGACACGGCGGCCGGTCGGTTCCATTGGGACTTTATGGCCTGTTCGGGCGGAGTTAAGTTTTTCTCTAGTTGAGGTGCAAATACAAGATCGTTTAAGTAGAATGTCTGATCTTGCTGAAGAAATAAATGTCAGATTTTGTGATTTGCGGGTATTTAAACCTCCATTTTCAATCACGGAAAATCTTTTCCTCGTTGATGTGAAAGATGGCTGTCCAGCTTGACCGTCAATTATTAAGGATCCAGCAGCTGTACGGTTGGAGCTGCTGGAACTTCAAGACGACGAAGGACTAAAGGGTGCGAAGCGGAGCAAATGGTGAACTGTTCGACTTTGGAAAAGCGTTCCAGGAGAAAAGTATCCACTAACAAGACGGTGTGCACCAGGTTTATCTCTAGTTTTGGGACCACTTGTATGTGCGAGTCTCTGTACTCTATACTCAGGTTTATCAAATACAGATACCAGTGTGTTCTACCTGATGAAAATTTACGGGAACTTGTGAAACTGCGCTCACCAACTATCATCTAGATTTCAAATAGCTTACAGCAAAAGTAAACACTCAAAAAAGCACATCTCTATTGTAACTTGCAGTTTCTGATTCTCTAGTACGAGAGTGAGTCAAATGAAAACCTTAAATATTTTTTAAATATAATTTATTGTACAGAAGTGGCACAAAACTGTATCACTTTTCAACATAATCTCCCCCACGCTCAATGCAAGTCCTCCAACGCTTACAAAGTGCATAAATTCCTTTAGAAAAAAATTCTTTTGGTAGTTCGCGCAACCATTCTGGCACCGCGTGGCGTACCTCTTCATCAGAACGGAACTGACCCGTGACTAATTTCTAAACATGCTGGAATGTCATTCAGTGTCATTCGGCGGTTTTCCTTCGGTAAGGTTTCAACTGCTGCAATGTTCTGTGGAGTCACAACTCGTTGTGCCTTACCTGGACGAGGAGCATCTTCCACTGAAGTCACACCATTTGCGAACTTCCTACTCCTTTCGTAGACTTGCTGCTGTGACAAACATGCATCATCGTACTGAACCTTCATTCGTCGATGAATTTCAACAGGTTTCACAGTTTCGCTACGCAAAAACCGAATAACAGAACGTTGTTCTTCACTGGTGCAAGTCGCAAGTGGGGCGGCCATCTTTATACTGACACTGCGACGGTGTGTGTGAATCTGCACTATGCTGCCACCTACAGGCCATTCTGCACGCTGTTGTAGGACGCTTACCAACTTACAGGATAACGGCGCGAAATTTCGATTTGTTATTACAAATTTAAGGTTTACATGACTCACCCTCGTAAAATAGTTCAGTATCGTTATTTTTGAAATATTGTTTTTTTGATTGACGTTAATTATTAGCCCCTAAAAATGCGACTCGCTTCGGAATAGCTCCATAAGTTTCCAGCTCCCAAAGGTGAGCTAAGTGGCTACCCTTGGCTTACAGGATCATTTCAGTACTTTGTGTCCGTGGATTATTCCTCTGGAAATAGAGAAGAAGAAGAAGAATAGGATTAGCAAATGTTTTACAGTTTAATGAAGAGGTAAATGTGCCACCGCCAGAAGCGAAGGCGTCGAAGTGGCAATTGCATCGTCGGTTGCAAAAGCCGGTCTATGTAAACAGTACCCGTGAAATCTGCCTGCAGTTCAGGTAGGGGTGCGGTGTGATGTTGTCACCGTGCAAATTGACCAGGCCGATTATTGCAGCGCCAACAACAGCATCATTACCGTCCGACTGGTTATTTTAATTAGACTGTGACGTCAGCGTGGCGGGCCGATATCGGCCGGCGAGTGCGGCGTCGTGTTGCCCATTCAGCGAGGCTACACTTACCTGGTCCGTCTCGCTCCGTGAGGCGTTCCATCCTCCTCTGCTAGTGAACTACCGGTTTCCGTTTCTCTTACGAAGTCTTCAGAGCAGCGTGTCACACGATCGCATTTCCCAATAAATTTATGGAGTTCAGCATATCGAAATTTCCGTCTCCTCTGTAATACGGCATTGTTCCATTTGAGATTTTCATCAAAATCTCATATGAGAATATTTTCAAAATAATAGGACTACAAAGCAGACACAACAGAAACTTTCTGTGGACTTGATGTTTCATATGTGGACCTAGCAGATCACGCAGTAGTTGACGAACAGGAAATTCTACAAGCACTCCAAGTTTTCGTTTGAGGGTTGCTGAGCAGTAGTACAAATTATGAATCAGAAAGTGAAACACAGTTAACGACAAATACAGGATGTTTCATAATTCCCATTGCAGGCTTCCAGCTGTTGTAGAGAGGAATTCATAGATAAAAGTTCGATGAGGAACCTATGATTTAATATGTATCGTTTGTACATAAATTAAATTTGACAATCGAATCAGTTCGAATCTTTCGCTTCACTTTGAAGAGTACGTCCTCCGTCGCGTTAGAAGAGAATCTGTTGCGACCACTCAAAACATGGCCGACGCCACGGACTCCCGTGGAGCACACAGGACTCAGCTCACTGTCTGCGCTGCGCGCGTATAGCGAGGCGCGAGATTTGAAAGAGAACCCATCTTCTAACTTATTTTACAACGAAACGGTACATTTCCGGATACGTGACCCATGTCGAAACATTATCTACCAAGTGCCCTCTACAACCTTTGCAAGTCTGTAATACGAGTTGTGAAACACCCTTACATTCCGAATTAGGTGTATACGACAGGTGTTCAGCAGATAAAGCATCACCTTTATCTCTGAAAGCAAGTTGGTTTTATTCAGGATTGCAATGCACCCTATTATACCCCACTCTTTTGGCTACAAGACCGTATTTTTCAACACAATCTCCGTTCAGTGCCATAGCCTCATGCCAGTTTACTGGTAGGGCCTGTACTCCTGTACTGTACCACTCTACTGGTCGACGTGTGAGCCAACGTTAATAACCTCACCATTATCTACGCACTGCTTCCCGCGGCATGCATCCTTCATTGGGCCAAACACGTGGAGGTGGGAGGGTGCGAGGTCCAGGCTTTGGTGTGGATGAGGAGGAACAGTCCAGTAAAGTTTTGTGAACTCCTCGCGGATCCGCAGGCTTGTGTGAGGCTTTGCATTGTCATAGAGAAGGAGAAGTTCGTTTGCATTTTTGTGGTGAAGAAGACGCTGAACTCGTATCTTCAGTTTCCTGAAGGTAGCTCAGTACACTTGACAGTTAATCATTGCACCTCGAGGGAGGATATCACACACAACGCGACCTTCCGAGTCCCGTAAGACCGTCACCACGACTTCACCATCCGGGGGTGCGGCTTTGAACATTCCGTGTTTGACTGCGATCCGCCGATCACCTCGAATGAGAGCGTCCGCACGTTCCAGCATCGCACGAGTCACAGCTGTGTGCGGCAGACCGGCACACGTTTGATGGACCTAATGCGATGATGGCAGACCCCTCGCCCTACGACTCACAGTGCTTTTGTTCGCAGCCAGATCTCCGTAGGGATTCTGCAAGCGCCTATGAATACCTGCGATGCTCCGGTTTTCCGCCAAAAGAAACTCACTGACAGCTCTCTGCTTGGAACGAACCTCCATTACAGGCGCCATTTTGATGGCTACGTGTAGCGCCGCCACCTATCGGAACTCCACGGAACTATAGTGGTTGAAGCGGTAACATACCACGATGTCCCGCAACAAATTCTGCATTTTTTCAACCGAAATTGTCCGAGGAAAAAAAAGTGTTGCATCGCATTTGAATGTCCCTAGTAAATCCATTACAGATGTATACAAAACAAACACCGTAAGGAGATTATAGTTTTGCAATAGAAGTTAGTAGATCTGGAGAAGAAAAGTAATGTAGAAGTAGTTTGCAAAGTTGTCTATGAAATATCTAAGCGGAAGACAACTCTCTAGAACAGAACTCTGCCCGAGAAAGGACATGACAAGCAGTAATAAGAGACCATAATCGGCCAAAGAAACGTATAACATACACATTTAAAATGTGATAGAACAGCTGTTTTGTCTCGGATTTATGTATTTATAGAATTTCCTTTGACAAAGTCTCACTACTGACAGTCCTTGAAACAATAATGTAATCTAAGAGAGTCCATAATGTTTCACCACGAATGCTAGAAATTGAGAGAAGACGAAACAGATCAAGGAGATAGGATATCACCAAAACTGTTCTTAGCAACTCTTTAATGAATCTTCACACCGATAAATGTCACCATTGTTGTATTGACTGCGTCTTAATCAGGAAATCATTCTTTGAACTAGTTTAAGGGTGTCCTGCATATTTTCCTGTCTTCTGACCTACTACTCGAGTCTTTTTATGACCCTTCTGTTTTCCCCTCTACTGCTCGTTCCAGTGGCCGAGGTTCCCTAGCTGCTGGAGCACACATCTCCAGCGCTAGTGTCCTGGGTTCGATTTCGGATAACAGCAGGGAATTTTCCTCGTCAAGTCCCTCCCGGACGGTACTTGGTCAACTCAGCCTGCTATCAAATGAGTGCGCGGGATTTTTCCCAGGGGTAGACGGCAGCCGGTCCAATGTGGCTGCCACTCTCCCCCTCCTAGCGTCGTGGCAAAGGAAAGCTGCGCACTGCCAGCAGGCAAGCCAGTAGACCCGTCCTGGGTTTGTGCCACATACTCCTCTTCACTTTTCATTGGTGCTGTAGCAGACGTCCGTTCAAAAAGCCCCCTCTTTTTCTGTCCAACTTAGGCTTCTATCCTGTACTATCATTTCCAGCACTTTTGTTTCGGATGAAGTCTGTCCATTTCAATTTTTACATTCTCAGATACCGCTTTTCAAATATTGCTCTTTCTGCTACACTGGACTTCACAGGTTTCACATTTCACTACCATAATGATCTGTGCTACAGACATACACTTATAGCAACGTCTTCCTCATTTTCGTATCAACGTCTGAGAAAAGCAGAGCTCTTATTTTATGGAAGTTGGCTTTTGTTATTTTTCTGGCCTAGGCAGTGCTATATAATCATGTCTTCCACATAGGACAATTTTCCGACTTTTTCCGCTAATGGTTATTGCTTGTTTTTAGATCAATCTGGTCGTTATGCACCTTCCTGCTACTCATCGCAATCGCCTTCGTGTTTGTGTCGTCTGTCTGCAATCTGTGCGTACTCTTCCATTCTTTCATCACTTCTTCCCCTGCATCCAACGACTCATCATACTGTCAGCGCTACGTCGTCTGCGAATCTTACCTATGGAATCTATTTGTGTTGTATTCACCAAATGCACTTGGTGTCAAACATATAGACGTGACAGGAAGAAAACCTATTAGCACCAAAGTAGATGATATTACGAAATGGCTCGCTTGCACAAGCAGCAACTATGCAGATTCGTAACAGAATCAAACAGAGCCAGGCAACAATATAGGCAAAAACAGATCCCTAAATCGCTTCACCCAAATTCCAGCATGATTCCTTTGAAAGTGCACGGTCGACTTCCTTCTCCATCCTTCTCCAATACCATGGAACCGATGACTTCGCTGTTTGGTCCCCTGCCCAAGATCAATTAAGCAACCAACGAAGATTTTTTGTGGCAATATTGTTCAACGCTCACTTGCCCCGACCTTTCTTTGACCACTGGTATAGTCCCAAATCCTATGAGCGACGACTAACATCACTTTTGTAATGTCCAAATTGGCATTTCTTGGCGGTAACTCAGCGTGAATACAGAGAGTCCTTATACTGTCTGACAAAGGTCTTGAAGTACAACGACTGAGTGCAGCCGAGAGTCCCTCATATCCACGTTTGTCGGATGGATGTTCACGAGAGCTATTTCTCTGACGTAAGGCGGAGGCGTAACGTTTTTCTTGCATTCTCTCTCTCTCTCTCTCTCCCTCCTTTCTCTCTCTCTCGTGCGACATAACTATGTTGCGCCTGAGCCACAGACAGCTCGGCTCTCTTCTAGGTAGGCTGTGTCCCATATCTTCTGCCCTGGGAATGCATTACACGCATCGTGCCTAGTTGTCCCAGAACCCTGACTGAAGTGCACAGAGGTTTGCTAATTTCCACCAACCTGCAGTCTTCTAAAGATGTCCCCTCTACAGACAAGAGCACTTAGAAAAAAATGGTTCAAAATGGCTCTGAGCACTATGGGACTTATCATCTGAGGTCATCAGTCCCCTACACTTAGAACTACTTAAATCTAACTAACCTTAGGACATCACACACATCCATGCCCGAGGCAGGATTCAAACCTGCGACCGTATCAGCAGCGCGGTTCCGGACTGAAGCGCCTAGAACCGCTCGGCCACAACGGCCGGCCCACATAGCAATTTCCTCTGCTCTTTTATTCGTTTTTCGAAATTTTCTTTCCTCTAGAGCAGATCAGCTTCAATACCGGAGGAAGACGGTTAACAGACCAAGTTTGAAAGTAGATATGAATATCTGTTACAAGACCATAGTAACGCACAGTCAATATTTTGAAAAGAAAATAACGCAAATTGGCCATTAAGTCACAGACCTGGATTAAGAGTCTTCACTTTGCGGCAGTTGAAGGTAAAGAATAGCTGGGCAGTGAAAATAATGGAACAGGAGGGTAAAAACGGTTTAGAATGTTTTTTGCAAACTAAAACTTTTCACATTGCGGCTTTCAACGAGACACAGTACTGCAGTTTTACCTTTATCAACCTTCAAGGTTAAATTCATCCAAAACTTACAATTTCTCACAGTATTCTCTAGCATGAGTGGGCGAAAGTAGCCGTGGCTATAACTAAAGTACAGTATAGGCTGTATTTAATGTACGGCAGCGAAACTCCATAGATATTGTAACGTGTAACTGGGGAGCCGATATACGCCGGAAAGAATTTATTGGTTAATTGGTTGGTTGTTTGGGGGAAGAGACCAAACAGCGAGGTTATCGGTCTCACAGGGTTAGGGAAGGATGGGGAAGGAAGTCGGTCGTGCCCTTTCAAAGGAACCATCCCAGCATTTGCCTGGAGCGATTTAGCGAAATCACGGAAACCTAAATCAGGATGGCCGGACGCGGGATTGAACCGTCGTCCTTCCGAATGCGAGTCCAGTGTGCTAACCACTGCGCCACCTCGCTCGGTGGAAAGAATTTAGTCCCAATTTTGGCTACCGGGTGCAAATCTGGCACAGTACACTGTTTGTGTGACGGTACGACATCCACGCTGTCATTTGAGAAGCCACAGCGTGAGAGAACAGTATGGTTATCGAGAAGAGAGACCGTGCGGTATTAGTGAAACTGTTTTATGTGGATAGCAGAAATTACGGAATTACAGTGCTTCACTGAGATAGTGTCTGGCCATTTGACGTTAAATGGTTTAAGGAAGATTAAAATGAAACAGCAGTCGATATAGAAGAGATAGGGGAACGAGTATAATAATCAGAATTTAAAAGAGCTTTGTAAGGCTTAAGATCGAGTAAGGCAGAAGGGATAAATAATATTCCATCAAAGTTTCTGAAGTCACTGGGGGAAGTGACAACAAAACAACTATTCCGGTTGTTATGTAGAATGTTTGAGACTGGCGATATATCATCAGACTTTCGGAAACACATCATCCACACAATTTCGAATATAGCTAAAGCCGACAAGTGCGAGCATCATCGTACAATCAGCTTAACAGCTCATGCATCCAAGCTGCTAACAAGAAAAGAAAATTAAAGATCTGTTAGATGACGATCAGTTTGGCATAAGGAAGGTAAAGGTACGAGAGAGGCAGCTCTGACGTTGCGGTTATTAACAGAAGCAAGACTAACGAAAAATCAAGTCATGTTTATAGGATTTTGTTGATCTGGATAAACCGTTCGACAATGTTAAATAGCGCAAGATATTCGAAATTCTGGAAAGAATAGGGATAAGCTACAGGGAAAGTCGCGTAATATACACACGTGCAAGAATTAAGAGGAAATAATAAAAAGAGCGGATGACCAAGAACGAAGTGCTCGGATTAAAAAGGGTGTAAGACTGGGATGTAGTCTTTCGACCCTACTCTTCAATCTGTCCATCGAAGAAGCAATGAAAGAAATAAAAGAAAGTTTCACGAGTGAAATTAAAATTCAGTGTGAAATGATACCAATGATAAGATTCGCTGATGACATCGCTATCCTCACTGAAAGTGAAGCATTATAGGATGGAGTGAATAGACTGAACGGTCGAAAGAGTGTAGAATATGTACTGAGAGTAAATAGGAGAAAGACGAAGGTAATTACATGTGTCAGAAATGATAACAGCGAGAAGCTTAACAACATCAGAACTGGTGATCACGGAGTAGATGAAGTTAAGGAATTCAGCTAATCCTGCAACACAATAACCCATGACGGAAGGAGCAAGGAGGACATAAAAAGTAGAGTAGCACTGGAGGAAGGGGCGTTCCTGCTAATATCAAACATAGATCCTAATTTGAGGAAGAAATTTCTGAGAACGTACGTTTGGAGGAGGACATTGTATCGTAGTGAAACATGGTTTGTGGGGAAACAGAAGAAAATTGAAGCATGTGTGATGTGGTGCTGCAGAAGAATGTTGAAAATTAGGTGGGCTGGTAAGGTAAGGAATGAGGAGGTTCTCCGGAGAATCGTCTAGGAATATATATATATATATATATATATATATATATATATATATATATATACATATGTTGTTGTTGTTGTGGTCTTCAGTCCTGAGACTGGTTTGATGCAGCTCTCCATGCTACTCTACCCTGTGCAAGCTTCTTCATCTCCCAGTACCTACTGCAACCTACATCCTTCTGAATCTGCTTAGTGTATTCATCTCTTGGTCTCCCTCTACGATTTTTACCCTCCACGCTGCCCTCCAATGCTAAATTCTGATCCCTTGATGCCTCAAAACATGTCCTACCAACCGATCTCTTCTTCTAGTCAAGTTGTGCCACAAACTTCTCCTCTCCCCAATCCTATTCAATACCTCCTCATTAGTTATGTGATCTACCCACCTTATCTTCAGCATTCTTCTGTAGCACCACATTTCGAAAGCTTCTATTCTCTTCTTGTCCATACTAGTTATCGTCCATGTTCCACTTCCATACATGGCTACACTCCATACAAATACTTTCAGAAACGACTTCCTGACACTTAAATCTATACTCGATGTTAACAAATTTCTCTTCTTCAGAAACGATTTCCTTGCCATTGCCAGTCTACATTTTATATCCTCTCTACTTCGACCATCATCAGTTATTTTACTCCCTAAATAGCAAAACTCCTTTACTACTTTAAGTGTCTCATTTCCTAATCTAATTCCCTCAGCATCACCCGATTTAATTTGGCTACATTATATTATCCTCGTCTTGCTTTTGTTGATGTTCATCTTATATCCTCCTTTCAAGACACTGTCCATTCCGTTCAACTGCTCTTCCAAGTCCTTTGCTGTCTCTCACAGAATTATAATGTCATCGGCGAACCTCAAAGTTTTTATTTCTTCTCCATGAATTTTAATACCTACTCCGAATTTTTCTTTTGTTTCCTTTACTGCTTGCTCAATATACAGATTGAATAACATCGGGGAGAGGCTACAACCCTGTCTCACTCCTTTCCCAACCACTGCTCCCCTTTCATGCCCCTCGATTCTTATAACTGCCATCTGGTTTTTGTACAAATTGTAAATAGCCTTTCGCTCCCTGTATTTTACCCCTGCCACCTTTAGAATGTGAAAGAGAGTATTCCAGTCAACATTTTCGAAAGCTTTCTCTAAGTCTACAAATGCTAGAAACGTAGGTTTGCCTTTTCTTAATCTTTCTTCTAAGATAAGTCGTAAGGTTAGTATTGCCTCACGTGTTCCAACATTTCTACAGAATCCAAACTGATCTTCCCCGAGGTCCGCTTCTACCAGTTTTTCCATTCGTCTGTAAAGAATTCGCGTTAGTATTTTGCAACTGTGACTTATTAAACTGATATTTCGGTAATTTTCACAACTGTCAACATCTGCTTTCTTTGGGATTGGAATTATTATATTCTTCTTGAAGTCTGAGGGTATTTCACCTGTCTCACACATCTTGCTCACCAGATGGTAGAGTTTTGTCATGACTGGCTCTCCCAAGGCCGTCAGTAGTTCTAATGGAATGTTGTCTACTTCCGGGGCCTTGTTTCGACTCAGGTCTTTCAGTGCTCTGTCAAACTCTTCACGCAGTATCGTATCTCCCATTTCATCTTCATCTACATCCTCTTCCATTTCCATAATATTGTCCTCAAGTACATCGCCCTTGTATAAACCCTCTATATACTCCTTCCACCTTTCTGCCTTCCCTTCTTTGCTTAGAACTGGGTTGCCATCTGAGCTCTTGACATTCATACAAGTGGTTCTCTTCTCTCCAAAGGTCTCTTTAATTTTCCTGTAGGCAGTATCTATCTTACCCCTAGTGAGACAAGCCTCTACATCCTTACATTTGTCCTCTAGCCATCCCTGCTTAGCCATTTTGCACTTCCTGTCGATCTCATTTTTGAGACGTTTGTATTCCTTTTTGCCTGCTTCATTTACTGCATTTTTATATTTTCTCCTTTCATCAATTAAATTCAATATTTATTCTGTCACCCAAGGATTTCTATTAGCCCTCGTCTTTTTACCTACTTGATCGTCTGCTGCTTTCACTACTTCATCCCTCAGAGCTACCCATTCTTCTTCTACTGTATTTCTTTCTCCCATTCCTGTCAATTGTTCCCTTATGCTCTCCCTGAAACTCTCTACAACCTCTGGTTCTTTCAGTTTATCCAGGTCCCATCTCCTTAAATTCCCACCTTTTTGCAGTTTCTTCAGTTTCAATCTGCAGTTCATAACCAAGAGATTGTTGTCAGAATCCATATCTGCCCCTGGAAATGTCTTACAATTTAAAACCTGGTTCCTAAATCTCTCTCTTACCATTATATAATTTATCTGATACAAGCGCTACTCTCAAATGACCCCCGTGAGAGTTACTGACAAGTTTGCTGTTGCTCAAACTGCCTATGCAGCATATGCCTCGGCTACTGCTTTTGAAGTGTCACGAGAATTGTCCATCCCGTGGTCAACAGTACTGAAAGTTTTGGGGTGTACATTACACTGGTATCAGTACAAAATCCAGATAGTCCAACATCGGAAACCTCATGTCGGCAGCAACGTTCTGAATTTGCTCTTCAGTTTCTGGCACGAGTGGAAGTTGATAGCATGTGGCCGGACAATATTCTACGAAACGACGAGGCGCACTTTCCACTACAGGATGCAGTGAACACACACAACTGCCGAATTCTGTGTAGTGTTAAGCCGCGTGTTGCACACGAAGAGCCATTGCACTCGCCTTGTGTGACTGTGTGGTGTGGATTCAAAAGAAGTTATATTTTAGGTCCGCTCTTGTTTGAGAGGATACACACAGAGGGTCTCTAGCGTACCGTCACATCTGCACCCTATCGAGACGTCCCTGTAGAGTATGTGATTCCTGCTTTGGAAAAGCGTAGTCAATTTCCTGAATATATATTGCCCCGTTATTGGCAGCTTGTTTAAAACATGTTCTTACCTTGTAAGTAACCCACTTTGCGTCCATGACAAGCCAGCTAACTCGGTAGTTTTCTGTATTCTAACTTTTGCCAGCTCACGGTACGGTACGTAACTCTGTGGTTGATGTGGAAGCACCGTCCCCTCTAACTGTTTTAGGATTTCATTAAATCTAAACAACTACCTTTAGTCTTTCACTGATAACACAATCAGATTAAAATCTCTGACATGCAAAGACATATGTCCTTTTAATGCTGAAGCATACCAGTTCTTCTAATTTACCGAAATGTACAGTTTTTATAATTATGATATGCCTACTTTTGCCACTATGTTATTGGGCACATCACTTTTAAATTCATTGGACTATTAATTCCCTAATCATTGGATTTTCGCGGGCCGGAGTGGCCGAGCGGTTCTAGGCGTTACAGTCTGGAACCACGTGACCGCTACGGTCGCACGTTCGAATCCTGCCTCGGGCATGGATGTGTGTCATGTCCTTAGATTAGTTAAGTTTCAGTAGTTCTAAGTTATAGCGGACTGATGACTTCAGAAGTTAAGTCCCATAGCGCTCAGAGCCATTTGAACCATTGGATTTTCTTCACTGTAGCAAAATATAAGATATATTTCTTTCTTACTGTAGTTTTACTGTACATGTATAAACTTCAAGATTTTTCTTGTCGGTAGTCCTTTACTTATTATGTTAAGTATTTAAATGTCCATAATACCATTATTGGCAACGTTTGGTTGCATTTACAATGTCAGTCTCATATTCCACTAGGAAATGGCTTCAATACAAAACCCGAACCGTTCGCGGAGTAAAATAAGAAATTTGTTAGTAAATTCCTCAGTGCAGTACACAGCTGCAAAGCAGCTGCGCTTCCCATACATTGGTAAGCTAGTAGTGTTGCAAATCACTAGCAAAGCTAGGAATGTGGACAAGTAGGACGCATTCCTATCGAATGGGGAACTGCACCGCTAATAAAAATGAAACAGAGATTGGCAGGACATGAAGTCTGTCGAAAGGGTATTATATGGAGCAAGGACTTTCTTGCTGGATTCTAATACATGGCTAATGAACTACATCCATATCTATACCACCTTGCGGTGTGTTGAGGAGGGTACTCTGTGTACCACTGCTACTTCCCCCTTCTCGGTTCCAGCCGCAAATGGTTCGCGGGAAGATATATTGTATTCTATGAACATCATGACGTACTCACTGTATACTTGGAAGCATTTTGCCGATATAAACTGATCTCCGTCACTTGGTAGGAAGTGTACATAAGACTTTACTTTTTGTTAATTTTTTTAGCAAAATTCATACCTGCCACTAACGACGTAATTAGTTACGTTAGAGGACGAAGTATTAGGACTCGAATGCCTGTGAGGTAGGCAACCCACTGGCAACGCGTGCCGTGCGGGTGGAGAGGCGCAGCATCGCCAGGAGCACCGACTCACGCGCCCTTGTAGTTGTCTCCAGAAATAATTGGATTGCGCCTTGTCTTGCCTCGTCTTGTCTTGTGGGCGGCGCCACCGGTGCGCAAAAACCGGACTCTGCAAGGCGGCGTAATTAGTGCTGCTGGGGATGAGGCGAGGCGAGGCGAAGAGAGGAGAGAGCTACGGTCACGTCGAGAGTCCGCCGCGCCAGTTCCTCCCCACGGGGTCACAAGGGCGACAAGAAACCTCTTGAAGTGGACAGATACCGTGAGTGACGACGGAAATTGCGAAAATATGCATATGTTTGTCAACTCCAGGAGGTGTCGTGTTAATACCGTGTATTCGTGCCTCTATCTTTGACAACGGCCGCAGTTCGTCGAGGTCCGCCGCAGCTCGTGGTCTCGCGGTCGCGTTCTCTCTTCGGGAGCACGTGGTATCGGGTTCGATTCCTGGCGAGGTCAGGGATTTTCATCTGCCTCGAGATGATTGGGTATTCGTGTTGTCCTCATCATCATTCACGAGAGTAGCGAGATTGGACTGAGAAAAGAGGTTGGGAATTTGTACGGGCCCTGATAACCGCGCAGTTGAGCGCCTCACAAACCAAACCATCATCATCATCATCATCATCATCAATTCGTCGACGAAGACAGTCCTCATATATTTTGCAGGTATGCCATATACAGGTTGAATAAAGACTATTAAAGACTAGAGTTTCCCGTTATTATTGATACATGTGGAAGTTGTTTATGAATAACAGAAAGATTTTTATATAAGCTCGACAAAGTATTGAAGCTACGTTCGATATAGTTTTGTTTTGCATTTATTTTGTTTTACTTTTTATTTTTTTGAGGAAATTCATGTTCTACCGCTATGTAATAAATCTCTATTGTTTTCATTATTTTTGCCACAACATTCCTCTGTTTTCTGTTACAAATCAACAATTTTTTAATAGAACTGTATCAAACACTGACCGTTACAATTTTGCTATAAATACTGTTTACTTTTAAGCAGCAGACAGTAGGATAACTATGCAAAAAATGTCTTAGGTTACCCGCCTGTCATATATCCTCACTAAGTTTGTAAACGATTCACTGCTTTCTGTTTTTAGGGCAATCTAGTAAGAGACTGATCGCTAACGTAAAGAAAGCGATCTTCATGAGGTGACGCCCGATAGGTATGCAACACACCTAATGTACAGGTAACACGGTTGCGACCATAGGTGACCAAAGCTAATGGCAAAGCTACTGTCCTCTACGATTGCTCATGGTAGTGTACGATAGCCTACAGTAGTATTTCAACTCTAAGCAAGACGGTTTATGACTTGGAAAACACCTCGAAAAACTCTGCAAAACCACGTACAGCCTAAACCAGACTGCAAGTTACACGCGTCACTGTACTGTCTGTTCGCTCGGCGCCTCAGAGCCAAATTGCAGCTCGCTGGACTACACGCTTCACCTCAGCAACTGTTCAATTTCTGCGTTGTTTGTCCCACTGAATACGTGTAGCTGTATATGCTGATGTAAGTTATGGCGTTTGTGAGAAAACGGACTCAAAATGGCCATAAAGCTCCCTTCGCAATATTAGTTCGAACACTGATTGAGATACATCTGTATTCACTAACAGTAGCAATTTGTGCCGGATGTGAAACCAACTGTCGTTGGCAGGGTGTGATAGTCGTCTGCGGTCCCCGTCTCATAAGATCCAACTCATCGGGCAACTTCATTCATGGCGTCGCCATTGGCACGTCCAAAACGATAGGTCCTTTCTGTTATTCCTTTACCTATTAACGTGCTGATTTCGTACAGCCGACTGGCACATACACACTATTTTACTCACGTCAGCAGTACAGACTCACATTGCCACCTGGGCCAAGTTCTACACCAACTATACCGCTCCATTCAAAGGGACCCATGTCGCCGTTTATGGGTTGAGCATGTTGTTTTACCCGGCCCGGTGAGTATAGTGTGCCCTGCCGCCCCATCAGACATCGCGCTACAACAGCCTCGATAGCAGCCTCAATTTGGCAACGTGGGGGCCCCAGATGTCACTTCAGATGTGTCACTCAGTTGTTGAGATACCGTACAGATACCAAACTGCGGGCATGTTGACTGCTACGTTGCACCCGCTGGTTCAAATAATTGCACACTTACGGGATTAACGTCAGGTAATTTAGAGGGCCCGCCGACGTTCCGCAGAATCCTCAGTGTTTGTGAAACAAGGAAGTGTGCGTGCAGACCTGTGAACGCGTCTGTTGGCATCCCGGAAGACGGGCGTCCTCTACAGTTTTTGCCTTCTACAGCTGCCTCTACTACCACGGAGGTTTTCCCCTGACGCCCGAACACGAGTCCTATCACCCCGCTTCTTTTTCGTGTCACTGCTTTCCACATGTTCTTTTCTTCGCCGATTTTGCAAACACCTTATTCTTTACTTGTACGTTCAACTTTCTTCTGTATCACCGCATCTAAAACGCTTCGATCCTATTATTTTCTGGTTTTCACACAGTCATTATTGACTAACACACAATACTGTGCTCATTCCCATGGGTTTCTTCCCCAGATTACGGCCTATGTTTTATTCTAGGAGACTTCTTTTCCCCAAGAATGCCCCCTTTGCTTGTGCTAGTCTGCTTTTTTCGTCCTTCTTCCG
The DNA here is from genome assembly GCF_021461395.2 of Schistocerca americana. NCBI lineage: Eukaryota > Metazoa > Arthropoda > Insecta > Orthoptera > Acrididae > Schistocerca > Schistocerca americana. The sequence continues at coordinate 38,544,149 of NC_060125.1, forward strand.
TCAATCATGGATTATTCTGTTTCCAAGGTAGCAGAACTTAATTTCGCCTGCTGCGTGACCAATTTTGATTCCACGCTTCTCCCTATTCACATTTCTGCTACTTATCATTACTTTCGCCCTTCTCCGATTTATTCCAGTTTCCTCCGTATTTCCTCATTTCTTACGTTTGTTACCATTTAAAAAATTTGCTTCCTTTTATGGTGCCAACACCGTTTCCCAAATCCATTGCCGCATTTTCTCTCCTACAGGATACTCAGTTTTTGCAAGATATATTTCTTTACCTATATTGTTCTCTGGGTTCCTGGAAGACATATTCAATATCCTCAACATTTGTTGCTGGATCGCTCGGTCGTCCGCAAAAAGTAGTACACAGAACGTTTTTATACAATTGGAATTCCCATGTCGTTTTCATTCTAGTAAAGCTTCCTCTAAACTCAACTCTTGCAACATGTCTTTGCAACATGTCATGTCCGTATTTGTTATCTTCAGGAAAGTTTCCTTTTCTTTCTTCCATTCATTCAAAAACAGCAGTACAGCGATCTCTGACAACCTGAAAATAACGTTTTATTGTTGTAAAAAAGACACAGGTGAAAGGATATCAATGATACGATTCGCTGATGACATTGCTATCCTGAGTGAAAGTGAAGAAGAATTAAATGATCTGCTGAACGGAATGAACAGTCTAATGAGTACACAGTGTGATTTGAGAGTAAATCGGAGAAAGACGAAGGTAATGAGAAGTAGTAGAAGTGAGAACAGCGAGAAACTTAACATCAGGATTGATGGTCACGAAGTCAATGAAGTTAAGGAATTCTGCTACCTAGGCAGTAAAATAACCAATGACGGACGGAGCATTTATGAGGATGTACGTCTGGAGTACAGCATTGTATGGTAGTGAAACATGGACTGTGGGATAACCGGAACAGAAGAGAATCGAAGCATTTGAGTTGTGGTGCTACAGACGAATGTTGAAAATTAGGTGGACTGAAAAGGTAAGGAATGAGGAGGTTCTACGATGAATCGGAGAGGAAAGGAATATGTAGAAAACACTGATAAGGAGAAGGGACAGGATGATAGGACATCTGCTAAGACATGAGGGAATGACTTCCATGGTACTAGAGGGAGCTGTAGACAGCAAAAACTGTAGAGGAAGACAGAGATTGGAATACGTCAAGCAAATAATTGAGGACGTAGGTTGCAAGTGCTACTCTGAGATGAAGAGGTTAGCACAGGAAAGGAATTCGTGGCGGGCCGCATCAAACCAGTCAGTAGACTGATGACCAAAGAAAAAAAAATCCAAACACAAAACGTACACAACAAAGCGCAGAGTAATGCATCAACATGTGCAGATGCAAAAGTGCTGTGATGTGGTTACCGTCGTTGCGGGAACAGCAGTGGCTTGCCTCGTTTGCTGCATTCAGTGCACTCACACAACAGGGGCAAATCGGCCCACTCTTCGTCACTAAACCTATTCAAGTTACTGTTAACGCACAGGCAACACTACTGGACAAACAAACGCGAGAGACAGCAGAGCAGTACCGAATGCAAGCTGGATAGTAAAGAGGGCGCAGCTTTTGTTAGCAGCTAGTGGCGAGACTGAATGGAACAAGTTTGTTTGCAAACAAGACACTTTCACTGTTGTACAGATATTTTTCGAATCAATACATTTACAAAGATAAACAGTGGCAAGAAATAAAGAACGAAATGCAATTACTCTATAACGAGCAACCGATGACCGTGGGTCCCTTGTACCAGAATACTAAGAAAACAGCTGTGAACGTCTCTACAATTTTGTTGAGTTTTGGTTCACATCCTTGCTCCCCCCCCCCTTCCCCCACCCTCCCACACACACAAACACATATCGTACGTAAACACTAGCGCCATATCAATTACCAACGTGTGAGGTAGCAGTTACTTTTTCCCTGCGTTGTGTGGCCACGAACAGAACTGTATTCCAAGCAGAACTGAAGCAAAATCTCCGTGTATGCTTATACGGTCAGTTGCTAGTGTAATTTGAACAACTTCCTTAATAGCACTATCCCAATAGCTGCAAAAGAATACCTTAATATTCACGTCCTTATACTTCATAGGAAGACCGGTACCGAAACAACACTTTGTAATAGCAGAATTATTCGGCTGCTGTAAGAGAGTGTGACGTTTATGCTCAACGGACGATGGTCTCGTCAGTGTACGACATGCCACAACTGCAAAGGAAACGTAAACCGTTATTATCCTTTACAGACCCTAGAATGAATTTCCCTAACCTTTGATCGTGGTCGAAACTCACATTTCGCATCATTGAGAGTTGGCAATACTCTCTTAGGATTTAAAGGTTGGCTACAGCGTGCATACACAAGCTCTGGGCGAGGGGTCGTCGCCGAGCTGCCGTACTGCCGTGTCCGCCAGCAGCGACACAGGATTTGGCATTGAGTCGATATTTTTTATAATTTGCAGCGCGCTTATTAATTTAAAGAAAAGGGTTTGTGTATGTGCGTAGCATCAGACGGTAATTTTGATAATGATAGGAGTTGAATTCTTAAGGCAAACCATTGTTCGGCGCATAGATTAAGTATTGATTTTTGTCATTGATTTCTTTTGTAATTGTCAGGGAATTGTTTCACTATGTATTTAATTGAGAATTATTTCAGTCTCAAGAGTTTGATTAATTTGTAATTTTTCTTTAATGCCACTGGAGGCTGATTTACATACGAAGCGATTGTTGAAAGAGCTTCTAGCGGTTTTTTTTTAATTCAATGAGAAAGAATCGCTTTTAGAATATAGTTTTTGAAAAAAGGAATTACTTGTTTGGGTTATCATTTATCGAGTTTAGATTTGACCAAACCCTTTCTCTTGAATTATATGTAGTTGTAGTAAGCAGCAGCAGCCGCAGCAACAGCAGGAGCCGCCATACAGAACATGCATTGCACTCAGCATGAATAATAGTTTTTTCATGTTTTTGTTAAAATAATGGAATGCAGCAGATAAAGCAGTGGCAGCAGAAAGACCAAGTAAGTTATTTTTTGCGCACAGGACCAAATAAAAAATAAGGTTTAGGCGATCTCGGTAATAGAGAAGTTAACAAGAGTACAAGCACGAGATTTTCAGAAGAAAACACGAGATAAGAAGACAGAGCTCGCGACTTTCATCATGCTTCCGCACAATACGTCCAGTCTCGTATGAAATGGTACCCGCATAAGGCAAAACGACCGTAGACTTCGTTGTCACCTTGTCACGTTCCCAATTCACGGCTGATCTTTCTTTCATTACAAGTATTGAGACGAAATGTGACTTCAAGATGCGCTAAATCAGTTGATATACTGTCAGTGTCTGAGATGACGTGAACTTTGTGAACCAAGGTGCGGAGCACCCCTTCCAATTGAGCCAGATGGTGACCACTATCAGCCGGAAGATACATATCACCCACAGTTGGCTATAAACGGCATGTCCCTTTCTGCTGCGCAGCACATCAAGTAAGAGAAGGCACCCATCCTTTACCATCTCTTTCGTGAAGCGAATATTCCAATGGACTGAACTCAGATGTTCTAAAAAGCCGTTAAAATTCTCACTGGCATCAGGCCAAACAACAAAAGTATCGTCTCCATATCTGAAAAAACACGCCGGCACCAGTGCTGACGACTCCACCGAGCGATCCGCGAAATGTTCCTCAAACAAATTTGCAATAATAAGTAACGAATGGTCCCCCATTGCAACTCCGTCTGTTCATAGAACTGGCCGATGAATGAAAAGTTAGTGCAAGTCAATACGTGTCGAAATAGGTTCGTTAATTCAATACCAAACCTAACTTGGATTAACCGTGATGAAACAGAAAGAGCAACGCAAGTAAAGCGAGAAAGACCACGTCAAAATGTACTAAATCATCAAAGGCAATCTCTGTGACCGACGTAATAAATCCGCGGAGTTCTCAATGTGATTCACTCACTGACCTACTAGTGGGCCCAATAGAGAAGCAAGGTGTTTTGCTACGGGGTATGTTCAAAATGGTTCAAATGGCTCTCAGCACTATGAGACTTAATTTCTGAGGTCATCAGTCCCCTAGAACTTAGAACTACTTAAACCTAACTAACCTAAGGACATCACACACATCAATGCCCGAGGCAGGATTCGAACCTGCGACCGTAGCGGTCGCGCGGATCCGGACTGTAGCGCCTAGAACCGCTCGGCCACTCCGGCCGGCACGGGGTATGTCGTGCCACCAATGATACTGACAATTTTAAATTTCCTTAAACAGAGTTGTCTCGTTGTATTTGTGATTTGAGAAAGATGGGGTGCGCACCAATACAAATGTTGGCAGTTGTCGAAGATGTCACTCACCTGCGTTCTAGTAAGTGCTTTGAACATTTTATACGCCGACATTAACTTAAGTTTCACATTTACCTTTGTTTATAGCACTTTTCTCCGAAGACGTTTAGATTCTTTCAACCACATTGAGTAAGATTCCTAATTGCGGTGATTTAGGCATACAAGACAATTTCAGCTCTTAATCACAAGAATTAACGGAAGAGTTACGTGCTCCAGTTACTTGAGTGTACGGCTCCCGTTGTCATATTCAGTTCAGAGAAGCCCAATTTCTACTTTCACACGACACATACAGGTACAAATTCGGCGAGGATTTGTGCGTGTATATTGCCGCTGCTGTAGAGATGAATGCTGTGTCCGCACACCTAGCTAACACGGGTATCCGTTTACAGCAAGCGCGGGACCGAGGAGAGTCGCTGACAGCGAACAGGCAAGCCTCGCACGTACATCGCGTATTGGCGACCTCGACGGCCACTGGCAAGGACTGCTGCGTGCCACAGCTCGGTTTCTCAATGCGTCGCAGGCCGTAAATCCAGCGTGTGATAAGATAATAGCAGGCCATTAGCCGCGTGTCGAACGGCGTTAGCTTTCTGTTCGCTATTTATAGCAGCGTAATCTGGGCACCTGTTTAAAAATAGTGCCGTGTCAACTGCTAAGGCCACGATAAAATGTAAAGTTGTATCACGTTGTTGGCTGGGAGACCGCAAGGGGTAGGTTTAGCGGCGCCTGTTACAATCCTTTCGTTCTTGGCGCGCATTAGCAGTGTGAACTGCATGTCTAACAGGATTATTGTAAGCAGCGGAGATGGGCGGATGTAGTGTGTAGCGTCATGTTTTTGTTGCGATTACTGTGAGAGGTAGAACGCAGAGAGCGAAACTATGTGGGCCGCAGCTTTGCAATATATCAGTGTGAATCTAATGATGTTACTACATAACTGCCTGACTCTGTAACTATTATGCATTACTTTTCGTCTGTGCTTAATTGGACACGATGAGAACCACTTTTGGAGTTTGTACGAGTAATTGGCTGTATTATAATTCAAGCCAACCGTTAGGCATAAATTTCCATTTCCCATCAACTCTGACAATCAATGGTAGCTACAACGAGGCACTGACGCCTTCTAGCGTAGTAATACACTGTGACGTTGATCAGCGTCGGTGGTAACGAGAGAACACAGTCATTTCAGTATTACACACCCGAAAGGATTCTCTTGGTCTCCGACAGGAAGGATAACGCGCAGGCGACCCACTGCTAATGTATTCCTCCTCCGCACGCTGTCTGAGTGAGCTCAGATGTTGTTGAATCGCTGGTCTGAGAGTGCTCCAGTATCAGATTCCATACGATGCACGGTGTCGATACTCATGTCTAAAGACGCATCGACACAAGACTGGCATTTAAAACAATTTAAGTGGTAAATGTTAGACCAATACACAAGAATGAAAAAGAAGGAAATAGTAGAATTATAGGCCCCTGTAATAGACGTCGACGTAGTGTTCTGGAACATACGCTGAGCTGTTAAAGGTCCTGTGGTGGCTCCCAGTACTGTGTCGGGCCTCCTCTCAGCAACCATAATGCAGCAGCTCGATGCGGCACGGCCTCAACAAGTCGTTGGAAGAAGAATGAGCCACTCTGCCCCTACAGCCATGCATAACTGTGAAAATGTTGCTAGTGTAGGATGTTGTGCACAGACTGACCTCTCGATTACGTCCACAAATGTTCAATGGGATTCACGTCGGGTGATTTGGGTGGCCAAATCATTTGCTGTCCGGAATGTTCTTCAAACCAGCTGAGAACAGTTGTGGCCCGGTGATATGGCACATTGTCATCCATAAATATCCCATTCTTGTTTGGGGAGATAAGCATCATTAATGGCTGAAAATGGTCTCCAAACAGCAGAACATAACCATTTCTAGACAAAGATCGGTTCAACTGGACCAGAGGACCCGGTCCATTCCATGTCGACAGTGATATGGTGCCATCACCAACTCGCGCAGTACCTGGGTCCGTGGCTTCGCCACACTCTAAACCTACCATCAGCTCTTGCTAACTGAAATCGGGACTCATCTGACCAAGCTACAGTTTTCCAGTCTTCTAGGGTCCAACCGATATGGTCACCACCGCCGGGGAAATGCTGCTAGCGAACGCACTCGCGTCGGTCGTCTGGTGCCATGGCCCATTGACGATGCATATCGCCGCACTGTCCTAACATACGTCTCATACCGATTTGTGCCGTCATTTCAAGCAGTGTTGTTCGCCTTTACCACTGACAACGCTACGCGAACGCCTCTGCTCTCGGTCGTTAGGTGACGGACGTTACCCGTGGTCCCAGGTAATGCCTGACATTTGGTATTCTCGGCGCACTATTGGCACTGCTGATGGCGGGATAATGAATACCCTAACGATTTCGTAAATGGAATGCCCCACGTGTCTAGCTCCAGGTACCAATCCCGTTCAGAGTCTGGCAATTCCCGCCGTGCGACCGTAATCACGTATGAAACCTGTTCACACGAGTCACCTGATTACTAACGACAGCTCCGCCAAACCACCGCCCTTTTATATTTTGTGTACGCCATCCTACCGCCGTCTCTATATGTGCATATCCCTATCCCATGACTTGTCACCTCGTCGAACATGATGACATATCCCTGAGAAAACGATCCACTGACAACCAACCAACACTTATCCACAAAATATTGTTCTTGTGAAACACAAATGTCACAAGTCGCGCGAAGTAGTGCGTGCTATCGACGAAAGTTCTCCCGTTGATTCCAGAAGACTTTCGACACCGATCCTCACACGTGGCTTTTACTAAAATTACGTGCCTAAGAAGTATCGCCTCAGTTGTGCTTTCGCGATTTCCTACCAGGAAGCACTCACTTCGTACTACATGACGGAAAGTCAAATGAAGTTCCATGGGGCCGGCCGAAGTGGCTGTGCGGTTAAAGGCGCTGCAGTCTGGAACCGCAAGACCGCTACGGTCGCAGGTTCGAATCCTGCCTCGGGCATGGATGTTTGTGATGTCCTTAGGTTAGTTAGGTTTAACTAGTTCTAAGTTCTAGGGGACTAATGACCTCAGCAGTTGAGTCCCATAGTGCTCAGAGCCATTTGAACCATTTTTTTGAAGTTCCATGGGGCTTTTCCCGGATGATGCTGTTGTAGCCGTGCAGGGAAGTCGCAACGCTGCAAAATTCAGAGAGGCCTGGAGGGTATTGACGCTTGTTGTAAGGGAGAAAGATTGGGTTTTATTGTCCCGTCGACATCTAGATCACTAGAGACGCAGCACAAGCTCGGGTTGTGTCAAGCATGGGGAAGGAAATCTGCTGTTCCTTTCGAAGGAACCATCCCGGCGTTTGCCTGGAGCGATTTAGGGAAATCACGGAAAACCTACATCTGGATCAAGTCGAGTATGATAACCACTGCGCCACCTCGCTCGGTGACAGTTGTAACGGGGACTGGCACTTGTTGCACGGATAGGCAGCTGCACATCAATAAAGACAAACGTATCGAGTGTCGCATTAATAGGCAGAAGAGCACATTACTGAAATAGTTACATAATTGCTGGAACAATCACTGGAAGCAGACATGTATATTAAACACCTGAGAGTATACGTGAGATTTTAAGTGGATCGACTAGATAAAATTAAGTGCGGGTGTGGTAGGTGCCACTTAATGGTGTAACTCGCAAGAAGTGCAGCCCACCGACAAAAAAGGTAGCATACTAAGCCCTTGTTCCACAAGTACTTGAATATTGCTCGTCCTCGATCCGTACCAGATAGGATTGGTAGAGGAAACGGAGACGCCCCAAAGGAGAGCGGCGTGTTTGATCAGCGGCCCATTTAGAAACAGCGAAAGCGTTACGGAGGTACTCACCCAACTCGAGTGGCAAGAGAGGCGTCCTTCACCATAATGTGGTTTACTATTAAAATTCCGAGAGCGTACGTTTCCCGAAGAGTCAATCAGTGTGTTGCTTCCTTCTACGTATACCTCGCGGAAAGACCGTGTAGGTAAGGTATTCGAGCCCACACAGTGGCTTACCAGTTAATCGTTCTTCCCGCGAAACATTCGCAACAGGAGCTGGAAACGGGGGAACTGACAGAAGTACCAAAAATAACCTCCAGAATACTGACTTAGAGACAGCTTTACGTACAGGAGACAATCCGACCAGCCCTCTTTGTTTCCAGATGATGCCGTCGTTTATCGTCTAGTAAAGTCATCAGGTGATCAAAATTATACATTAAATGACTTAGGCAATGTATCTGCATGGCGAGAAAAGTGGAAACTGACCATCAACAATAAGAAAATGTGTAGTTTTTCGTATTAGGAATACAGAAGTTCTGTTATATTCCTGTTACACGTTAAATCACACCAATTTCAATGTTGTCGACCCAACTAAATGCCTTTAATTCACAGTTACGTCCGCCCCCGGTATCTGAGTGGTCAGCGCGACAGAATGCCAATCCTGGCGCCACGGTTCGTTTCCCGGCCGGGTCGGAGATTCTCTCCACTCAGGGACTGGGTATTGTGTTGTCCCAATCATCATCATTTCATCCCCATCGACGCGCAAGTCGTCGAAGTGGCGTCAAATCGAAAGACTTGCACCCGGCGACCGGTCCACCCGACTGGAGGCCCCAGTCACACGACGTTTACATTTTTATTCACAGTTACGAACAGTATAATTTGAAAATAGCTGACAGAAAATTTTGTGTGGAATCCCAACCAAAAAATAACGTTTAATGGCAGAACAATTATAAGGCGCAACAAGTGAACAAAAAGTAATGCCTGCAATACGCTTGGCGTTTCGTTCTGGAATACTGTTACGAGGGTGTGGGATCCTTACCAGGTGGTATTGGCGGAAGACATGAGAAAGTTCAAACAAGGCAGATCTTTTCTGTGCTACGGCCAAATAAGAAAGAGTGTGTCAGTGATATAATAAGCGGGTTTTCATAAAATGATGACCACCAACTTCCTCATACGAGTGCCAAAATATTTTGTTGACTCCCGCCGACAGAGGAGGCAACGACCATCTTGTTGGAATAAAAGAAATCGCAGAAAGATTTAGGAGTTCAATTGTCCCATGTGGTATTCGAGAGTGGAGCGGTAGAGAAGTACCCTGAATGTGTAGTATGCACCCTGTGCCATACACATAAGTATGACGATAATGATCGAAGCAGAAGAAATGAATTAAAAATTTGTGCACCAGCTGGGACTCGAACCCGGGTCTTCTTGCGTGGTATGCAGAAGAAGGTATGAGCTAAAGTTTTCGTCGGGGAGGGCACTCAACTTGGGTGGTTCGTGCAGCAATGTTGACCATCGTCCTGTGGTGGTGTAATGGTAAGCATTTCTGCCTAGCAAGCAAGAAGACCCGGGATCAGCACAAATTTTAATTCATTTCTTCTGCTTCGATCATTATCGTAGATAATGAAGAGACATAAATGTCTCAGGGAAACATTTAATTATAAAAACTTATGTGCAAATTGCAGACTAATCACGTAGATGTACATATAGGTGTAGAAACAGTGATAGTATCAGAAGAAAAGTATTGATACTGACAACACCACAAGGTACAGTCAGTCTGCTCATTGACTGGTGATCAGGCGGGCCCCCTCTCTATCTTTGCCTTGTCACAACAACCACCTACATTCTGTTTCACAAGCTTATACCGTCCCTTTCGCAACTCGCGTTTTAAATCATTGACGACGATGTGCACAGACGTGCCCGGGGATGTCTTTATTTTTCATTAACAGCGTCGAGACTATGCGGAATACAGATATCAATAATTAATTTAATTAGTGTAATAATGATCACGAGCAAAATCTAAGTATCATGGCACGCTAGACCGTTAGATCAGGAAACTAATTTATTATCGTTCCGTATGGCGGCTGTACCGTTCTTCGGACAAAGTAACTTACCCAGGGCTGGTTCGTGAACGTTTTCCTACGCAAGCGCCACCCCCTCATTCCGCACCTTTCCACACAGGTGGCACAGCATTTGGCGTCCCTCGCCCATTCCCATCCTCCCTAATACCTTAGTTACTTACGTTCTTAGAAAGATAAGAGTAAACCAAGTAACTATAGAAATGGGTTGTTTATCCCTCTAATTATGATGCGGACCAGTGAAGAAGTTTTGCAATACGGGCTCCTCCAGCACTCCTCTCAGCTTGCCGCCCTCGAGGCTCTTGGGCCTCAAACCAGCCATGGAACTGCATCACCACAAGTGCTCTATAGATGATAAATTTTTGAACTTTTCTTGAATGGTTTTTTAGTCATCATTACGAAATATGGGAATTATATTTGAATCAATTTGATCATAATTGAAAAAAAAACGTAAGGAGTACAGGACAACTGTTCCAACTAGGTTTACATTTCGGTACATGAAAGAAATTTTACCTGTACATTTCATTATAAGATTTACAAAATCACAAGCTTTTTAAAGAAAAAACATTCCTTCACAATAATCTCTTTTTTAAAAAACAAAAGTAATCATTTTGAATATAAGGAAAAAACCTAGCAATTACAGTACATTTGCGCGAACTAACTCGAATATGAAATTAATAGGACAATTTTTTTCCAAGATTGTGGTTACAAACTTTATATTACCGTCAGGTGTTGCTGACATCTGATACCGCTATTACAGACTGCACATGGCTCATATTTCTGACTGCTGCACTTATATTTCCTGTATGTTGCACAGATACTACATACATTCTGATACTCCCTGAACTTGTAAGGAAACCTTATTATTCCCTCTAACATAAATCCGTGCTTCCGTCATCGATACTGTGATATTTCAACTGTGTCTGATAACAGTAAACTTGTAGCTTGAATCGACATCGATTTTCGCATTTGTCAACAGTATCACAATGTGCCTACTCCGCTCTCTGGCCGCTAGTTTTTACCATTAACAGCGGCTCTGCTAACAATAACTGCTCCTAGAATCCCTCTTCTGCTACCTACAGGCGATTTTATTTTTAGTATTTTTTTTAAATTTTTATTCCGTGTACACTGCATTCTATATAGGTATACATTGCTTTGCTCGTTATACTAGCCCATTATGTTAAGATATTACGTGATGTATTCACGTAGGCTAATTCATTTGCAACATTTGGTCTGTTTTTGTTTCTAGAGAACAGACTAGAAGAGAATAGCAGTTAAATAAATAACAGAATGCACAACAAACTAAACGCTTACTGTGCTCAGTGTAAGTGGTATTTTAATAGACGTTTACCAGTCTCAAAAACTGATTCCTAAAAACTAATAGCGTTTACAACCCAAGGAATTTTTTCTCCAGTTTCTCGTGGCGTTACAACTTAGACTCTCCTACCCTCAAACTTTGCCGTGATAAATATGGAAAAGGTGTTATACATACGTAAGATTTTGTTGCATATAAGCAGAGTACTTCCTTCCACTCCCTCTTTCCCTCCTAATACTTTACTTATATTTCTTTGACTAAAGAAAAGAAAGAAAGTTTTAGTCATCCGCAACAGTCAGTCTAAATGCCTGAGCAAAGCCAATTACTTTGCACTCTCTCCGACTCTTCACAGATTCTCAAGAAACCCTCTACCCTCTACAGTCCACAAATGTACTGGTGTCACTGTCCCACCCATGGCTCCCAGCTTTCACTACTTGGAAAATATATATTACAAACGGAGCTAAGCACACCATTCGCAGCACCGACGTACGACAAGTGCCTCATAAAAAACCCAACACTTCCTCTGGTCGCGCTTGTATTACCTATCGTACCTACAGGAATGCCCCTCTTTTTTTCCTAAACGCACTTTGAACTCTTTAGAACTCCATACTCTCCACAGGTTACTATGCTGAGCGGCAAAAACCTCTAAAATGCAACTTTTTCTCAAACTAAACTAATCCCCTAGGTATACTTCCTCCCACTGACCCACCTGCCTCATGTCAGTTGGTAAGGTCGCTGAATACATTCTCTCCCGATGCTCTATCAACATCTGAACACGTACCTACATCTTCCAGCTAACCAGTGTGCCTTCCTTTCCAAACTTTCATCTGATGATCAACTCCGGTACCTCATAGTCTGTTATCTCATCACCCAATGAGCACATATGGTCTCCTTATCATACTGAAGCCTTAGGAAGAGTTTTTGTTTTTAAATTAAAAACTAAGAAAGTTAACAGTTTAACTTTATTTGATATTGGCAATGGTATTCTATTAATTTTTTAATTTTTTTAAAAATTTTATTAATTTATAGAACTGTATGTCAATATTTCGCATTTAAGTGTATTTTTTAAATTGTATGTATCTTTTAAATCTTTTGGCTGTAGGATGGGATGTGTCTACCGCTGACAGCCCACCCCCACACGTTAAGGGTGAGGGTATGAAACAAAAACAAAAATAGTATTCAGAGAACTAGAAAATATTTATATCAGTATGTAGAGATTTTTATAAGAAAATGTTTTGAAAACCAAAAAATATTTATATCAGGATGTAGGAAACTTTATGAGATTCTTGACGAGCAATTGCTGTCGATAATTATAATCGCACAAATTGGCGACAAAATCGCAACAGATAACAATTTCAAATGCAAAACACAAACAACAAATCGCTTCAAGTGTTGGTGAAAAACTGCTCACTTTGTGTGTGAGTTTGTGATTAGTTATGAACAGTGATTAGCCCTTGTTGACAATGATCGTCACTTTTTTGTTTTGTTTTTGCCAAAATTTTGTGTATATGGGAGAGATTTGAACATGCAAGGATCACCAGAAACACCACGATTAATTGTCGACGTTTGGCCGCCGAGACAAGTGCAGTAGCCTACGGTACGAATTCTTAAAGTCTTTGGTACGTAGCAATAGCAGATGGTATCAGGGGCTTCTTTTTGACACTACATTGGGAAATGTAGGCCATACCGGAAGAGTTGAATGTGTGTTAAGTTACTTTATCGTCCTTCCTCTCTTCATCGCTTTCATATATGAATTTGTTTATTTTTAATCCTAACTCTGAGCCAAGTATTGCATTCGTATCCTTTAATTTTAGACAATGTGCAATCTTCTTCGGAATCCAAAGCACTGGCCTCTGTTGCTCTTGTTCTGAAAAAAGCGCCTTTCCTTCGCTACCTAGTACGCATATCAGTTAAGGAGGAACGTCGAAATACTGCAATACTATAATGTAAACATTTCTTTATGATCGCTTTCATTAATAACACTTGTTATTTCTAGGTGCTGTGGATTACTCGTCTCTCTTTGTACGTTACTTCTATTTTCTCAGGATAAATTAATGGAAGTGCCCTGACGGAAATGGAAAGTGCTATCCCACGAAGCATGAGTTCGACTTTAATCAAATTCATCACTTAAACGATATTAAAGGATTACACTTCCGTTTCATCAGTACAAGGCATGATCCCTACAGGCAGGAATACATTCCTGTTTTTGTTGTGGGATACTAACAAATAGCCTACAAATATTATCGCCAGGATTTTTTTCCATCCATGAAGCATATACTGTATAAGTTCACGAAGATTCTTGGCGGGAAGCTAGCATAAAATCATACATCTTCCCATCACATTCCAGACATTCTCAATGGGTGACACATCAGGGCAATCGGTAGACCAGTAAGGGATACGAACACTTCTCAAAGCGTTTCTATTTGTACTGCAATATGGGGCCTTACATTGTCCTGCTGGAATATGCCATTTGTAACCCTGGTCAACAACAGTGTTCACGACTGTCGCCACATACTGGAGGGCATTCAGGCACCCTTGAACAATTACCAGATCTGTCCTGTTGTCATACGCAAAAGCTCCCCACCGTGTGATTGCAGTAGTGGAAGTATGGATCTCGAGAACTGCTGCTTTCTATGGCCTTTTTCCAGGTACTGTACAGACACTTCGGCGTCCATCTGACACCTACACATAACGGCACCGTACAAGCCTCCGTTGTCTGTGGTACCGTGTCAGCGGTAAATGACGGGTGATAACTCTTGGTTTCCACACAGCTTAAATTGAACTAACGGTTCGTTGTGACACTCTTGGTGGAACGTGTGCACGGATTTCAGCTTGTAGAACCACGTGGTATGTGGTTGTGAAATCGCACCGGAATGATGCTACTGCCCAGACCCGATGTTAAATTTTAATTGCGCAACCAAATGGCTTATCAAAAATGATCCTAACACGGAATCCCAAGGTGGGGCATTGCTACAAAACCGTACTGAACGACTATTTTTACTCAGTCGTCAAATAATATTAATAATGAATTGAACTACAATTTCTTCAAATGAAATACAAATAAAATTAAATTGATATGGGGAAGCACTGCCGTATCCCAACTGGTCATTGAATCACGAATACTAATACGATGAATGAATAATAAAAGAAACCGAAACTATCACCAGAACCTGTATTGTGCCAACAGTACGACCTGCTTTGCAAACATCAACGCCCAACAACATTCCGTGGCGGTAAGTCGGCTGTACGTTGTCGCATGTGAAGAACCAGAATCTCGCTCGTCAGAACTTGGATACCGAGAAGTCCCATTCACCGTTTGGACTCAAGAGTCCTCGACGTCTAAAACCGGTGACCTCTCACCTTACGTATCCAAACAAAGAGTATATCTTCACATATCAGAGCCCCGACCATGCTGTTTGCATTGCTCAAGCCGCAACCGCCATCATGAAAAATGTTCCTGTTTTCTTCCAATAGCGTCAACACTGACGCCTTTAATAAATTCCCACCACAAAATGTTTCCAGAAGCTCGCCAATCAGAGCACATCACCCTCTCCAGTTTGCTGTTGAAACTGCCGTCTGTCATCAGTATGCGATGAGCGAATCAGACCGTTGTTTGGACACTCCTGGATTTCTAGAAGCCGAACCAACGTGACGAGAACTCCACGATTCTTCTCCTCCCACCGCTTAGCTCCAGACATGCCAAGACTGGTGATTTCTCGCCATAAATTGTTAGGTGGCAGCCAGCACTTGAGAACACCGTGCTCAGCCTTCTAGAGAGCCCAACCGTACCGAGTACCGCGAACCCCTCCTCCGCTTGTTTAACTGGGGAATCCGGTGAGCCCTCTCAGGTGGCTCCTTGACACGCGTAAGCCGGAACGAAGTCTCTGAATGCCGCGTCGTCTCCCCTGTCGCTTCCAGAGTTCTGTGCGAACTGAGCAGTTCTCAGGCATTCCTGGAATAGAACTACAAGCCTCGACCGATAACTGCACTAAATAACGTGACGAGGCTTTTAGCATGATGAAACTAAAGTATGCTGCCAATCGCCAATCGTGACAAAGGGCAGATAAATTTAGCATATAAATGGAAGGAGGGAAGCCAAACGGCTTGTAACCTTCCAGGGTCTTATCGTTTATCGGTTACTAATGCCAGCCGATCGACCTTGCCACCTTCTCGTGGTTTAGTCGTCTGGAAGGATTCGTCCGAACGTGTGTGCGATCTGTTGATATGATGGTCCCAATGATTCGACCTTTGTAAAAGTCGGAAAGATAGGGAAATGCTAGATGTCCAGTTCCGTGGGCATACTTCGTTACGATCTCCAGCTGAGAATTTCAATAACACACTAATTAGCCATTCTTCAGCTGTATGAATTGCTGATTTCTATGCTGAAAATAGTGTAAGTAAGCCCTCATGTGGATGAAATTTAAATTAACGTATCTCACTGGAATGGAAACACTAAAGTATCAGTTTAGTAACATACGGTCACGTTTTCCGTGTTGTAACAATTTCATTTTCATCGGTGTACATTAAAGACATAGAGAGTTCCTAACGCGCCGCGACTGGATCTCAGTGACTAACGTGGACAACGGAGAAGCTTTCCCGTGATGGAGAAGCTATTCCCACCTGACGTCTGTGTAGTGAGGTCGGAACTCACCAACTTCGTAAAGTGATTACGTGTGTCCTGTCATCCATCTTCTCTACTGTCATGACGTTGATTAATCTGTGTGCATAACATAGAGCGTCATATCCTACGTAACAGGCATTTCCACGTAACTGAAAGCCAGAGTTTGTGGGTCTTCCTGGCAAAGGCTACAGTGGTCCCGTAGTACGACATTAGCAACATTAACCACTGTAGAACGCATATGGTTGTAGTACTAACTTGCATATCTTATAGGCTGCTCATGCAAATCCTAATAACTGAACACATCACCTCTACAAATAATAGTAAAATATTACGTTCTGTACAATGTGAGGCAACGTATGGATTCTACGTATAAACATTCTCCAGCTCCCAACGTAACACTTCCCTTGGGATTATGAAGACCAAATTACACTCTTCAAATACCTTACCGCAATGTAACCGGAAGACGTCGTCGACAACCGTCGATATTTCGACAGGTGCTCACCCTGTTATTTTCAAACCAAACTGCAGCGAGTAAGCTCTGTGCAAGGGAATTTAAAACTTGAGTTTTCACAGGAATTCCAGGAAGATAAAACACACACACACAACCAAAGATGAAATGAAATGTCGTGTGGATGGGGCCTCCCGTCGGGTAGACGGGCCGCCTGCAGCAAGTCTCTTTCGTTGACGCCGCTTCGGCGACTTGCGCCTCGATGGGGATGGTGATATGATGATGAAGACAACACAACACCCAGTCCCTGAGCGGAGAAAATCCCCGACCCAGCCGGGTATAGAACCCGAGACCCTTTCCATGGCATTCCGTCACGCTGACCGCCCAGCTATCGAGGCGGACGCAACGAAAGATGAACTAATGTAGAAGTCATCGATAGCGAAAATTAATAACCAGCTGGTGAGGTAGCACCAGTATAGTAAGATTTAAATGTGCTTTACCCTTTTTGTTGAGGTGTCGTATTAAAAATATTGTTCCACCATTTGCCAAAGTTGTGCATCATAGTACTTCATCTACCACCAGCCGCATCAACGAACGTGCTCTTGTTCGTTCAAGGATCCTTTACACTCATCGACAGTTGCCTTTTGTTTCGGATTTATTTAATGATAACTTCAAAAATTTCGGATTTTTCTTGGGATTGGCTGGACGGTACTTGATGATAGCAGACTGATTAGGAATTTCATCTCTCTATCCCTGCTAAGGAAAGGTTTAAACTTTGCACCGATTCCAAGGCGTTTGCCAATAGATGATTTTATTGGTTTTGTTGACTAGGATGTTTTAACATTTCCTGATGTTGCGGAGGAGGTCAGGAGGGAGGCACGTTGTGTTTTAACTGATGCACGTCCAAGAGTCATATAACAGCAGCAGAGAGAACTGCTTTACTTTCCCTTTGGAGTTGATCCGGATATTCCATTTTCTCGCGAAAAGGGGCAACCCTGCAGTTGTTTTGGACAAGAGGGTTACGTTCAAAAATGCAGTGTTTACTGTTTGATTCAGCATGCCGCAGAATCGATGCTGACCCCACAAATAGTGTTGAAAGTGGTTCCTTGTTGCAGGAGACTGTCAACAGTCTTAACTCCTATTGTGCTGTTCTCGCTAGATTATATGGCATTCCGAAGGAAGGAATTCTCCTTAGGTCATTGTAACGTTGGGTTCCGCAATGGATGATCTTGGTTTGCGTTATACGGGGTCTACCGCATTTCTTGTGGCTGTAGTATGTTATATATTGGGCAGAACATCTGGACTGTGGAAGACCGGTGTTCTGAGTGCAAACGTAGCACACGCTCGTAAGAGCGGAGCAAACCTGCTACTGGAGAACACTGTCCTGGCACCCGTCATCCCCATGGAATACTACAAAATGGAGATTTTGGGATGCACTTACAGCTAATGGGATGGTGTTATAACGAAGCAGTTGAAATTAAATTAGGAAGTAACCTTATATATAGAGGTGTTTTTTTTTTCCTAAATTCTGCGTGAAATCATGCTCCTTTCCTTGACAAAGAAACAGAGGGTCAGAGTTAATGCTGCCTCACTCATTGGTCATTAATTTTCACTATCGATAATTTCTGTCGTCGATCTTTGGTTGTGTGATGGAGCTAGTGTGTGTGTGTGTGTGTGTGTGAGTGTGTGTGTGTGTGTGTGTTTGTGTGTGTGTGTGTGTGTGTGTGTGTTTTATCTTTCCCGAACTACACTGAAAACCGAGGTTTTAAATTCCCTTGCACAGCGCTTACTTGCTGCAGTTTTTCCCTAAAAATAACAGTGTGTACACCTGTCGAAATATCAGCAGTTGTCGGCGTCAGCCGGCCGCATTCCCGTAAGTGATTTAGACATTGTCTGCACCAGGAGAAACACAGGTCTCATAAAACTGCACTAATTACAACACGTATACAAACATCTCAGTAATCTTTGTTTTGTGCTCTAAAAATGATTGAAATGGTAGAAAGCTGTAATGGGTGTTACCATTCGAAGTACCCTCTGCCGTGCAGTTTACAGTGGTGCACAGTGTACGTATGTAACTGGAGTTATAGACCGAAAGCCATCAAGGAACCGAGAGCAATCAGCGTGTCGATGGAAAAACGTTACGATACCTTTTGTGCTGAATAAATCAGTAAGTAATGTTTATTACCCCTTCTGCTCCTCGTCAAATCAGTGACGACTCCATAATAAATAGGACAATGAAAGTTCCAATATGAAGACAGTGATACTAGCACCACGAACAGTATTTTATTTGTTCGTTTGTCATGCAAAGGCCAACCAATTTTCACAAAAATCACAATGGACTCTGTGCCACGAATTACTACTACAACATTTCACATTAATATCCTAAATCATATGTACGTTACTGATGCAAATGCACGGCCGTATTATGCAATCCATTTTTCTCACGCTATGTTCAGTTAACCAGATCACCAGAATAACATTTTTCCTCTACTGTATACGGTGAGGTACCGCACGCTTCCGATCATGGACGAGGGCTATCTGGCTTGCAGACTATCGTTGAATAGTAGGCGATTTCCGTCAAAAGTATACATAAAAAACGAAGCCTGTAGGATACAGCTACAACTAAAACGAATATTTACTTTTAGAAAACAAATTTCTGGCTTCGAATACGTAGATGGCCAAAACATTCACGAATGGTTTAACAGCGATGCAGCTAAGTGATGCGAATATAGTGAACAAAGGGTGTCTGGTAGTAGGAGAGGGTAAAGAGGTTGCAATCGAGGAATGCGCCATCACGCACACCACTGTACTTTTATGCATTGACCTATTGTTAGAAATAGCTTAAATATGACAAAGAAGTTTATTAAACTTTTTCGATTGAACTGTAAGTGTACAAACTGATACACAAAAGTGTCGTTCTTTCCAAATTATATTAAATATATCGATGTTTTCTAATGATGTGAAATGTCGACAATCTGTTATAAGGAAGCTGGGTGACAGAAATTGTTGAAAGAAAGCAAAAGCATAAAAATGAATGTTTTCTATAATTATAACAACTGTAATATTCGTAAGATATAAGAATATATATAATACTTTTGACAATTCAAATAAGAAAGTCGGATGTCCACTTTGGCGCGGAAAGGACACAACGAAACGAAAAGACAGCAGCGACCTGGTGTACGTCCGTAGCTGTGCCATGTCTTGCGACAGTGAAATACCTTGAGTTGAGGAAAACAAGAATATCCAACACTAATCTAAGATGAAATTTGGAACCAACGCAACTCCAAGAAAAGCGGCTACAGCAGGCAGTGAGGCAGTAACGAGTAACAAACTGAACGCTGAAGGGGTAGCAGCTATCATTCTGCAGTTTTTAACTACAGCACCATAATAGCAACGATAAACAGACCAAGAAATCTTATTAAATCTCGTAAGTCAGGACTGTAATGAATATTACAGACACAAATTTCCTATCTAATTACTGAACACTGTCATTTTTTTAAATTATCTTTTAAAGTCACAAACTGAATACTTTTCCATTTTAAATGTGTCTGAATAATTTTCAGTAAATGTACACGGTCAAAAGATCGCATAAAACGATATCAGAATTACGGTAGTAGAAGATTCTCACAAGTGTATTTACCTGTAAAACACAGGCTTCATTTTATTTGTGTGGATATAAAATTATCTGATTGTATTGTTCATTTAATTAACGTTTCAAATTATGGAATTACTTTCATTTAATTTCAAGCTCTTGAATTTTATTTAATACGCAATTGAAAACTGTAAAGATGGTAGCCACTGAATTACGCACGAATCTCACAGCTTCCATCCATCTTGAGTCCAAGTAGAACATTGAAAATTAATTGTAATAAAGTAAATCTGTTTCAGTAACAGTTAAATAACTTCTGAAAGAATACAGTCAAATTTCTACTTCAGAGCTGGCGACAACGAATCTTCGTAGAAGTAGTATGATTTTCAGAGGGACGGTCGCACGATAAAATTATACCAGCCTGCAATCCGTTCACTACTGTGGTGAGGATAAAACTATAAGATAGGCACCGAAGTCTATTCAGTGTAGTATCTACTGTTATCTGCCGAAACTGTTGTAAATGGATGCCAGTTATCCTCATTGCGTTTGTAGAGAGCTTCGAGGGAAAAATATTCCATTAGATTATTGATGGTCAATTCAGTAATTAAATACTGTCAAAGGCAGCAAACATGCTAACAGTTGTACATGCAGATTAAATGCCAGTGCTCTCACGAGTCAAGAAGAGGCTTCAGTTTTCTGGGAAGAGAAACGGCGAGTCCAGTGACGACATTTTTTGCGAGGGTGCGCGAATCAGCGGCTGAGTCGAGGGCTGCGCTGCAGTGAAACCAGGCGGGAAAGCGACCTGTTTCTCCGTAGCCGTCGAAGCATTTTATTTCCAATATCTTAAAGCATTATTCCGTGTCATGTGAAACGTCATACAAAGCAATCACAGCTATTACAATAGCTACAAACTGATAATTTCGTGGTTAAAAACGAATACTTTCCTTGTTACGACAACATTCAAAAAGTTTGATTACAAGCGATTGTTGTACTTTAAAAATAAAAGATGAATCGGTCAAACGTGGCTTCCGTTACAGAATGCAGCACAAAACATGTTTCTATATCCATGTATTGAGTCTCCGGAAAATTAGAACCGCGTTCAGGTGAATGAAAACAGAAACAGAAGAAATTGACAATAGCTTTCCGTGGTTCAAATGGCTCTGAGCACTATGGGACTCAACTGCTGAGGTCATAAGTCCTCTAGAACTTAGAACTACTTAAACCTAACTAACCTAAGGACATCACACACATCCATGCCCGAGGCAGGATTCGAACCTGCGACCGTAGCGGTCGCGCGGTTCCAGACTGTAGCGCCTAGAACCGCTCGGCCACTCCGTGTTTTAAGTTAAATTCTGTAAATATTTTGTCAGTTTCCACTGAGTAATACGTAAGCAGCAGTGCAGTGGGTATTCGGATGTGACATATAGCATGTTTTAAACAGTTTTTAAATTCAATACATACCATCAGAAATGTACTGAGATTATCGTGCACCCATGTGTGCATTTAGAATTTTTTAAATTTTAAATGGCGATTTCAAAAATGTATTACTAAAAAATATAATTAAATAAAGTAATAAAATAACGTAAACTAGGCTATAATTAAGAACTGAAAAGTATTCCTTCCGTGAGGTATGTTATTATTATGATTTTAGTTCGCATTTCCTTGGTATGAGGTAAGCAAATTCATTTACCGCGTCACCGCCGCCACGTATGTCTGTTTGTGGTCAGTGTCTGTGGTCTGTGTCTGTGGCACCCCCTGCCTCCGCCTCTGCCTCTGCGCCCATGGCGGGGCCCTGTCTGGCCAGCTGTCGGCACGGCTCCTGGTTTAATGATCGACCGTCCGAGGACCAGGACCTCGCTGTTCTCGAGAATCGAACTTAGTTGTAGCTTTTCAGTTCATGCTTCCAAATCCTCTGTTTTCGGCTCTTAGTTTTCAGTTGTCAGTTTCCATCTCTCACCTCGCCTCTTAGTTTTAGTTTCTTAGTTCAAGTTTCCCAATTCTCAAACGTGCATTCGTTTCCGTTGACCAAAACATGGTACAGTTTAGGGTTCTTGAACTTTTCTTTGTTTCCGTTTTGTGTCTGCTGCATGTTACTGTAGGAATTCGAGCGTACTTAATTTGGAGATTTGTTTAAAAAATTAGAATGTTGTGTTGAAACCTATATTAAACCATTCAGTGAATCATATACCCGCAACAAAAAATACACCAAATTATACCCCGAAATAATCTACTAACTATTAAAATTTTTTGTGAAAATACGAGAGGGTAATATATTTTGTAAACAAGGTCTGATGAAAGTACTCAAGTTTTTTCAACCACAGTTTAAGCACAGTTTGTGTGGACGACTACACGCCACTAGGGAGGCTCGTGGCGGCTGGATGGTGGTCCGCCCAGGCGCGACAAGGCGGCCGACGTGCGGGCCCTCGAACCGACGTCAACGACTGGCGCAGCAGAGCCAGTGCACTCGAGTCCTGTTTGGAATTTGATACGTTCCGTTCCTGGGTACGTCCTTTGTGTGTATCAAAATGATAGCATTGGCCAACACCAGATTACAATTCGATGTGTCGCTCGTACATCGAAGCAAATCCTGAAGGAGACAACGCACAACACGTGATCTGTACTTCCGCATTGATGAGCAGATTCAAATGAATGTATGGATCTATTAGTTCAAAATGGCTCTGAGCACTATGAGACTTAACATCTGAGGTCATCAGTCCCATAGACAGGTTTAAACCTAACTAACCTAAGGACATCACACACATCCATTCCCCAGGCAGGATTCCAACCTGCGACCGCTGCTGTAGCGCGGTTCGAGACTGAAGCGCCTAGAACCGCTCGGCCACAGAGGCCGGCTATGTACTCGTATATTGTGATTATATCTGGAAGGCTTGGAGCAATATTCGCCAGACTATTTACTAATCATGAGGATGAATACTTAGAGGTTGCAGTAGCGAAAGGGCTGCGTTTACAGAAAATGAACGATGCTAGTGTGAAGGGCACACCTTTCTGTGTCGCTAGGTCGAGTGATAGAATCCCTGACATTTAACGCGAAGTTTACTGATTTAGAGATGAACAAACTTCTTTAGAATCTTCTAGAACGAGCTCAAATACAAGGCATTTTTTCATCTCATCTCTTCTGAGAAATCATCCATCTTTCTAAACACATATCAGTATAAGTAAATCTAATATTTATTAACTAGAGCCGAATTCCATGCAAATTCCTCGAATACTATATTCAACTTGTTCAGGAATGCCTAATCTATTATCTTCACTATTTTGAGTGAGAGTGACTACAGGACATGAGCTTCAGTTTACTATCAGTGTGCTTCAAATTTTGAATAAGAGCCGCGAAAACACATAATTTTGAATGAGAAAGACTCATTGCTTTTCACAGTAGTTTTAATTGTAAAACGTATCGAAAACAACGGAGACTATTTTTAGCAGCACTGATACAAACAAATTATAATTTATCTTTCGCCGTACACTCTTGCTAATGTAGTACGAGTATTAACATCACTATAGGAATAACACTATAGCATCTCGAAACTACAAGTCCATCTTTTGACAACATAAATAGGCAGGATAAAATTCTCCCATCTCGTATGTGTATTGGATTCCTTTTGGTTCACGAGAACTGAGTTGTAACTTCCTTAGACATCTCCACCCCGAAGAGCAGTACTTCGAACGCATGTAGCTCTAACATTGCTTCCCTATAGCCCATTGGTGCCGGTCAGCGATCACTTTGCTATCGCGTACCTACCATCGACAGCCAGACAGATACCTTGTGAAAGAATAAGAAATACCATCACAAGTTATAACAAATAGAACTATTGCGTGTGAACATGCACGGCCGTTATGGTGTGTACCATGTAGAGATTAGAAAACGGACCTGAGTGGTACGATTCTGTATCTACACAGCCGAAGATGACAGAGACGAGGAAAGAGGAGATACCGTTACTGGCCTGTCTCTATCAATATCTCACGTCTCCAAAAGGAACGCTCGTCAGACACTGACAGAGGGGGAAGCGTGAGCGGAGGCGCTCCTGTTTAAGAAACTGAAGCAAACTGGGAGGTAGGTCAGCCCGGTCTCACAACCGCCCCTCACTTCGGCAGCACGTCCGCCCGCCCGTGGCTACCGGAGCGACTTTTCTGGCGAAAGAAAGCGCGCGTGGCGACGCTGCCAAGTCCTCCAGCAGCCTGCAGCTAGGCGTATTTCCGCTCCCCCGTGCCCTGGCAGGCAGCCAGCTCTGAAGGAACACCGCTCACCCGAGTTTCAAATGTGTGCAGGCGGCCGTGACGTACACACTCCGCAACAACTCCCGTTTCAACAGTTCACAGTGGACTGAAGCACGCGGCTGCAACGCTGGGAAACAGGTGTTGGCGCGGATGGAACGACTAGTAAGTGAACGTAATAGATGATAATTATTGTAATAAGTATCTGTATTGTGTCCTGTGCAGTTAGGACAATTGTAATCTGTTTTCAGGGAAAATGGGTCTTCTGCAGCACATCAAATATCGAGAGTTTTCTCGAGAGTGCCGTAAGAATTGTTAATCACGGATTATGATAAGTCTCAGGTATACAGCAGAGCAACCTGCACTGAATACCTGGTTAGCGGCTTGTCATGTGACGGTGCACAGTTCCAGAGAAAAATCGAGGTTTAAGGTTTGACATACCTTCTGTATCTGTAACTTTTATCACATTTAGACAAAGTGAGCGTGTGACCTACACGAAATCAGGAAATTTCATTAAACTGCTGTGCAAAGAGATTTTAAAATCAGTCATTCAGCGGGACATTAGCTTTCTTTACATTGTACATGCATGGGTGGGGCAGGCTAATAAGACACTTTACGATCAAATCTCTGTATATGAATGGAAAGTATGCACCTGCACCGTAAATGTTTGCTTTTACAGGCAGGTTAAAATTTTCACGGGAAAAAATCAAAATTGCTAAAGACTATTAGAGAAATAGCTTCATCAGTTTTGTACAGCTGCTTTCTCAGGAATGATGAAATGCTAGTGATTCGCATCGAAGTTAATAGGAGAAACAACAGTCTTTTTTAATTTAAAGGACTGTGTTTTCCCGTATCACTTCCCAAATCTCTGTGTACCTTTAAGGCACTAACTTTCATGAAATGTGCTTGGTGCTCTAAAAATTTGTGTTTCGGCTGCTTCTACGACAAAAATCATTCTGAATTCCGTTATAGCTTGGCAAACGATGTAAGAGATACCGAACAAAACGGTATTGTACTTTGAAGAAAATGTGCTGTAATGATTGATTTATTAAAGAAATTACCGCTGCGAAATTGATTATTTTTGAGTAATTTTGCACGAAATATACTGTACGATATTGAAAAAAGAAATGTACGGAGGCAGATTGGAACCATACCACAGACGAGGTAACCGCGTGCCGTACCCACGGCGTAACTCTCACTCGGTCGGTATATGATTAACGTTACGTGGGAGACACAGCCTCCATTTTCTCGGAAACTGTGGGCTGTCGCATGAAAAGCTGCTGCCCAAGTACTCAGGACATATCCCTCTACAACATAACTAAAACTCATCAAAATCCGTGATTAACAGATTTGATGGTCCCCTTGTTAAATTATAGTATCATTCAAGTAATAAAAGCTGAACGGATGTACTCACATAACTTTAACTGTGATGTGCTGATAAGCTTAGATTGCAGGAAACTTTATGGCAGAATTTTACATATTTAATTTCACTAAATTGAGCAAGGAGATCAATGACATTCATAGGCACACGGGTCCCAGGACCCGAAGTAACTGTTTGATGGTATTAGGCATTAATTCAGTAATTGAAGTCGACAAGATGGCAGTCAACGAGAAGAAGTCGTTGCTCGTTCGAGTGCAGCGATTTTATTGAGACTTCCATGACGCATGCGCAGGAGGTGCGAACCAGAGGCAGTTCGAACGATCATTCCCGGGCCCGGTTGGTGGCTGCAGCTGCTATCGCCGTCGGGTCTAGAGGGATTTTACTGTTTTTCTGGAAACCGAGCTAATAAAACTGCGTGTGCACCTCGCATCATTCTCATTCCATGCTGCGCTTCGAATCAGATCTTGATGTAGACGAGTCGTCCCGTATAGGACAAGATGGACTGTGAGTAAAAGAGCCGCTAGTCTAGAGCGTCCAGCTTAGCTTGTCTTCTGATACGGTCTCGTGTGCATGTTTAGCAAGTGATGGCCAGCACATGAAAGCAGCCATTCCTCTGCGCCATAAGCTACGATTTACGAAACATAAATTCTACCAACGGCGTCGCGTTTTTATCAGTAATTCACCGCCGCCCTAGATGCTGCCGCCTATTCTTCAGAATTCACAGCCAAGGCAGCTGAAGAAACTATGTCAGAAGTCGAGGTCGCCAAGTGAATTTTCATCCTCGCTAGGCCTACTCTTGATCTTTTCTACGTTTATCAATACTGGAAACAGCATTTTCTGCCAATAAATAAAACTATGTAATAAATTACCCTAGGAGATTAAAGAAAATGCTAAAACAACTTTATTTAAAAGGCAGTTAAGAAGTACTTGTTAACCGAAATATTCTATGCTTCGAAGGGTTACCCAGATAACACAGAGTAGGAATTTTGAGAAGAATGTGACTAACACAAATAATAACAACGATTGTAAAACATGTAACATCCCACATAACACTTTCACATTACATTTTTTCCCCCTTTTTTATAAAACTTTACCCCCCCGAGCTATGCAACGTATAATACTATTAGCTTAATCTCTTCCTGAGATCATAACACTTTCACATTACATTTTTCCCCCTTTTTTATAAAACTTTACCCCCCGAGCTATGCAACGTATAATACTATTAGCTTAATCTCTTCCTGAGATCAACTTGACACTCGTTATAGGGGTTAGCAGATGAAGTTTTTCAGGCTATCAAATGGAAAGCTGCGATGCTCAAAATGATCTTGACATCAGCTGACAGAGTCTGCCTCAGTGACAGCTCTGTTTGGAAAGCACTTCCGTCACGGGCGTCATTCTGAGCACTACGTGTAGCGCCGCCACTTCATGGAACTATAGGGGCTGGAGCTGGAATATTCCGCTATGTCCCACAACGAATTCCACATTTTTCCTGTCGAGGGCGGCCGAGAAAAAAAAGTGTTGCATTACTTGCTGAGCGCCCCTCGCACATTACCTGTTTCGTGTAGCGAGTGGTGCTACACTTTATCAGTATCACTTTCTGGAGCAGTCTTGTATCCGTTCAAGAGTGCCACCGTGTTGTATTACATATGTTGGCTGCTTATTATGCTGGTTTGTGGAACTCGCCAGTGTTTTCCTCCGCTCTGCACTTATTCCAGCCACGGTCATGTTCTCTCATATCTGTAAGTGGTGGATCCGACTGCGAGCAGCAACTCCTCAGAAGAGGCGAAGTCGTTGCTTCCACGCCCCCCACCCCTCGACTCAAGCCGAAGAAGCATTAATAATAATAAATCATTCACTTACTGTAAGTTTAAAGCTATCTCCTGTTAGATTTTCGTATCTATAGCGGACAATGAAAAGCAACCAGCTACAAGATAGACAGCGAAGAGGAGCTGATAGAGGACGTTTGGAGCTATTTTCCGTACAATGACTAGCGGTGTATCAGTCAGGTTACCGTTTGCAAGAATAACGATGTAACCGTGACGAATATGCTGTGGATATTCCCGTCTTCCAAGATGACAATAGCTGCACACACAGGTTTCTGGTATAAAGAACACAGAGACACTGTCGCGCACGTAGACTCACACGTTACATCACCCAATATTAATACCACAGACATGTCTGGGACTAATTGGAACAATAAGTGAAAGACAGCAATTAATTAAATCTCTATACATATATAATTTTATGTTTTTTTTCTCGCTTCCGTCTTTATGTTCGGGATAAACTCAGGAATTACCGTAGGGGTTTTGATCCAGTTTCGACTCTTAGATATGCTGATTCAAGAATTTATATAAATATTTCGTGCAAATTGAATCAATTCTGATGAATAAAGTCCATCGACACCGTGGAAACTGTGGCGCTGCCATTTAGCGATACAGCCGCCACAAAAGCAGAGAGCAGCGAAACTTGAGTGGAATATGAGCCGGATCCGATGATATAGCGGTAAAGCGCGTGCCCGAAAACCGAAAGCAGGAGAATCGGATTCCTGCTGGGCCGCTGATTTTTCACTCTGTATTTTACCCTAGCATTGATCTCCCAATGATGTGGACATTCACCGAAAGCGAGACCTTCGGACCCGTGACGAAGTTCAGACCTCCTTTACGCTGAGGCGCATCGAACCCGGGCGCGTGGTCTAGTGGTGAGGCGCGTATCTGGCAATCGAAAGGTAGTGGGCTGGAAGTCGCGTCGCACCACTCACTTTTAACCTAGAAATCACCTCACATAGATGTCGAGATGCGTGACAAATTAAATGTGTTTCACATTTCATGTTAAACTGCAGGACTCCTTTTCCGGGTGGATAACTGGCCAGGGACACGCAATTCGCCCATACGACGTGCAGTTTTAACACTTACAACAGGAAATGAGTCAAAGCTGGAATCGGCCAACACGTACAAATACATTGGTGGTTCACTTCGGATGGATTTGCACTGGAATGATCGCGTTGGCTCAGTGGTGGGTAAAGCAGGTAATAGGCTCTGGTTTATTCTGGGAAGTTTCTGAATATCTGCGTATTACTAGACACAGTTCGTGCGTTTTCGTCAGGGTCTACAGTAGATTTCCGTAGTGCGAGTCGATAGCCGTTTGCTTGTTTTGAAACCTAGTGACCGCTTGTTGGCGTTAGTCAGCCAGTCAGTTAGGCAGCAACAGGGAAGTAACCGCTTTTGTGACATTTACGAGTTCCTAACGAGGAGCGAATTTTATTGTATCATCTGTGTGCTTTAATAGTTTAGTTTCTCGAGTTTCTGCGTGTAAATTTAATATCTAACAGCCACAGTTCTCGCGATTTCGTTTGCGTCGGAAAGTAAACCGACATTGTGACGTATTACAAGGTCCTAAACAGAGGCGAATTATTTACTTTCACCTGAGTGCTTCGGTAGTTAGGTTTCTGAATATCTGCGTGCTATTAGACACATTTCCTGCATTTTCGTCAGGGTCTACAGTAGAGTTACGCAGCACGTGCCGATAGTCCGTTTATCTGCACAGTTTAGTTTTTCACAGTCTTTAGTATGGACAGGAACTGCGATTGTTGTGTGAGGATGCGAGCCAGCCGAGTTGGTGACACTTCGCTCTCAGCTCCAGGCTGTGATGGCTTCGGATATACAGCTTGAGGCTGCAGTGGATGGGCGCCACTGTTGTGGGCCAGCCGTGGGGATCCAACGGACGTCCAGCACGTCCGACTCTTCCGATCGGTCCTCACCGGCGGTCAGCCCAGTTAGTGCTCGCACTGAGGCTGACCCCTCACCTGCGGTCGAATGGGGGGTCGCCCGGAGCGAAAGACTTCCCAGGGGGCCTCACGTAAGGCCTCCCCGGTTTGTCTGACAAACAGGTTCCAGGTGCTGTCTGTGGCTGACACTGTCGCTGAGCCAGATGCTGTCGCTTTCCAGATGTGGAAAGGGTCCTCCCGGATGCCATCAAGAGCACAGGGTGCAGCCAACTGCAGGTGGTTGCTCACGTCGGTACCAATGATGTGTGTCAGTTTGGAACAGGCTAACAGTGGCGGTAAGGCTCCCAGTCTTACTTGCAAGATGAAAGCAGTGCTGACCATTTGCAGCATAGTAGACAGGACCGATTGCGGACCTCTGATAGAAAGCCGAGTGGAAGGTCTGAATCAGAGGCTCAGACGGTTCAGCGACCATATAGGTTGCAGATTCCTCGACTTGCGCCAAATGGTGGTTGGGTTTCGGGTTCTGCTGAATAGGTCAGGTGTCCACTATACGCAGGAGGCGGCAACACGGGTAGCAGGGGCTGTGTGGAGTGCACTGGTCGGTTTTTTAGGTTAGAGAGTCTTTGTAAAACACAAGAAGGGCTTCAGTAACAAAGGGTGCACGCTGAACACAGGAAGAACGTAGATAAAGGAACCATTGGCATAACAGTTGTAAATTGTCGTAGCTGTGTTGGGAAAGTACCAGAGCTCCAAGCGCTAATAGAATGCACTGATGCTCAAATCGTTATAGGCACTGATAGCTGGCTAAAGTTGGATATAAGCTCAGCCGAAATTTTTGCGAAGAATCTAACGGTGTTCCGAAAGGATAGGCTAAACGAGGTTGGCGGTGGCGTGTTTGTTGCTGTTACAAGTAGTTTAACTTGTCGCTAAACTGAAGTAGATACTTACTGTTAGTACAGGCAGAGGTCATTGTTGGCATCCGCAATAAAATAGTAATTGAATCCTTTTACCGACCTCCCAATTCAGATGATACAGTTGCTGAAAGGTTCAAAGAAAACTTGAGTTTGATTTCAAACACGTACCCGACTCATACGATAATAGTTGGTGGTGACTTTAATTTACCCTCAACATGTTGTCGAAAATACTTGTTTACTTCCGGAGGTACGCATATCATCCGAAATTGTGCTGAGCGCATACTATCAAAATTATTTCGACGCGAATAGCAAACGGTTGTGAAATCACACTTGACCTCTTGGCAACAAATAATCCTGAGTTAATAACGGGCATCAAAACCGATTCAGGTATTAGTGAAGAGCGAGATTGAATATTGTAATCCCCAAATCCTCGAAAAATAAGCGAAAAATACACATATTCAAAAAAGCAGATAAAAATTCACTTGACGCCTTCCTGAGAGTCAAAGTTGTAATCGACCAACTCGTACAGACACATTGGTGTTCCACTTCGGAAGGATATGAAATGGAATGATCACTTGAAGCACGTTTTCAAAGTGGTTCAAATGGCTGTGAGCACTATGGGACTTAACATCTGAGGTCATCAGTCCCCTAGACTTAGAACTACTTAAACCTAACTAACCTAGGGACATCACACACATCCATGCCCGAGGCAGGATTCGAACTTGAGACCGTAGCGGTCGCGCGGTTCCAGACTGAAGCGCCTAGAACCGTTCGGCCACAGCGGCCGGCGGCACGTTTTCCACGGGATCGTTCTCGTCATGGCACATGCATGTTTAAGGTCCACTTCGAAAACGGGTGTATTCATTTTGCGTTACAGGTGCGTTGGCGTGACGGACGCGGTAGTCAACGCACGGCACGGTGCGCACGCCAGGGTTTCAAAAAGGGAGGCGTTAGCACTGCTGGGAAAAGCAGCCTCAACAAGCTCGCGGCGTGTTGCACGGGAAATGGGCGTAAGCCATTCCACAAATTGGCCTGTGTGGCACGAAGATGATTTTCACCCCAACCACCTTCGGAAAGTTCAAGACCCTAATGATTTTCCACGTCTAATTGAATTCTGCAAGTGGTTTTTGCAGAGGTGTGCCATTCAGTCATGTACGTTCAACAGCCACGAGAAAATTTTCACGTGGAATTTGCTGGTGGTCACCAAGATCTCTTTTGGACTGACTTGGTAATCTGGTCGGTTCACCGATGTTCCCAATGTGACTGAACGCAAACAGATACTTAATATTTTTACAAAAAACTGTGTCAGAGTGATTGCAGCACGCTCCACTCAAGATGCGACAACCCACGAAGGCGCACCTGCTCACTTCTGATGACAACTGGGTAGGGCGCAGCGGGCAGGTGGCACGGCCTGCACGCTGTAGTCTCCCCCCCTCCTTTCTAATTCCAGTTACTGTCCACAATGAAAAATTTGAGAGGAGCGAATATTACAATAAACTTTCTAGTTTACTTAGCTTTCCGTGTAGAGTTGGTTCAGTTCTTCTTGTGTAGGAGTCTGATTCTTGAAACTGAAATTCTCACATTTTATGTCCTCATGGTTGAATTGATAAAAGGAAATTTGAAAATTTTTGTTGCAGAAGTTTTGTTCTTACGTTAATATATTTTGTCACATTTTAGTATTTCATACACTCTTTTGAATTTTCACGTTAACAAAGCCAAAATTACATTGTTCGCCCAAAATACAAAAATACGTCCGATCACATCAAAAGCAAGCTTACTACGACTTCATTCGCGGAAATAACAATATTCCAAGCGGTTTACAATTTTTCTGGACAGACAAATATAATTTCATAAATGAATTTCGAAATAAACATAGTAATTTTAAGTGGGCCAAATAATTCTTAATTTCAAATCGTTCTAAAAAAAATAATTTTACCTGTATATTCAGAGCTAATGATTATCGATTGTAACATCAAAAATAAATTATTCCTTTTCATAAATTTAGGCTCAAATGTAACATATTGTATATAAAATTATATGAAAGTTTTCCGAAAAGCAGCTGAGGTAATACTGACCTGTCTGAAATTTGAAAAATAATACTGGTATCAACTACTACGTTGAGGAAAAGTAATGCTAGAGATGGAGATCCCGTTACAACGCCCACTGATTTTTTTCCTCTGGGGACACCTGAAATCTGTTGTCTATGAAACACCCATTGAGACTAATGAAGAGTTGATTAAGGCAGCCTCCGATGCAGTTTCTATTTTCCCACTTGTACCTGCAAGAATGCGACAGTCACTCCGGCGTCACTGCACGGTGTGCATTCAGGCAGGAGGGCGTAATTTCGAGCAGTTTTTGTAAATGTTTTCAAATATACGTTATAAAACTTCACATTTACCTCGGTGTCACAAGAACATTGAGAACGTTGCTGCGCACACCTGCTACCAGGACGGCTGGGGCGGCACGCTGGCTGGGAGCCCGCCGTTCGACGACGCCCGCCGCCGTACGCTAAGCAATGCGGACGTGGGCTGCTGCGTGGCACACGCTTATTGTCACCCACTCTACCCGCAATCTCGTTTTATACATTCATTCCAGATGCACCCGGCATACACTTCATAAATTCAAGTCCTCCACCACCTTTTCCTGCCTATACGTGAAGGCAAATCCCAGGAACTACTGTTGGAATTTTGATAAGGTTTTTAATGATAGGTATATTAACACACGATGATGCTTTGTGTGAATAATGTACAAACATTAGATGGTAGTTTGTTGAAATGTGAGGAATTACAGTGCCCCGTCACTTTTTCCGATCCTGAGAAACTGTATGTATTTTCGTACTGGCGGTGCGCTGGCGCCATCGCTCCGTCGACAAAGGAGCGGTCGCGGCGCCTTTGGTGCGCCGTGCGCGCTGTCAGCGAGTCGCGGCCAGGCCTCAGGGGCTGCCGTGCTCGGCGTGGAGCGTGCTTGCTTAAGTCGTTTAATTTATATTTAAGTGATGATATTCAGTTAGCTAACTTGTCCTCTAACACTACGCTGTGCCCGTTCAAAGGGTACAGTACCGCCCGACATTGAAAATAGGTACAACATTCTTCGTTATTCTTGTCAGAACAATATATTTTTTGTAATAATAACTCAGTTTCACTTAATACACCGAAGCTGGATACCAGTGTAGGAAAGAATGACAATTTATTTATTTAATTGATCACATGTGCACTCCCACAAAATAAATCCTTACATCCAATTTGGTGAGATCTGCGAAATGGATGATGTATGGTCGTCTGCTAACCACAGATAGTGAATGTGCAATATATGATCATCTTTGAGACGGTCCTTTGGTCACCTTTGGTGGAACCAAACAGATGAAGTTTACCTGAGCTCTGAGCGCCTGGAATGTGGCTGACCAATGGGTAGCATGGTGCGCCCCCACCTCGACGGAGGTGCGAGATGACCTGAAGAACGGCCATGTTTCAGCATTCTGGCGCTGGATCTTCTGTTGGTAAGACCTGTCTTAGGTGTACTCCGTAAAGACAAAAGAGTGGATAGA
Source organism: Schistocerca americana (assembly GCF_021461395.2). NCBI lineage: Eukaryota > Metazoa > Arthropoda > Insecta > Orthoptera > Acrididae > Schistocerca > Schistocerca americana. Next base: position 38,578,108 of record NC_060125.1, read on the forward strand.
ATGGTATGCATGTGGAATACTTAAGAGTAGTTTGGAATAATAATTTATCTATTTCAGGAACTTTTGTGGGGAGAATTAAATGTCAGGCAGGTAATATTAAGAGGATCGCAGTAATCTTCGGAAGTGACCAACGGTCACAATGAAACCACGTGTAGCAATAAGTTGAAATACTTCCGAGTGCTTAAGTTAAGCTGAATTACTGGCGTGTGTACTATAAGTTGGAAATATTCAAGAAATGGCGAGTGCAGGACTTGAAATTAGAGACGACTACTTCCACGTGGTGAGTACTGTGTGAGTCTCAATCTGTGTATGAGACAAAGAATAAGGAGAAGTACCCGTCCATGGTATCAGTTGAGGACTCGCGTGTGTGATGAATATGTTCTTAGTATTACTTTGCGTGTTATGTTTCCATGTGACGCTTGATCCAAGCTATAATACTCTGAGAGTGAAGCAAGGTGCGTCAGCCGTCTATCCAGAAATGCCACTTGGCTTGCATTGCACAGGAAGACGTGCATATATCCTCCAGAGTTCATAATAGGAAAGAAA